>NC_141001.1:82289829-83005808 GCF_052327205.1 Somniosus microcephalus | reverse complement strand
CCAGACTCGTGTCTCATCTCTAGGCGTTCTAAGTTTACCATATAAAATGGCATGACGGCAGGTGTTCCTTACTTTATGGCCCAGAAATGAGTGTCCCAACGCACGAGTAAGCATCGTGTACTCACGCGTGGGACCGATGGAATTGCCGGTTTTCTGCATGCACAGCGCATGCGCGGGAAACCGGCATTTCCGATCCTCTGAACCAAGGGGTTCAGAGGTCGAATGTGTGCGCGCAGGAGTCTGCGCGTGCGCGTTGAACTTCCTTTTTTTTTCCAGGTTTGCCCGTGCGTGAAGGCCTCCACTTTTTACACTTTTAAAAAGCAGACGTAAGGACTTAATTTTAAAAGGTAAGTGGTCTATTAATTAAAATTAGAATTTTTTTTCCACAGGTTTATTATTTTTAAAGACTTTAAAAGTGTATTTTTAGCCCCAATTTTTTATAAAATTATTTTTTTCAAAAATATAAATTATTGCTTAAAATAGTTATTTAAAGTTATTTATAGTTCATTTAAATAGTGTGATTTTTTTTAAATTTTATTTCAAGTTTAAGTACTGTTTTGGGCGCCCGGTGTTTTCATGAGTTTGACAGTTCTTACTGTCATCTCATGAATGAACTTTTGCATCCTCCGATTGGTTGCCCAGTGCTCACGTGATCCCAGCCGACGCATCGCACTAAGTACGCCGCTGGATCACACAAGCAACACAGCGCGCCGGGAGCTGAACCGGGCCACAGACAGGAAATCCACGCAGGCCCAGGCTTCAACTGCCGGCGCGCTAGGTAAGTGTAGGTCGGGGGCTTGCACCCGCGGGAAGCCCCTGACACGAATTTCTGGGCCTATGTCATCTTTACGAGGGCAGCTGTTCCTTATCTCATGTGCTTCTTTACAAAGTGTAAATTCGAACACCTTATCAAGGGTGAACCATTGTTTCATTCCCAAAAGTTCAGCTTGTCGGAGCCCTTACCCTTCTGTTTAAATAAGGTTATTTATTCAGGGTCAACAATTGTCTTATCTCAATAGTCAGAGTGCTTTCATAGCTATTTCATTGTTAGGTTTCTAGATTTCCAAACCCAGTTTGTCATGTTTAAATAAGGCCAGAGTTCTTTCATGAATAGGTTATATGGCTTATTCCTTCAAACGCTCCCTCCGCGACACACTGGTCCACTCCTCAATCATCCTGTTGAGATTCACGTATCTCTGGTAAACAGGATCAAGTGCAAACCAATATGGTGTGTATATTGTGTTTAATCAGAGTTTAGGACGGAATATAACACACTAGTAATACAGCAAAAACATACGGCCATGACAAGCAGCTGATATCGGACCCGATTGGACAGGCGGCTGGCATGCGTAAACAGTTCTCTGGCTTCTGGTTCCTCTCTCTTTCTCTCTCTCTCGGGCCTTCGATGGTGAGCATGGGATCACTCTTAAAAGAGCGTTCGACCAGCTGTTCGGCTCTCCCTTCCGCAGTCTGTGTGCAAGCCCTTGGGGTGTCACTTTTTATTCTCCTTTTAGGGGTGGGCCTGAGGCCAAGTTATTGACAAGACCATTTAACCTATAGAGGTTCCTCCAAAACTTCATCAACCAATGACAGCTTAAATTCTTTGTCTTGGTGTTTGGATGAAAGCCCTCCCCAAAAGAAGGTCTCATTAATTCATCCTTGTTTTTACAATTTGACGGCTCCTCCATTGGAATCCATCTTATCTCTTTTTACTCTCTCCCCCTTTTTCCCAGCAAGTACAAGGCCCAGCCCTGTCCCTCTTAATCATGGCCCCAATCATGACCCCAGCCAGAGCTGTCACACATTAGCCAGTCGCTATCTCACCTTCATCTAGCAAATGGCCCATTCTAAGATGGATACCTTATCCTCCTCAAATTCCTTTCATTCTATGTCTTTTCCTAATTAACTTTTAATTATCTTCACAAGCAGTTCTGCTAAACAAACTCCAAATTATATCTGTGGAGATTATAATATGGTTATTAGTAATAATGGAAGAAACATAGGCTGGGCCTTCACTGGCCAAATAAAAGATACATTAACAAAGTCAAAACCATAACTTACAAACAACAGATAACTAGCCTGGCAGGACCATCCTATGGAATGTTTGGGGGCAAAATTCGGAATTGCCCCATATGGGGCGCCATTACTGGCGGTGCGCAAAGTTTAGCGCCTGGCACTAATTATCGCCTCCGACAGCAAACTTGGCTTTTATCGCCCCTGGAGATGATTGGAGCGCTAAATCAGGTGCTACACAACTCTCTTAAGGTGCTAAGGCCGAGTAGCGAGGCACTACCTCAGAGGGCGGGTGCAGCTCTGGTGCTGTCAGTTAGCGATTGAACACAGCCACACTGGCGCCGGTCAGTTCTTAAAGGGGAGGGTCGATCTTGCTCTGCAGCTACACCCTGCTCACTGGAGCCTTGAATCTCGGCCTGGGCAGACCTGTGGCTAAATCTAGCAGCCAGACACTATGGAAAGGGCCAGGGAGCGAGCACAGCGCTTCTGCGAGCGGGCTTTGGAGGCTCTGGTTCGCGGGGTGGAGCGCAGAAGATCCATTCTGTACCCAGAGAGTGGCAGGAGGCCTTTGCCATGCGAGTACAGAAGAGTGTGGAGGGAGGTGGCTCAGCGAGTGTCCTCAAGCAGCATGGTGCCTAGGACCCATGTGCAATGTAGGAAAAAGTTCAACGACCTCACTCGGGTCATCAGGATGAGTGCCTTTTTTTCAAAACCTCTTCATCCCTCCATCTCAACCTCACTTTATGGCCAGGGGGTCTTGAAAGCCCCAATGCCCAACACTCATCCAACACCTATGGCACTTTCATCAAACACACACGCACATTCCACACTTTGCATACAGTAAGGGCTATTCAACCATGGGAGGCATTTCAGGCACGATCATGGCTGCATATTTACTCAGATGCCATCCTTTTTCTTGCAGGACAAGCTGTCTCATAATAGGAGACAGCAGCAATGGGCCGGTGGAGGGTGGCCTCAGCTTCAAGCCCTCAGCGATCTTGAGGAGCGCATCCACAGGATTGTAGCAAGCCGGGTGATTGGTCCCGTCGCCACTGGAGACGCCGACCCCGTTCTGGACAGCAATGGTAAGGTCATCACCTTTTTGTCCTCTCTCCTTCCACTTGTTCCTCACAACAGCAGCCTTTGACACTTTCAACCCAAATCACTAAATCGCTGCACTCATGCCTCCCTTGCTGCCATCCTGTCCTCACGCTAAAGCCACTCTTGTACCTCCCTGCTTTCAGATGGTGATTCAGCAGGTGAAGAGACGGGCCCTCAAGCTGCCAGTGAGAGTGAAGCTGAAGGTGAGGAGGAAGAGGAAGACGGACCATCAGCGCCACCCCCTACCGAGGCAGCCCATGCCCATACTGGGGAACGCCTTCCCTGGAGGGGAGCAGGGGGGAATGGTCTGATGAAGGTGAAGCTCCAGGACCCAGCGGGCTGCAGCAATGCGATGGGGGTAGGGAAAGCTTCTACCCGGAAGGAGAGTATGGCCTCGAGTCCTGCTGCAGTGGACGCAGACAAGGAGCGGGTCCTCACTGAAATGAGTGCCCAGATGGAGCAAAGGCACACTGAGCTCATGGCTGCAGTGGCAAGTTTGCCCGAATCCATTGAATCACTGGCAAGGAGTGTGGAGCACTTCGCTGTAGCACAGGCGGCTGCCACGCAAATGCTAAGTGCTGCAATGCAGTCAGTGGCAGGTCTCATGCAGACGCAGATTGAGGCCACGCGAGTACTGACTGCTGCCACCCTCGCTGGATCGGGCAGATTTCCCCGGGGCTGTCACCGCGCTGCAGCAGGCCAGCAATCTGTGCTCCATCAGATTGCTCTGGATGCTGAAGTGCTGCCCCGTGGGAGTGCCAGTGTGTCGGTCGAGCAGGGAGTTGCTGTCCTCTCTCAAGATGACAGCATTCCTGCTGCCACCACTGGCACTTCTCCACTGCAGTTGGCACCACCTGTAGGACAGATTGCTGTCGCCCACGCAGAGTTGGTGCAGCCAGCAGCCGGGCTCTCCAGGCCCAGAGCTGGTCCAGGCCGTCCCTCAAGGGCATCTGCAGTCTCAATTTCTGACACTCAGCAGCCTTCCCCCAGCCTTGTTCCAGACACTGGGGTCCCATTATGGATGAGCTGCAGGGTGGGAAGGGGGCAAATTTTGCAAGGGAAGCAGATCACCATCGAAGGGCAAAAAGTAGGAGGTGTGGCAAAATGTTTTTCATTGTTTTATTGAAGGCCGAGGTTCATGGTCAAATATTTGTTACTGTTTTGGACATTGTCTCCAGGTTGTGAGAGCCAGTTATGTGAATGACTGCTGTTTTTTGTGTTTCCTTCTATTATTTAGTCATGCGGAAATGAGACACACAGAGTTTGTGAAATAAAGAAGTGTCTGTATTCAAAATGTACATGTTTGGTCTTTGCACTCATTGTTGCCTTGACCGGCTTAGGGGTTGCGGGATGGTTTCATTCAGGTTGTTTGAATGGCAGAAGCTATTCCCTCAGAGGGGGCCTAGAAGCGACTTGCTATGAGCCTTTGACGGACGGCCCTTCCACTTTGTGCTTCCCTCCCGCTTTGGTGCTGCTGATGATCATCCTCCTCATCTTCCTCCTCCTCCTCTGTTGGTGCTCCAATGTCTGGTGGCATTGGCTGGGTCCTGAGGATTGCAAGGTTATGCAGCATGCAGCACACAACAACAAAGTGGGAGACTCGCTCAGGCGAGTACTGCAGGGCTCCTCCAGAATGGTCCAGACAGTGGAACGGTTGCTTGAGCACGACGATTGTGTGCTCTACGATGTTCCTGGTAGATTGATGACTCTCATTGTATCGTAGCTCAGCAGGGGTGCTGGGCGAACGGAGCGGTGTCATCAGCCAGGTGCACAGAGGATATCCCTTGTCCCCGAGAAGCCAACCTCCTGGGTGATGCGGTGCCTGGAAAAGGTCTGCCACAGAAGTCTGGCACAGGATGAAGGCACCATGGCTGCTGCCTGGAAAGTGGGCATTGACAGCGAGTATCAGCTGTCTGTGGTCACAGACCAACTGGACGTTTAAGGAATGGAAGCCCTTTCGGTTGCGGAAATACTCGGCATTCTCTTGCAGTGCCCGCAAAGCCACATGCGTGCAGTCAATGGTGCCCTGCACCATGGGGAAGCCCGCTATAATCACAAAGCCCATTTTGCATTCTTGCTGCTTGTCCGGGGTCATGGGGAAAGAGATGTACTCTCATCTCCTTTTAAAGAGGGCATTTGTTACCTGACGGATGCAGCAATGCACCGCGAACTGGGAGATATTGGCGATGTCCCCAGTAGCTGATTGAAATGAGCCGGTGGCATAAAAGTTGAGAGCCACTGTTATCTTCACTGCCACTGACAGACGTCCTGCTCCTCAGTTGAGGCTGCAGATCTGGCTGAAGCAGGTGGCAGAGCTCAGTGACCACCTCCTTGCTGAATCGCAGCCTTTGCAAACAGTGCTCCTCAGACATATTAATGCAGGAGAACGGTTGGCGAAAAACCCTGGGATGGTAAGGTCTCCTGTACCGAGGCCTGTTGGCCCTCCTTCGTCTGGCCATGATTGCCACTCTCCCTCTGCATCTCTGTGCCCTCTGAATGTGATGGAGAAGGACAATGTTCCCATCCATTGTAGCCCCCATAGTATCTGGGCAATCAAAGTTATGAAGGTCAAAAAGCAAAGTACCTGCAAAGTTATGGTCAGAAGCCAAAACTACCTCAGACAGCATTGACTCAATGCAGAAGTCTCTCTTTCTCTCTCGCCAAATCTCTCTCTCTCTCAGAACGAGTGGTGCAAAAATGGCTACCACACAAAAGCCAGGAAGAGGCCCCCTTTAAATAGCGCCCCCCCAGCCCCACAGCAACTGGGATGCGTTCCAGTCAACCTGTCGTTGGTAGCGCCAGGCGGAAAGGAGGGGGGCGCCACTGAATTTCCTGTCCGGGGCGCCCCAAGGGCATTGCACTCTCAAATGACATCAAGATCTGTGTGCGCAGGAGATCGGGCGGTATTGTTTAGCGCCGCCGCAAAATGTCCGGTCAATTTTGCGAGAGGCGCAGATATCGCCGCGCACGGGCGCTTGTTGGTTTGCGCCTCACTTAGTGCCCTCTTAAGGCGCTAACGGGTGGCGCTACCAACTGAATTTTTCCCCCTTTATGTTTCACCTAATCTAACTGATTAAAAAGACTGTCTCAAATTCTAATGCAAGCTTCCCAGGAAAACAAAACTTATCATTTAAAAGCCATATACATTTTTAGGCACCCCTAGTTTCTAACAACCCCCATCACCCCCTCCTCTTTCCACGGCACCTTCCCGTGCAAGCACAGGGAATTCAACACCGACCCTTTTACCTCCTCCCTTCCCACTGTCCAGGGCCCCAAACACTCCTTCCAGGTGAAACAATGATTTACTTGTACTTCTTGCAATTTAGTGCACTGTATTCGCTGCTCACGATGTGGTCTCCTCTACACTGGGGAGACCAAACGCAGATTGGGTGACTGCTTTGTGGAACACCTCCTTTCAGTCCGTAAGGGTGACCCCGAGCTTCCGGTTGCCTGTCACTTTACTTCTCTGCTCCACTCCCACTCTGACCTCTCCGTCATCAACCTCTTACACTGTTCCAACGAAGCTCAACGTAAGCTCGAAGAACAGAACCTCATCTTTTGATGAGGCTCTTTACAGCCTTCTGGACTCAACATCAAGTTCAACAATTTCAGACCATAACCTTGGCCCCTATTTTTTTTCACATGGCAGCTGTTGATGATTCTGCCATTGCCATTTACACCTCATCTAGACTCATCTTTTGTTTCTTGACTTGTCCCATTGCCATCTCATTTTGCCTTGCACCTTCGTCCCTTTTGTCTTTGTCTCTCCTGCCTTCCATCCTGTCGCGGGCCTTCCCTTTTGTTCTTTCCTCCCCTACCCGCTCACCCTGCCCCTGCAGTTGATTAAAAACCTGTTGCATCTCTTGTTTTTATCAATTCTGATGAAAGGTCATCGACCTGAAACATTGGCCGCGATTTTGCCTACCGAGGCAGGTCTGCTGCGGCCGGAGTCGGTGGTGGGGTGTGATCCTGCTGCTGGCTCCAGCCTGCTCTGTAGAGTGATCTTACGTTGATTGGGCTGTTAAGCCCGCCCAGCGCGTTTCCCGGCCAATTGAAGGAAGCAGGTCTAATGACGTCATTTGATGACGTGTCATCAGCCGGTTTCCTTAAACGGACCTTGCTCAAATTGATTTTGACAGTTCTGCTGTCAGTGTTCTACTGCACTGAGGTGCTGCAAATACTGGCAAGCACTGCACAAAGGTGCACAGCTGCATCCTGTCTCTCCCATGACTCCCTCCATATTCTTATGGAGGGAGTCACAGCATGCAGGGAGGTCCTCTTCCCTTCCAATAGGCGGAAGAGACCTACCCAGGAGATCAACGCAGCCTGGTTGAACATTGCACAGGAGGACACAAGCACGGATGTCTTTAGAAGGACCAGGCTGCAGTGGCGCAAACTTTTCAATGATCCCAGTAGATCACGAAACGTTACTGCAAAGTCACACTCAACCTCATCCTCCTGTGCCACTTATCACATCCCCACCACTCTGCCTTCCCTACCCTACTCCTGCACATTCTTACTCACACCAACTTACCCTGCAACACACAAGGGTATGCACTTGGGTGTTTTAGTCAATGTTCATGTGAACTTTCTGTTAATGTGATGTCAAACAGTGAAATCCTTATTTTCAAAACTTTGTGTTCTTGGACAGATTTGTGTGCACTTTTGGAACTGGTTTAGTGAGTTGCAGTGAATAGTGAGACATAATGGTACCCACCGCAATGGTGATGTGAGTGAAAAGAATGGCTTGGGCATTGTATGGATATTTTACGGTGTTGGTGTGGGTTGGTGCCAACCTGGTGCATCATGTGGCAGCCAAGGTATATAGCATCAAGTGAAGTAAATCTGGCCATGGTGAGGCCATCCCTGGCACCATGGGCAGCAATGTGGTCAGGTGCTGATGCCCTGTGTCCTGTACAGCATCAGTTGATTGCAGAGAAGGTTGGTGTTATTGTTGGTGCTGCTGGTGTACCTGGTGCTGCCGGTGTTGGGGCTGACCATGGTGGGGTACTGAGGATCAAGGTGAGATAGTTTCAAGGGCACCGATGCTGATGGAATAGATGGCAGGTGAAGTTGAGATGACAGAAGCGATCTGTCAATGGTGAGAGAGGTTGTTCCAACAAGGTGGCACTGGATAGAGAGTTGGTGTAAACCCTTACAAGCTGTGTAAAGCTCAATCTGTCTTCCAAAAGCAGTAAGCAACAGTTTCTGAGCTTGGAAAGTGAACAGCTGTGAGATAGGAGCTTTTATAGCACCTTTGCAGCTGTCAGGTAATCAGATAAATCAATACTGAATCCATTCACGACCTTCTGAGCTGACATGATCCGCGAGCAGCGTGTAACCAGTGGGGGAACTCGTAAAATTGAAAGGTAAGCTTAAAATAGTATTTAAATGCCTCTCAACAACCTCTTAATAATCTAAATTGCCTTCTCCGCCGTTTGGTGTCGGGTCTGTTCAGCACTGACAGACCCGACATCTGGGAGACCAGCGGGGAGGCGGGTTGACAGCGGGTTCCCTACCTCATTGAAAGAGCAGTCGTGCTTAGTCCCACATCCCCGCTTTCTGTCTATAATCCTTTAAGTTCCTCATTCTCAAGTAACTGTCCAACTCCCTTTTTAAAATTATTAATGGGATCAGCTTCCACCATCTTTTCAGGTCGAGTGTTCCAGATCCCGACGACTCTCAGTGAAAAAAAAAAAATCCTCATCTCCCCTCTAGATCTTTTGCCAATGATTTTAAATCTATGACCTCATCAGAGGGAATAGTTTTTCTCTAGCTACTCTATCAAAACCTCTCATTATCTTGAAAGCCTCTATTAAAGTCACCTCTTAAACTTCTCTATTCCAAGGAGAACAGTCTGAACTTTTCCAGCCTCTCCTCATAACTGAAGTCCCTCATCCCTGGTAACATCCTGGTAAACCTCTTCTCTACCCTTTCTAAGGCCTTTACATCTTTCCTGACATGTGGTACCCAGAATTGTCCACAATATTCCGGCTGAGGC
Source organism: Somniosus microcephalus (assembly GCF_052327205.1). Taxonomy (NCBI): domain Eukaryota; kingdom Metazoa; phylum Chordata; class Chondrichthyes; order Squaliformes; family Somniosidae; genus Somniosus; species Somniosus microcephalus. Next base: position 82,996,693 of record NC_141001.1, on the reverse strand, counting down.
CTAACCAGTGATTTATAAAGTTCTAGCGTGATCTCTTTGTTTTTATATTCTATTCCTCTATTTATAAAACCAAGTACCCACATGCTTTTTTGGCCACCTTATCAACTTACCCTGCCAGCTTTAAGGATTTGTGTATATGGACACCAAGGTCTCTGCTCATCCACACTTTTCAAAATCGTGCCATTGATAGTATAATGTAATGCCCTGCTCCAGCAAGAATTGGCCCAATAATGTGGCATTTCTCTTCTCATTTTATTTGAACACATCTGCCAATCTTCTTTTGTTCTTACTTTGTTTTTATTTTATTGTAACTTCATTTCTAATATGTAATCTCACTGACAAACTGAGTGTGATAACAGGACCGCAAAGTGTCTGCAAACAAATTTAATAAATATGTATCCCCCTGAGGTTTAACAACCAGCTGCTCATATATGTTACACCCTGAACCTGACATATGTTTCCTGCGTTGGGTAAGTGCGCAAATCGTGAATCGGGTGTTCGTAGGTGGATGTTTGCCCATTTCAGTTTGGATCAGTAGAGCTCTGGAATACAAAATTCAGTATAATCTACTGTGCAATGAATTTATGTGATGCAATATTGAACATTTTAAAGCCGTAATATTGCTTTTGTTGGTTCTTTTTTCTAATTTTCCTTATCACCGCTAATTGTCTCCCTTTCTATTTCCTTTCCGCTCCTATCGTTACTTCTTGCTGGGAATTTGTTCTGGCACCTTGTCCACGTTTGTTCTTCATGTATGAGCCAAGGTGGTGAGCGGTGGCCGGCAGCTCCTTTCTAATCAGTTCTTCATTTGACATCCACACGCACATCATCATTTCAACAGAGGTCACTGGATAGCAGTCAAGAGCAGGAACTCTGCACAATTTCCCCTTCCCTAGCCCAGGAAGGCTGAAGCCAATGGTAGCGCCCCGATCCAGAGATGAGCTAATTCAGCACTGACCAGTTCTTAGACTTTCCTGGTCTGTATGATTCAGCTACTCAGCAGATAAACTTGCTGAACCATTGCATGCAAATCTTTTCAATTACTGACATTTCAGTAATTCCAGAACCTTTCATCAATCTATTTAAATGTTACTGAAACGCAAAGAGAATGGTTGATCCTTGTGATGAAAATACATTAGGATGCTGGGTCTGAACAAATGATCACAAGAAGCATTACAAAAATGCTTTCACCCCTATAATTTCTTGTCGTTGTTATTTGCGGATGTGCCATCTGGCACTGAACTGTGCTTCAGTAGATAATCTATTTATTTCCTGGTGGGTCCATTTCTAAATCAGCCTGATACACAGCGATCATTCAGTAGTTGTTTTTGAATATATGAAATAGATCTTAAATTTAATTGGGAAAGGGACACTACACTTTTAACCGTCCCGTGTGTGTGAGAAGGTCAAGTTTTTTTTCCTAAATACAGTATGTGTATGTGGGGAGGCTTATTTTCATGTGTGTATGTATGGAGAGGCTTATTTTCATATGTGTGCCGAAATGGGGAGACTCATTTCCATGTGTGTGTGTATATGCATTTGGGGGAGGCTTATTTTCCTGGTCTTCTAAGAATTCGACATGTAAACCAGTAAATATTGGACTTCATAATGTTAGCAATTAACCATATAGTTTGTATTGGATTATAGGGTCTTTTAAGAACTGTAACTAAACTTTAAATAAAATTCTTTGGAGGCACATTTAACATTATAAAGCCGTTTCAGTTGCCATTAGCAACTCAGAATAATATATAACATTTCTCCAGTACGTTAAGATTATGTGCGTAGGCATGCCATTCACTAGCAAATCGTTATTGGAGTATAAGCATCAAAAAATAGCTAATTGCTTGATTTCATTCAGCTGCTGTAATGTCTCTCAACCTCATCTACCCTTCCACCGGCATTATTTGCGTGTTCCCATCAAAAAGCACTTTGTGACTTTCCTAGTTCTTACAAGGCTAACAAGGTGCAATATTTCTTTTGGTCACTCCACTCTTCACATTTTGACTTAAGAAAATTGATGGAAATTTTATATTTCTGTTTGCAATTCCAATTTCACAGCTCAGTGGAATCTGAGACTGCAGAATGATTCTGATGCAGCTGTGGAAGCATTTAACAAAATGAATGGCAGATGGTAAAACAGTTTGTGGCCAACTAGTATTTCTAATTATTCTAACAAAACATGGCATGATGTTTCATCATGACGCAGCTGTAGTTAAATTCACAGAGAAAATACTTGCACAAGTAAAGGCATCAGTGAAATGATTATATACCATTTACTTTTTATGTAGTGTATAAAAATTAAATTTAACAATTTTAGAAACCATTCTGTTTCAAGTGCATAATATGTTTAAGATGAGCCTTTAAAGCTATGTAAGGTGCTTAATTAAGTTGGCCTATGGCAATAACTCCAGGAGAAATGTTTTACTTAAATCAATATATCTCTTAAAGTATATCTAAAAACTATTCATGGACTTGTACCTTCCCAAGAATAGTTGCAGCTTATTAAGGGGGATACTGAGGCGACCTGAGCAGCCAACTTCCACAGTTCCTCAGCAATGCTTTTAGATGGAATGCACCACGGCAGTACTGTACTCTGTCTTAAAGAAATTAAATCACCAAGGAACATAAGGGACTGAGCATTTTCTAATCTACATTGGTATTTGTTGAGCTCCGGGGGGGTTTCGAGCAGGTTCACGACTCTGGCCACGGTGGAGCTGCCGAGAGCGGAGACAACGTAATAGTACCTCGTGTCGTCTATGGTGATGTCCCGTAGTGCAAATTGAGCCTCGGCCAGCGCACTCTCGGCCTCCGATGAGTTTTCCCGCCTCCTCGACCAGTTCCCGGACCTCACGAAGCCCACGTTCTCGTCTGCCGCCACCAAACACGGGGTAGAATGCCACATCTCGACCACCAGTCCGCCCGTCTAAACCCGCGCTCGGCGCCTCGACCCGGGGAAGCTCGCCATCGCCAAATCCGAGTTCGTCACCATGGAGCGCCTCGGCATCATCCGCCGGTTGAACAGTCCATGGGCTTCACCCCTCCACATCGCCCCGAAACCAGGCAGCGGGTGGCACCCGTGCGGAGATTACCGGCGCTTCAATGATGCGACGACCCCCGACCGCTATCCGATTCCACACATCTAGGACTTTTCCACCCACCTGGCTGGGAAAGTGGTATACTCTAAAGTGGACCTCGCCCGGGGTTACCACCAGGTCCCTGTCTGGCTGCAGGACGTCCCGAAAACCACGGTGATCACCCCGTTCGGGCTATTCGAATTTCTCCGCATGCCATTCGGCCTCAAAAACGCCGCACAGGCTTTTCAACGCCTAATGGACAGCATGTTATGGGACCTGACATTCCTGTTCATATACCTGGACGACATCCTCATCGCCAGCGCCTCCAGGACAGAGCATGTGTCCCACCTCCGGACTCTCTTCGAATGACTCAGCCAACACGGCCTAATCGTCAACCCGGCCAAGTGCCAGTTCGGGCTGTCCTCAATCAACTTTCTTGGGCACCGCATCACGAAGGATGGGGCGGTGCCACTGCCATCGAAAGTGGAGGCCGTGATGGACTTCCCGCGACCCCTCACCGTGAAGGCCCTGCAGGAGTTTTTGGGCATGGTGAACTTTTACCATCGTTTCGTCCCCCGAGCATCCCAGCTTATGCGGCCCCTTTACGAGGCCCTCAAAGGCAAGCCCGACAAACTCGCCGTCGACTGGTCCGATGAAATGGCCAGTTCTTTCACGGACACAAAAAGGGCCCTGGCTAACGTGACCATGCTGGCGCATCCGTTACCTGATGCGCCAATCGCTCTCACCACCGATGCCTCGGACTATGCAGTCGGCGCCGTCCATGAACAGTGGGTCAACGGCACCTGGCAGCCGCTCGCCTTCTTCAGCCAGCAGCTCCGCCCCATCGAGCGGAAGTACAGCACCTTTGATCGCGAGCTTCTCGGTCTCTACCTCGCCGTCCGACACTTCCGTTTCCTGCTGGAGGCCCGCCCGTTCACGGCGTTCATGGACCACAAGCCGTTGACCTTCACCATGGCCAAAGCCTCCGAACCGTGGTCGGCCCATCAGCAGCGCCAGTTGGCCTTCATCTCGGAGTTTACAACGGACATCCAGCATGTGGCTGGGAAAGACAACCCCGTCGCTGACTGCCTCTCCCGAGCCGTCGCCAGCGCCGTAGACCTCGGCATCGACTACACCCACATGGTGGCCGACCAGGCCTCCGACCCGGACGTCCAGGCCTACAGGACGGCGGTCACGGGCCTTCAACTGGCGGACGTCGCGTTCGACGCTGCCGGCACCACACTCCTGTGCGACGTCTCTGCTGGGCAGCCACATCCCGTCGTGCCCGAAGGGTGGAGACGGCAATTATTCGACGCCGTCTATAATCTTTCCCACCAGGCCAGGAAGCCGTCACAGAAGCTGATGGTGGCCAAGTTCATCTGGCACGGGCTCAGGAAAGACGTTCGCGACTGGGCCAGCACCAGCGTGGTATGCCAACGCTCGAAAGTACATTGCCATACTAAGGCCCCGTTGGCGCCTTTCGCGGTGCCCGAGAGGCGATTCGGCCACGTTAACGTGGACCTGGTGGGGCCCCTGCCGCCCTCCCGCGGGTTCACCCACCTCCTCACAATGGTCGAGAGAACCACCCGATGGCCCGAAGCCATCCCGCTGTCTGCAACGACGGCCGCCGATGTGGCTCGGGCGTTCATCAGCACCTGGGTCGCCCGGTTCGGCGCCCCATCTGACATTTCCTCTGACCGGGGGCCCCAGTTCACGTCAGAGCTCTGGAACGCTGTCGCCCGAGGCCTCGGGTTGAGACTCCACCGCGCCACAGCATACCACCCTCAGGCTAATGGGCTGTGCGAACGGTTTCATTGCTCCATGAAGGCCGCGCTCCGGGCCAGCCTCCGGGACGACAGCTGGATCGACAGACTCCCGTGGGTCATGCTGGGACTCAGGACCGCTCCCAAGGAGGACCTCCACTCCTCGTCCGCCGAGCTCATCTACGGCCAGCCGCTACGGGTTCCCGGGGATTTCGTCCACAAAGCAACGGAACCTTGGTCCGCAGCCCGTCAGCGGTCCGACCTTCTGGACAACGCCAAGGTTTTCGCACCGGTACCCATGTCACAGCACGGCCTCCCGCAGTCCCACGTTCCGCTCGACCTTCGTGAGGCTGACTACGTTTTCGTCTGCCACGACACCCACCGGGGACCTCTTCAGCCACCCTACGAGGGACCATTCCGCGTCCTGGAAACCGGGGACAAGACCTTCATAGTGGATGTCAGCGGTAAGCTGGACTACATTTCCGTGGACCGTCTTAAGCAGGCCCACCTGGACCTGGACCGACCCGTTGAGCTGGCACAGCCCCCAAGGTGGGGCCGACCTCCGGTTTTCGCACCCTCAGTCCGCCACCGAGCGCCCGAGGTCCCTCCGACGAACCCCCCGGTCCCCGCCCCAGAACTGAGGAGCCGTTCCGGCCGTGTTATCCGGCCCCCCCAACGACTGACATTGCCAGTGCTAGTGAATTCTGGGGGGATGTATGTGGCGGAGACCACATAGGGACAATAACACAATGTATAATCAATGCTGTTATATGTACCTAAACACAATTCACTATGTATAGCAATGTTGTGATATGTACATGCTAGGTTGGGTTATTGGTGCAAGGTCCCTTTAAGAGCGTCGGTAGCGTGATGACATCATGACGTCGGTTGCGTGATGACGTCATAGCCCCTGCATGGGGCTGAGCCCTTCAGACCTCGTGGAGAGTGATTAAAGTAAGACACATTTTGTTTTGGCTTGAACAAAAGTCTCTGCCTGTTGTTTTATACCGATCCCAACAAGATAGTCAATGTATGGAACCAAGCCTGGGTAGACCTAAACTAGGGGCTAATGTTAATAGAGAATTCTCGTAATATCATTTATCATCGTTTATCATATACTTTCTTCTGCAGGTCGATTGGATTTGGTGCCTTTATCTTTCCCAGGTCAAGTTCCATTGAACTGGTGGTGACCGAAACTGATTCAGTAAATTGAGCCCAGCTGGGAACCAAAAGCAGCTTTTGTTCAATGGATATGGTTTAGCCTCTGCCATAACCAAACACAAAATGGTCTAGGATACTCAGCAGCTTGGAGGTTAGGCTTTCTGATTCACCAAGTTCTGATCTTGCAACAATGAATCATCCTACCCCCATCTAGGAGTTTGCACCTTACCAGTAAGGAACAATAGTTGCACCCAGAATGCCATATGAGGGATAAAAGGTGAGAAAAATAAAATATATAGGCCTAGAAATTGAGTGGGCTTTGCGCCCATTTTGCGGCGCTAGAGGTCATTGCGCTGGACTTACAGCCGGTTCAGAAATTCCCTGGGGCCCTACCATCGGCGGTAGACCGGTTGCACTGCGCCGGCACCGATGACGTCATCGGTGTGCGCAGCGTCCCGGTTGCCGTGGTGACGGGCCCCAGCGCCGAAATTGAGTTGCGGCCGCCTCGCCCGTGGCAGCCGCAACTAAGACTCTGGCAACCGAGTCTTACAGGAGTTTGCGCCGGCGCATTAAGGTCGCGCGGCGGCCGGCCGCTTTCCCGCCGGCCGCCTGCCCGCACCTCCCTCCCCGGACTCCTCCACCCCCCCCCGCGGAACAGATGCTTCTGGGCTGCGAGCCCGGCACTTCCCCGAGGTGCCGGGCTCATTTTTGTGAAGATTTTACCGGCCAGCGGGCGGGTGCAGGCAGCTCCTCCTTAACTGAAGGAGGAGGCCTGCACTTCCCGAGCCTGCCGCACTGCATCGGGCGCCGCAGCGCCGGAATAGCGCCGCAATGCGGGAGGTAGCGCCCATTTTCAGGCGCAAACACCCTTCAGTAGCGCCGGCAGCCATTTGGGCGCGGCGCTACTGAATTTTTGGCGCGCGCAGGGGGACTTAGCGCCGGCGCTAACTTTCCGGCGCTAAAGCCCTGGCGCGGCGCCAACTGAATTTCTAGGCCATAGTTGCCTTCACTCTCCTCAAAGGGGGAATGTTTCAGGAGATATTACAATTCATACCACTCTAATTCACAAATATCTATTGGAACTATATTTCCCATATAATGTCAAAGCATCAAAGGAAAGATGAATAATGAAATGAAGGAAAACTGAACTGTGGAATTTCATTGATATTATTTTAAGTCATTTAAAAAGCCTCAGGTCTCAACATAACACATCACACTTTTTAACCTGCACTATACAGTATGGGTTAAAAATTCGGTATCACCGCGCCAGGTCTTTAGCGCCCGAAATTTAGCGCTCACCCGGATTCCCGTAGGGCCCGCCTGAAATTCAGTTGCGGCGGCCCAAGACGGAGGCGGGCGCTATTGCAGGGTTTGGCCGCCTCGCTTGGGGCAATGAAAGTCAGTTTCAGGCGTCCAGCTGCCGCTGCGGTGCGGCAGGCTGGGATACTGCAGGCCTCTTCCTTCTCTTAAGGAGGAGCTGCCTGCAGCCATGAGATCGCCGCTGGATTCCCCTGGCAAATGAGCCCGGCACCACGGAGAAGTGCCGGGCTCGCGGGAGTCCGACACCAATGCCGCGGGGGGGTGGTGCAGGAGTCCGGGGAGGGAGGTGCGGCCAGGTGGCCGCCAGGAAAGCGGCCGGCCGCCCCTCCACCTTTATGCGCCGGCCTCTCGGAGCTGCAAGGCACCGTTTTTCAAACGCTGTTTGCGGCCGGCGCAGGCGAGGCGGCCGTAACTGAATTTGGCGGTCGGCACGGAATCGCATTGGAACCGGGGCGCTGCGCACACCGATGACGTCATCGGTGCCGGCGCAGCGCTACCGGCTAACGCCGATGTTAGGGACCAACTGAATTTCGGGCGCTAAAAAACTTCCGGCGCAAACCACTCTATAGCCAATAAGTGGGCGCAAACGCGACTGAATTTCTCGGCCTATGTTCTTTCACCATCCTAGTACTGCCAAGTCTAACTATTACAAAAAAGTCTCATTTCAATCCGTCCATTATAGATGCTAATGACCTAATGAAATGAACAATGGTAGTTACCTTTTTAACAGCGAGATACATAGAAAGATGGCTACTGTCACTGGAAATAAGTAAGACTTAAATCTGTTACATCCACCCTACAATAATTAGCACAAGATTTGCCCTAAAGTTCAAATTTCTTTTCAAGGTTTCTTGATCACGTAGCCTCTTCCGCTTACTCTGTGCTTTCACAATTGAATCTTCCCAGCTTAGCTTCCATACAGGAATCTTCTTTAACAAATCTTTTCCTCACCAATGGCGAATCCAAACAAATTTCTTTCCCCAAGCCTGGCTCAAGACTTACTTTTCTCACAGCTGCTCCACCATTTCTGAGAGATGTCAGTGCTGCAGAATCAAATACTTAATTACAGGGAGACTGCAGCGCTGATTTTAACCTGACCCATCCTGAGGGAATGGGTTGGGCTTGAGCTCGGATTAGGCCCTTGTTTTACCCCCCAATTGAATTTCTGCTCCTTTGAAGTCAATGTAGCATAAAATCGGGCAGGGTGTTAAACAGACATCTGACCTGAACCCGGCCCGTTCCCTCTGGACAGATTCAGTCAAAAATCAGTGCTAAAACTTCCCACTGCTTGTCCAGCTAGTACTGCTATAGTTAGTAGGGCATTGCCTCACAAGTTGGCCAAAGAGAACTCCAGCTCCCAGTGACAGATTTATCCCTCCTGATCCTACTACTAAGCCAGATTGGCTTGTCAATTATTAACAGTGTTCTGAGTACTGCAGACCTGCCTGCTCCAGGTCTTGGATTATCAAGCCTGCCACAGACGGTTAACTCATTGCACTCTTCCATCACCAGGTTATTATCTTATTACCAATTCAATCCCCAACCTTCCTCCCAAAGGTTAATTTGTCTTTGGACAACTGACAAATTAAGGTTTGAGCTCTTGCTAGGAAGATAACTGGCACTCTTTGCATGGAGTATGGTAAGCAGCACAAAATAATTATAAAATATGTGAGCACATTGTCACCTTCTTCCTGACCACAGCCCTGAAGCTTGGATATATGAGCACGTCGTCCCAAATCAAGCCGGCTAGTAATGTCTTTCAGCTACTGTCATTCCAAGCCTTAGCGTTTCTAGAATGGTTACATGTTAGACATTTACCCTTAGGAAAATGGAAGGACCTACGCTGGTCAGCTTGCAATGTACCAGCTACTTTATGTTCTTGAAGTAGTACTGTTTGATCAATTTCACTTGATTGGATTTTACAGGTTTGTAATCTGTACTCAAATAAAGTATTTATCTGTGATCGTCCGTCTTTCGGATGAGACGTCTGTCTTTCGGATGAGATGTTAAACCAAAGTCCCGTCTGCTCTCTCAAGTGGACGTAAAAGATCCCATGGCACTATTTAGAAGAAGAGCAGGGAAGTTATCCCCGGTGTCCTGGACAATATTTATCTTTCTCTCAAAATCACAAAAGAACAGATAATCTGGTCATTATCACATTGCTGTTTGTGGGATCTTGCTGTGCACAACTTTGGCTGATGTGTTTCCGACATTACAACAGTGACGACACTTCAAAAGTACTTCAATGGCTGTAAAGCACTTTGGGATGTCCTGAGGTGGTGAAAGGTGCTATATAATTGCAAGTCTTTCTTTTTTTTCTTTATCTTTGTACCATTGACCTTTGCTTGGGTTGCATGTAAATATTCTTTGAATCAAGTGTTTCAGACACTCATGAAGATAGTTTGGTTTCATTTGTTCCTAATGAAGAAAGTATTCAACTTACTCCATTAGTAGGAAAGTTGCATACTGCATGAGTGTTTAAGTGAAAATGAATTACGAAAACTTTATCGTTAAGCAAAACTGGGCATTGCATTGCTATGTCAGGTATTTTATAATGAGTAATACATTAAAAAAATTAAATCGATATAACTTACGCAGAAACCTTAAAAGATTTAATACAGTGATAAATTTACCATGATTGATTCATATTGAAGATCGGCCCAGAAATTCAGGTCTCCACGGGTGAGTACGCACGGGGTACTCACCCGTAGGCCCAATGGAAGTGCCAGTTTCATGCGTGCACTGCACATGCGCGGGAAACCGGAACTTCCGTTCCCTTGTAAGAAGGGGTTCAGAGGTGGAACGCGTGCGCCGGAGAGGCAGCACGTGCGCATCGAACTTATGTTTTTTTTTCAGGTTTTTCCGGGAGGGTAAGTCTCCAGGAGTTACACATATAAAAAGCAGGCGCAAGGCCTGCTTTTAACAAGGTAAGTGGTGAATTAATTAAAATTAAAACACTTTTTCCACAGGTTTATTATTTTTAAATACTTTAAAGAGAGGTAAGTTTATTTTTAGCCCCGTTAGAAAATGTAATTAATTTTTTCAAAAATTTAAATTATTGTTTAACATAGTTATTTAATATAATTTATAGTTATTTTAAAAATGTGATTTAAAAAAAATTATTTGAAGTTTTAGTGATGTTTTGGGGCTTATAGTATTTATGGTTTTGACAGCTCTTCCTATCAATTTTATGAATGAGCATTTCCCTGCTACCATTGGCTCTCCATGGCCCACGTGATCCCAGGGGACGCATCAAACTAACTGCGCCCCTGGGATACGCAAGCACTGCGCGCCAGCAGTTGGAGGAGGCCCAGGATCAGAATCCCACGTGGGCCCACAGCTTAACGGCCAGCGCGCTAGGTAAGTGCAGGTCGGAGGCTTGCACCTGCGGAAAGCCTCCGACCCGAATTTCTGGGCCCATAATTTTTTGTTGCATTCAAAAATATATTTCATGATGATGCCATTGTTTTATGAAATGTACATAGAATATTAAAGCACTTTTCAAAATCTATTTGCCACACCAATGTCCCTATTTTAAATTTCTTTGCACACGAAATGCACACAAAGGCATGAGTTTTGGAAATGGGAACAATTATTCAAATCTCATGCCTCAACCGGAAAATCCATCTGTTCCCATTTCATTCACCATGCCAATGTTGCAGACCCAAAACAATTGGTTCTTGACAAAGACATCAATGAAAACAAATGGGAAATAGGAAATGCTGTGCCTCCTGAGGTAAACCATATGTTGGATGCTTCTTCTAAATTCTCCAAAGGGACCTGTCTGGATTCCGGCGATTTAAACAGCTTACTTTTTTTTGTCTGACCTCATATATAATGACAGATTGAAGCCAGTTGTACCCAGACTCTCCTAGCAGTAGTATATTGACTGAAAAATATTTCCCTCACCTCAACTCCATGGCTTGCTCAAAAGTCTACATTCAGTTATGAGGCGAGAAAAACAATCTTGTGTGTTAGTGTATTTGGAGAATGTCCCATCACTTCGATGTTTAGGATCGGTCATATCTTTCAAAGTACGCATAGTTCTGATACGCCAATCCCTTATGGCTGGTTTACATTTTGAAACTTTCTCAAACCAACCAAAACTCTCACTTTATTAACTGTGGTGTTTTCAAAAGGGCTAGCATTAGAAACTTATCAGTAATATGAGACTGAGCATGTTTCATTCCCATGCAAAGTGTTCTTACTTTCTGTATTAAAAAGTAATTCTTTTTTGGCATCCACTATTCATCCTGCTAAAATCTCTAAAAGTTGCCTGACACATAGACATGATTTCAAAAGTATTTCATCCATATCACTGATTTGTTTATAATCAGTTCTAAAAGTTTGTCATTGGGATGTTATTAGATTGCATTTTACAAACCTTGACAATTCAATTCAGTCAAAAGTTTTGCTATTAAGGAGTCAAAAAGCCTGTAAGGGGTTTTAGATATCAGAGGTTTCTCTCTCTAGAGGCCTCTCTCTCTTGCACAGTAAAACCTTGAGTGGTTCGACCCACTCGCCCCTTAGATTCTATACTCTGGACTTTGGGGCAGGAACTACAATGTAGAGAAAACTCTTATAGACCAAGTTTGATGAAACGAAATGACATTTTATTGCATAAGGAAAAATAAATCAAATGCAAGCAGATAAGAGAGTACATGGGAGGGAAAAACACAAACAAATCATAACGACACAATACTAACTAAGGCAAATACAGGCCTCTTATACTCTACAGAAATCATCATGAAATAAGGAAACACAAGGAACATCGAGGGACAACAACTCATGTTAATTGTACCCTTAAATCCACCCCCTTAAACCTATCTAGATCTGATTGTGAAGGGCCAGAAACATGCTCACCAATCCAACTAGGAAGTGCAAGGTTTTGAACCAGTCTGCGCTTGATCCTTTCAGGTGTTCCGTCTCCATGTGGATCGTGGAGCCCCAGCGAGCTGCGCCACACCTCTCTCCTGAGGTGGGGGGTCGGGGGCGGCTGGACACCGGCTAGCCTGGATGTCGGCGGGGTCGGGGATCGTCGGCTCGACCCCGGTCAGAGGAGCCTTGGGCTGACCCCCATCGTTTCTTCAGTTTATTTTTGTCTCTTCTCCCGAGTTGGGAGAAGGCCTCTCATTTTCGTCAACGGCCCGGGGTTGGTCGATGATATCCCGATGTTTGACCCCGGGGCAAGACGCCGGCTCGAACGGTCTTCTTGATGGCGGCTTACTCTTCTTCTTCTTCCTCCGATGGTGGAGAGGAGTTCGCTGATCTTCTCCCAAACCAGCTCCTCTTTACCCAGCTCAACAACCGCCGGATTCCACTGCTCGAATTCAACTCTCCAACGACTCAACTGTCTGACAACTGCTCAACTGTTGTTCCACTGTGTGAATTCCACTTCAACTCCTCCAATTATACTTTTCCTTCAGAAGCCTCCACTTCCCGCCCAAAATCAGGTTAGTCTTTGTTTAACTTTTGGCGGGCTGGGAGCACAGCGGGGTAGTTATTATATTTTAAAATATTTTAGATGGCCGGTAAAGGCCCATCTCTGGTCTGGAATGACCTTCATTGTTTTTAATGTCCTGCTGATCTCATTATCTAGTCCTTGGTGCTGTTCTCATGAATATGAAATTGTCCCCTTTTGTCTGGGTCAACGTTTAGATGGCCTCTGTCTCCAGGCCGAACTTGACTGGATCTGCATCTATTCCATATGTATATGTGGGGGTCTGGTTTCGTTCTCTCAGAAACGGCTTCCAGAACTTACTGTGGGTTGAATCGACAAAGCTGTCTGAGGATTCGCAGGAACCATTTAAAAATGTCCCAATAAGCCGGTCACGTGGTATGGTGGCCATTTTGTATGCCCCTTTTTCTGGGCTTCCTTTAAAACAGTCTTTAACAACCATGGCCTCTTCTGCCATTTGACCCTTTATAATATAAAGTTCAATTTTGCGAATCCTACAAGTCCATAGCAGATAAAATAAACAGCATAAGCTTTTTGGCCTTTTAAATATTAATGCAGCTGAAAAAAGGGTTTCTAAATCTAAAATGGTGACATGACAGGTAGGCTAGTTACAGAAAATGGACTTAAGGTAATTCAGCAAAAGTTGTATGTAACAATGCTCAATGCCAGGGACAAACAAGGTATTTTGCCCCTAGAATTTCTATGGTGCAAAATGATGGAAAATATATTAAATAAGGTATTACCCTGTTTTAAATACCATTACAGTATGTCCGCATGGTGGGCGTATTGGATCCTACCTGCTTGGAAATGGGATGCCTGTAAAAATGGGCGAGACATGGTGAAATTGGTTCCCAACCCATTTCCCACTCCTGCTGAAAAATTGTTGGATGAGGGGTTGAAAATCTAGGGCTAGATTTTCAGTATAGACAGTTTTGGGGCGCTAACCTTAGTGCCCGCCCGAAGTTAGCGCCCGCCCCAAAGTAGCGCCCCGTTGCCGGAAATTCAGTGGCTTCGCCTTAAGAGATTGGTGGAGCGCTAAAAGAGGCGTTCCACTCCTATCTTTAGGCGCTAAGCCGGCGGTCCAGAGGGATAGCGCCCAGGCGGGGCGCAGCGCGGGTGCGGTCATTTTTGGACTGACAGCAGACCCCGTGGCGCCGACCAGCTCTTAAAGGGGGAAGGGACGAATTGGTCTGCTGCCACGCCCTGCACACTGCAGCCTTGCAAAGAGGCCTCAACACTGCTGCTCAGCCCCAGGGAGTCATGGCAATGCCAGAGAAGGCCCGTCAGCGTGCCCTGCGCTTCTCAGAGGGTGATCTGGACATAATGGTCACAGCTCTGGAGGTGAGGCGCAAGATCTTGTTCCCAGAGAGTGGGAGGAATCCAACCCACCACGACTACACCAAAGCCTGGAAGCAGATCGCCCAGAGGGTGACGTTCACCGGCGATGCCCCCAGGACCCACAAACAATGTCGTAAAAAATACAACGATCTGACCAGGATTGTGAAGGTGAGTAGCCTTTCCACTCTCCTCCTCATTCTTGCATGTACACCTGACATGATGGGCAAAGGGAGCTGAAAGTCCTATTGGCCAGCCCTCAGCCAGCAGCATTGGGACAGTCATGAGCATCACATGGCCATTCGGCACTCTACAATTTGTCCAAGCTATTCCACCATGGGAGGCAGTGCACACTACATCAGGGCATCACTCTGTCCAAGCTATTCCACCATGGGAGGCAGTGCACACTACATCAGGGCTACACTCTGTCAACGCTATTCCACCATGGGAGGCAGTGCACACTACATCAGGGCTTCACTCTGTCCAAGCTATTCCACCATGGGAGGCAGTGCACACTACATCAGGGCTTCACTCTGTCCACGCTATTCCACCATGGGAGGCAGTGCACACTACATCAGGGCTTCACTCTGTCCACGCTATTCCACCATGGGAGGCAGTGCACACTACATCAGGGCTTCACTCTGTCCACGCTATTCCACCATGGGAGGCAGTGCACACTACATCAGGGCTTCACTGCGCACTTACAGCCCGTCCTTTCTCTTGCAGGCTAAAGTAGCGTTTAATCACCAGGCGCGTGCCAGGGGTGGCCGCACCAAGCTGCAGAAGCTCACTCGGCTGGAGGAGCGCGTGTGTGTGCTCATGGGAGCCCGTGTGATTGTCCCCACAGCGTGGGGGGTATCCGACCCTCCACTGCCCGGCAATGGTAAGGACCTCGCCTTTAGGCCCTCTCGCGTCGCACTGGCCCATCCGAGCTACCTCCTTTGCCACTGTCCCACCAATGCGCTGAATGCCACCAGTCCTAACTCCCTCGCTGACGCCGTCTCCTCACTCTGAAGCTACTCTTGTGCATTCCTGCTTTCAGCTGGTGACGACCAGGACCCTGAAGCTGCCAGTGACAGCACCTCCGACCAGGAGGAGGAGGAGGAGGAGCAAGCCGGACCTTCGGGGGAACAGTCACGTCCCGCAGGAGAGGAGGAAATGCTTGACACCTCCTCACTGGACGAGTGCCTGGAGGAACTGTCGCAGGGCAATGCAGCTTCTGGGACCAGTGGCGTCCAGCCACCCAGGAGCCGTGCGCGTGGCCCGCGGCCTTCCCCCCAAAGGGGGGAAGGATCAGAGGGGAGTGCTGCTGTTCGGCACACTCGCCGCCACCAACGCGGCAAGGGTCCCCTAGTTCGGCCCCCTCCTCCCCAGCGGGAGAGTTGCGACTCCAGTCTGGACACCTTCACCTCGGAGGAGGTGCGGAAGCTGGATAAGATGGCCGAGGATTCGGACCGGCGCCACACGGAGCTCATGAGCGTGGTGGGGCGCATGCCTGAGGCCATCGAGTCGCTGGCGACCAGTGTGCGCGAGTTCGGGGCAGCAACTGCCGCGAGTGGCCGCATGCTGACTGATGCCGTCAAGACCCTGACGGCTGTGATGCGCGCGCACACCAGGACCACAGGGGCACTCACTGCTGCCACACGCGCTGTCTCAGGCAGGCATCGCCAGGGCAGCCGCCGCGCTGGACCATCCCAGCAAGCCGCCTCTCGGCTGATTGTTGCGGATCCTGCAGTGCGGGCCCGGCCGAGTGCCACCGCGCCACAGCACCAGCCAGCGCATCCCACACGCCAGCTGGCCCACATTGCGCCATCCGTCGCCGCCATTCCCCCACTGGGGCGTCAAGGGCAAGCGGCTGCAGCTGATGGTGGCCAGGCTCAGGTGCGCCACTCAGCAGATGGCCCCTCGAGGCCCAAACGCCGTGTAGGCCGCCCCCCAGCGGCATCTGGCGGAAGGGCATCTGAGCCTCAGGCACCTTCCCCCAGCCTCGCAGCAGCCACTGGGCAGAGCTTGCGAAGGAGCAGCAGGCCGGGCAGGGGAGACAAAAGGCTGGGCAAGGTCTCGCCCTCGCGGGCCACTCAGTAGAGGGTGTGCGCAGCTTTCCTTTTATATGGCGGTGGCCATCTTTATTTTGCCCATGGTTGTGTTGTTGGAGGGCTTATTTTTTGCGTTAGGCCGACGTTGAGGCCCGGTTTGAAGAAAGGTGGAGTGACTCCTCCCCAGTTTGTGGGAGTGAGTCGTTTGTTGGGCTTTTTGTGGGGCCCGTTTATTGTTTTTGGGGATTCATGTGGGAAGGGCTTTTCATTTTTGTGTAATAAAAAATTATCTTTATTCATGCAGTCTCCATGGTTGTTCTTCTTAGTGTTTGTTGGCTTCGCCGGCTGAGGGGTTGCGGAGCGGCTGCATTCATCTTCCCTCATGGCCCCTGGCCATTCCCTGACAGGGTGCTTAGAAGTACCGTGTAATAAGGTGGCGTTGTGCGGCCCTTGGCCCTGGTCGCTCCCTCCTGGGAACGTACTCCTGCTCCTCCTCCTCCTCCTCCTCATGCTCCTCCTGCTCCTCCTCCTGAGGTGCTGGTCCAACGTCAGGTGGCAGTGCCTGAGTCCTGCGGATAGCCAGGTTGTGTAGCATGCTGCAAACCAGCACAAATTGGGAGGCCCGGTCCGGCGAATACTGGAGAGCTCCTCCGGAGCGATCAAGGCAGCGGAACCGCTGCTTGAGGACCCCAATAGTTAGCTCGATGATGTTGCGGGTGGTTTGATGGCTCTCGTTGTAGGCCTCTTCAGCAGCGGTCCTGGGCGCGCGGAGCGGGGTCATGAGCCAGGTGCACAAAGGGTAGCCTTTGTCCCCGAGTAGCCATCCTCTTGGGGGAGGCTGTGCCTGGAACATGTCATGCACAGTACTCTGCCGCAGGATAAAGGCATCGTGGCTGCTGCCTGGGAAGCTGGCATTTACTGCCATGATGCGCTGCTTGTGGTCACAGACCAGCTGCACATTCAGAGAATGGTAGCCCTTCCTGTTGCGATACTGCTCGCCATGCTCCAGAGGGGCCCGCAAAGCCACATGCGTACAGTCAATGGCGCCCTGCACCAAGGGGAATTCCCCGAGTCTGGCAAATCCCAATGCGCGCTGATGCTGGCTCTCCAGGGCCATGGGGAAGGAGATGAATTGGCTTCTCCTTCTGAACAGTGCTTCGGTCACCTGGCGGATGCAGCGATGCGCGCCGTACTGGGAGATGTTTGCTATGTCCCCAGCAGCGTATTGGAAGGAGCCGGTGGCATAGAAGTTCAATGCCACCGTCACCTTCACTTCCACCGACAGAGACGTCCTGCACCTGAGCTTTGGCCGCAGATCTCGGCGAAGCAGGTGGCAGATCTCTGCAATCACCTCCTTTCGGAATCGGAGCCTTTTAACACATCGCGCGGCACTCATGTTTAGGTAGGAGCGCTGCTGGTGGTATAGCCTGACTGGGTAAGGCCTACGTGGCCGACGCCTGCAGCTCCCTCTGCCTCTAGCCAGGGCTGCCCCTCTCACAATGCGTCTGCGAGCCCTACGGACATGGAGCTGCAGCTCCGCGTTGGCACCCCATGCAACCCCCATCAAATCCTGGCAAACACTCTAATTTCCAAAAGGCCACTTGCAGCGCTCTGGCCTGAGTCCAAAAATACCTGGCTCTTGCTGCTTGAAACCAGTTAGCTATCCTCCTTGTTGTGTCTCCAGAAATGCGTTGCACAAGAGTGTTTTCTGAAAAAAGGCTGGCCTTTATACTGGAGAGTACGTCCCCTTTAATTTGCGCCCCCCGGGGCCCGCGCTGGTTGTGTTGCGTTCCTTTTTCCAAATGCTCCGGCCGCCAGCCGCACAATGGGGCGGTCCGACTGAAGTTTGGAATCGGGGCGCACAAAGGGCGTTGCACGAGGATGTGACGTCATTTTCTGCGCGCGTATCCGGGCGGGCGCTAAACTTTGCGCTGGCGCTAACGGGCAACTTAATTTGGGGCGGGGCGCAAACTGCGCTGCGCCCGGGCGCTACACGCCTAGCGCCCGAAAAACACTTCTCTTAAGGCGCTAACTGCTGGCGCAAGCGACTGAAAATCTAGCCCCTAGGCTTTAATTATTAACATATCTGCAGTCTGCTTGATCAGCAGCTCATCCGCCATCTTAAACATTCACTCCCTCCACCATCACCACACTGTGGCTGCAGTGTATACTATCCACAGGATGCACTGAAGAAACTCGCCAAGGCTTCTTTGGCAGCACCTCCCAAACCTGCGACCTCCACCACCTAGAAGGACAAGGATCGCAGATACATGGGAATACCATCACCTCCAAATTCCCCTCTTAAGTTGCACACCAACCCGACTTGTACATATATCACTGTTCCTTCATTGTAACTGGGTCAAAATCCTGAAACTCCCTACCTAACAGCATTGTGAGAGCAGCCGCAGCACATGGACTGCAGCGGTTCAAGAAGAAGGTCCACTACCACCTTCTTAAGGGCAACTTAAGGAAGGAGTGTTGCACCATCAGAGGTGCCGTCTTTCAGATGAGATGTTAAACCGAAGCCCCGTCTGCTCTATCAGGCAGATGTAAAAGATCCCATGGTACTATTTCAAAGAAGAGCAGGGGAGTTATCCCTGGTGGCCTGGCCAATATTTATCCCTCAATCAAAATAACAAAAGTTTATCTGGTCATTATCACATTGCTGTTTGTGGGAGCTTGCTGTGTGCAAATTGGCTGCCGCATTTCCCACATTACAACAGTGACTACACTTCTAAAGTACTTCATTGGCCGTAAAGCGCTTTGAGCCGTCCAGTGGTTGCGAAAGGCGCTATATAAATGTAAGTCTTTCTTTTTCTTTAACTAGGGATGGGCAATAAATGCTGGCTTTATCAGCGAGGCCTACATCCCGAGAATGATTATTTTTTCAAATGTGGCTTCCGCATTTTCAAGTGGTCAGTGCCCTTGGGATAGTCTGTATGTGAAAGACATGCTGGGACCACGATGCAGAGGCTTGTCTCTCGGCAGGCTGTGTGGTGGAGCACATTTCGCAGACCGATCAATAGCACTACCTCTGACTGCCTGGTGACAATTGTAACAGTCATCTTGAACGTGGACCAGCAACCCAAAAAAGTCCAACGTCTGAGTCTTATTTAAAGAGAAGAAAAAACAAAAATAAAAATTTATGTCTTTTCCCAGACTCAGTGGAAATCGACCCACACAACACAGCTGCTATTTTTACCTGACTTTTTGTTGTTCTTTCGGATTCTGAACTTTTTTGTTTTAGTTGCTGTTGCCTTATCTATATTAGATAGTATTTCTTTATTTGTTACTTGTATTTAAAATTGTCATCATTCTATTTCAGAGATGAATTTCCTCAATTAGTTGCTAAATTTCATTTCAGTTAGGTTTGTGTACTATAGCTTCTTTCATTACTTATTCAAGCTGATAAACACCAGAAATTATTTAATGAAATATGTGCACATAGCGAATTGTTATTCACTCGCTGTATTAGGTTTTTAATGCGTGCTTTTGAATGTATAGTTTTAGTAAAATGTACTTTGTCATGTATGTTTGCAAAATATATGCCACAAGAATGTTTACAAGTCATTCATTTTAATATATTTCAAAGTCTGACAATAATTTTGTCGAGGTGGAAACATGGGCCTCTAGCTAATCTGATCTAATGCAATACCAAGAATATTTTCCTCTGAGCTATTGCCTTGGCCATGAATTTTTACATTTGACAAATATTGGTCTGTGCAAAATGATCTCAGATTTACTTTAAGTTCATTTTCTGTAACTGCCTCATCTGTCATATGGCTATCTTAGATCTGGAATACCTTTGCTCAGCTGCACGAATGTGACTCAGGCTTTTCAAGAGAAGTGTTCTGGTTGTGTGAGTTAGTAGCAGCAAGGGAGCAATGTTTAAATATTCATTGTGTTTCCATTTAAATTATTACTGAGTAAACCCTGGTGCTGATGTGATTTGCTGCTGAAAATCTACAATGAAGATAGGCATATTAAACAGATCTAGTTCAGAGTTAAATGCTGTAAGTTCAGCTGTTGAAGCATTTATCTGCAAAACCAATTTAAAAAGTTACTGTTCAAAGTGTAAAGAAATTTGGCACCATAAATAATGGTATTTCCAACTTTAAGAAAGACATGTCTGGCTTTGCTGAATATCTATAGAAAATATGAAAAAGACTCCAGTAAAGAATTTTTATTAAAATTTACATTATGCACAATGTTATTATTGCTCTCAAGGGCAGTGAATATTCTAAGCTGTTTAAATTATTCATATGATGTACACCTCACCCAAAGGAGCTACTTCAGCTTGGCATTCACATTCAGTGAAACAAGATGTGATGACCAAATCTGTAGAGAAACATGGTACAAAATTTAAATTAAAACTCCTCCACCCCCAAATTGATTGTTTCAATAGGGTCAAGTGGGTAACTAACTTAGCACGGTATGGATTTTTGGAGAAAAAAAATAGAGTTTGTCACTCAATAAGAAATACCAATCTGTGTACTGGAAAACATGGCAATCAGCCAAGTTTTAATCTCTAAAGACTCTGGTTGCAAAAATAAAGGAGTTTGTACACCAGTCTTTATTTGATGGGTTTAAGGTCAATTCAGGTCTAAACACTTTATATTATTACACAAAACGAACCAGTCAGACATGGTGTATGGGTATTACATGCATGCCCACATAATTATTGGCAGATAAGGCAGTTTAGGAGAGTCAAAAGTTGAAATTAGCATATTACTGTCAAAATATATTTTTATCTGTGGCATGTATATTTCCCTAGGGTCACGCTAGAGAAAATCATCTCAACTGTGGAGCTGCAGCAGCACGGAAACCAGTGAGACTCTCATCCTGCTGAGATCTTATGAGAGGTTCACCCAATGTGATCTTCAGACGGACCCCAGAATAGGCATCCAGCGCTCTCTCCCAGAAGTGGCAGGAGCCTTGAATCAATACGCAAATAGGGGTCCTGCGCTGCCAGGCCATTTATTTCTGCAGGAGTATGGCTGATATCATTTCTAAAACGCACCCACAATCCATGGGCATTTCAAATTGGATGGGTAGCAAACCAGGGCTTCAGTTATTTCCCTATTGGAGGAGCAGTGCATATAAAACCAGCTGACTTCTATGTTTTTTTTTAATGCATTGTCTGGATGTGGGCACCGCTGCCAAAGCCAACATTTATTGCCCATCCTTAGTTATAAATGAATGGTTTGTTAGACCACTTCAGAGACCAGTTAAGAGCCAAATGCGTTGGTGTGGGACTGGAGGTGCATATAGTCTAGACTGGGTAAGGACAGAAGTATTCCTTCTTGAAGAGCATTCGTGAACCAGTTGGGTTTTTATGGTAACCTGATGGCTTCATGGTCACTGACTTCAAATTCTCAAACTGCCATGGTAGGATTTCAATGGATTACTAGCCCAGTAACACAAGCACTATGCTGCCATACCCTATTGGGTGCGTGGAATGATTCCGTGGCATAAAAGTTAAGGGGAAAGGTAAGTATCACTGCCACTAGTAGGGCAGTTTCTATGTTGATCTTCCTTGCAGGTCTCTGTGGGCCAGATTGCACCATCTCAGTGACAGCCTCCATGCTGAGCCTGGGCCACATGATACACCTTTCTCCATCATGCCCAGCTAGGTCACTCTCTTGTGCTTGATTTGTTGCTGGGGTAGTTTCATTTGTAAGTTCACCTGCTTTTGTTATAATGGCTACTGCACCCATGCTGTACACCTGTAAACTCATCCCTATCATTTATTACTGTCAGCCCAGTGGTGATGCTGGTTCTAACCTAAAGTTCAATATTCAGTTTCATTTATATCTGCCCCTGCATAATTCTCATGATTGTCCTTTAACAAGCAAACACCTATTTCTGTACATTTTTGATCATTTTCCTCAATCCATTTACAATTACGAGAAATCCTAAGAACACAGTGCAGTACAGATGTATCGTCTGCTGAGCTACCTACCAGTACTGTAGCTTGTTTACTTCTTTTTTTAAATGAGTGAATAGAGGAGTATACTTCCGAAGAATAACCCAAGCTCAGATAGAGCATCCATAACGTTCAGTGAGAAGACAAGGTACGATTTATGATTTGTGGTGTTGAAGGTGGATACCTGAGCCAGGAATGGAGCGAGCCTTTGGCTAAATGTTAGCATTCGTGCCTCTGAGTCAGAATGTGCTGGGTGTGAATCCCATTATGGACTGAAGGGATTAAAAGTTAGATTAGCGGCTTAATTGACTTGCTGGCTGATTTAATAAAGGAGAAGTCTGGCAGAACAAAGACAGTTGGAAAAAGCATATTACACGATGATTGGGGAGTAAAAGAAGGTGAGGAGGCCATACATTGAACAATGGGCCGCCAAGATGTGATTTGCGAAGATGTGGTTAAGCGTACGTAAATTGGACAGAACAATGGCAGATGTGGAAGCATGCCAATGAGATAAACAAGATGTGTTTTGTGGAGCTGTGATTAAGTGTACGTAACTTGGACAATTAATTGGCCAAGTCCCAAAGATGTGAAGGAAACAAGATGTAAGATTGTATATAAGCCAACTGCTCGAATGTAAAAATTAGACTCCTGTCTCAGCTCAGACTGAGAGAGCCTCTCTCTGCTTGAATAAAGATCGCTTGGAACCAGTACTCACTCATCCCCATCTGCTTTGGGGCAGAGATAAATCCCACAACACGGACAATCCCAGAGTGTGGCTAATTCTGGGTTGGCATCCTGTGGGATACTCGCATCCCGTGGGTATAGGTGATCCTTCCTCTTCGTATGGGTTGTGGGAGCTCCTAAAACCTTCCTGCCGTATAGGACCAAGTCACCTTATCAGCTGGTGTAACGATGGTTACGGTCATGGAAGGAGCATTGATCTCAGACTGTTAAATCAATCTGCAAATCCTTCCCTTCTCCAAGGGAAGAGTCCAAAGATACGAAAGCAACAACCTAAGCTTGGATCATCCCCTCACTCATTGCACCAACAGGAATGTGGTGTGTTGGAACTTTCACTTGCCATAAGGTACGCCTCTGACCCAGGCCAATTTTCTGGCCTCAAAGTCACTTAATTAATCTTGGCTAGCTCCCTGGTCTCTGCTGGGGATTCAGTCTGGAGGGCACGTGGAACTTGGCTGAGGCCGGACTCGGAGGCGTGCCACAGCATCACCCAACAGGCTGTCTCTGCACTGCCAGTATAAAATTCTATATATTTTTTTTAAACTGGCATCTAAGTCTGTACAATCAATCAAATGAATGAACAGATGTCTCTTGCAGAGCAAATTATGGATAATGTGTCAGATGATATATTTGCATGGCATTTGAATATGGCCCCATGATTGGGTGGATTTACTCCACGACCATCCCCTTCACACAGGGATGAGTCCTGGAAATGGGGACGAGCACAGACGTGGGGGAGCAGCTGCACAGGAAGTCAATGGGGCAGGCATTGGTTGATGTTTGATTTTGTAATAATACTTGTATTTACATTGTGCCTTTCATCACAAAATATTTCAAAGCACTTTATGCAATGATTTTGTACTGCGATATGATTGATCTCCGTGTTCTAATGTTGGGAGAGTGTACTAGATGAGAGGGAGTGCTAAAAGATATAAATGTAGCACTTGTGGAGGACAAGTCCTGGAGTTTTCATCGTTTGTCAAAGAATTGCACTTTCAACAGCACTTAGGCTATTGAAATCTGTACAATACAAAATGCAGTAACATATTCATAGAAACTTATATATTTTAGCACAGGAGGAGGCCATTTAGTCTTCTTGCCTGCACTAAAATTAGACTTCTCTCAGGACTGATTTTACACAGCACAATTTTCTTGTTTTCTTTCCAAATTAACCTCATCTTCCTGCTTTTTCCTGTTTTTAAAAAAATATTTTTAGATAATTAGCAAGTACTTTTTTTTGGAACTTTATAATTAATTTAGCATCAGTCACCGCTTGCATATTGATATAATTGGCATGCAGATCCCATCTTCATGATAAAATACCATTTGAGATTTATGGCCAAAGTACTCCCTTCATTCTTCTCTAGAATTATTGTCAGCATGACCTTGTTCTTTTCGATAAGTTTTAAGAAGCTGAAATTCAGGAAGATTTAGTAAGGTCTCAGCATTTTTGGAAAAATATATTGAACGTAGAACCCTTGCTTTTCCCAGCCGAATGAGACTTGTCCTTTGGCATTATAAGAAAATAGCTGCAGTGATCTCCGTCAGCAGGATGTGGCTTTCTGAACAAATGTCAAATTCTCCCCCTTACTAGCAAGGTCAGAAATTGCAAAATAAATTATTTAGCCTTTATGCTGTGTTGTTAGGTAACTGTTTTAAAATCTGTCTGTCCTTTGAGGGTTATTCCTGGGATGGCTTTTAGTTTTCTTGTTATTTCTTAGAAATTCCCTCATCTCTTCAACTTTCTCCTTAAAGAAGAGATTCCCCTCATAAGTGAAGCCCAATGGTTTCGTCTGAAAGTTCTCAGGAGCCTTGATACATAGTCAAATGTAAAATGTAGAACAAAATTCCTTGAGGAGCACAACATATTCTTACTTTGGATGTATCGACAGCAGATCTTTGAAACAGTTATGGTTCTTCATTACTTTCTTCCCCAGTGAAAGTAACTTGGCCGCTGTGGAATCCAAGTTACTGGCTAGTGCATACATTTATTCAGTGCTCTTAATAGACAGATACTTCTATATAAAGTACTTTGGAAAACCCCCTACCTGGTCCAAACATCCATTGCAATCATTGTCTTTGCTTAAACGAGAAACTGTGGAATCAATGATAGGGATGATTAAAAAAGGTCTTCTCAGTAGCCAAAATGACTATGGGGCAAAAACTCCTCTACACCGCTCCTATAACACACCAGGGATACGTATTGCCAAATTATGCAGTCCTAACCTGTGATTTTCCATCTATTAACTTTAAAATCGCAGGCTGGGAGTACACAATTTAGTGATATATGGTCCTGACTCACTCCAGGATCGGCAGATCAGAATTATTGCCTCTGAAGTGTCAAATTAATAAAACCAAACCAAAAATATGAATTGACATCTGAGAAGTATCATGTTGAAATGACCAAAATTCAAGCTGTTTTTTTCTTTTTTATGGGAAACTTATTCTGCTCAAACTGAAAAATAATTATTTTGACCTTATATAGGCTATAACAAGATGCGTATACTCAGATGTGGGTGGGAAATCTTGGCCATTTTTAGCTGAATCTAGGAGAAAAGCCTTGTATCTGGTATTTTCAGTGCGACCAGGAGAGCATATGAATAATCCCAACGGTAGCTGGAAATATGCTGGGCTCTATTTAATGGAACTAGATCTTGTGAGTATTTTGGAGTTATCAGTTTTATTCTTCTTCACTGTTAAGATTTCTTAAAAATTCATTCATGTGATTGGGCATCGCTGGCAAGGCCAGCATTTATTGCATTTCCCTAATTGGCCTCGAGAAGTTGGTGGTGAGCTGCCTTCTTGAACCGCTGCAGTCCGTGTGGTGAAGGTACTCCCATGGTGCTGTTAGGGAGGGAGTTCCAGGATTTTGACCTAGCGACGATGAAGGAGCAGCGAGATACTTTTTGAAGACAGGATGGTGTGTGACTTGGAGGGGAACTTGGAGGTGGTGATGTTCTCATGCGCCTGCTGTCCTTGTGCTGGAGGTTGCGGGTTTGGGAGGTGGTATTATTTTGCTGAGAAAATAAACCTACCAAGGTAGTTTTCAGGAATTTTCACTCCTAGCATGAAGCTTTGTGAGCCAAGAATGCAAATCAGGAATTTGGTTTAGGAATTCAGCAGAATTTCCCATCTATTAAAATAGCCTTGGTGAGACCACACCTTGAGTATTGTGTGCAGTTTTGGTCACCTTATCTGAGGAAAGATGTTCTTGCCATGGAGGGAGTGCAGCGAAGATTCACCAGACTGATACCTGGGATGGCAGGAATGACATATGAGGAGAGATTGAGTCGATTGGGCTTATACTCGCTGGACTTTAGAAGAATGAGAGGGGATCTCATAGAAACTTATAACATTCTAACAGGACTAGACAGACTAGATGCAGAAAAGATGTTCCCAATGGCGGGGGAGTCCAGAACCAGGGGGTCACAGTCTAATGATAAGGGGTGAGCCATTTAGGACAGAGATGAAGAGGAATTTCTTCACCCAGAGAGTGGTGAACCTGTGGAATTCTCTACCACAGAAGGCAGTTGAGGCCAATTCATTAAATATATTCAAGAAGGAGTTAGATATATTTCTTAAGGCTAAAGGGATCAAGGGATATGGGGAGAAAGCAGGGACAGGGTAATGAATTTGGTTGATCAGCCATGATCTCATTAAATGGCGGAGCAGGCTCGAGGGGCCGAATGGCCTACTCCTGTCCCTATCTTCTATGTTTCTATGTAATGACCTCCGCACCTAAATTCCCAATAGTGCTCCCATTGTGCAAAGCTCCACACTGGGAGACTGAGTTCATAAAATCTGCCCTAGCGTATCTATTATTAGAAGAGTATTGCCAGTAATATTACCAAAAGGTAGGAAAAATACAAAAAAAATAATAAATTTGGCAACAAATTGGATTAAAATCCCAGAAGAAACTAAACATGACAGTTGGATGATTAGATTGGCGGGGTGGGGGCGGGGTGGAGACAAAATAAGGGAAATGGGGCGGTGGCTCCCTTCCTGCTGACGGTTTGACCGATGCCACATTCCCAGAGGCCTACCGCTGGACGGCTAGTGTGCCAACCTGAGTAAGGTGGTAGGCCCTTATGTGAGATCCTGATTTGCCATTTTAGGGCTCAACTGGATGGAATTACGCCATACATACTCTGCACGGTCTCAGCTGGTGGTCCAGCCAAAGTGGAGCTCAGAAAGAAAGTTTTCATTTATTTACGTGGGGCCAGGAGGAGCAAAAATAACTTGGGTCACTACCACACTGGGTCCACCTTCCGCCTGTCTTTCCCACCCACCGCCCTTGAGAGCGGACCCCCTCCCCAGACCTAACTTTTTTTGGTTCTGGAGGCCAGTGGGACTGCCTGATACTGCAGTGGCTTGGATCCAATGAGCTGCTCCAGGGCACTGGTTTTCTACCCGCAGCCCACCAGCCCTATGATAATAAGGCCTGGCCCTCATAATGGATGGGACCTCCCTTCAGAATTATCGGGCAGTCGCGAACTGGCCACCTGAACACCACTCGGGGAAAACCTACCTCAATGAAAAGAAGTATACACTAAGTTAAAAAAACTCAACCTAGTGGGGAAATAGAGTGATCTCGGGCTTTAGATACGTAGACCATCAGAGGTGAGAGTGTAGGTAAAACAAAAGGTCATACAAAGGCAAATTGGATTCTGAATTTTACACATAGGAACACTGAATATAAAAGCATGGGGCATGAGCGGGGCGCTGCGCACGGTGATGACGTCATCGCCTGAGGTGCAGCTCCGCGGGGCGCTACAGACTACTGCCGCCGCTAACCTCCTGCTGAATTTTGCAGGAGGAGTTAACGGCACCGCACCCGAGTGCTAGGTGTTTTGCGCCCCGTTAGCACAACGGAATTTTTCCCCCCTTATTTCTGAATCCATTTTGGTGATTTTGGTTATTTTCCTGCTACTTCCAACTACTTCCTCATTTACTTCTGTTCCGTTTACCTTTGCATTCCATTTGGGGCTGCCATTTACCTCCTCCAGCCCATTTCAGACAAGGTGCAATGGTTTTTACATTCAGAAATCCCATAATTTTTTTTTTTTTTAAGAAGAGGAGGTGGACCAATGGAGGGATGCCAGGCAAGGCAGGCAGCATTGGTGGCATTCAAAACTCATGCAACAGTAATATCCCAAACTAGATTATATAGGCTGAGGCACTACCTGCCGCAACTCCAGCTTGCCCCCAGGACTGCTGCAGACTCTCTGGTCCATGAAAGTACTGGGGAAAGCCATTGTGCCAAGGTTCTTAAGGCGCCCCTACAGTTGCAGAATGATTGCAGCCAGAGGAAAAATGCGGTAGAAGGACTGGAATAACCCCTTTCTTCTGATTAAAATAGGTATACTGGGTCTGTGCCCAATGCCCAGTACAGCTGCAGGCACACTTACATTACCAGGGAGAGCCCTAGGAAAACCTGGGGCGGCATAATGGTGATGAGGTTTTTCTGGGGCAAGCTTGAGAACAAAATTATAAAGCCCCAGGGAAATGAAAAAATGTTTGCCAAATGAAATTCCAAGAAGGCCTTACATGGTAACATAGGAGACCAGGCCTTTGTCTCACCTACCCGTCAAATGTTGGTGGAAAGGCCATTCCCATGGAACACACCCTCCTATTGTTAGCTTTTTAAACATTCCATCACTACAGTTACTATCAATTATAGAACCATATTTAGGACTTCCCTTGAGACAACAGAAGGTAGATTACCCCTGGAGGCTTCCCATTTGTCTTTAAAATTACTGCCCTCAGATGCCATTGTGCACAATAGTCAAACCATCTGTGAGAAAAACAAGTTTGGAAGACAAATTAACCCTTGTTCTAGCAGAGATTTAGTTATTAGCCTGTGATCTTCTATAATATAGATTGGGGCACTATGACTGGTGATATGACTATAAGGGTTAATTTGAACAGTGCACAAACCTTAATCTTTTTAAATGTTTCATTTCCTACTATCTACATTTTTGCATACCATCTAGGCAGCTACTCAAAATAGTTCTGTGTCTTTTCCTAGAAAGGACTTTTTTCTGCTTAAATGGAAATACAATTTATATAATACTTATTATTAGTTATTTCCTTACAAGACTATATTTTAAATATAATTATTAAGCTGATGATGCACAGAATACAAGATGGCAGTGCAAATCAAAGGGCTATTGGGGTGGGGGGACTTAAAGCAATCACTATCACTAGAGAGAAAGTACTAGGCAAACTAATGGGACTAAAGGTGGACAAGTCCCCTGGACCCGATGGCCTGCATCCTAGAGTCTTAAAAGAGGCGGCTGCAGAGATAGTGGATGCACTGGTTGTAATCTACCAAAATTCCCTGGATTCTGGAGAGGTCCCAGTGGACTGGAAAACCGCAAATGTAACATCCCTATTTAAGAAAGGAGGGAGACAGAAAGCAGGCAACTATCGACCAATTAGCCTAACATCTGTCATTGGGAAAATGCTGGAGGAAGTGGTAGCAGGACATTTAGAAAATCATAATATAGTCAAGCAGAGTCAGCATGGTTTTATGAAAGGGAAATCATGCTTGACAAATTTGCTGGAATTCTTTGAGGATGTAATGAGGAGGGTGGATAAAGGGGAACCAGTAGATGTTGTGTATTTGGATTTCCAGAAGGCATTCGATAAGGTGCCACATAAAAGGTTACTACACAAGATAAGAGCTCACGGGGTTGGGGGTAATATATTAGCATGGATAGAGTATTGGCTAACTAGCAGAAAGCTGAGAGTCAGGATAAATGGGTCATTTTCAGGTTGGCAAACTGTAACTAGTGTCACAGGAATCAGTGCTGGGGCCTCAACTATTTACAATCTATATTAATGTCTTGGATGAAGGGACTAAGTGTAATGTAGACAAATGTGCTGATGATACAAAGATAGGTGGGAAAACAAATTGTGTGGAGGACGCAAATAATCTCCAAAGGGATATAGATAGGCTAAGTGAGTGGACAAAAATCTGGCAGATGGGGTTTAATGTGGGAAAATGCGAGGTTATCCACTTTGGTAGGAAAAATAAAAGAGCAAATTTTTATTTAAATGGGGAGAGATTAAAAAATGTTGAGGTGCAGAGGGATCTAATGGTCTTTGTACATGAATCACAAAAAGTTAGCATGCAGGTACAGCAAACAATTAGGAAGGCAATTAGAGTGTTGGCCTTTATTGCTAAGGGAATGGAGTATAAAAGTAGGGAAGTCCTGTTAAAACTGTACAAGGCGTTGGTAAGGCCACACCTGGAGTACTGCGTACAGTTTTGGTCTCCTTATTTAAGGAGGGATATACTTGCATTGGAGGCAGTTCAGAGAAGGTTTACGAGGTTGATTCCGGAGATGAAAGGGTTGTTTTATGAAGAAGAAAGGTTGGGCCTGTACTCATTGGAGTTTAGAAGAATGAGAGGGGATCTTATTGAAATATATAAGATTCTGAAGGGGCTTGACAGGGTAGATGCAGAGAGGGTGTTTCCCCTCATGGGGGAATCTAAAACTAGGGGGCATAATTTCAGAATAAGGGGGCACACTTTTAAATCGGAAATGAGGAGGAAGTTCTTCTCTCAAAGGGTTGTGAATCTTTGGAATTCTCTTCCCCAGAGAGCTGTGGAGGCTGGGTCATTGAATATATTTAAGGTGGAGATAGACAGATTTTTGAAAGGTGAGGGAGTCAAAGGTTATGGGGAGCGAGCAGGGAAGTGGAGTTGAGGCCAAGATCAGATTAGCCATGATCTTATTGAATGGCGGAGAAGGCTCGAGGGGCCAAATGACCTACTCCTGCTCCTACGTCTTATGTTCTTATGTCTTCTGTTAAAATGCACACTAGAAAAGAACAATCACCATCAACTACAAACCATATTGACATTCTTGTATTGAGTATGCAAATAATTCTGGAAATCAGAAACAAAAAGGGCAGGAAAAGACCACTAACCCATCATGCCCCCCCCCACCCCCATTCAGATGGAGTGTAGCCACATCCACCACTGACCCAGCCTCTACGCACACCACCTCCTGGAGAGGTTAAAAAAGCAAGGTAAAAACAAGGTTAAAAAGTATTTGGATATGCACTTGTAGTGCCCTAACCTACAAGGTTACGGACCAAGAGCTGGAAAGTTGGATTAGGCTGGATAGCTCTTTTTTGGCCAGCACATACACGATGGGCCGAATGGCTGCCTTCTGTGCTGTAAATTTCTATGAATCTATGATTAATCTACAGCCAATTCAAGATAAATCTTTGGGAAATTTCGTTCTCACTCTCTGAGGCAACCAAGAACAGCTCCAGTTGTCTACTGAGGTGCCAAATGGGCACAGGGAATAATCTCCTGGCTCCACGCCAACTAAAAAATAACTACACTTTCCTTTCTAATGGCGCTGCTGGCTGGGCCGCATCCACATCCACATCCAGTAAACCTCAGTGGAGCAGGCCCGATGCCTGCTCTATTCAGGCCAGCCCAATTTGGCAGAGTCATCCGAAAACAGGTGTTAGGGCCCCTTGCTTATGCTAATGAGCAGCCCAACAACTGTTTTGGCCAGCTGACCCAGATGCCTGAAAAATGACCCAACCCAATTTCGGGTCAAACATTCATCAGGGGTCCTTGTAGTGCAGGACATTGGACACTGGATTTAGGCTACATTGTGCCCATAAAACGGGTGCAATGAGGTCCAATATCTACCTTGAAACGTTCACCAATTCTTCTAGTATAAGATACAGGCCTACAAATTCCACATCGCTGAAAACCTGCCAGTGCCACCGTCGGCTGGTTTTAATGGCCGCTGAAATTGATGGCCCTGGCAGGACCGGTAAATTGCCGCTGGTGGCTAATTAACATTAGCCCAGCGCTAAACTTACCGTGCAAGGCAGCTCTGATGGCCTTAGTCCCGGCAGGAGCCCCCAATTTAACGCGACCGTAGCGTCATTGCAGCAAGAACAGCCTTCTCTTAAAGGAAGACCATCATTTCAGAAAGCAGTTCGATCCCTTAAAGGGGAACTGCCTCCTGAAATGAAAAAAAAATTCATGTAAAAAACAAGCAGTTTTTAGCACTTACAGCTCAACTGCCTTCTGAAAAAAAATTTACATTAAAAAGAATTCCCAAATGGGAGTCCTCAGCTCTTAAAGCTGAATTGCCATCCACACCTAAAAAAAATGTTAAAAGTGCTTCAGCACTAACACAAATGGTTCAATAAGCCAGGGGAGGTGCAACCAGGGTCTCGCATGCAGAACTCCAGCTTTGTGTAGGAGGTCAACACTGCAAGAGAGGTCCTTTACCCACAGGGGCCAGGAGGCTCTGCGGAACGAATAACGTGGGACCAGATCACCGAGGCTGTCTCTGCCAGCAGTGTCACCCCCACGATCTGGCTCCAGTGCCCATAGAAGCTTCATGACCTCAGACCACTGGTCAAGGTCAGTGAATGCATCATCAAAAGCCGTCTCCTACCAACTGCACCACTAGCCTCACCCACCGCTCAATACACAACCACACCCCACTCACTCACCTACCAACAATCTCTACCAATTACAAGGCACACCTCTCATTCATAGCTTCACCTTGTAATGTCCGTGTGTAATTGAGACATGGACTGCAGAAGTTGGTTATAACAGGTGTTTACTGAATGGAGACAACACTGGAACTACTATACAAAGTTACTTCACAGGCATATATACAGGGGTGGTCACTACTGGTACTGCAGTATACAGGGGCTGCAGAATATAGTTCCTTCTTCAAGGTACATACACTACAATTCCTCCCCTTTTAGCTAAACAGTACATGACATTCGGTTAATAATTAAATAACATATTTACAATTACAGTTGCTATATATATTAGCTGAAGTTAATCAATTATAAATTCAGTCTTTGAGGAGGCTTCCTGATTCTGTCCGGATAACGCCTCTTTGGGGTATCAGGTTCTTCTGGCAAAGTTGATTCGGGATCAACGTCGTTGTTTGGTTCGTCTGCTTCTAATATCACCGATTCTGAGGTAGATGTAATTGATACTTCGGTTTCATCACCAGGTGTATAGGATCGTGGTGTAGATTTGACGTTTTCCAGTGACTCTAGAATCTGGTCAGCATGGCGCCTTACAATGGTCTCTCCAACGTCCAAGGTATACATTAGAGGTCCTTGCCGTGTGCAGATCGTTCCTGGCTGCCATTTCTCTGTGCGGTAGTCCCGGGCCAAAACTGGTTGACCTATCTTGAAACTTCTGGTTGGCCTTTCATTCATATTCTGAAACTGCCTGTTCTCCACACCTCTTCTGATGTTTGGCTTAACCAAATCCAAGCGGCATCTTAGTCTTCGATTGAAGAACATCATGGCTGGAGTTTGGTTGGTAACTGCATGTGTCGCATTCCGGTAGGCAAACAAGAAGTTATCCACCTTGTGTTGTAGGGGTATGTCTTCATTACACATTGCCTTGATAGCCTTCTTGAATGTTTGAACGAACCTCTCAGCCAATCCATTGGTGGCTGGATGATATGGGGCGGATCTGTAATGCTTAACACCATTGTTCTTTAAGAACCTCCGGAACTCTTCAGACACAAACTGTGGTCCATTGTCAGAGCAAATCTGTTCAGGCAGCCCATTTCTGGCGAATATGGTTCGTAAGACTGTGATAGTTTTTTCTGTGGTGGTTGAGGACATTTTTATTACCTCTGGCCACTTTGAATGTGCATCCACCGCAATTAAAAACATCGAGTCTATAAATGGACCAGCAAAATCAATGTGTACCCTTTGCCATGGAGATGAGGGCCACTCCCATGGATGTAGAGGGTCTTGTGGTGGGGCGTTTTGGACCTTCTGGCATCCTGTACAGCTCTTGGTCATCTCTTCGATTTCTCTATCGATTCCCGGCCACCACACAAACACTCTTGCTAAGTTCTTCATTTGTACCCCTCCCAGATGACCCTCATGAAGCTCATTGAGCACTCTATCCTTCAATTTGGGTGGAATTACTACTCTGGATCCACACATCAAGGTTCCTCGGCACACTGACAGCTGTTCTATTCTCAGCGAGAATGCTGGCAACAGTGGTTCGCCATGTGCTGGCCATCCCTTCACCGTTAAATCATAGACACTGGAGAGTGTCGGGTCATTTTGTGTTTCCTTTTCTATGTTTGCATTCGTCACAGTTAGACATTTGACTATGGTTGAGTGGAATATCTCCACAGGATCCACTGCAGGTGCTTCTTCCACCGTCGGCAACGGTAGGTGCGACAATCCATCAGCATTCCCATGCTGTTTAGTTCCTTTGTACTCGATGTCATATTGGTGTGCCCCTAGCAAAAGGGACCACCTCTGTAGCTGTTGTGCTGTCATTATCGGGACGCCCTTCTTAGGGTTGAAAATGGAGACAAGAGGTAGATGATCAGTTGGTAGAGTAAATTTCTGTCCGTGCAGGTAGTGATTGAACTTCTTCACCCCCCACACCAGGCTGAGGGCTTCTCTGTCAATCTGGGCGTAGTTACGCTCGGCTGCAGTTAACGAGAGTGATGCAAAATCTTTCGGCCTCTCTGAATCATCAAGGGATTTATGTGACAGTACCGCTCCAACGCCGTAGGGAGACGCATCACACGCCAGTCTTATCGGTAGTGATGGGTTGTAGTGAGCCAATACTTCTCTTGAAGTGATCAGGCCTTTACAATTCTGAAAGGCCCACTTACATTCATCGCTCCATTTCCATGCTACTCCAGTTTGTAGCAGGGCGTTCAGTGGGTGCAGAATTGTGGACAAATTCGGCAAAAACTTATGGTAGTAATTCACCAATCCGAGGAATGACCTCAGTTGCGACACATTTTCAGGCGCTGGAGCCTTAACTACCGCTTCAATTTTGTCAGGGGACTTATGTAACCCCTCTTCATCAATCACGTGGCCACAATACGATATTTGTTTCTGAAAAAACTCGCACTTGGGGCGATTGGCTCGTAGCCCATGTTCTCTTAGTCTAGTGAGCACCTGCTCTAGGTTGGCAAGGTGTTCACTGTCATTTTCACCTGTCACTAGGATGTCGTCCAAGTAACACTGAGTCCCCGGAATCCCTTGCAGGACTTGTTCCATCACTTTGCCATATAGCCGGAGCTGATGCTACCCCGAATACCAGTCGATTATACTGGTAAAGACCTTTGTGAGTGTTTATCGTGAGATATTTCCGAGAGGATTCTTCAACCTCCATCTGCAAATATGCTTGCGCTAGGTCAATTTTTGTAAAACGTTTCCCTCCAGATAGTGAGGCGAAAATATCATCTATCCTCGGAAGAGGATACTGTACTGTGTGAAGAACTGGGTTCACAGTCACCTTGAAGTCCCCACAGATGCGAACCTTCCTTGGCTCCTCAGACTTATTGTTTAATGTTTTCTTCATGACAGGAATGATGGGTGTCGCCCACTCCCTCCAGTCTACCTTAGATAACACGCTTGCATTCTCCAGATTCTCCAGCTCTGCCTCGACGGCTGGGCGAATTGCATACGATACCGGTCTTGCTTTGAAAAACTTGGGAATTGCATTCTCTTCTATTTTTATCTAGGCGGTTACGCCTTTAAGAGTTCCCAGTCCTTGTTGAAATACCTCTTTAGCGTTAGCTAAGATTTTTGACAATCGTCCAAGTGTGACGTCGTCATCCTTTTTACCAGCCACAGTCAGTGCCTGAATGGATTGCCAGTCTAAACTTATCTTTCTGATCCATTCACGTCCCAATAACGGTGGTCCACCATCTTGCAGTATGTACAGATACAATTTCTGTATTTCCTTGCCGTTGTATTCGACAGGCACCCTTATTTTCCCTCTGGGGTATACTTTCTGCCCCGTATATGTCTTCAAGACAATGGATGTGTCTTTCAAGGGTATGTGTGAGAATAGCCGCTCGTATTCTCGTCGATTCATGACGGTCAGGGCTGATCCTGTATCCAATTCCATTTTGACTTGGGACCCTGCTATCGTGAGGGTGACCCAAATGGTTCGGTGATCCTCTTTGGCGATTACGTTGTGTAGTTTGAGACAGCTTAGTATCTTGTTCCCGGATTCACTATCGCTCTTCTGGTCTTCGGAACTACTGTCCGTCATCTTTTGTACTTCCCTGTACTTTTCCTTCGTAGTCTTTTTGTTGTCGTTAGTCTTCTTCCCAGACCTGCAAACTCGTGCAATGTGTCCCATCTTTCCGCATTGCCTGCATGTTTTGTCCTTGAACCAGCAGTCCTTCTGGTCATGGGTTGTTCTGCCACAGCGATAACATTTTTCAAATCCCCGTGTCATTTCATGGGTGCTATATTCCTGTGGCTTTTGCTGTATTTCCGCAGCTCCCCTTGCTGCTGCTTCGTACGATACTGCCACGCTGAAAGCCTTATCTAGCGTCAGCTCTTTCTCCGAGAGTAACCTCTTCTGGGTTCCTTCACTCAGGAGTCCACAGACAAATTTGTCCCGTAGGGTATCTGCCAGTCCTGCTCTGAACTGGCAGTGCTTTGATAGCTTGCGTAGTTCCGTAAGGTAATCAGCATTGCTCTCATCTTTATGCTGATTTCTCTTGTGGAATTTAAATCTTTCTGCTATCAGCAGCGGTGTAGGATTTAGGTGTTCCTGTAGGATATCAACAATTTCGTTAAAACTCTTCCCCATCGGTTTGACTGGAGTGATCAGATTCTGCAATAGGCCGTACGTTCTTGCGCCCATTAAGTTTAGTAGTACCGATGCCTTGTTCTCATCGGCTACTTCATTTGCCTTGCAATATACTTCGACTCTTTCCACATATGTGGTCCAGTCTTCTGCTTCATTATCGAAGGCAGTGATATTGCCAGTCTTCGGCATCTTGGAGATCTAAGATGGCGCCTCCCGCACTTTGCCTTCTTCCCTGATTGAACAAAATGGCGCCTCCCGCGCTTTGCCTTCTTCCCCGCTGGATTAAGATGGCGCCTCCCGCGCTTTCTGTCTTTGCCGCTGCTGCCAGCGCTGTTGCTGGCATTTTTATGCCTTGATGGCGATGCCCTATGGACTTCACGCGCTTCCCCCTGCGCTGCTGCCAATGCCGCTCTCCGCAGACCCCGTGGCAAACAGCAGCTCCTCGCGGCTTTCTGCGCTTCTAACTTCTTTTTCCTTTATTTTAATTACTGTTCCCGTCGTCAGAGCAGACCCTATGGGACACTTTCCTGCCTCTTCTCGGGCCTGTACGCT
Organism: Somniosus microcephalus; assembly: GCF_052327205.1. Taxonomy (NCBI): domain Eukaryota; kingdom Metazoa; phylum Chordata; class Chondrichthyes; order Squaliformes; family Somniosidae; genus Somniosus; species Somniosus microcephalus. The sequence goes on along the minus strand of NC_141001.1, from coordinate 82,959,715 downwards.
GCCCGGCTTCATAGCACCGGCCGCGCCCTGTGTGCTCCACCCTCTCTCTCTCTCTCCTCTTTCCTGACAACGCTACTCGGCCCTGTTGAAAAGCCACCCGATCGAGCTCTAGCCCGCCGCAGCCCAGGAACGATCAGTTTACTACCTGCCTCCAGCCCAATTAGCTGGAACACCATAGACTGGATAACCAAGCCCAGCTCTCGACAGCCTCTCCTGCAAATCTTCGAATTCGATGAATCAGAGGGCGGTTGCCCACGGTCGACGCCCGTTTCCTCTGTCTGTTCTTTTTCTTTTTCCTTTCTTTTTGGATTTCTTCCTTCTGGCTTCGACCTCCAATAACTTCGCTCCAGGGATGGATCCCCGTGAGGTGGTGCAGAACTGTAGGTAAGTTCGGATCTGTTCGTCGCCAATGTAATGTCCGTGTGTAATTGAGACACGGACTGCAGAAGTTGGTTATAACAGGTGTTTACTGAATGGAGACAGCACTGGAACTACTATACAAAGTTACTACACAGGCTTATATACAGGGGTGGTCACTACTCGTACTGCAGTATACAGGGGCTGCAGAATATAGTTCCTTCTTCAAGGTACATACACTACACACCTCACCCCCTTGAAGGAGACGGTGCAAACCATTCTTGGCAGGGGCATGACTGAGCCCTTGGCCATCAACGAGGGAAGAAGAAGAATGAAGAAGGAAGAAGGAAGAAGGAGGATGGAGGGAGAAGGGAGAAGGGAGAAGGAGAACGAGGAGAAGAAGAAAAAGAAGAAGAAGAAGAAGAAGAACCGTCATTGTATTTCACACTCTCAGCCACCAGCTCCTCAAGGTCGTCGTGCAAGACCAATTGCACTGTCCCCCACTGAAAATCAGCAGCCTTCCACCAGCCATGCTGCAGCCACTGGGGTAGCACTGCATGATGTCAGTAGGGTAGGCAAAGACACACACAAGACAGTCACTAAGAGAATATGTAAGGGTGATGAGTTGATTTCTTGATATCATATTGGATGGATAGATGTATAAAATTGGATTGGAAAGTTTGCTTTGTGGTGGCGTTTATTTCAGGATTGTGGCCAAGAGGATGCTGCGATGGTCAGTAACAGAAGGAAGGTAAGGTGTGGGACAAATGTTGAAAGGGGAATTCGAGTATTGGGGTTGTGATCACTGGTACTGCAGGCAGATGATTCCATCCCAGATATCCTGGTCAGAAAGGGATTGTCTGGGTGGCATTCTTCCTTCTGCTTCCTCCTCTGGTGCATCTTCCTCTTCCCTCTGTAAGCAGATGCTGTAAATCTGAAAGAAAAGCATAAAATACTGGAAACACTCAGCAGGTCAGGCAGCATCTCGGCCTGAGACATGAACTCTGTTTCTTTCTCCATGGATGCTGCCTAACTTGCTCAGTATTTCCAGCATTTTCTGTCTTCACAGAGGCTTACCTTTACCATCCGAGGCTTTGCAGGCATCCAGCAGACCTCCATGCACACTTAAAAACTTTTAACACATATGGCACCAAGCCACTATTACAATAAAATAAAAAAACTCCAGTCCAAAAGCATAAATGCAACCTTATCTGAAAGATGTGTGTTTTTTTTAATTTGTTTATGGGATCTGGGCATCGCTGGCATAGCCAGCATTTATTGCCCATCCCTAGTTGCCCTTGAGAAGGTAGTGGTGAGCTGTCCTCTTGAACCGCTGCAGTCGTGTGGTGATGGTACTCCCACAATGCTGTTAGGGAGGGAGTTCCAGGATTTTGACCCAGCGACGATGAAGGATCGTCGATATACTTCTAAGTCAGGATGTTGTGTGATTGGAGGGGGTGGTGTTCCCGCACGCCTGCTGCCATTGTCCTTCTAGGTAGAAGAGGTCGCGGGTTTGGGAGCTGCTGCCGAAAAAGCCTTGGTGAGTTGCTGCAGTGCATCTTGTAGATGGTACACTCTGCAGCCACGGTACGCTGGTGGTGGAGAGAGCTAGGGCTAGATTTTCAGTATAGACAGTTTTGGGGCGCTAACCTTAGCGCCCGCCCGAAGTTAGCGCCCGCCCCAAAGTAGCGCCCCGTTGCCAGAAATTCAGTGGCTTCGCCCTAAGAGGTTGGTGGAGCGCTAAAAGAGGCGTTCCACTACTATCTTTAGGCGCTAAGCCGGCGGTGCAGAGCGCAACGCCCGAGCTCGGGCGCAGCGCACGGCAGACACTCTGGTGCCACTGAGCTCTTAAAGGGGAAGGGTGCATGTGTTCTTTTCAAAAGCAGAGTGTGGGGGGGGGAGGAGGAGGAGGAGGAGGAGGAGGAGGAGGAGGAGGAGGAGGAGGAGGAGGAGGAGGAGGTGGTGGTGGTGGTGGTGGTGGTGGCCGGAAACATAAATACACCGTTCAGAACAACACACTGGATCCTTCCACACAACACATGCAGACTGCCGTTTATAGTGCATGCGGAGTGCCCTTTAATTTGCGCTCCCCAGAGTCTGTTGCGTTCCATTTTACAAACGCTCTGGACGCCAGCCGCACAATGGGGCGGTCCGACTGAAGTTTGGATTCGGGGCGGCCAAAGGGCGTTGCACGAGGATGTGACGTCATTTTCTGCGTGCGCATCCGGGCGGCCGCTAAACTTTGCACCGGCGCTAACGGGCAACTTAATTTGGGGCGGGGCGCAAACTGCGCTGCGCCCGGGCGCTACACGCATAGCGCCCGAAAATCACTTCTCTTAAGGCGCTAACTGCTGGCGCAAGCAACTGAAAATCTAGCCCTGAATGTTTAAGGTGGTGGATGGTGTGTCACTCAAGCGGGCTGCTTTGTCCTGGATGGTGTCGAGCTTCTTGAGAGTTGTTGGAGCTGCACTCATCCAGGCTGGGGAGTATTCCATTACACTCCTTACTTGTGCATTCTAGATGGTGGAAAGGCTTTGGGGAGTCAGGAGGTGAGACACTCACTGCAGAATATCTAGCCTCTGGCCTGTTCTTATTGCCACAGTATTTATGTGGCTGGTCCAATTAAGTTTCTGGTTAATGGTGATCCCAAGGATGTTGATGGTAGGGGACTCGGCGATGGTAATGCCATTGAATGTCAAGGGGAGGTGGTTAGACTCTCGCTTGTTGGAGATAGTCATTGCCTGGCACTTCTGTGGCACGAATGTTACCTGCCACTTATCAGCCCAAGCCTGAACATTGTCCAGGTCTTGTTGCATGCAGGCATGGACTACTTCATTATCTGTGGAGTTGTGAATGGTGCTGAACATTGTGCAGTCATCAGCGAACATCCCCATTTCTGACCTTATGTTGGAGGGAAGGTCATTGATGAAGCAGCTGAAGAAGGTTGGGCCTAGGACACTGTCCTGAGGAACTCCTGCAGTGATGTCCTGGGGCTTTGAAGATTGACCTTCAACCACCACAACCATCTTCTTTTGTGCTAGGTATGACTCCAGCCGGGATTTTGTCGGGGCCCATAGCCTTTGCTGTATCCAGTGCACTCAGCCGTTTCTTGATATCACGTGGAGTGAATCGAATTGGCTGAAGACTGGCTTCTGTGATGGTGGGAACCTCGGGAGTAGGCCGATATGGATCATCTACTCGGCACTTCTGGCTGAAGTTGGTTGCAAATGCAATAGCCTTGTCTTTTGCACTCACATACTGGGCTCCACCATCATTGAGGATGGGGATATTCTTGGAGCCTCCTCCTCCCTTTAGTTGTTTAATGGTCCACCACCATTCACGACTGGATGTGGCAGGACTGCAGAGCTTTGATCTGTTCCATTGATTGTGGGATCGCTTAGCCCTGTCTATAGCATGCTGCTTCTGCTTCTTAGCATGCATGTAGCCCTGTGTAGCAGCTTCCCCAGGTTGGCATCTCATTTTTAGGTACGCCTGCTGCTGCTCCTGGCATGCTCTTCTACACTCATTGTTGAACCAGGGTTGGTCCCCTTGCTTGGTGGTAATGGTACAGTGAGGGGTATGCCAGGCCATGAGGTTACAGATTGTGGTGGAATACAATTCTGCTGCTGCTGATGGCCCACAGTGCCTCATGGATGCCCAGTTTTGAGCTGCTAGAACTGTTCTGAATCTATCCCATTTAGCACGGTGGTAGTGCCACACAACACGATGGAGGGTTCTCAGTGTGATGACGGGACTTCGTCTCCACAATGACTGTGCGGTGATCACTGCTGCCAATGCTGTCATGGACAGATGCATCTGTGACAGGTAGATTGGTGAGGGCGAAGTCAAGTAGGTTTTTCCCTCGTGTTGGTTCACTCACCACCTGTCGCAGGCCCAGGCTGGCAGTTATGTCCTTCAGGCCTCGGCCAGCTCGGTCAGTAGTGGTGCTACTGAGCCACTCTTGGATGATGGACATTGAAGTCCCCCAAACAGAGTACATTCTGTAATAACAACAGAAAATGCTGGAAAAACTCAGCAGGCCAGGCAACATCCGTGGAGAGAGAAATAGAGTCAACGTTTCAGGTCGAAACCTTTCGTCAGGACTGAAAAAACACAGGAGATGAAACAGATTAAAAGGCCAGTTTGGGGGTTGGGAAATGGGGGAGGGGATGAAAGAACAAAAGAGAAGTGAAGAGACATTAAGAGGTATTCAAAACAAGGCAAGATGGTGATATGACTAGTAAAGAGACAAAAGATGGCTCTAGATGAGGTGTGAAATGCGCTGGCAGAATGAGAGACAGCTGCCATGTGGGAAAGAAAAAAAGGGGGAAGGGCACAAAACAAAGGTGTGGGTAAAAATATATATAAAAATGTAATAGGGACCGATGTTATGAGTATTGCTAGAGTACATTCTGTGCCCTTGCTACTCTCAGTGCTTCTTCCAAGTGATGTTCAATATGGCGGAGTACTGATTCATCAGCTATGGGAGGACGGCAGGTGGTAATCAGCAGGAAGTTTCCTTGCCCATGCAACCTCATGGGGTCTGGAGACAATGTTGCAGACTCCCAGGGCCACTCCTTCCCGACCGTATACCACTGTGCCACCACCCCTGTTGGGTCTGTCCTGCCGGTGGGACAGGACATACCCAGGGATAGTGATGGTGGAGTTCAGGACATTGGCTGAAAGGTAATTCTGTGAGTATGGCTATGTCAGGCTGTTGCTTGACTAGTCTGTGGGACAGCTCTCTCAATTTTGGCACAAGTCCCCAGATGTTGGTGAGGAGGACTTTGCAGGGTTGACTGGGCTGGGTGTGCCATTGCCATAGCCGGTGCCTAGGTCGATGCCAGGTGGTACGTCCGGTTTCATTCTTGTTATTTTGTTTTGTAGTGGTTAGTTACAACTGAGTGATTTGCTAGGCTATTTCAGGATCAACCACATAGCTGTAGGTCTGGAGTCACATATAGGCCAGACCAGGTAAGGACGGCAGATTTCCTTCCCTAAAGGACATTAGTGAACCAGATGGGTTTTTACGACAACCGATAGTTTCATGGTTACCATTACTGATACGAGCTTTTTATTCCTGATTTATTTAATTAACTGAATTTAAATTCCACAGCTGCCGTGGTGGGATTTGAACTCACGTTTCTGGATCATTAGTCCAGGCCTCTGGATTACTAGCCCAGTGACATTACCACCACGCCACCATTCCCGTTAAAGTGTGCCACTTTAAGAAGTGCTGACAGCGCTAATGTCCAAGTTCGCAGAGCCTGATGTTAAGTCAGCATTGCACACCGATTGATGTCACACTCTCCACATTTGTATCTCCAGGACCAGCACTGCTATCGGCAGCGCTATGGCTCTCACTAAAATGGCGGCTGCCATTTTTCACCAGGGTTGCGGAGCTAACTCATGACATTAAGGTCGAGAACTTCTGGGCTACTGAGTTTTTTTTTAATTTTAAGCCCCATCAAGGAAAGGGGAATCTTCTACAGACTTGATTGTTACGTTTCTAATTCATTCAAATCATTTTCTTACTTTTCGGGGGAGCTTAGCAAATAAATTTGGACTTTGTTATGATGACCAATGCAACTAGTTGTACTTTGACAAGGTCAAGAAGACAAAATATATAGAATTATAATCGACTGTCTTTCAGGGTGCAAGTGCAAGAGTGCATTATAATTTGAATCGCAGTCAGGTGGCTGTCAATGATAACATAGCTGCTTGATTTGTCATACAGTGCTATAATTGTTTGCACTGTTTTCTAGGGAAAGCCATGGTGACTTATAATGGAAAAGATCATGCTGTCAATCATATTAAAAGCTTTTATGCAATTGACCTTGATAACTAAGGGTAGTTGATGATCTATTGCTCACTTGATTAGTCAGCACAGAAAAGGTTGATGGCAGAGTACACCTTAATAGAATAGAACCTATTGTAGACTATTGTATTATGAGAAATGATTCTTCAGTTTGTCATTAAACAGAGACAGTCCTTTGGTAGCGGTACGATTATGTTTACATTCCATTTAGGTCGCTCATTGTGCTAGCTTATCTTCCACATAACCATTTTTTTTTAGAGTTGTGTTATGACTAGTCTTATCTCAGTGAAATTGTTAATAGGTTTATCTTTGAGGGGCTTTCAAAAAGTGGAGTTGGAATTTGGAGTTGGAATTTAGCAGCTCAGACACTTTACTGCTCCATTAAGCAAGGAGTTCAGCTATAGCATTGATTATAAAGCAATCAGCAAAGAGTTGGAATAAACAGGTCTTTTTCCGAGTGGCAGTTAGTGACTAGTGGGGTACCACAGGAATCGGTGCTAGGACCCCAGTTATTCACAATATATATCAATGATCTAGACGAGGGAACTAGATGTAATATCTTCAAGTTTGCAGACGACACAAAGCTAGGTGGGTGTATGTGCTTTGAGGAGAATGCAGAGAAACTCCAGTATGATCCCATGTGCTTTAACTTTGCACGCTAATCTCTTATGTGGGACCTTATCAAAAGCCTTCTGAAAGTCCAAATACACCACACCCACTGGTTCTCCCTTATCTATTCTGCCAGTTACATCCTCAAAAAATTCCAGTAAATTAGTCAAGCATGATATACCTTTTGTAAATCCATGTTGACTTTGTCCGATCCTGTCACTGTTTTCCAAGTGCTACATAGATACATAGATACATAGAAGATAGGAGCAGGAGTAGGCCATTCGGCCCTTCGTGCCTGCTCCGCCATTCGATGAGATCATGGCTGATCCTTTAATTCAGTATCCCGTCCCCGCCTTCTCTCCGTAACCCTTAACCCCTTTTGCCCGTAGAAATATATCTAATTCCCTCTTAAATATATTTAATGAGCTGGCGTACACTGCCCTCTGTGGCAATGAGTTCCACAGGTTCACCACTCTCTGAGTGAAGAAATTCCCCCTCATCTCTGTCCTAAATGGTTTAGCCCTTATCCTTAAATTATGTCCTCTAGTTCTGTTCTCACCCGCCAAGGGAAACATTCCTTCTGCATCCAGTCTGTCTAGACCTGTCAGAATTTTATACACTTCTATGAGGTCCCCTCTCAATCTTCTAAACTCCAGTGTGTACATCCCTAAACTACATAGTCTCTCCTCATAGGTCATTCCCGCCATTCCTGGTATCAGCCTGGTGAATCGCCGCTGCACCCCCTCCATGGCAAGAACATCCTTCCTCAGATGAGGCGACCAAAACTGTACACAGTACTCGAGGTGTGGTCTCACCAGTGCCCTGTACAGCTGCAGCAAGGTATCCCTGTTCCTGTATTCTAACCCTTTTGCTATGAAGGCCAGCATACCGTTTGCCTTCTTGACCGCCTGTTGCACCTGCATGCTCGCCTTCAGTGACTGGTGTACAAGAACACCCAGGTCTCTCTGTACTTCCCCCTCTCCCAATCTATTGCCATTTAAATAATAATTTGCCCTCCCGTTCCTGCACCCAAGGTGGATAACTTCGCACTTGTCCACATTATAGTGCATCTGCCATTTATCCGCCCAATCGCCCAGTCTGTCCAAATCGCTCTGGAGCTTCCTGGTCTCTTCCTCTGAGCCCACCCCCCCTCCTAGTTTAGTGTCGTCTGCAAATTTGGAAATGCTGCATCCGACTCCCTGATCCAGGTCATTAATGTAAATTGTGAACAGCTGGGGGCCCAGGACAGATCCCTGTGGTACCCCACTTGTTACTGCCTGCCATTCAGAAAATGAGCCGTTTATTCCAACTCTCTGTTTTCTATCTGACAGCCAGTTCCCTATCCACGCCAAAACTTTCCCCTTTATCCCATGAGCCTCAATTTTCCATGCTAATCTTTTATGTGGGACCTTATCGAAGGCCTTTTGGAAGTCCAGGTACACCACATCTACTGGCTCTCCCCCATCTATTCTACCAGTTACTCCCTCAAAAAATTCCAATAGATTAGTCAAGCACGATTTACCCTTTGTAAATCCATGTTGACTCTGTCCTATCCTGTCCCCATTTGCTAAGTGCTCCGCTATTTCATCCTTAATGATGGACTCCAGCATTTTGCCCACAACTGATGTAAGGCTTACAGGTCTGTAATTACCTGCTTTTTCCCTACCCCCCTTTTTGAATAGTGGGGTAACGTTAGCTACCCTCCAATCCATCGGCACTGTTCCCGAGTCTAATGAATTCTGAAAAATCATCCTTAGTGCATCCGCTATCTCTAGGGCCACCTCCTTCAGTACCCTAGGATGCATGTTATCAGGCCCTGGGGATTTGTCCACCTTCAATCCCTTTAGCTTCCTTAACACCATATCCTTAGAGATATTGATTTGCGTCAGTTCCTCCTTTGCCAATGTCCCTATTTTTCCCGATATCCCAGGGAGGTTTTTTGTGTCTTCCTTCGTAAAGACTGACCCAAAGTATGCTCTGCTATTACATCTTTTATAATGGACTCTAGCATCTTCCCCACGACCAATGTCAGGCTCGATGCAGTATAATGTGGATAAATGCGAGGTTGTCCACTTTGGTGGCAAAAACAGGAAGGCAGGTTATTATCTGAACGGCAATAGTTTGGGAAAAGGGGAAGTGCAACGAGACCTGGGTGTCCTTGTGCACCAGTCGATGAAGGTAAGCATGCAGGTGCAGCAGGCGGTTAAGAAGGCAAATGGTATGTTGGCCTTCATAGCGAGAGGATTCGAGTACAGGAGCAAGGATGTCTTGCTGCAGTTGTACAGGGCCTTGGTGAGACCACACCTTGAGTATTGTGTGCAGTTTTGGTCGCCTTATCTGAGGAAAGATGTTCTTGCCATGGAGGGAGTGCAGCGAAGATTCACCATGCTGATACCTGGGGTGGCAGGAATGACGTATGAAGAGAGATTGGGCTTGCATTCACTAGAGTTTAGAAGAATGAGAGGGGATCTCATTGAAACTTATAAAATTCTAACAGGGCTAGACAGCCTAGATGTAGAAAGGATGTTCCCAATGGCGGGGAGTCCAGAACCAGGGGTCACAGTCTAAGGATAAGGGGGTAAGCCATTTAGGATTGAGATGAGGACGAATTTCTTCACCCAGAGAGTGGTGAACCTGTGGAATTCTCTACCACAGAAGGTAGTTGAGGCCAATTCATTAAATATATTCAAGAAGGAGTTAGATATATTTCTTAAGTCTAAAGGGATCAAAGGATATAGGGAGAAAGCAGGGGCAGGGTAATGAATTTGGATGATCAGCCATGATCTCATTAAATGGCGGAACAGGCTCGAGGGGCCGAATGGCCTAGTCCTGCTCCTATCTTCTATGTTTCTATGTTTCTATTATGCTTTTTCAGTTTGGCTGCTTCTGTTGTTCACCCTATTGTGTTCACAATTTCCATCTCCTGTTAGAACCTTGGAACCTGCTATTAAGAATCTGGCCAGTGAGCTTTAAACTGTTTCTTTTGCTGGTCTTTCATGCATGAGATTCATTCTTTTTTTATTAATTCATGGGATGTGGACATTGCTGTTAGGTAGAGAGTGCCAGCATTTTGACTCAGCTACGATGAAGGAACGGCGATACATGACCAAGTCAGGATGGTGTGTGACTTGGGGGGAAGCTTGAGGTGATGGTGCTCACATGCACCTGCGGCATTTGCCCATCTATATGGTAGAGGACACGGGTTTGGGAGATGCTGGTTTTTAATTAATATTGCTGGAGAGACAAGCTTGCATCTCTTGTCTCTGTGTCAGGCTAAAATTCTAGATGCCAAGTCTTTGCTTATAGATTTTATTGGAGAGAATGATACTCACAGACAACAAACACAACAACATGAATGCTACATTACATCCTGTTGATAGCACACACTGCTGCCACGGTACGCCACTGGTGAAGGGGGCGGATGTTTAAGCTGGTGGATGGGGTGCCGATCAAACAGATTGCTTTGTCCTGGATGGTTCAAACTTCTTGAGTGTTGTTGCAGCTGTACTCATCCTGGCAAGTGGAGAATATTTCATCACACCCATGATCTGTGATTTGTAGGTGGTGGTAAGTCTTTGCAGAGTGAGGATGTGAGCCAATGGCCACAAGATATCCAGTCTTTGGCCTACTCTTTCGACCATGGCATTTATGTGGCTGTTCCAGTGGAGCTCCAATCAATGGTGACCCCTGCATGATGTGGATGGTGGATGACTCAGTGATGGTAATGCGATTAAATGTCAAGGTTCGGCTCTCTCTTGTTGTAGATTGTTATTGCCTGGCACTTGTGTGGCGCAAATGTTACTTGCCACTTATCAGCATAAGCCTGGATGTTATAAAGATCTTGCTGCATGATGGCATAGACTGTTTCATTATCAGAGGAATTGGGAATGGAGCTGAACACAGTACAAACATCAGCAAACATCCCCATTTCTGACCTTATGATGGTGAGAATGTAATTGATGAAGCAGCTGAAGATTGTTGGGCCCAGGACATTGCCCTGAGGAACTCCTGCAGCGATGTCTTGGGGCTGTGACGATTGGTCTCCAACAACCACCACCACCTTCCTTTGTGCCAGGTATGACTCCAGCCACTGGAGCATTTTCACGCTGATTCCCATTGACTTCAGTATTACCAGAATTACTTGATGCTACACTCGGTCAAATGCTGCCATGATATCAACCATAGTCACTCTCACCTCACATCTGGAATTCAGATCTTGGGTCCATGTCTGGACTAAGGCTATAATGAGGTCTGCAGCTGAGTGGTCCTGGCGAAACCCAAACTGGGCAATGGTGAGCAGGTTATTGGTGATTAAGTGCTGCTTGATAGCACTGTCGACGACTCCTTTCATCGCTTTTTGATGATTGGGAGTAAGCTGATAGGGCACAAATTGGCCAGCTTGGATTTGTTTCTTCTTGCAATTTTCTCCCTGTGCTTCTCCTTTCCTGAAGGCAATGACTCCTTGCTGATGCACAGTTCCATAGAAGCTGGATGCTGTCGCCCAAGTGTCCATTATTCATTGATGAGTATCAACGCATTATTATACTATGGCGACCATCACAGTTCAGTCAGATCGGCCCTCATGCAGCATGCAAACACACACACACACACACACACACACACATAATGACCCAGAAATTTGGATCGGGGGCTTCCCGCGGGTGCAAGCCCCAGATCTGCACTTACCTTGTGCACCGGCCATTGAGCTGTGGGCCCGCGTGGAATTCCGATCCTGGGCCTCCTCCAGCTGCCAGCGCGCAGTGCTTGCGTGTCCCAGGGGCGCAGTTAGTTCGATGCATCCCCTGGGATCACGTGGGCCGTGGGCAGCCAATCGGAGCAGGGAATGCTTCATTCATAAGTCTGACACGAAGTGCTGTCAAGACCTATAAATACTATGGCCCCAAAATAGCACTAAACCTTCAAATACATTTTTTTTTAAATCACATTTTTTAAATAAACTATAAATTACATGAAATAACTATTTTAAACAATAATTTAAATTTTTGAAAAAAATAATTTTATATTCTAACGGGGCTAAAAATAAACTTACCTTGCTTTAAAGTATTTAAAAATAATAAACCTGTGGAAAAAATGTTTTAATTTTAATTAATTCACCACTTACCTTGTAAAAAGCAGGCCTTATGCCGGCTTTTTACATTTCTAACTTCTGCAGGCTTACGTTCCCGGAGAAACCTGTAAAACAAACGTAAGTTTGATGCGCACGCGCAGCCTCCCCCGTGCACACATTCGACCTCTGAACCCCTTCGTTCAGAGGAATGGAAGTGCCGGTTTCCCGCGCATGCACAGTGCAGGCAGGAAACCGGCACTTCTATTGGGCCTACGGGTGAGTACCCCATGCGTACTCACCCGTGGAGACCCGAATTTCTAGGCCAATATCTAGCTGGAGCCCTAACCTATTTATCTGAAGCCAATTCTGCCATTCCTCCAGAGATTAACTAGCTCAGCAAAGACCAGGAATCAATCTTGGGATTTCATGGAGTGTACAACCAATTCACTGGATAAATGTGCTATACCACCAGGAGAGCTGTGATTTATTGGCTGAATCACACTTACGTTTCTTGAGTTCAGAAATACATGTCTATTGGTAGACAGTTGTGATTAGTGGAGGTTCTGTCACAATTTAAATGATAAGATTTATATAATTTTTGATATCCTTTTGAGCTGCGACTGGTTAATTTGCATTTATGGCTGTCGGCTCAAAGGGGTGAATTTGAACATGGGTGAGCGTGTGGGTTTGGGTGCGGGGTGCAATCCCAGAAAATGTGAGCACGTCGGGAAGCCGCCTCCAACCAGCCGAATTCCGCATTTAACTGCAGCTTGTTAGGCTGCGTGCGAGCAGCCCCTTGGGAGAGGCAGGTTACCAATTTCAATATGTTAATTGCTCAATTGCAGTGCTATTAACGTGGGTTTTGGGGTTAACTTTGGCTCCACATGTTTCCTGGGCTTCCTGCAACTCGCCAATGAAAGCAAGGCGAGAATAAAGTGGCAATTGAGGGGGCTAAAGCCATGACAGGGAAATAATCCAAAAAGTATTAGAGTACTCACAACTGTTTTCTTACCTGCTTGTGCAAAAGGGTTTGTTCACAGGACTTCTGCTGAGAGGTTACTTTGCACATTTTGGAAGTGTCATCTACACCTTGGAGGATCAGAGCTCTGATCTGTACTTTGGAGCTCTGATCTATCATATCAGCATGGGAGATGAGGACCACGATGGCCACCAGCAACACCAGGGGCTGCAGGAGCAGAAGGAGCTGCACCAGCAGCAACAGCAGCACAAGGAGAAGCTGGACCAGCAGCAACACCAGCAATAGCCTGCTGCTCAAAGACCTGTAGCTCCACAGGAGAGTAGAGCAACAAAGAGGTGCAGATCGCAGGAGGCCATACCCGGCACACAGGGTCTACAGGCAGGGGATAAGCTTCCTCGACATGTCTGAACACCAGTGTCTCAGGAGGCTCAGGGTGTCACGTCAGGTGGTGGCAGACATTTGTAATCTGCTGGAATAAGACCTGCTGCCTGCTGGACCTGGTGGCCACACTTTACCAGTGGCTGTCAAAGTCACCACCGCCCTCAACATTTTTGCCTCTGGATCCTTCCAGGGTTCATCTGGAGACATTTGCAGGATCTCGCAGTCAGTGGCACACAAATGCATAAGACAGGTGACTGATTGCTTCTTTGCCAGGACCAGCAATTATGTCAACTTTGTCTGTGATGACGCTAGTCAGTGTGAGCGAGCACTCAGGTTTGTGTCTCTGGCTGGCTTCCCACAGGTGCAGGGCGTCATCAACTGCATGCATGTGGCAATTAAGGCACCCTCAGATCACCCAGGGGTGTTAGTCAACCGCAAGGGCATCCACTCCATCAATGTGCAGCTGAAGTGCGACCACAAATAGATCTTTATGCAGGTGTGCACAAGATTCCCGGGCAGCTGCCATGATGCTTTCATCTGTGGCAGTCCACCCTCCCAAAGCTGTTCACATCTGGAAGCAGAGTTACCAGCTGGCTGCTTGGAGACAAGAGATACCCACTTGAAACGTGGCTAATGACACCTCTCAGAAACTTAAGGAATGAGGTACAGGAGCGATAAAATAAAAGGCATATGACCACCAGATGTGTCATCTGTAATAGAGTCACCTGGTGGACTACTGATGTATATAATAATAAAGCCATATGCAGAACAGTTCTTACCGGAAGCCATGTTGTGCTGTTGTATATATGCTGTGTCTCAAGATATCACAGAATTGGCAATGAGGATGCGATTGCGGATTCCCTCACTGAAAATTTTGTTGGAGGATAAGCCTGCCAACCAACGGAGGGACTGTTAGAGGTTCTTCGTTTTGCAGAAAAATTAAAATTCCGAGGTAAACTTTGAGCACATGTGGCTGAACAGTCGACGTTACCAAAGTTCGGATGGCCATGCCTATGGGAATAATAGGGTGCTTGGATGAGTTCCATCGTGACTGAGAGACTTTTGGAGCATATGTGGAGCAGCTAAAAATGTTTTTCACCGTGAATAGTATTGTAGAAGACCCTGATGATGTAAATGGTAACCGGGCGGTTCTAGAAATAAAGCGGGCTATTTTTTTTGACTGAAGCAGGCCCCGAGGTGCATGAAACCCTGAAAAATGTACCTGTTCCCGCCAAGCCAAAGGACACGCCACTGAAGAAGATTCTTACCAAGTTAGAACAGCACTACAGTCCTGAGCCTCTGGAAATTGCTGAAAGTTATCATTTTGGAACATGTGATCAATTAAATGTTGAGGGTATCAGTGAGTACATTGTAGCTTTAAAAAAGCTATCCATTCACTGTAATTTCGGAAACTTTTAGGACCGAGCTTTGCGTGACCACTTTGTTTGTGGGTTGAAAAATGAACGTATCAGAAGCAAATTGTTGACAACCCCTAACTTGACTTTTGACTTAGCTTGTCAGACACTATGTCGATGGATATGGCTGACCGATACTCCCGAGAGTTCCACGTCATTTCCAGTCATCAGACAACCGAGGTGAATCGGCTGCAGACTAAAAGTAAAAGGCAGTTGGGCCCCAAGGCCTCAACAGCTGGCCAAGGTAACAGTGCATTGAAGTCATGCTATCAGTGCCTGGGACAACACATCGCTCAAAGCTGTCCATATGTGAAGGCAGAGTGTTTCTACTGCAAGAAAACTGGGCATCTTGCGAAGGCGTGCCGACAGAAGAGTAAACTGACTGGCAATGCTAGAAGGAGAAATCGTCAGACACTACATACCATTGAAGAGAAGCAGCAGGACGAGGAGTTTCTGGAGATTCATGTCATCAGAAGCATGAAGGTATTTAACAGCGATTCGCGAGGTATCGTCATCCAAGTAGATGTCGCAGGAACCAGGATACCCATGGAAATCGATACTGGTACATCCGTGAGCGTAGTACCAGAATCACTATATCGCGACAAGTTGCGTGATTATCGACTAGGGAAATCAGAGGTAGAGCTACGAGGCTACTCAGGAGAGCAAATCCCTGTAGTAGGAAGTGTCACCATACCAGTGCAATACAAGGATCAGTGTCAGAGCTTGCCTCTCATAGTAATTGCAGGAGACGAGCCTGCCTTGATGGGTAGAAATTGGTTGGGATCACTGAAGCTGAATTGGAATGAGATTTTTCGTGTGGAAGCGAAATTTGCATCGAAAGATAATGTCATCAAGCAGTATCCAGAGGTGTTTAGCAAAACAGGTAGTCCGATCCAAGACTTCAAGGGAAGTGTCAGAGTGCAGAAGGTCAGAAGACCAGTACTGCAAGCCACGTCCCGTACCATACACACTCAAGGAGGAAGTTGAGCAAGAACTCAAAAGACTAGAAACTGAGAACATTATCTCCAACGTAGATCTGAGTAATCGGGCTATACCCATTGTTGTTGTACCTAAGTCAGATGGCATGGTAAGGTCAAAAGCATGACTGATGTAATGAAAACCTTTCTTAATGTTTAATGAGCTTCTCTTTCATATTGAGGAGCCAGTATAACACAATATTTTGTCATAACTGGCTTACGTACTACCACTAGTGA
The DNA here is from genome assembly GCF_052327205.1 of Somniosus microcephalus. Taxonomy (NCBI): domain Eukaryota; kingdom Metazoa; phylum Chordata; class Chondrichthyes; order Squaliformes; family Somniosidae; genus Somniosus; species Somniosus microcephalus. The sequence continues at coordinate 82,943,874 of NC_141001.1, read as the reverse complement.
AAAATGTTATGGTGTGAAAGGTCCCGAGGGAATGGCTAGTGAAAGGAAAAGTTGAGGTAAGAAATACATTTTAAAAAGTTGAATACGGTGCAAATAAGACTAAAATGTTTGCGCCAAAGTTGAAAGTGAGTTAGTCAAATGGAACTTTAAACATACACGTCTCTTACTTGCAATGCTATTGTAAATTACTGTAAGATTAAAATGGTTTATATTTTCTGAAGGAAAAACAAATGTTTTCTGGACAGCCTGGAGTCAATATGTCATATCTGATAAAGAGTAGTTTACCTGAACTAATGCACATTGCTCATAAAAGCTGCTTACAGACAATAAATGTTCAATTCCTCGAGTTTCATTTGAAGTCAAAAGACAACGGGGGAGAAATTCGGTATCGCCCATTTTGAGGCGTGAATATCGGCCGGGCGCAAAGTTTAGCGCCTGGCGCAAATTATCGCCGCCGAGTGCAAAATTCGCCTCCCTCGCCCCTGGAGGTGATTGGAGCACTAAATCAGGCACTACACAACTCTCTTAAGGTGCTAAGCCCGAGAAGCGAGGCGCTACCTCAGAGGGTGGGCGCGGCGCAGGTGCTGTCAGTTAGCGATTGAATACAGACACACTGGCGCCGGGCAGTTCTTAAAGGGGAGGGTTGATCTTGCTCTGCAGCCACTCCCTGCTCACTGGAGCCTTGAATCTCGGCCTGGACAGACCTGTGGCGAAATCTTCCAGCCAATGACCATGGAGAGGGCTAGGGAGCGAGCACAGCGCTTCAGCGAGCGTGCCTTGGAGGCTCTGGTTGGCGCGGTGGAGCGCAGAAGATCTCTACTGTACCCAGAGAGTGGCAGGAGGCCTTTGCCAAGTGAGGGAGGTGGCTCACAGAGTGACCTCAAGCAGCATGGTGCCTAGGACCCCTGTGCAATGCAGGAAAAAGTTCAATGACCTCACTTGGGTTGTCGGGGTTAGTGCCTTTTTTCAAAACCTCTTCATCCCTCCATCTCAACCTCACTTTATGGCCAGTGGGTCTTGAAAGCCCCAATGCATAGCACTCATCCAACACCTATGGCCCTTTCATGAAACACACACGCACATTCCACACTTTGCATACAGTAAGGGCTATTCAACCATGGGAGGCATTTCAGGCAAGATCATGGCTGCATACAGTAAGGGCTATTCAACCATGGGAGGCATTTCAGGCAAGATCATGGCTGCATACAGTAAGGGCTATTCAACCATGGGAGGCATTTCAGGCAAGATCATGGCTGCATATTTGCTCAGACGCCGTCCTTTTTCTTGCAGGCCAAGCTGGCTCATAATAGGAGACAGCAGCAATGGACTGGTGGAGGGCGGCCTCACCTTCAAGCCCTCAGCGATCTTGAGCAGCGCGTCCACAGGTTTGTGGCAAGCCGGATGCTTGGTCCCATCACCACTGGAGACGCCGACCCCGTTCTGGCCAGCAATGGTAAGGTCATCACCTTTTTGTCCTCTCTCCTTCCACTTGTTCCTCACAACAGCAGCCTTTGACACTTTCAATCCAAATCAGTACATCGCTGCACTCGTGTCTCCCTTGCTGCCACCTTGTCCTCACGCTAAAGCCACTCTTGTACCTCCCTGCTTTCAGATGGTGATTCACCAGGTGAGGAGATGGGCCCTTAAGCTGCCATTGGGAGTGAAGCTGGAGACGAGGAGGAAGAGGAAGCCGGACCATCAGCGCAACCCTCTGCCGAGGCAGCCCATGCCCATACTGGGGACACGACGTCCCTGGAGGGGAGCGGGGGGGGAATGGATGAGGGTGAAGCTCCAGGACCCAGCAGGCTGCAGCAACGCGAGGGGGTTAGGGAAGCTTGGGGGCCTTCTCCCCGGACGGAGAGTATGGCCTCGAGTCCTGCTGCACTGAATGCAGACGAGGAGCGGGTCCTCGCTGAAATGAGCGCCCAGGTGGAGCAAAGGCACACTGAGCTCATGGCTGCAGTGGCAAGGATGCCCGAATCCATTGAATCACTGGCAAGGAGTGTGGAGCACTTCGCTGGCGGCTGCCACGCAAATGCTAAGTGCTGCAATGCAGTCAGTGGCTGGTCTCATGCAGACACAGATTGAGGTCACGCGAGCACTGACTGCTGCCACCCTCACTGGATCAGGCAGATATCCCCGGGGCTCTCACCGTGCTGCAGCAGGCCAGCAATCTGTGCTCCAGCAGATTGCTCCGCATGCTGAGGTGCTGCCCCGTCGGAGTGCCAGTGTGTCGGTCGAGCAGGGAGTTGCTGTCCTCGCTCAAGATGACAGCATTCCTGCTGCCAACACTGTCACTTCTCCACTGCAGTTGCCACCACCTGTAGGGCAGACTGCTGCCGCCCATGCAGAGTTGGAGCAGTCAGCAGCCGGGCCCTCCAGGCCCAGAGCTGGTCCAGGCCATCCCTCAAGTGGGGCATTTGCAGTCTCAGTTTCTGACACTCAGCAGCCTTCCACCAGCCTTGCTGCAGCCACTGGGATCCCAGAGTGGAGGAGCTGCAGGGTGGGAAGGGGGCAATTTCGCAAGGGAGGCAGATCATCCTCGAAGGGCAAAAATTAGGAGGTGTCGCAAAATGTATTTCATTGTTTTATTGAAGGCCGAGGGTCATGGTCAAATTTTTGTTACTGTTTTGGACATTGTCTCCGGGTTGTGAGAGCCAGTTATGTGAATGATTGGTTTTTTTGGTGTTTCTTTCTATTACTTTGACATGCGGAAATGAGACACAGTTTGTGAAATAAAGAAGTGTCTGTACTCAAAATGTGCATGTTTGGTCTTCGCACTCATTGTTGCCTTGACCGGCTTAGGGGTTGCGGGATGGTTTCATTCAGGTTGTTTGAATGGCAGAAGCCATTCCCTCAGAGGGGGCCTAGAAGCGACTTGCTATAAGCCTTTGATGGACGGCCCTTCCACTTTGTGCCTCCCTCCCGCCTTGGTGCTGCTGATGTTCAACCTCCTCCTCCTCCTCCTCCTCCTCCTCCTCCTCTGCTGCTGCTCCAATGTCTGGTGGTATTGGCTGGGTCCTGAGGATTACCAGGTTATGCAGCATGTAGCATGCAACAACGAAGTGGGAGACTCGCTCAAGCGAGTACTGCAGGGCTCCACCAGAATGGTCCAGACAGCGGAACCGTTGCTTGAGCACGCCGATTGTGTGGTCAACGATGTTCCTGGTAGCTTGATGGCTCTCGTTGTATCGTAGCTCAGCAGGGGTGCTGGGCGAATGGAGCAGGGTCATCAGCCAGGTGCACAGAGGATATCCCTTGTCCCCGAGAAGCCAACCTCCTGGGTGAAGCGGTGCCTCAAAAAGGTCTGCCACAGATGTCTGGCACAGGATGAAGGCATCGTGGCTGTTGCCTGGAAAGTGGGCATTGACAGCGAGTATCAGCTGTCTGTGGTCACAGACCAACTGGACATTTAAGGAATGGAAGCCCTTTCGGTTGCGGAAATACTCGGCATTCTCTTGCGGCGCCCGCAAAGCCACATGGCTGCAGTCAATGGCGACCTGCACCATGGGGAAGCCCGCTATCCTAGCAAAGCCCGTTGCACGTTCTTGCTGCTTGTCCGGGTTCATGGGGAAAGAGATGTACTCTCGTCTCCTTTTAAAGAGGGCATTTGTGACCTGACGGATGCAGCAATGCATCGCAAACTGGGAGATATTGATGATGTCCCCAGTAGTGGATTGAAAGGAGCCGGTGGCATAAAAGTTGAGAGCCACTGTTATCTTCACTGCCACCGACAGAGACGTCCTGCTCCTCAGTTGAGGCTGCAGATCTGGCTGAAGCAGGTGGCAGATCTCAGTGACCACCTCCTTGCTGAATCGCAGCCTTCACAAACACTGCTCCTCAGACATGTTAGTGTATGAGAACTGTTGGCGAAAAACCCTGGGAGGGTAAGGTCCCCTGTACCGTCGCCTGTTGGCCCTCCTCTGTCTGGCCATGATTGCCACTCTCTCTCTGCATCTCTGTGCCCTCTGAATGTGATGGAGAAGGACGATGTTCCCATCCATTGCAGCCCCCATAGTATCTGGGCAATCAAAGTTATGAAGGTCAAAAAGCAAAGTACCTGCAAAGTTATTGTCAGAAGCCAAAACTACCTCAGACAGCGTTGACTCAATGCAGAAGTCTTTCTCTTTCGCTCTTTGTTCTCTCCAACTCTCTCTCTCTCTCAGAATGAGTGGTGCAATAATGGCTACCACACAAAAGCCAGGAAGAGGCCCCGTTCAAATAGCGCACCCCCAGCCCCACAGCGACTGGGAAGCGTTCTAGCCAACCTGTCATTGGTCACGCCAGGCCGAAAGGAGGTGGGCGCCACTGAATTTCCGGTCCGGGGCCCCAAGGGCGTTGCACTCTCGAATGACGTCAAGAACTGCATGCGTAGGAGATCGGGCGGTATTGTTTAGCACCGCCGCAAAATGTCCGTTCAATTTCGTGAGAGGCGCACATATCGCCGCGCCCGGGCGCTAATTGGTTTGCGCCCACTTAGCGCCCTCTTAAGGCGCTAACGGGTGGCACTACCAACTGAATGTTTCCCCCAACGTGTTCATGTTAACCAACTTGTCCTTTGCTGAGGGGATATCATAGTCAGTCACTAACCAATGAAAATATCAGGCATGTATCAGTGGAGATATTGGATAAACAGGACAGAACTTATACAAAGCAATATTAATTTTCCAGTCTAGTTATGTGGGTTCTACCACAAACTTCACCTTTTTAGACTATATAAACTAAAAATATGGGGGGAAACATTCTGTTGGTTAGCGCCTCCCGTTAGCGCCTCCAGGGGCGCTAACGACTTACCGCTCGAGCGCGGCAATTTTAGCGCTGCCGCGAAATTGACCTGGCGGCTTGCAATGTCACTAAACAATACCACCATGATCTCCATGGCCGGAGATTGTGACGTCATCAAAGTGCACAACGCCCTGGTAGCAGTCTGGACCAGAAATTGATTCTCAGCCCCTGCCTTAGCACCTGCCACTGGGAACTGGGGGAGCGCTAGTTAAAGGCGTGCACTTCCTGCTTTTTCCTGTCAGCAAAATATTCTGCATGCGCAGGTTGAGAGAGGGAGAGAGGCATCTAGAGACATTTAACGCTGTCCCTCAAGGAGTTTTGTTCCTCAGCAAGACTGTTCAAGTTCCCATTTCTGTCAGCATTATTACTACCTTATTTAGAAGATTAAATGGGGGCTGTACCAGCACAGGGCGTCATTCTCCAGCTTCACCTTCAGAGGCAGCGGAGGCGCAGAGAGTAGCAAACATGGCCAGAGGGAGGAGGGCCAACAGGGCTCTGCACAGGAGACCTTACCCTCACAGGGCATTCCAGGAGTAATTCTCATACATTCATTTGTCCGAGGAGCAGTGTTTCAGAAGGCTGCGCTTCAGCAAAGAGGTGGTCACTGAGCACTGCCACCTCCTGCAACCAGAGCTTCAGCCTCAGCTCAGGACCAGGACGCCTCTGTCAGTGGCAGTGAAGGTGATGGTGGCTCTCAATTTCTATGCCAGCGGCTACTTTCAGGCTACAACTGGGGACATAGCGAATATCTCCCAGTTCGCTCTCCATTGTTGCATCTGGGAGGTCGCAAATGCTCTATACCAAAGGAGAAGGGTGTACCTCTATTTCCCTATGACCCGAGACAAACAGCGTGAACAAGCATGTGGCTTCGCTGGGATAGCGGGCTTCCCCATAGATCAGGGTATCATTGACTGCACGTACATGGCATTGCGGGCACCTCATGAAAATGCAGAGATTTTCCGCAACCGTAAAGGCTTCCACTCTCTCAACGTCCAGCTGGTGTGTGACCACAGACAGCGCATCCTCGCTGTCAATGCCCACTATCCTGGCAGCAGCCACGATGCATTCATCCTGCGCCAGACTGGTGTCCCAGACCTGTTGCAACCATCGCATCAACCTCATGGCTGGCTCCTCGGGGACAAGGGTTATCCACTCTCCACTGATGACACCGCTCCGTAACCCCAACACTCCTGCTGAGCTCACATACAATGAGAGCCACAGCGCCACCAGGAACCTGATTGAGCAGACTATCAGCATGTTGAAGCAACGGTTCCAGTGTCTTGACCACTTTGAAGGAGCCCTGCAGTACTCCCCTGATCAAGTATCGGTTTTCATTGTTGTGTGCTGCATGCTTCACAACCTCACAATTCTGAGAACCCAGTCATTGCCACCAGGGATTGGTGCATCACCTCAGGAAGAGGGAGAGGAGGAAGAAGCAGAGGAGGAGGATGAAGAGAAGGATGAGCAGCAACAATGTGGGAGGGAGGCGCTCAATGTTGCCTCTGCAAGGGCTGTTCGTGAACGCTTCTTAAAACACCGCTTCTGAGGAATGACAGAGAAGATGGCTTTTGGGATGATGAAGCACATCATTACAAGCATCCTGCAGCCCCTATTACTGGGCAAAGCTCCAATGAGTAAAATGAGCAAAGTTGTCAAGTTTCAATAAAAAAACAATTTTTTTTGACCAAATGTGTCTTATTAAGCACAACCAATAACAAACAAACACAACAATTCATTAACAAACAAAACTGGTTCTTACCACATCAAGATAAGCGTTAACCGAGTGAACAATATTTTAACATACACATCCAACTTTGGGACAAACATTCCCCCCATTTGTTTGAGAATTTTAGTTATTTGCCCTTCAAGAATTATCTCCCTCCCCTTCGCACTTCCCCCTTTCTCACCCTACCACTCCTCCATAATGTGGCCCCAGTGGCTACAGCAAGGCTGGCGGAAGGCTGCTGAATGTTGGATCCAGAGACTGCAGGATGCTCTCAACCAGCTCTGGGCCTGGAGGGCCTGGCTGCAGACTGCACCAACTCTGCATGGGCGGCAGCAGTCTGGGCTGGCTGCATTACAGACTAAGGCAAGTGCAATGGCAGAGTGGCAGTGGTGGCAGCAGGAATGCTGTCAATCAGAGAGAGGACAGCACCTTCCTGCTTGACCGACACACTGCCATTACCTCGGGGCAGAACCTCAGCATCCGGAGCAATCTGTTTGAGCACAGAGACTGGGTGGGGTTGGCGGAGGGGCCTGGGGCTGGGCAGAGGTGGCAGAGGGGTCTGGGCCTGGGGATGGGTGGGGGTGGTGGAGGGGCCTGGGGTTGGGCGGGGTGGCGGAGGGGCCTGGGGCTGGGCGGGGGTGGCTGGAATTTTGCAGCGGGTCAGCCGGCGCGATCGGTGGCGGGTCGAGTGGAAACGTATTTCTTTTTGATAGCGGGTCAGGACCCCGCTGTCAACCCGCCGCCATGCGCCTTTCCCAATGTTGGGTCTGGCACTGCTGAGCAGACCCGGCAGGCAGCGACAGGAGAACCAAGTAATCTCATTATTGCCTTGTTGACAGATCATTAACAGACTTTTTTAACTTACCTTTTCACTTTAACTTCATGGCCACAGGAAGCTCGCCGTTCGGGGACCACGCCTGTCAACCTGAGGTGGAAGTTCAGTGGCCATTGCTCCAGCTGATTACATGACAGCTTCAAATGTACAGTAAAAGCTTTCACCTGACAGATCATCACTTTGCTGAGCCACAAGCTGTTTCTCAGTCCATTTCCAGCACAGATTCCGCAGGCTTTCCACTTTCCATTCTCCATCCAGTATCACCTCTTTGGAATAATTCTCTCACCATTGACAGAATGTTTCTGTCATCTGTACTTTATCTGCCATCGATTCCATTAACATGGGTGCCCTTTATACTGTCTCACCTTGGTCCTCAGACTCCGACCACGATCAGCCCCAACACCAGCAGCACCAGGCACACCAGCAGCACTAACAACAACACCAACCTTCTCCGCAATCACCTGATGCATCACAGGACAGAGGACATCAGCACCCGAGCACGTTGTTGCCCGGGAGGCCAGGGATGGCCTCACCATGGCCAGATTTACTTCACTTATCGCTGTACACCCTGGCTGCCACATGATGCGCCAGGTTGGCACCACCCCACACCAGCACCATAAAGCATCCCTACAATGTCCAAGCCATTCCTTTCACACTCATCACCATTACAGAGGGGGAAGGGGTACCGTTTTCTCTCACCATTCACTACAACTCACTAAGCCACTTCCAAAGGTGCACACAAATCTGTCCAAGAACAGAAAGTATTGAAAATAAAGGTTTCAACGTTTGACTGCACATTACCAGAAACTTCACAAGAACATTGCATAAAACACCCAAGTGTGTTGTTAGTTGGTATGATTGCACTAGGATGAGGGTGAGTGTGAGGGGTGGCTAGTGAGATGGGGATGTGATAATGTAGGAAGAGAGGGATGGGTGAACATGCAAGGTAAGTTTGTGTGAGTAAAGATGTGCAGGGGTAGGGTAGAGAAGGCAGAGTGTTGGGGCCGTGATGAGACGCACAGTGGGATGAAGGTGAGTGTGACTTTGTACTAACATTTCGTGATCTAATGAGATAATTGAAAGGTTGGCGCCACTGCAGCCAGGTCCTCCTGACGACATCCCTGCTTGTGCCCTCCTGTGCAATGTGCAACCAGGCTGCATTGGTCTCCTGGGAAGGTCTCTTCCACCCATGGGAAGGGAAGAGGACCTCCCTGCGTACCCTGACTCCCTCCATAAGCATTCAGAAAAGAAAAAAACTAATTGGGAAGAGAGGGAAAATGTTTCAGTTTATACCCCAAAATCGTACCACAGGATCTATATACAAATCTATATATATATAATTACATTTTTGGGTGGTACTTAGTAGCATCTGCAACTATTTGCAGTTTACAAGTGATCCACCATCTAAGGTTTGTGATGAGTAAATGTCTGTTCCCTCCTAAACCACTTTAAGACAGATGTTTAAGACTACTTTGTAAATCGATGATTGAGACCTTAAAGCTGCATTCTAATTTGGCTACTGGCATGTCAAGGAGCAAATTATTAAGCTAAACTGGTTATTCTGAGTACTGAAATACTCAACCTTTTAAAGCTTTTAAATTTAGCTCATTATTAGCTAAGTGTAGTGATAACAGTATTTATTTCGAATGAGTGGTCTAAGTTTTTGCTGGGAGTAACATCAATTTAATTAAACACTTCAGGACAAGTGATGGCTCTGCAATCTCTGAATAGACAACTAACATCAGAGGGTAGGGAAGGTAATGTTACAGAATAGCATGCACAATCAATACCCTTTCAGATACAAGCAATGGGTGTATTTTTAAAAATAAAATAAAAGTACGAGAATTGATGTCACTTGAAAGCACGTTGTGCAAAATCTATGCAAAATAAAGGTTCCTGTACTTGAGCACGTTGTAAAGGGAGAGATCTACGGAAAAGGCTCAACTAAATCCTAGTGATTAAGCAATTCTTTTCAACACATTACTCATTTTAGTTCCATTTAATTACTGTAGCTGACTTTCACCCATTTCCTTTTCAGAACACTTTCTGCTCAGTTTCAGGATTCCTGGGCTATTATGGCAACTCGCTCCTGCTGGGAATTCAAGAGGTGACTCGCTATGAAACATTTAATCAATAATATAGAAAAGAAGAAATGGACCTTTTACAGCCTCTGAACATAGCAACGTGCTTTGCAGCCAATAGATGACTTTTGAAGTGCAGTCACTGTTATATTGGCAAGTGCAGCAGCCAATTGTGCACAGCAAGCTCCCACCAGCAGCAATAAGACAAATGACGTTAATCTGCTGTTGGTGTTGGTTAAGCAAAGAATGTTAGCCAGAACACCAGGAGAATCCATTGTTCTTCTTCATGGGCTATTTTACAATCTCTTGAACAGACGAACAAGGCTTCAGTTTAACGTCTCATCCGAAATACAGCACCTCTGACAATCGAGCGCTCCCTCAGTGCTTTACTGAATTGTCAGTCTAGATTATTTGCTCAAGTTCTGGCATGTAGCTTTAACTGATAACCTTCTCCATCAGTGGTGAGAGTGCTACCAAGTGAGCCAAGCTGACATAAAATTAAAAAGTCAGTTTTGTAAGAGTTTCGCAAAATTCCCCTGAAAACAAGAGAAACATTGGTCCACATCGTGGATGAAGATTTATGTGTTTTTGAATTGCCTCTGGGTCAGATCAATGTTTTGAAGCATGCTCAGAGCCACAAAAGACTGCTGGACTAGACTACAACGGAGTCGAGGAAATTCGTGGAAGTATTCACACACATTGAGAAGGAACATCTTTTAAGGCTTGTGCTTTTGAGCCCGGTCAAACACAAAGGTTTACAGCTTGTAATGTGTTTGTGTGAAAGACCTGTCAATCAAACCAGGGAGGTCAGGAGTTGCCTACTTGACCCGAGGTCGATTATGGCTGGCTATGATTCAGCAGCCAATCACAGTCCCTTTTTTTGTGTACTGGTCAGACAGAACGGCAGCAGAATGAAAGACCTGTCAATCAAACCAGGGAGGTCAGGAGTTGCCCACTTGACCCAAGGCCGATTATGGCTGGCTATGTTTAAACAAGCAATTCAGCAACCAATCACAGTCCTTTTGTTTGTGTACTGGAACATTAGGCGGGAATTTTTCCAGACAGAGCGGCAGCAGCAACAGGTATAAAAGATAGCTACTGAGAAGCTATCGGGTCTCTTTTTACTTTGTCTCTTTTTACTTCGCTGGATCACAGGTGAGCAGAGTGTTCTGACTCCTCAACAAGACAACCTAGCAAGGACTTTGGGGTGGTGATTTAAGGGAATTGCTAAGATTGTTTAAATAACATTGTAGCCATTGTATCCCTCGTTTTTGCCGTGTGTACCCCCTTGTTATATACTTCTGTTGCATTTACTATGTTCGTGTGGTATAGTTTATATTTGATGATGGTTCTTTAGTTTAATACATTTTGACTTTGCTCATATCCAAACAAATTGTCCGCTTTAACATCATTAATTGTAAGTCCTCCAGTCAGAACTGAAAGGTGGGGTAGCGATTCGGAACCGCTGTTAAAATTGGTTTACAGTGCAGCAGGCAAAAAGGCTGCTGGCCAGGTATGTTACCATAAACCAGGTAATAGATGCCCCCCCTACTGTTTTGAAGAGATAAAATAAAACACAAACTGCAAGACCATGTTGGGTCACTCATACTTATTTTTTTGTCCCTATCATTATGGTGAAGTTCAATGTTGGGGTAAAATCCTGCCTACTTGTGCCCAGGTGATAGAAGTGAAATAACTAAAGAATTGATTCCCGGATCTTCACAGTTTATAGGTATATGTAAAAAACGGGATGAGGTCCTAAAAGCTGAATATAGGGAGTTTGGAGGCAAATTAAAAAATAGGACCTCAAAGGTAATAATCTCAGGATTGCTACCAGTGCCACGTACTAGTCAGAGTAGAAATAGAAGGATATTTCAGATGAATACGTGGTTAGAACAATGGTGCAAGGGGGAGGGATTCAAATTCCTGGGACATTGGAACCGGTTCTGGGGGAGGTGGGACCAGTACAAACTGGACAGTTTGCACCTGGGCAGGACTGGGACCGATGTCCTAGGCAGAGTGTTTGCTAGTGCTGTGGGGGAGGGTTTAAGCAAAAATGGCAGGGGGTTGGGAACCTGTGCAGGGAGACAGAGGAAAGGGAAGCAAGGATAGAATCAAAAGACAGGAAGGAGAAAAGCAAAAGTGGTAGTCAGAGAAATCAAGGTTGTAAATCAAACATGGCCAAAGTAAACAATAATTCTAAAAGGTCTAAGAGTGTTAAAAAAAACAAGCCTGAAGGCAAAGGGCTAGATTTTCAGTCGCTTGCGCCAGCAGTTAGCGCCTTAAGAGAAGTGATTTCCGGGCGCTATGCGTGTAGTGCCCGGGCGCAGCGCAGTTTGCGCCCCGCCCCAAATTAAGTTGCCCGTTAGCGCCGGCGCAAAGTTTAGCGCCCGCCCGGATGCGCGCGCAGAAAATGATGTCACATACTCGTGCAACGCCCTTTGGCCGCCCCGATTGCAAACTTCAGTCGGACCGCCCCATTGTGCGGCGGGCGGCCGGAGCGTTTGGAAAAAGGAACGCAACACAACCAGCGCGGGCCCCGGGGGGCGCTAATTAAAGGGAACGTCCTCTCCAGTATAAAGGCCAGCCTTTTTTCAGAAAACAGCCTTGTGCAACGCATTTCTGGAGACACAACAAGGAGGATAGCTAACTGGTTTCAAGCAGCAAGAGCCAGGTATTTTTGGACTCAGGCCATAGCGCTGCAAGTGGCCATTTGGAAATTAGACTGTTTGCCAGGATTTGATGGGGGCTGCATGGGGTGCCAACGCGGAGCTGCAGCGCCATGTCCGTAGGGCTCGCAGACGCATTGTGAGAGGGGCAGCCCTGGCTAGAGGCAGAGGGGGCTACAGGCGTCGGCCACGTAGGCCTTACCCAGTCAGGCTATACCGCCAGCAGCGCTCCTACCTAAACATGAGTGCCGCGCAGTGTGTTAGAAGGCTCCGATTCCGAAAGGAGGTGATTGCAGAGATCTGCCACCTGCTTCGCCGAGATCTGCGGCCAAAGCTCAGGTGCAGGACGTCTCTGTCGGTGGAAGTGAAGGTGACGGTGGCATTGAACTTCTATGCCACCGGCTCCTTCCAATACGCTGCTGGGGACATAGCAAACATCTCCCAGTATGGCGCGCATCGCTGCATCCGCCACGTGACCGAAGCACTGTTCAGAAGGAGAAGCCAATTCATCTCCTTCCCCATGGCCCTCGAGAGCCAGCATCAGCGCGCATTGGGATTTGCCAGACTCGGGGAATTCCCCTTGGTGCAGGGCGCCATTGACTGTACGCATGTGGCTTTGCGGGCCCCTCTGGAGCATGGCGAGCAGTATCGCAACAGGAAGGGCTACCATTCTCTGAATGTGCAGCTGGCATGTGACCACAAGCAGCGCATCATGGCAGTCAATGCCAGCTTCCCAGGCAGCAGCCACGATGCCTTTATCCTGCGGCAGAGTACTGTGCATGACATGTTCCAGGCACAGCCTCCCCCAAGAGGATGGCTCATTGGGGACAAAGGCTATCCTTTGTGCACCTGGCTCATGACCCCGCTCCGCGCGCCCAGGACCGCTGCTGAAGAGGCCTACAACGAGAGCCATCAAACCACCCGAAACATCATCGAGCTAACTATTGGGGTCCTCAAACAGTGGTTCCGCTGCCTTGATCGCTCCGGAGGAGCTCTCCAGTATTCGCCGGACCGGGTCTCCCAATTTGTGGTAGTTTGCTGCATGCTACACAACCTGGCTATCCGCAGGACTCAGGCACTGCCACCTGACGTTGGACCAGCACCTCAGGAGGAGGAGCAGGAGGAGCATGAGGAGGAGGAGGAGGAGGAGGAGCAGGAGTACGTTCCCAGGAGGGAGCGACCAGGGCCAAGGGCCGCACGACGCCACCTTATTACACGGTACTTCTAAGCCCCCTGTCAGGGAATGGCCAGGGGCCATGAGGGAAGATGAATGCAGCCGCTCCGCAAGCCCTCAGCCGGCGAAGCCAACAAACACTAAGAAGAACAACCATGGAGACTGCATGAATAAAGATAATTTTTTATTGCACAAAAATGAAAAGCCCTTCCCACATGATTCCCCAAAAACAATAAACGGGCCCCACAAAAAGCCCAACAAACGACTCACTCCCACAAACTGGGGAGGAGTCACTCCACCTTTCTTCAAACCGGGCCTCAACGTCGGCCTAACGCAAAAAATAAGCCCTCCAAAAGCACAACCATGGGCAAAATAAAGATGGCCACCGCCATATTAAAGGAAAGCTGCCCACACCCTCTACTGAGTAGCCCGCGAGGGCGAGACCTTGGCCAGCCTTTTGCCTCCCCTGCCCGGCCTGCTGCTCCTTCGCAAGCTCTGCCCAGTGGCTGCTGCGAGGCTGGGGGAAGGCGCCTGAGGCTCAGATGCCCTTCCGCCAGATGCCGCTGGGGGGCGGCCTACACAGCGTTTGGGCCTCGAGGGGCCGTCTGCTGAGTGGCGCACCTGAGCCTGGCCACCATCAGCTGCAGCCGCTTGCCCTTGACGCCCCAGTGGGGGAATGGCGGCGACGGATGGCGCAATGTGGGCCAGCTGGCGTCTGGGATGCGCTGGCTGGTGCTGTGGCGCGGTGGCACTCGGCCGGGCCCGCACTGCAGGATCCGCAGCAATCAGCCGAGGGGCGGCTTGCTGGGATGGTCCAGCACGGCGGCTGCCCTGGCGATGCCTGCCTGAGACAGCGCGTGTGGCAGCAGTGAGTGCCCCTGTGGTCCTGGTGTGCGCGCGCATCACATCCGCCAGGGTCTTGACGGCATCAGTCAGCATGCGGCCACTCGCGGCAGTTGCTGCCCCAAACTCGCGCACACTGGTCGCCAGCGACTCGATGGCCTCAGGCATGCGCCCCGCCACGCTCATGAGCTCCGTGTGGCGCCGGTCCGAGTCGTCGGCCATCTTATCCAGCTTCCGCACCTCCTCCGAAGTGAAGGTGTCCGGACTGGAGTCGCGACTCTCCCGCTGGGGAGGAGGGGGCCGAACTAGGGGACCCTTGCCGCGTTGGTGACGGCGAGTGTGCCGATCAGCAGCACTCCCCCCTGATCCTTGCCCCCTTTGGGGGGAAGGCCGCGGGCCACGCGCACAGCTGCTGGGTGGCTGGACGCCACTGGTCCCAGAAGCTGCATTGCCCTGGGACAGTTCCTCCAGGCACTCGTCCAGTGAGGAGGTGTCAAGCATTTCCTCCTCTCCTGCGGGACGTGACTGTTCCCCCGAAGGTCTGGCTTGCTCCTCCTCCTCCTCCTGGTCGGAGGTGCTGTCACTGGCAGCTTCAGGGTCCTGGTCGTCACCAGCTGAAAGCAGGAATGCACAAGAGTAGCTTCAGAGTGAGGAGACGGCATCAGCAAGGGAGTTAGGACTGGTGGGATTCAGCGCATTGGTGGGACAGTGGCAAAGGAGGTAGCTCGGATGGGCCAGTGCGATGCGAGAGGGCCAAAAGGCGAGGTCCTTACCATTGCCGGGCAGTGGAGGGTCGGATACACCGCACGCTGTGGGGACAATCACACGGGCTCCCATGAGCACACACACGCGCTCCTCCAGCCGAGTGAGCTTCTGCAGCTTGGCGCGGCCACCCCTGGCACGGGCCTGGCGATTAAACGCTACTTTAGCCTGCAAGAGAAAGGACGGGCTGTAAGTGCGCAGTGAAGCCCTGATGTAGTGTGCACTGCCTCCCATGGTGGAATAGCTTGGACAGAGTGAAGCCCTGATGTACTGTGCACTGCCTCCCATGGTGGAATAGCTTGGACAGAGTGAAGCCCTGATGTACTGTGCACTGCCTCCCATGGTGGAATAGCTTGGCCAAAGTGTAGAGTGCCGAATGGCCATTTGATGCTCATGACTGTCCCAATGCTGCTGGCTGAGGGCTGGCCAATAGGACTTTCAGCTCCCTTTGCCCATCATGTCAGGTGTACATGCAAGAATGAGGAGGAGACTGGAAAGGCTACTCACCTTCACAATCCTGGTCAGATCGTTGTATTTTTTACGTCATTGTTTGTGGGTCCTGGGGGCATCGCCGGTGAATGTCACCCTCTGGGCGATCTGCTTCCAGGCTTTGGTGTAGTCATGGTAGGTTGTATTCCTCCCACTCTCTGGAAACAAGATCTTGCGCCTCACCTCCAGAGCTGTGACCATTATGTCCAGATCACCCTCTGAGAAGCGCAGGGCACGCTGACGGGCCTTCTCTGGCGTTGCCATGACTCCCTGGGGCTGAGCAGCAGTGTTGAGGCCTCTTTGCAAGGCTGCAGTGTGCAGGGCGTGGCAGCAGACCAATTCGCCCCTTCCCCCTTTAACAGCTGGTCGGCACCACGGGGTCTGCTGTCAGTGCAAAAATGACCGCACCCGCGCTGCGCCCCGCCTGGGCGCTATCCCTCTGGACCGCCGGCTTAGCGCCTAAAGGTAGGAGTGGAATGCCTCTTTTAGCGCTCCACCACTCTCTTAGGGCGAAGCCACTGAATTTCCGGCAACGGGGCGCTACTTTGGGGCGGGCGCTAACTTCGGGCGGGCGCTAAGGTTAGCGCCCCAAAACTGTCTATACTGAAAATCTAGCCCTTTGTGTCTTAATACGAGGAGCATTCATAATAAGGTGGATGAATTAGCTGCGCAAATAGATGTAAACGGATATGATATAATTGGGATTACAGAGACATGGCTCCAGGGTGATCAAGGCTGGGAATTCAACATCCAGGTGTATTCAATATTCAGGAAGGACAGGCAAAAAGGAAAAGGAGGTGGAGTAGCATTGCTGGTTAAAGAGGAGATTAACACAATTGTAAGGAAGGATATTAGCTTTGATGATGTGGAATCTGTATGGGTAGCGCTGAGAAATACCAAGGGGCAGAAAAAGTTAGTGGGAGTTGTATACAGACCCCCAAACAGTAATGCTGAGGTTGGGGATGGCATTAAACAGGAAATTAGCGATGCATGCAATAAGGGCACAGCAGTTATCATGGGTGACTTTAATCTACATATAGATTGGGCTAACCAAATTAGTAACAATACTGTGGAAGAGGAATTCCTAGAGTGTATATGGGATGGTTTCCTGGACCAATATGTCGAGGAACCAACTAGAGATCAGGCCATCTTAGACTGGGTAATATGTAATGAGAAAGGATTAATTAGCAAACCTGTTGTGCAAAGCCCCTTGGGGAGGAGCGATCATAATATGATAGAATTCTTAATTGAGATGGAGAGTGAAGTAATAGTTGACTCAGAGACTCGGGTACTGAATTTAAATAAAGGAAACTACAATGGTATGAGGTGCGAGTTAGCTAGGATGGATTGGGGAATGTTACTTAAAGGGTTAATGGTGGATAGGCAATGGCAAACATTTAAAGATCGCATGGATGAACTATAGAATTTGTTCATCCCTGTTTGGCATAAAATAAAAAAGGTGGCTCAACCGTGGCTAACAAGGTAAATTAGGGATAGCATAAGATCCAAGGAGAGGACATATAAATTGGCCAGAAAAGCAGCAAACCTGAGGATTGGGAGCAGTTTAGGATTCAGCAAAGGAGGACAAAGGGATTAATTAAGAAGGGGAAAATAGAGTATGAGAGTAAGCATAAAAGCTGACTGTAAAAGCTTCTATAGATATGTGAAGAGACCAAGATTGGTGAAGTCAAGCATAGGTCCCTTGCAGTCAGAATCAGGGGAATTTATAATGAGGAACAAAGAAATGGCAGGCCAATTAAATACATATTTTGGTTCTGTCTTCACAAAGGAGGAGACAAATAAACTCCCAGAGATGTCGGGGAACATAGGGTCTAATGAGAAGGAGGAACTGAATGAAATCAGAATTTGTAGGGAAAAGGTGTTAGGGAAATTGACGGGATTGAAGGCTGATAAATCACCAGGGCCTGATAATCTACACCCTAGGGTACTTAAGGAAGTGGCCCTAGAAATAGTAGATGCATTGCTGGTCATTTTCCAAAATTCTATAGACTCTGGAACAGTTCCCATGGATTGGAGAGTAGCTGATGTAACCCCACTATTTAAATAAGGTGGTAGAGAGAAAATCGGGAATTATAGACCGGTAAGCCTGACATCGGTAGTGGGAAAATATTAAAGTCCATTATAAAAGATGTAATAGCAGAGCACTTGGAAAACAGTGACAGGATCAGACAAAGTCAACATGGATTTACAAAAGGTAAATCGTACATGACTAATCTACTGGAATTTTTTGAGGATGTAACTGGTAGTATAGATAAGGGAGAACCAGTGGATGTGGTGTATTTGGACTTTCAGAAGGCTTTCGATAAGGTCCCGCATAAGAGAGTGCAAAGTTAAAGCGCATGGGATTAGGGGTAAGGTACTGATTTGGATAGAAAACTGCTTGGCGGACAGGAAGCAAAGAGTTGGAATAAATGGGTCTTTTTCCGAGGGGCAGCCAGCGACTAGTGGGGTACCACAGGGATCGGTGCTCGGACCCCAGTTATTGACAATATATATTAATGATCTAGATGAGGGAACTAGATGTAATATCTCCAAGTTTGCAGATGACACAAAGCTGTGTGGGCGTGTGTGCTGTGAGGAGGATGCAGAGAAACTCCAGTATGATTTCGACAGGTTGGGTGATTGGGCAGATGCATGGCAGATGCAGTATAATGTGGATAAATGCGGGGTTATCCACTTTGGTGGCAAAAATAGGAAGGCAGATTATTATCTGAATGGCAATAGATTGGGAAAATGGGAAGTGCAACAGGACCTGGGTGTCCTTGTGCACCAGTTGCTGAAGGTAAGCATGTAGGTGCAACAGGCGGTTAAGAAGGCAAATGGTATGTTGGCCTTCATAGCGAGAGGATTCGAGTACAGGAGCAAAGATGTCTTGCTGCAGTTGTACAGGGCCTTGGTGTGACCATACCTTGAGTATTGTGTGCAGTTTTAGTCGCCTTATCTGAGGAAGGATGTTCTTGCCATGGAGGGAGTGCAACGAAGATTTACCAGACTGATACCTGGGATGGCAGGAATGATGTATGAAGAGAGATTGGGTCGATTAAGCTTATATTCACTAGAGTTTAGAAGAATGAGAGGGGATCTAATTGAAACTTATAAAATTCTAACAGGACTAGACGGACTAGATGCAGGAAGACTGTTCCTGATGGTGGGGGAGTCCAGAACCCGGGGTCACAGTCTAAGGATAAGGGGTTAGCCATTTAGGACTGAGATGAGGAGGAATTTCTTCACCCAGAGAGTGGTGAATCTGTGGAATTCTCTACCACAGAATGCAGTTGAGGCCAATTCATTAAATATATTCAAGAAGGAGTTATATATATTTCTTAAGGCTGAAGGGATCAAGGGATATGGGGAGAAAACAGGGACAGGGTACTGAATTTTGATGATCAGCCATGATCGCATTGAGTGGTGGAGCAGGCTCGAGGGTGTAAAATTCGCAAAATTGAACATTGTCCTATAAGGGTCTATTGGCAGAAAAGGCCTTAATTTTAAAAGACTGTTTTAAAAGAAGCCCAGATAAAGGGACACACAAAATGGCCGCCAGACCCCGTGACCAGCTTTTGGGACATTTAAAAATGGTTCCTGCAGTCCCCAGACAGCTTTTGTGGATTCAGGCCACAGTAAGCTCTGGAAGGCAGTTTCGGAGTAAACGAAACCAGACAGAGCCCATACATACAGATTGGATGCAGATCCGATCAGATCGCCCTGTAGATAAAGGCCATCTAAATGTTTACCCAGACAAAGGGGAAAAGATTCACGTTCAAAGGGGGACATTAAAGACAATGCAAGGTCATTCCAGACCAGAGATGGCAGTTACCAGCCATCCCGAAGATACTTTAAACACAAAGACTACCCCGCTGTGGTACAAGCCCGCCAAAAGTTAAACAAAGACTAACCTTGATTTGGCAGGAGATAAGGGCCTCCATGGAAAAGTATAACTGGAGACCTGGGAAGTCATCTAAAAAGCGTGGAGTTAGGAGGCAGCTTCATCAGGTGGCGATTGAGATAGCCATTGAGGAGCATCAGCTTCATTGGTGCAGACTTCGAGTGGAGATGATCGAGGAGAGGATCGGGTTCAGAGGATCGAGATTCGAGTTCGGAGAGAAGCTCGAGAGGGAGAGAGGGGAAATCAAGTCAGCATCCAGCCCCGGGGTAACTGTCGGGAGATCATCGACCAACCCCGGGACGTTGACGAGACAAGAAGAAACCCATGTGATAATGGTAAAACAGATGGCCTCTCTCCACATCGATGTCCAGGCCTGCTAACATCCAGCCTGTCCGAGTCCATTACCTCAAGGGAGAAAAGAGTGTGTCGCAGCCCGCTGCGTTCCACTGACCACGTGGAGTCAGGACGCCTGAGAGGACCAAAACGCAGACTTCAAAACCTCTGTTTTCTAACTGGGATTGGTGAGCATGTTTCTGGCCCCTCATAATCTAATCTAGCTAGGCTTAGAGGGTGGGCATTTTAGGGGATAATTAACAATGAGTTGTTGTCCCTCGATGTTCCGTGTGCTTCCTTATTTCATGATGAACCTTGTAAAGCATAACATGCCTGTAGATATGTTGGCTAGTACTGTATTATGATTTGTTTTTCCCTCCCATGTAGCTTATTTTGGCTTACATTCAATTTTTCCTTTATGCAATAAAATTTCATTTTGTTTCATTAAACTTGGTCTATAGAGTATTCTCTGCATTGTAGTTCCTGCCTCAAAGTCCAGTGTATAGAACCTAAGGGGTGAGTGGGTCGAACCACTCGGTAAATTACTGTGCAAGAGAGAGAGGCCTCTAAAGCGAGAGAGAGACCTCGGCGATCGAAAACCCCTTACAAGGGGCCAAATGGCCTACTCCTGCTCCTATCTTCTATGTTTCTATCAGTGAGCTCCTTGGAGGATAAATATCCATTCAAACTACTTCATAAATGTGAACTAAGAGAGAGGGCATTTACTTCACTTAAACACTGTTTAGACATTTTTATTAAAGCCCTTTCTTTAGAACCGAGAGTTGAACAGAAAGTGTGCATTTTTAACAATTTTTAAAGAGTTGAAAAACAGTATATCTTATTTAAATAGGTATATTTTTAATAGCGATTACACAAGTAGCAAACAAATGAGCACATTGTACTAAACTGAAGCACAAATAAACTAACTTCTCATTTGCAATTACTGCTACTCCTGACTGTACCTGTATGACTCATCTGACAAGCTTATGCTTATGCAGACTTGTACAATTCAGTTGCAATTTTTTTTTCCCAGATTGTTTTATTTTGGACTAGGATGGAGTGAAGGTCATTACACGACTCCACCGCCTGTGTGCTGTCAGACTGCTTGTCCAACATCCAGTCTCTAATGGGTCACAATCTCCTCCATTTACGCATTGGGAAGGCCAACTCCAATGGCGCAGATTTTCCAGGGCCTATAATCGTGTTAGCACAGCGTATGCGGCCGTAAGTGCCCCGCAAGTTCCGGGTTTCCACATGCTACTGCCCAACGGATACCCACAAAACCCTTACGTCTGGTAACAACAGGCATAAGGCCTTCTTTTTTCCAGTGTAAGGGTTTAAATAAATATTAAAATAACATTTTTTAAATAACTTAACCATACAAAAACCTTAAAAATTAGTTTAGGTTATTTTTGGCCCCTTTAAAAATTTATTTTTCAAAAAATTAACTTTTTGTTTTAAATGTTTAAATTTTGACCATGTGATGATTTATTTTTATTTCAGTGCTGTGATAGTGTGCTTTTAGGGGATTCCTGTTCTGCTTATGGAGATTCCGTACGTAAATGGAATCCCCACAAGCATAATGGGAATCTCCCTTTGTGATTGGTTGGGCCAGCCCACGTGATCCCAGGGACAGTTGCGAACCGCATGCGCCCCTGGGATGCGTGGGTCTTTACGCAGGCCCAGGAGCACGAGTCTTCAAAGGTACGGCGGCACCAGGTAGGTGGGGAGATTACTTGCGGTTTGGAGGCATTTGCCCACGGGAAGCCTCGCAACTTCCAGCCCATTATTTTCCTCCCCCCACAAACAATTGCCACCAACTCCACCACTCTCCCTGTTCACTGACTCAGGCTAAACCAAACTGTTTGCAACCTCAGTTGTCCCACTTTACCACAATCTTAGCTTCCAGACCCATTTTTTGCTCCTTCACAAAGACCGCCTACTTCCACTTCCATTTCATTGCCCGTCTCTGCCCTACCTCAGTCGATCGACTGCTGCAACCCTCATCTATGCCTTTGTCACCTCTTAGCTCAACTATGTCAAAGCTCTCCTGTACGGCCTCACATTCTGTACCTCTGTAAATTCCAGCTCATCCAAAACATTGCTGCCCATATGCTATCCTGGACGAAGTCCCGCTCAACCATTACTCCTGTCCTTGTGATCGATATTGTGAAGATATACCCCTTCCCCTCTACATTATGCATAGAAAGATCAGAAATGCATCTATATATATAAAAGGATATGTCTGTCTGTCTCTCTGTCTGTCTCTCTGTCTGTCTCTCTGTCTGGCTATACAATCAAAAGTTATAGAGCGTACCTACACATATGTTATATCAAAAGAAAGCTCATCATTAGGGAACTCTTGTAGGCATATTTACTTTTTGCTCGGACAAAAATTGTGCCGACGGTCTGACAAAAATTGTGCCGACGGTACCAAATAACGTTCAAAATTCCTCTCATTATCCGCTCATTTGCATCGAGTGGGGGTGGGTTCATTGTGTGTGCGGGCGGGCCATCCTACAGTTGAGTGACGTGATAATTGACCAATCCTACACTTCAGTGACCTGACAGTTTACCAATCGGTGCGTGTGTGGGCGGGCCTTATCATTCTGAACCGAGGTGAGTCGCCGCCATCTTGATTCCAAACTTTTCATTTCTTTTTCCCGCTTTCTGCGTCTCTAAAAAAAAAGTTGCTTTTAAAACACATATTGTTTTTAAAAAAAGTTAATTACTTTCTAAATCTTTTATCTAATCTCATTAATTTTCCTACCTTTCCCCGTTTTTGCAGGTCGGCCTCGAAGCCTGGGCGTCTGTTGCCAGCCATGCTGGACCCTAGGCAATTATTTTGTGGCAAGCTCCTCCCACCCCTCACCCCCCACCCGCCCCCTCCGCTGGGCCCGATTCCGAACCAGCGGCCAGCCATCTTGGTAAAGGCTGGCTGGGCTCACTGCAAGCTCCTCGCGCTAAATTCATGCTCGCGCTGCACGGCGCACGCGCACCTCCACACAGAGCGCAACCGAGGGAAGCGAGCAGGTTAGCGGGGGGGGGGGGCTGGGGCTCGGGAGGGGAGGGGGAGCGGAGAGGGTTACCCCGGCAACCGAGTTCGCCAGCCGCAATCGACCGTCTCAAGCCGCTCAGGCCCAGGCCCGGTCCTGGAGATCGGGAGGCGGAGAGGGGAGAAGGGTTACCAAGGCAACCAGGCCCAGCCAGCCGCTTTCGGCCGTCTCAAGCCACCTCAGGCCCGGCCCTGGGAGGGCGGGGCTCGGGCTGAACGGGGTGCTGCGCTCGGCATGTCAGTGCGTGGGGCGGCATGGAGCTCAGCAGAGCCATCGCCAGCAGAGGGGAGCGGGTATGCTGGCTCCCCCCTCCCTTTCGCCTCCCTCCTTCCCCCACCCCCCCACCCCTCCCCTCCTCTCCCCCTCTCCCCCTCCTCTCCCCCTCTCCCCCAACCCCCTCCTCTCCCCCTCCCCTCCCCCTCCCCCTCCCCTCCCCCTCCCTCCCCCTCCCCTCCCCCTCTCCCTTCCCTCCCCCTCCCCTCCTCTTCTCTCTCCCCTCTCCCCCTCCACTCCCCCCTCCCCCACCCCCTCCCCCTCCCCTCCCCCCCTCTCCCCCTCCACCTCCCCTCCCCCATGCTCCCCCTCCCCGCCCCCCCTCTCCCCTCCCCCCTCTCCACCTCCCTCTCTCCCCCCTCCCCCTCTCCCCCCTCCCCCTCTCCCCCCTCCTCCCCTCCCCTCCCCCTCCCCCTCCCCTTCCTCCCCCCTCCCCTTCCTTCCACCCTTCCTCCCCACTTCCTCCTACACCCCTCCCCCCTCCCCCCTTCCTCCCCCTCCCATTCCTCCCCCCACCCCTCCCCCTTCCTCCCCCCACCCCATTCCCCCCTTCCCCTTTCAACCCCCTCCCCTTCCCCCCTCCCCTCCCCTTTCCCTCCCTCCCCTCCCCCCCTCCCCCCTCCCTTCCCCTCCCTCCCCTCCCCTTCCCCTCCCCTCCCCCCTTCCCCTCCACTTTCCCCCTCCCCCCTCCCCTCCCCTTTCCCCCTCCCCTCCCCTTTCCCCCCCCTCCCCTCCCCCTCTCCCCCCCACCCTCCCCTTCCCCCCCTTCCCTCCCTTTCCCCCCTCCCCTTTCCCCCCTCCCCTTCCCCCCCTCCCCTCCCCTTCCCCCCTTCCACCCCCCTTTCCCCCATCCCTTTCCCCCTTCCCCCCCTCCCCTTCCCCTCCTACTCCCCTCCCCTTCCCCCTCCCCTTTCCTCCCCTCCCCTTCCCCCCCTTCCCCCCTTCACCCCTTTCCCCCTTCCCTCCCCTTCCCTTTCCCCACTCCCCTCCCCTTTCCCCCCTCCCCTTTCCCCTCCCCTCCCCTTTCCCCCTCCCCCTTCCCCACCCCCCTCCCCTGCCCTTTCCACCATCCCCTCCCCTTTCCCCCTCCCCTTCCCCCTCCCCCTCCCCTCCCCTTCCCCCCTCCTCTCCCCTTTCCCCCCTCCCCCCCTCCCCTCCCCTTTCCCCCTCCCCTCCCCTTTCCCCCTCCCCTTTCCCCCCTCCCCTCCCCTTCCCCCCTTCCCCCCCTTTCCCTCCCCCCTTTCCGCCCCCCTTCCCCCTTCCCTTTCCCCCCTTCCCCCCTTCTCCCCCTCCCCCTTCCCCCCTTTCCACCCCTCCCCTTTTCCCGCTCCCCTTTCCCCCCTTTCCACCCCTCCCCTTTTCCCGCTCCCCTTTCCCCCCCTTCCCCCCCTTCCCCCCACCCTTCCCCCCTTCCCCCGTCGCTCTCTCTTCCCCCCCAGCCGCTCTCTCTCTTCCCCCCCAGTCGCTCTCTCTCTCTTCCCCCCAGTCGCTCTCTCTCTTCCCCCCAGTCGCTCTCTCTCTCTTCCCCCCAGTCGCTCTCTCTCTTGCCACCAGTCTCTCGCTCTCTCTCTTCCCCCCAGTCACTCTCTCTCTTCCCCCCAGTCGCTCTCTCTCTTCCCTCCAGTCGCTCTCTCTCTTCCCCCCAGTCGCTCTCTCTCTCTCTTCCAACAACAACATGCCCTCAAAAGACCCTCGGCACCGCCGGGCACTTTAGCTAGTTCTTTATAAATGGGCTTATGATTTCATTGCATGAAGGGAAATCTCTCCTTACTGGGTTAGGAATATAAAACAGCTTATCAATACCATATATAATTTAATCAAGCACACAGAACATAACACATGGTGCTCTCCAGGCAGTTTCCTTGTTACATAACCCTACTCATGGCTTAATATAATATCCATGCACATTTTCGGGTTAACGCTTCAGGCCTGGCCTTTTTATTTCGTTTTATGTAGTGCCACTACAAAGATAGAAACCTTTCATGACCTCCGGATGTCCCAAAGAGCTTTACAGCCATGAATGTAGGTCACTGTAATGTAAGTCCTCTGATCTTTTCAATAGGCGGAACTGAAAAATAATCACTGAAAACAAGACTGATGAAAAATCAAGAAGCTGGTTTATTTTGCAGAATGCACAAGACTGAATAAAAGCAGTAATTCTAAACTTATTAAACACTTCTCTTACACTGCTTCCCATAAAAACACAAAACAACCAAAACCCTGAGAGCACCAAAAAAGTTGTACATAGGAGACGAGAGCAGCCTTCTCAGACAGAAACTATGGAGATGCAGATGGGTCATTCTCAGGATCAAGCTGTTTTGGAATGCAGAACACTTCAGTCCCAGGAGCCGCTTGTGACATAAGACCTGCCAACCAATTATCACAATACTTGCCCTCCAGATGCAGGTCGAAGAAGCAGTAGAATAGGAGAAAGACAAGTACATTTATACATCCAAGGAAAGCAGTATGAAAAAGGAATAGGATGTTGATATTTAACTTGGTGGTAACAAAAGAATAGGTGCACTTATTTTGTGCATAGTTATTCAAAGGGCTGGACTTTGTCATTGGGGGCGGGCTGGGGGTGTGCCAGGTGGTCGGCGTGTCAGGACCCCGCCTCCGATATGAGGGGGCACATGTAGGATTCGCAAAATTGAACATTGTCCTATAAGGGTCTATTGGCAGAAAAGGCCTTAATTTTAAAGACTGTTTTAAAAGAAGCCCAGAAAAAGGGGGCACACAAAATGGCCGCCAGACCCCGTGACCAGCTCTTTGGGACATTTTAAAATGGTTCCTGCAGTCCACAGATAGCTTTTGTGGATTCAGCCCACAGTAAGTTCTGGAATGCAATTTCGGAGAATGCGAAACCAGACAGAACCCCATACATATGGATTGGATGCAGATCCAATCAGATCGGCCTGTAGATTAAGGCATCAAAATGTTTACCCAGACAAAGGGAAACAGCCTCAAATTCATAGGGGGACATCAGGACCCATTAAAGACAATACAAGGTCATTCCAGACCAGAGATGGCAGTTACCGGCCATTCCGAAAGTACTTTAAACACAATGACTACCCCTCTGTGCTACAAGCCCACCAAAATTTAAACAAAGACTAACCTTGATATGGCGGGAGATAAGGGCCTCCATGAGAAGTATAACTGGAGACCTGGGGTAGCCATTAGGAGTTCAGAGAGAGAGCAGTGCGGAAGAGCAAGAAGAGCATTGTAGAGATCATTTTCGAGAGATCGTTCGGGGGTCCGAAGAAGGTGCAGTTTGGTTAGGAGTTCGGGTTCGGTAGAGAGGCCGCTCAGACTCGGAAGAAGAAGATGATTCAGTAGACGATTGGGATCGGAGACGTTTTGAAGACTCAGAGTAGCCATTGGTGGTTCAGGTTGAGTCAGCGTCCAGACCCGGGGTAGCTATCGGGAGATCATCGACAAACCCCGGGCCATTGACGAGACGAGAAGACGACGACCCTCCAAAAGGAAACCTTATGAACATGGTCAAACAGATGGGCTCTCTCCACGCCGACGTCCAGGCCTGCTAACATCCAGCCTGTCCGTGTCCATTACCTCAAGGGAGAAAAGAGTGTGTCGCAGCCCGCTGCGTTCCGCTGACCACGTGGAGACAGTACGCCTGAGTGGACCAAAATGCAGACTTCAAAACCTCTATTTTTCTAACTGGGACTGGTGAGCATGTTTCTGGCCCCTCATAATCTAATCTAGCTAGGTTTAGGGGGTGGGCATTTTAGGGGATAATTAACAATGAGTTGTTGTCCCTCAATGTTCCGTGTGTTTCCCTATTTCATGGTGAACCTTGTAAAGTATAATATGCCTGTGGATATATTGGTTAGTACGGTATTATGATTTGTTTTTCCCTCCCATGTACCTTATTGACTTACATTCAATTTTTTCTTTATGCAATAAAATTTCACTTCGTTTCATTAAACTTGGTCTACAGAGTATTCTCTGCATTGTAGTTCCTGCCTCAAAGTCTAGTGTGCAGAACCTAAGTGGTGAGTGGGTCGAACCACTCGGTAAATTACTGTGCAAAAGAGAGAGAGGTCTCACCAGAGAGAGAGACCTAGCAAAAACCCCTTACAGAAAATGGCGACCACGGCAGGACATTGGCAGCAGGATTGCAATGTATTAGACCCAGGTTTAAATGGACGAAATGTTATGGATGAGAGGACAGCGGATTATGTTTTTGGTCAGGTAAATCTCACTAAGCAGTGGATTTCCGATCTCTTACTGGATGGGCGTCCGGTAGACGCAGCCGTCAGGTGGACAGAGAATAAAGAACATAAAAGGTCAGTAGAGAAGGCAGTGTGGCTGATGTGCTACAAAAGACAAGTCCAGATTTTGGACAGAGTCGTTGCAGCGCAGGCAGCCAAGATCAAAACCCAGGCATCAGAAATAGAGGAAAAGGCCATGGGTGGGGAAAAGCTGATCGCAACGCTTCACGCGCTGAATCAGGAACGCCAAACTGTAGCCAGCCAACATCAGGCTAAAGTAGAGTACCTGGAATGCCAGGTTACTGAGGCAAAGATTTATGAAGCGAGAGTACGGGAGAAAAGCGCCCGCCTCGCACAACAGCTAAAAGCGCAGGAGGAGAAAGTAATGGAGGTTAAGGCAGCTTACAGGCTGGCCATCGAGCAGGGGTTTGAAAGCGCAGACCACAGCCCCTGCCAGAAGGCGGGAGAAGACCTAAGAATGACCCTGGCTAAGGCAAAAGGCATGGTATGCCTCGTAAGCCCAAAGGCAAGTCACATAGACTTCCTGAAGGAATCCAAAAAAACGATTCCACGTGAAGTAGTTGTGGCACCAGCCACTGAACCCTCAGCACCAACGAGCTATAGTGAGGTTTGGCCCGAAGGGGGGGTGGTAGAAGAGGAGGAAGCTGAGGTAGAACAGGAGGAAGAACAACCCCCGGTAATGAAGCCGGAGCCGGCACTAATGTGTCCTGCTCGGCACCAGAGGTACGGTCCCGCCGCCGCAAATGGCGATGACGGACCCCTCCAGAACCATCTCATACTGCCCCACAGTGCCCAACAAATCAGAGCGATGGTGAGCCACCTCCCAAAACTCTCCGAGAAGGGAGATCCCTCAGTCCATTTCAGGGAGATAGAGCAGACAGCCGCCATCAATGACTGCGATGGTCCAGAACAGGCTAAGATGTTGCTATTCTCCCTGGATAGCACAATCCTTCAGTGCCTCTCAGACAGGAGTAAGAGGGGGCAGAGAGGATATGAGGGACTCTGGGATGAGGTCCTGGAGGTTATGGGAGTGGACGACGGCAACCCGTTCCTCTGTGTGGAAGGGACTATGCAGCTAACTGGAGAGCCCATCGGCGCAGCTGTCCGGGCATGCCTGAATGGGCCACAATGAACGATATCCAGCGGGTTCATTGGCTCCACTGCCTGGTTGCCAACAGCTTACCGCAGATACAGGCCCAAGCCAAATCTTGGTTTGACCCCCAAGGTCCCGGTACCACAGAGGAGACAGTGCTCCGACAGCTCACCATTGCGAATAAGAATTGCAGGGGTCAGGAGGCACCTCCATCTAAGGGAAAAGTGCATGAGGCAAAGCCCGCAGCCCCAAGTAAAAAGGAGTGGCATCAGGAGGGGAATCACCCTCCCCAGGCCAAGCTCAATTACTACGGGTGTGGGAAGGATGGACATTGGCGCAGGGACTGTAAAAATCCATGGAAGGATAATAAGGGAAAATCTCCCACAGCCCAAGCCCAAGCCCAGACCGCCGCCCCAGCACGAGTCCAGGTCCAAGCCGCAGCCCCTGTCCCAGAAAAGGGAACCGGTGCAGCTATGGATCCCGCTGCGATAGAGCAAATTTTAGAGACAATGCGGTCTATTATGATCTCACAGGGGAAGATAGCAGTCACCACCGGTCCCGTCATTCCCGCGGCCCCGACCGCTTCACCCCAATGCCTGGAGCCAGCGCAGCCCATTTACCTGTGTTCATTGCGATATGATTTATGGAGGCGACCCCTCGTGGTGATGGAGGTAGAGAAGGTAAAAGGGACCTATCTGTTGGATACGGGGGCATCGTGCGCCGTGATCCACACAGCTAACCCTACCACCTCACCTCTGTCCACCGGGGTTCCATATATTCTGTCGGGCTTCACGGGCAAAGAACAGGCTGGCGCATTCTCCATCCCCCTCTCCATTCATTTAGGACCACACCACACCACGTGGAAGTGTATACTGATGAAGTGGGAGGTGGAGGGTGGAAAAGGGATCCTTGGGTCCGATTTCTTAGTAGAACACGGGATCCTCATGGGTCTTAGAAATCACTGTCTCTGGGGAGCGAGTACGGGTAAGAAAGGCGAGGTAGTCATCATACCAGGGAAGGAAGGGAAAGGGACCCTATGTACCATGAAGCCAAAAGAGGGCTACGACCTTGAGCTCATGGTCGCCAGCGTCCCACAAGATCTGCAGGCATTCGTGTCAGATCACCTGACTATGTTTGCCACTCACAAACACGATTGCGGGAGGGTCACCGGGTTTGAGGTCAGAGTAAACGGGGACCCCATGGCCCGACCCCAAAAACAGTACAACTTCCCCAGGGAAGCGGAGCCCGACATGGAGGCAGCAATGTCTTCACTGGTGCAGCAGGGCGTGTTGAGGCCGATAGCCACCCAAGTAAACTCTCCTTTGTGGCCGGTGAAGAAGCCGGACAATTCCTGGAGAGCCACGGTGGACTACAGAATCCTCAATAGTAACATCCCAGCCTGCGCGCCGACGGTACCAGCAGTTGCCGACCTGATAGGGAGTATTCCAGCATCCGCGACCACGTTCACGGTGCTGGATATTTCCAATGGATTTTGGTCCATCCCTTTAAGGAGGGAGGATCAGTACAAGTTTGCCTTTACTTTTAAAGGGCAACAGTACACCTGGAACTGCTTGCCACAGGGTTTCCATAACAGCCCCAGCATTTTCCATCAATGCATGGCAGGGAGCTTAAAAGAGTTCAGCCAGCCCAATCAGCTAGTGCAGTATGTGGACGACCTGCTCCTGTTCACAGATTCCAGAGAGGAGCATGGCCCACTATTGGCCAAGCTATTGGAGCTGTTAGGCAGAAAGGGTTTCAAGGTAAACCCAAAGAAGGCACGGATCGGCCAGCAGGAAGTAAAATTCCTGGGTCTGACCATCCGCGCTGGAGAGAGAGCCATAGACAAGGCTAGACGGGAATCGGTGCAAGACCCACCGGTCCCCACCACCGTAGCCCAGAAGTGGGAAGTAGGAGACAAGGTCATGGTAGGAAACTCTGCCCGAGTGGGGAGTTTAGAACCACTGTACATGGGGCCCTACAGTATTCTAGATAAAGCCAGCCCCATGGTATACGCAGTGAAGTTGTCCCGGCGCACTAAATGGTTTCACGTAAACCAATGCAAACTATTTAAGCCGGGTGCAAAAGAGCCAACAACCGAGGCCAGGTCTGAGGGTAAAAATCCTCAGCCTGAGGCGTGCAAAAAGTCACAGACCACACAGGCTGGCGCCACAGCCTGCTTGAGGGGAGGAGCTATCCCGCCCACCTGGGAGGTTTCCCCATTGGCCTGGGACTCGGACGGGGAGGAGCCCGAAGACCAAGGCCCTTCCCCTGACCCGAGCACAGTTAGGGGGGAGCCCGAACAGCTAGGCCCCACCCCTGACATGATTCTGGAGGAGGTGGAGTCGGAGGACGGAGGTCCTGCCCTCGGCTCAAGCTTAGGGGAGGTAGAACTTGGGGGCGGAGATTCTCCACCTGTAGGGACAGGTAGGGAGGAGTCGTCTGCCACAGACCCAAATCCCAAAGGGGCGGAGTCTGAGGGAAGGGAGCTGAAGCTGACAGTCATGGAGAAGCCACGGGCTGTGAGGGCTAAAGTCCCAACCAAAGGTCCACTCGCAAAGGGAGCCTCGACCGAAGTACCCCCTCGCAGGTCGTCTCGGACGCCTCAGCCAATAAAACTCTGGCCCGATTCCCCCTACTTCAGCAGACACCGACTTGGGAAATCCCTAGAAAGCCGCAGTCCCCAATTGGCAGCAAAAGGCTGCGGGGGACTCAAGCTACAGGTCAGTGCGGCCCCGCCACAGGGAGCGGTGAGCTGCAGTCCGAACAGGGATTAGGCAGGCCGCCCGGGGACGGGCGGCGCTGTACATAAGTTTAGTTAAGTTTAAGTTTGGTTCAGTATAAGGTGTGTAAATTTTTAAGGTGATGGATGTTATAAGAAATAGTTTTGGAATCTGCCCAGCATGTGTGTTTGTTTTGGATCGAGGTCGAAAGACCCGATCATGCCTTCACCTAGGCCAGAATTTCTCGGGAGCCTGGCTGTATTGTTTTAATCTGTTGCAGGAACCAAAGGTACCATGGAGAGGATTCTCATCATGTTCGCGGTGATCGGGTGTAGCTTGGCCTATCGGGGCTACACCAAGGACTCCATCGTGTATGGATGCTCCAGGGAAACAGCCCCCATCACGAATGATGGGACAGGTGAACGGGACGTTGAGGAAACAGCCACCTACTTCCACGAAGGGAGTTGGCCAGGATGGCTGGGGTCGAACTCTACGGAATACTCCAGCCAGTCCGGGTTTGCATATGGAGAGACTTCTCTAATGTGTCCCAGGGTGAGGATCATCGCACCCAGAGTCAGCATAACCGTCGGGAGGAAGATTTGTTTAGTATGCAACGGACATGTTCCTTTCGACAGATGGTGGTGGCTTCAGAAGCTGAGTAAGACCATGAAAAACTCCACGGTCGAGTGGGAGCGACTGGGTAACAATACCCATCGTACTATTACGGGGACTCATGGGGGATTGAGTGTCTGTTGGGACAAGTGGTGGGAACCAGATGAGGGGATTTACATCTGCATGTGGGGTTCAGAATGCGTCTGCCCCACAGGTGTCTCCATCTTTTTCCAGGGACAGTGGCAGGATGCGGGAAAGGGATGAGGTGGGACGTCAGCACGCGGGCGTGCGGAGTCCCATACTCTCCGATCCCGGTGAATGCCACTGAGCTCATCACCCACCCCCGCAAGCCCCTGCCCACGATTCCGGTAGCCAAAGCCCGCAAGGAAGGGTGCCCCGCCACTACCAAGGGACCCGGGAATGGACTGGTATTGGTACCCACAGGTCAGGTGCTGTACCAAGGGGTGCACTACGCGGTAGCCTCGGTGATTTTAAACCTCACCGAGGTGCGATTGCCAGAGTGGTGCCCCAAGGAAACGGAGCAATTGTACCAGGTCCTGTTAACAAATATGTTCAGACAATTTTATGAGTTCGACTTTGCCAATGTCAAAAGAGCCGGATTGTACACCACACCACATGAGGTCTTGGACAGGGTAGGGAGACAAAGAAGGGGTACAGTCAATGATATTTTTACTAGCTTTAACACAGGGACTTCCGTCATCAACACTCTGGATGACGTGGAGCTGCAGACCCAGATCAATGGTTTAAAAGCGCGGTTAAGAAAGATACTGATGGACGAGAATAATGTAGTGGGTTCTGAGTTACATGAGGACCAGGCCATGACACTACCCTTAAAAGAAATTATAGCTGAGCTGGAGAAACACGCTAAAACGGTAAATGCTCTCATCAGAGAGGATCGGAATGCATCAGATCAGGTTGCGCAGAACGAGGCATGCGTGCTGTATGGGGCGTGGTTACTGGGCGAGGACCGCAGTAATCTGGAGGATTTAAAACAAGGTTTGGTCCCCTCCTGGATCAGCAATAAGCACCTCGCAGCCCTCCACCCTTTTGAGAACGCATTAAGTCCTTGCCAGCTCAGACTAGCTTCAGAGGCCTACCCAGTCCCAGTGGACTGTGGGCGGTCTAATCACACCATTATGGGTATAGTGGTAAGAATGCCGGTTATGGGAAAGACAGCTAAACCTGCCCCGGTATACAGGGTGGAGAACATTGGAGTCATTCAAGGGGGTGCACACATTCGCTACACAGCGGTCCCACCTTATGTCATTCGATGTGAGCATGCAATGACGGGTACCGACCTCATGGGGTGCCGGAGCCGGGGAGCACACATCATCCTGTGTCCCCAGCACTTGAATGCCTATTCGAAACCACAGTGCGGGTTCAGAACTGCTGGCGCGAAGCCTATAAATTGCACCATGGAGGCAATGGCACAAAGCCATGTGTCCCCACAGTTGGCATATATAGGAGGTGGGACATACTGTGTCACCACTGCAGCACCCCACTACCAACATGGACAGCACGGCTGGTGTCCGGTCAGTGACAGTAGCTTCTGCTTCAAACCCAAGGCAGAAGTTCAAGTGGCCCAAGAGCGAATTGTCCCTATTCCTGAACCTTCCACTGTTCACCTCACTGTCAAAGAAAATTTTACCGATCTGCAATAATTCGTTGCACATTTTGGCTACGTCATTCCCCCTCTCCCTGAACACCTCACCAAGATACTAAAAGCCGTTGCCGTTTCACAGAAACATTTTTACATGCTGGAGCAGAAGACGTTAGAAATAGGGGCAGACATATTAGATATAGTGACCCCACAGTGGTGGGACCTGTTCACTAATATAGAAGTCCCTTCATGGATTAGGATAGGCTCCCACATCCTCGTAGTATGTCAGATTTTTATTGTGATTTATTTACTCTTTGTACATTGTAAGAGGGAAAACATTTCCAGAAGTATGAGAACAGAGGAGAATGGAGGGAGCATTATGTGCAGGTAGATGAGGAGACACCCGTTTAAATTTTGCTGCTATGTACAGAGTTAGAGTTTCCCTCCCTCCTCTATTTTTGATAGTATTCATGTGTGATTTTGTGTGTATATTTTTTTCTTTATTATTTTTATTGAAATTTATTATGTGTGTTGTTATTAATAAAAAATAATATGTATGAACCAGGTGGTGTAGGGGTATTAGGCCCCCCTCCACGCCTGGAAATATGTGTGTCAGATTTTAACTCCAATATATTGCCATCTATAGATGCTTAATGTACCCTGTGAGTTTTCTGAAATGGGAAATGCATGTGTCGTGGGGTCATAGATAGATAAATACAGGGGATGGTTTGATTATGGAGAGTCAGAAAATTTTGCTCACCCGGAATTATGATACTTCAAGCAAGTTATAGGATTCGCAAAATTGAACATTGTCCTATACAGGTCTATTGGCAGAAAAGGCCTTAATTTTAAAGACTGTTTTAAAAGAAGCCCAGAAAAAGGGGGCACACAAAATGGCGGCCAGACCCCGTGACCAGCTCTTTGGGACATTTTTAAATGGTTCCTGCAGTCCACAGGTAGCTTCTGTGGATTCAGCCCACAGTAAGTTCTGGAATGCAATTTCGGAGAATGCGAAACCAGACAGAACCCCATACATATGGATTGGATGCAGATCCAATCAGATCGGCCTGTAGATTAAGGCATCAAAATGTTTACCCAGACAAAGGGAAACAGCTTCAAGTTCAAAGGGGGACATCAAGACCCATTAAAGACAATACAAGGTCATTCCAGACCAGAGATGGCAGTTACCGGCCATCCCGAAAGTACTTTAAACACAATGACTACCCCTCTGTGCTACAAGCCCGCCAAAATTTAAACAAAGACTAACCTTGATATGGCAGGAGATAAGGGCCTCCATGAGAAGTATAACTGGAGACCTGGGGTAGCCATTAGGAGTTCGGTGAGAGAGCAGTGCAGAAGAGCAAGAAGAGCATTGTAGAGATCATTTTCGAGAGATCGTTCGGGGGTCCGAAGAAGGTGCAGTTTGGTTAGGAGTTCGAGTTCGGTAGAGAGGCCGCTCAGACTCGGAAGAAGAAGACGATTCGCAAGACGATTGGGATCGGAGATGTTTTGAAGACTCAGAGTAGCCATTGGTGGTTCAGGATGAGTCAGCATCCAGACCCAGGGTAGCTATCGGGAGATCATCGACAAACCCCGGGCCATTGACGAGACGAGAAGACGACGACCCTCCAAGAGGAAACCTTATGAACATGGTCAAACAGATGGGCTCTCTTCTCGCCGACATCCAGGCCTGCTAGCATCCAGCCTGTCCATGTCCATTACCTCAAGGGAGAAAAGAATGTGTCGCAGCCCGCTGCGTTCCGCTGACCATGTGGAGACAGTACGCCTGAGAGGACCAAAACGCAGACTTCAAAACCTCTATTTTTCTAACTGGGACTGGTGAGCATGTTTCTTGCCCCCATAATCTAATCTAGCTAGGTTTAGGGGGTGGGCATTTTAGGGGATAATTAACAATGAGTTGTTGCCCCTCGATGTTCCGTGTGTTTCCCTATTTCATGGTGAACCTTGTAAAGTATAATATGCCTGCGGATATATTGGTTAGTATGGTATTATGATTTGTTTTTCCCTCCCATGTACCTTATTGGCTTACATTCAATTTTTTCTTTAGGCAATAAAATTTCACTCCGTTTCATTAAACTTGGTCCACAGAGTATTCTCTGCATTGTAGTTCCTGCCTCAAAGTCTAGTGTACAGAACCTAAGGGGTGAGTGGGTCGAACCACTCGGTAAATTACTGTGCAAAAGAGAGAGAGGTCTCACCAGAGAGAGAGACCTAGCAAAAAACCCTTACACACAAGAGTATGATTTTGCCCTAATTGGGCACTTGATTTCCAGCGTGTCGGAACCCCTGACCCAATGAGTCTTTTGATACTGAAACTCGCCTCCGATGACGTCATCTATGCAGCTGGATTTAAGGCCTGCAAGCAGCCTTGGTTCTTTTTCAGCCTTACAACTTTATCAACACACTTCTGAGGGATTCCTACTGCAACTATATCCAGCAGCAGACCAAAGTTTGCACCCAGATTCGATGAGGCCTCCCTCCAAGCTCTGGTGGAGGGAGCAAGATCAAATATGGAGGTGCTCTTCCCTTCATCAGGGAGGAAAAAGCCTCCACAACAGACCAAAGCTGTGTGACTGCAAGTGGCACAGGAAGCGAATGTGATTTCAATGTGCAGCAGAATGTGGCTGCAGTGCAGAAAGAGGTTTCATGACCTTCTCCGCACAGGAAAAGTGAGTATTCCAGCCCCATGACCCTCAATCTGATCCCCATCGCCTCTCATCACCAGCACTCTGCTTTTTCAACCTCCTCCTCTACATCCCACTTCACCCTTACATCCCTGCACCCTTACCCATTCCCTCTCTCTGTAGGTTCACATTCACTTAACTATTCGACTATGCTGGCCTCACACTCCCTATCACTGTGATGCTATGACAACAACTTACAACACACAAGGAGTGCCCTTGGTCTTGGCACCTCACTCCCTCTTTGTGTCCTTCTAAGCCTCTATGCTATGGATTCTCTACACTCAATCCTTCATTCTCACTCAAACTCCACTTGTGTCCCTCATTGCAGGAAAAGAGAGCCCACAATAAGAGGGAGAGGGTGAGGACAGGAGGAGGGCCACCCTCAATAGCCCAGCTCACCACTGCAGAGGAGGCGGCCCTGGAGATCACCTGAGTGGAGGAGGATGCGCAAGAGGAGGACGGACAGACGGGTGCATCAGAGCAAGCCGGTGACAGAATAGTTTTTCGTCTCTCTCATTGACATTGCATGAGTGACTGATATTGATTCTGATGTTCTAACAGATTGACTTATAATCATCTGCACAATTCAATGTGCATGCAACGTTTATCTCACATGTATAACTCTTTCCTTTACTCCCCCACAAGACCATCGACAGTCTCCCTCCCCACTGTCCAGGAGGAACAGCCTGAGCCAGAAGACTTCTCAGAGGAAGCTGCAACCTCTGAGGGCGCAGCTTCAGCAGAATCAAGCGCACCCAACACCAACGCAGAAACTCACACCTCGGTAGGACCTTCACGAGATAGTGTAGTATTGTCACCTGGTGTATCACAGCTCACAAGTGAGCATCAGCAATGGTGGAGACAGGGATAGCAGTGGAGAGTCCTCATTGGAGGGCGCAGGACTCTCCCAGCTCGGCTCCACTGCATGTCGACCCTGTGTCTCTGGGTCCTACCAGAAGGAGAGCCATGCTGGAACTCCAGGAACAGGTGCAGGAGTCTCTGGCAGATTTTGTCTCTAGGGTCACTGCGAGTGTGGAGTGAATGGAGGAGTCCATCGCGAACATGAGCTGAGCCTTTGTGGAGGCATTGGCGCATGAACACATCACCACGGAAAGGATGGCAACCTCCGTGGACAGGATGGCTACCTCCATGGAAAGGAAGGGTACCATAGAGGAGAGGATGGCTACGATAGAGGAGAGGATGGTTACGGCCATGGAGGAGCTTGGTCGCCAGGGTATTGAAAACATGGTCATTGTCCAGAATAGACTGATATCTCTTGAGGAATAATGTTCAGCTATTGAGCAGAGAAACCAGACCTGTATAGAAGTCCTCTGGAGTAGGACTTCCAGTGCAGAAATGGGTGCTCATGGCCCCCCTGAAGTGTAGCAAGGTGCTGTCAAGTCACTTGCTAGCTCTGAAGTGGGGCTGACCTATGAGAGGGATGTTGGTGGCAGACAACAAGGAAGTGGGGGCTCCTCTCCAAGTGCTCACACGACCATGCCACTACAGAGCCCTCAGTCAGCGCCCCACCAGAGACCTCACCCAACTGAGATCGGCGTCTCAACCCCTGCACAGCCGCAGGAGCAGCAGACTGTTGCCGAGCCCTCACAGGCTCGCAACCCCAGAGGACACCCGCCAAATGTGTCAAGGCAGGAGCAGCAAGAAAGTGAGCAAGGGGTCTCCACATCTGCTGAAGCCA
This sequence comes from Somniosus microcephalus, assembly GCF_052327205.1. NCBI lineage: Eukaryota > Metazoa > Chordata > Chondrichthyes > Squaliformes > Somniosidae > Somniosus > Somniosus microcephalus. The sequence continues at coordinate 82,906,238 of NC_141001.1, read as the reverse complement.
CAGGGAAGCACCATGTAAGAGGAAGATAATGCACAAGTAGTCACAAGGGTAGTCACTTGGGTGTTCTGTTGTGTTTAACTTTGAAAAGCCATCCGTGAATTGTGATGATAAATATATTTGATCGATGGCAAACTGTTGAAGTTGTGGCCTGTGTGATTTTGCAAATGGCACTTCCATATTGAGGGCTTAGGGCGACTTGCAATTGTCAGTATGGTGGTCAGAGTGATAGGAATCCACAGGTTCTTGTCCATTGTCGATGCTCTGGTAAGAAGGTGCGAGGCAAAAATGATTGATTGGGCAGGCTAAGCAAATCTGGCCAAGATGAGTGCGTGCCTTGTATCCCGGGCAGCAATGTGCTCGCTTGCTGCTGCTGCTGGTTGATGCACGTCCGCAAGCTGTTCATTGTCGCTCTCCTCCTCCTCCTCATCTGAGGAGGCTATGTGATGAGCCACTTGTACCTCGGGCATCTGCAAGCCACGATGCTGTGCCAAGTTGTGAAGTGCACAGCAGACCACGACGATTCTGGCTGCTGAGTACTGCAGGGCTCCAACTGATCTATCAAGGCATCTGAATCGCATCTTCAGCAAGCCGATGGTTTGCTCGATTATGGATCTGGTGGAAATGTGGCTGGAGTTGTAGCGCTCCTCAGCTTCGTTGGATGGCCTCCTCAATGGCGTCATTAGCCACGTCTTCAGGGGATAGCCCTTGTCTCCAAGTAGCCATCCGAAAAGTTGGTTTGGTGGACTGAAGAGCAGAGGCACACTAGACTGGCGCAGGATGAAGGAGTCATGGCAACTGCCAGGGTACTTGGCACAAACATGCAAATTTTCCTTCTTGTGGTCACACACCAGCTGTACGTTGAGGGAGTGGAAGCCCTTGCAATTGACAAAAATACATGGATTGTGATGGGGTGCCTTATGGGCCACATGTGTGCAGTCAACGACGCCCTGAACCCTTGGAAAGCCTGCCAGATTAGTGAATCCAACCGCACGCGCGGTTACACTTGCTTGATCCTTGGAGAAGTTGATGTAATTGTGCGCGATGGCAAAGAGGGCATTGGTAACCTGCGTGATGCAAGTGTGTGCGGCCGCCTGGGAGACGCCACTGATGTCTGCTGTTGATCCCTGGAATGAGCCTGAAGCAAAAAATTTGAGTGCGGTGGTGACTTTGACAGCCACTGGCAAGGGGTGTCCACCTGCTCCTCAGGGCGCCAGGTCTTGCTGCAGCATTGCGCAGATGTCACCCACTACCTCTCGCGAAAGTCTGAGCCTCCTTTGGCACTGCTGCTCAGTCATGTTGAGGTAGCTGATCCTCTGTCTGTAGACCCTGTTTTGGGGGTATCTCCTGCATCAACGGGCTTCCATGCGCTGGTGCCTTCTGGCCTGTGCAGCTTCAGGTGGGTGAGCAGCAGCCTGGAGGTCCTGTTGTTGCACCTGCTGTTGGTGCTGCTGTTGTTCAGGGTTCTGCTGCTGCCACGGCTGGTCTTCATCCGAATCTGATGTCCAGGAGGAAAGGAAATAAATGGTCCCCATGCTGCAGGTATTTACCTCAGTTGAGGAAGCGCTCAGTCAAGGTGGGGAGAGGGGTTTTCCAGGAGGTCACACTGGAGATGGGTGTCAGGCTCCAAACTTCCACAACAATGAGTAGGCCTGCTAAAAGTTCCCCCAGACCTGAGACAACAAAGTTCTGCCACCTGCAAATGATGATTGGTGAAAACTCCTTTTTAATGGTGGAGCTGCAACTGTTAGTAAGCAATCCACTTGTGAGGCTGCCAGGATTCACTGGCGTGTTCCAGAGGAGACGTGCAGCACGGGGGAAATGTGTTAAATTCAGAAAGGCCTCTCAAAATGGGATTATAGAGGCAATTAACTGGTTGTTAAGAGCCTTAAGGGCCTATACCGCCTCTTGGAGGCGGGATGGAAACAGGGTCAGAAACCCCGATTGTGGGAAAATTGCTCAGAGGCGGGCTGGAGGCAGTATCGGATCCGCCCGCCATTTTTTGCAATTTTAATAACTCACATGCCTCCAAACCTGCCTTCTCGGGCCTGGCAAAATCCAGCCCAAAGAGTGTGTTAGGAGCAAAAAGATCCAACGTGAGGTGAGATTCTAAAGATGTGATTTAAATGGAATGAGTTGGACTTTATCTGATGAGAGTGATAGCAAAATAAATAGGAAAATACTTCATTAATTATTTGAGTTCTAATGCTCCTTACAGCTATTACTAAGGAAACCTCTAAATGCCGGTCCTCCTGATGCTCTCAGCCATGCTCATCTGCCTTCAAAGCAACTGGGGCCACCTGCCCAGGAATCGTCATGTCCAAGCCTTTTTGGACTGCAAAGTTGTGCAGCATGCAGCAAGCTATCACTATGCGCGATTCTGGCAAAGAAGCATATTGCAGAGCCTTTCTTGATCTATCAAGGTGGTGAAAGTGTCCCTTTAACAGTCCTATGTCTCTCAATTACAGCTCTGAAGCATACGTATCACAGTAGCGCTCCTCAGCTGCTGTCTTGCAATGCACAGAGGGTCATGTTCCATAGCAGCAGGGGGTTATGCTTTGTTGCCCACAAGCCATCTGGTTCCTTCAGATTTTTTGTTGAAGAGATCAGGGAGGGCAGAATTCCTAAGAACAAATATGTCATGACAACTTCCAGCACATTTGGCATTGGCATGCAAAATTCTTTGATTCTGGTCACACATGATCTGTGCATTCAGTGAGTGGAAGTCCTTCCTATTCAGTAAATTTAGGGGGCTTACTGTAGGAGCTCATAATGCTACATGAGTACCATTTATTGTACTCTGCACTTTGAGGAACCCAGCAAGTTGAGAAAACTGTATACCTCTCTCATGCTGCTCTCCAAATTCTGGTGTCCATTACCTGATAAAAGAATGTCTGGACAGTATCCTGGTGATAATACACAGGGCACCTGTGGCTCCTTGAAATAAGCTGGCGGTGTAATTACTTTTACTGCCACACGAAGAACTGTCTTGTAGGATTTGCAAAATTGAACTTTATATTATAAAGGGTCGAATGGCAGAAGAGGCCATGATTTTAAAGACTGTTGTCAAGGAAGCCTAGGAAAAAGGGGCATTCAAAATGGCCACCAGACCCCGTGACCAACTTATTGGGACACTTTAAAATGGTTCCTGCAGTCCTCAGACAGCTTTGTGGATTCAGCCCACAGTAAGTTCTGGAAGCCATTTCTGAGAGAATGAAACCAGACGCCCACATAGACATATAGATTGAATGCAGATCCAGTCAAGATTGGCCTGTAGATAAAGGCCATCTAAATGTTTAAGCAGACAAAAGGGAACAGTTTCATATTTATGAGAAGAGCATCAAGGACCCGTTAAGGACATCACCAGGACATTAAAAACAATGAAGGTCATTCCAGACAAGAGATGGCCCGTTACCGGCCATCCAAGAACAGTTTAAAATATAATAACTACCCCGTTGTGCTCCCAGCTCGCCAAAATTAAAACAAAAGACTAACCTGATTTGGCACGAGATAGGGGCTTCTGATGAGAAGTATATCTGGGAACCCAGAGGTAGAAAGAAAACGGAGGAAGCCATAGACAGAGCGGCCATCGTGGAAGCGGTCCTCGTGGTGCTACCATCGTATCGGTGGCATCATCGCTAGAAGAAGGAGAAGGAGACAGTTCGATCCGGCGTCCCGCCCCAGGGTAAAACATCAGGAGATCATCGACCAACCCCGGGCCATTGACAAAACGGGAGGCCATCGACCCACTCCGGCTCGAGAGAAGAGATAAGAAGAAACTGAAGAAATGATGGGGCCAGCCCAAGGCTCCTCTGACCGGGGTCGAGCAAACGATCCCTGACCCCACTGACATCCAGACCAGCCGGTGTCCAGCCGTCCCCGACCCCCACCTCAGGAAAGAGGTGTGGCGCAGTTCGCTGGGGCTCCACCAACCACATGGAAACGGGACGCCTGAAAGGATCAAACACAGACCTGTTTCAAAACCTTGCACTTCCTCGTTGAATTGGTGAGCATGCTTCTGGCCCTTCATAATCGGATCTAGATAGGTTTAAGGGGGTGGACATTTAAGGGTATAATTAACATGAGTTGTCCCTCGATGTTCCGTGTGTTTTCCCCATTTCATGATGATCTTTGTAGAGTATAATATGCCTGTATTTGCCTTAGTTAGTACTGTGTCGTTATGATTTGTTTGTGTTTTCCCTCCCATGTACACTCTTATTTGCTTGCATTTGATTTGTTTTACATTATGCAATAAAATTCCATTTCGTTTCATCAAACTTGGTCTATAAGAGTTTTCTCTACATTGTAGTTCCTGCCCCAAAGTCCAGAGTATAGAATCTAAGGGGCGAGTGGGTCGAACCACTCAAGGTTTTACTGTGCAAGAGAGAGAGGCCTCTAGAGAGAGAAACCTCTGCGATCTAAAACCCCTTACAGTCTAGGTAGATTATCTTGGCTGCAGGTCTTCATGCAGAATGTGGCACGGCTTTCCTGTAGTCTCTTTGGTGAATTGCACGCTTCTCACACACAGCTTAGGAACATTGGAACAGGAATAGGCCATTTAGCTCCTCAAGCTTTTTCACCATTCAATCAGATTGTGGCTGATCTGTATATTAACTCCATTTAACCGCCTTGGCTCCAAATCCCTTAATACCCTTAGCTAGCAAAAATCTATCAATCTCAGATTTAAATGTATTAATTGAGCTAGCATTTACTGCTTTTTGTGGGAGTTCCACACTTCTGCCACCCTTTGCATGAAGTAGTGCTTCCTAACTTCTCTCCTGAATGGCCTGGCTCTGATATTAAAGTTCTGTCCCCTTATCCTAGACTCCCCCAATGACAAAAATTTTTTTCTCTCTATCTACCCTATAAATTCCTTTCAAAATCCTAAAAAACTTAATCAAATCACCCCTTAACCTTCGAAATTCCAGGGAATACAAGCTTACTTTATGTCATCGCTCCTCATAATTTAACCCTTGGAGCCCTGATAACATTCTAGCGAATCTACGCTGCACTCCTTCCAAGGCCAATAGATCCTTTCCAAGGTGCAGGGCCAAGCTGTACTCCAGATGTGGTCTAACCAGGGCTTTGTATAGCTGTAGCAAAACTTCCACCCTTTATATTCTAGTCCTCTAGTTATAAAGGCTAACATTCCATTAGCCTTTTTGATTATTTTTTGTACCTGATTTTAGTGATCTGTGCACATGAACCCTTGAACCTCTTTGGGCCTTCACTTTGGACGTCCACTGTTCCTAAATTTTCACCTTTTAAAACATACTCAGATCTATCCTTTTTTGGTACAAAATGTATGGCCTCAAACTTACCTGCATTGAAATCCATCTGAAATCCTTAGCTTCTCACTAAGGCCGTCATAAGAAATAAAAAGAGAAGTTGCAGTTATACAGCTCCTTTCACAACCTCAGGTCATTCCAAACTGCTTCCCAGCCAAAGAAGTACATTTGAAGTATAAGGGGGAATTTTACCCCCCAAAAATGGGGTGGGGTGGGTGGTTAAAGAGTTAAAAATCTGAATCCCGACCCCAACCCACCTCCAACCCTCCCACTTCCGGTTTTAACTGCGGCATGACGGGGGTGGGTGGGCAGCCAGCCCGCTGCCAGGAGGCGGGTCAGCCATTTGAATATCATAATGAGGCTCCGTGCCTCATGGTGATCCACCATTTTAAATTTAATTCTGGCTGGTCGAATTTCCTGGGCCTCAGGAACACACCAGCTAAAGGAAGGCAAGAAATGCAGGATTCAGGAGGTAAGCGCATTTCCACTTACCTGCTGGATCCAGCAGTCCTGCCTCGCCAACTCCATGCAATCGGACATCCGTCAGAGGCATCTGATCTGCCCTCCCCGCTCCCCCCCCCCCCTGAGGCCTTCAATCTCTGAGCCCCCACTCTGGCCTCCGATCACCACCCCTTGACCACCCCATCCCCCACCCCGGCCCCCGACCCGCTCTGGACTTCCGATCTCCCCACCTCCTGCCCCCAATCCCGCCTCCAGCCTTCCAACCGGCCCCACTCCAGCCGCTGATCACCTTCCAACCTGCCGCCCTCCGGCCTCCGATCCCCCTCCGGCCTTTGATCCCACCCGCCACCCCCGATCCCTCCCTCCTCTCTGCGGCCTCGTGCTGCAGGCCCAGCCATCTGACAGCAAGCCAGCCTCTCCAACTGGTTGGCTGCGGGCAGGAATCAATAATTTGAAATGATAATCAGGCCCTGCCGTTAAATTCAGCAGGGCCTGCAGGAAACCTATTCTCCCGGGTTTCGTGGCTGCTTTCCAGCTCCCCACCGCTTCCTAACTGTCTCCAAATTCAAATTACAGCAATAGTCACTGTTGCAATGTAAGGAAATACGTATAGGATACAAGTTCTTTGGGAAAGTAATATTTTGTGTATTGCACCCTCCTCAAATGCTGCCATACCCTCCTTTGGGTGGTCGGCAGCTTAGTGGGATGGGTTTAAGGGAGCAGGAAGTGCATCTTATGGACGAGGTGAGCATAGAGAAGACATGAGGTGAGATGGGAGAGAAGGTAGAGACATGGGCCTGAATTTTCTGTACCTGGGCAGGTCGGGTGTGTGCAGTCACGTTGGCGGGTCATGACCCCGTTCCTGATTCCATGACACTCCTGAAATCGACTTTGTGCTAATGGGCAGAGTAAGCCCACCCTGCGTGTTATCCGGCCAAATTAAATGGTGCAGGTCTGATGACATTATCGCTGATGTCATCGATGACACATTTTCAGCCGGGATATTTAAAGGAGCCATGGCCACATTGTATTTGAAGGTTCATCTGGGAGTGTGCAGGCAAAACACTGCACAATTGGACTGCTGGAAAGAGTGCTAAACATGACCGCACAGAGATAGGGGGCTGCACCCAGGTTCTCCAGGAGAACAAAAGAGCCTGGCTTCAAATAGCAGAGGAGGTAAACAGCAGGGATGTTGTGAGGAGGACCAGGGTGCAGTGCCGCAAACGTTTCAATTATCTCATTAGTTCAGGAAAGGTGAGTGCAAAGTCACACTCAACTACATCCTGCTGTGCCTCTCATCACATCCCCATCACTCTGCCTTCCCAACCCTGCTGCTACACATCCTTTCTCACACCAACATACCTTGCACATCCACCCATCCCTCTCCCTCTATCTACATACTCACATCCCCATCTGACTAGCCAGCCCTCACACTCACCCTCATCCTAATGAAATCATAACAACTAAAAAAACACAAAAGGAGGCCACTTGGCTTTGGCACCCCACTCCATCATAATCTCCCTCTAAAGATGTAACCCATCCATTCCTTACACTCATTCCATCACTCTCACTCAAACTTTTCTTCTTTCCCTCCTTGCAGGAAAAGAGAGTCCACAATAAGAGGGAGAGGGAGAGAACCAAAGGTGGAATGGCATCAGTTGCGACCCTAACAACAACTGAGGAAGCTTCCTTAGAAGTTTCAGGAGTCGCTGAGCAGCTGGAGGTGGGAGATGGAGAGAGGGGGACAACTCAGCAACCTGATGATAGAATTACATATCATACATTTAAATGGCATATATCAGTCACTCTGTAAGAATTCGCAATAATTTACAGTTCTGAAGATTAATTTTTTTGATTAAAGAAACCCTGGGCGTTGTGCTTTTAAATTTCCAGGGATAAAAATGGCTGTCATACCACATGGCCGAAGACAAAGGGGCTTGGAAAGCAGCTTTCTGTGTCTGGAAGTAAGGTTCAATGGAGACAAAATGTTACCACAGGACAATGCTTTGTTTACAAAGCAATTGAATGCTATTAGCATTTGTTTGTATATCGAGTGGATACATCTAAACTGCAGAAGAGACTTTTGTATCTTGAATGGGAACCGTTTAAGAACTGAATGGGCTTAAATCACCTAGCATTCTGGACAATAGAGCAGTTGTATTTCCCTTTTGTTTCAGCCCAGGGAGCTCCGGAAGACACATTAACCCAGTCCAACCACTCTGAGTTAGCCAATCACAGCTTTCTCTTGTGTATTGGAACCTTTGGGTGGGAATTTTGCACACAGCCCTTGCAAGGCAGAACGGCAGGGGGCTCACCAGGTATAAAGATAGCTGCTGAGAAGCTATCACTCTCTTTTTACTTCGCTGGACCAAAGGTGAGCAGGGTGTCTGACTCCTCAACAAGGCAACCTAGCAGGAGTTTGGGGTGGTGATTTAAGGGAATCGCTAAGATTGTTTAAATAACATTGTAGTCATTTTATCCCTCGTTTTCGCCGTCTGCAACCCCCTGTTATATAGTTTTACTGTAATTACTGTGTTCGTGTGGTATAGTTTATTCTTTTGATTGTAGTTTATTTAGGTAATAAAACTTGATTTTTCTCTCATCCAAACCACTTGTCCGTTTTAATATCATTAATTATAAGTTCCTCCACTCAGAACTGAAGGAGGGGTAGCGATTCGAAACCACTGTTTGTAAATTGGTTTAGAGTGCAGCAGCAAAAGGCTGCTGACCAGGTGAATTACCGTAAACCAGGTAAAAGGTTGGAATTGGTCAGAGCTCAGAGGCAAAGGCTGCTGGCCAGGTAAATTACCATAAACCAGTTAAAAGATGCCCCCCTTACAACTCATATGGGGATGATGTCAGCAGCCAGTGAATGGTCATCATGTGCATAATGATATCTGCACCATTCTTCCTCTGACATATCTAACTCATCTCTTTACTCTCCCACACGTCCATCAGGAGCCCCCCCCCCCCACTATCCAGGAGGAAGAGGAAGAAGACTGTTCAGCGGAGCCCCCAGCCTCTGAGGCCGTAGCGTCACCAGACATAAGCGCACCCAGCACCAGCACAGATACACACACCGGTGGTGGGTCCCATGCGAGATAGGGTAGTCACCTGGTGTTCCACAACTCTCAAGTGAGCAAGAGCAGATGGTAGAGACAGGGCCAACAGTGGAGACTCCTCATTGGAGTGCGCAGGACGTTCCCAGCTCTGCTCAGCTGCAAGGAGACGCTGAGCCTCGGGGGCCATCGAGAAAGAGGGCATTCCTGGAGGTGCAGCAAGAAGTGCAGGAGGCTTTGACAGGTTTTGCGAGTGCAATGTCTGCAAATGTGCAAAGAATGGAGGAGTCCATCTCCAATATGAGCACCACCGTGTTGCAGGCAATGGCAACTGTAGGCACTTCCATGGATAGGATGGCCACCTGTGGGGTGCCTTAATGGTCACATGTATACAGTCACTGACACTCAGCACCCGTAGTAAGCCAGCCAGAGCGACAAAGCCAAGCGCATGCTCAGTAACACAGGCTTCATCAGTGGAAAAGTTTATACAATTGGCTGACTTGTCAAACAGAGCATCAGTGACCTGTGTGATGCATCTGTGGGCGGCCGACTGCGAGATATCGCAAATGCCTGCTGCAGATCCCTGGAACGAGCCTGAGGCAAAGAAGTTGAGGGTACTGGTGACTTTGACAGCCACTGGTAAGGCATGTTCACCTGCTCCTCTGGGCTGCAGGTCTTGCTCCAGCAATGTGCAAATGTCTGCAATGACCTGGTGCTATAGCCTGAGACTAATTTGGCACTGCTGCTCAGTCATGAAGAGGAAGCTCATCCTCTGTCGTTATACCCTGTGTTGGGGGCATCACCTCCAGTGCGTTGCAGCCCTGTGCTGATAGCCTCTGTCCTGTGCAGCATCAGGTGGTAGAGGAGAAGGTTGGTGGTGTTGTTGTTGGTGCTGCTGGTGTGCCTGGTGCTGCTGGTGTTGGGGCTCATCGTGTTCCAATTCTGAGGACCAAGGTGAGACAGTATAGACGGCACCCATGCTGATGGAATAGATGGCAAGTCAAGTAGAGATGACAGAAGCAATCTGTCAATGAGGTGATAGGTTCTACCAATAAGGTGACACTGGATGCTGACTTTGCTGGAAACACTAGAAAGCCAAATCTATGCTGGAAATGGACTGAGCAACAGCTTCTGCCTGAGGAAAGTGATCAGCTGTGAGGTGGGAGTTTTTATTGTACTTTTCATGCTGTGCACTAATCAGCGAGATCAATGGCCACTCAACTTCCACCTCAGGTTGACAGACATGTGGTTCTTGAGCTGCGTGATTCCCATGGTCATCCAGTGAAATTTGAAAGGGAAGATTACAAAGACTCTTAAGGGTCGGACAAGTACCTAATAATGATTTAAATTAGCTCGCACGCCTCTGCCGCTCGGGTCGCTGCCATGTGACAAACGTGCCCGATGAAGGCCCGTGAGGGCGGGATGACGGTGGGTTCCTGACCCGCAAGATTTTTCAAATTTCTCACTTGACCCGCCTCCAATCGTGCCTGCACAGACCCCAGAAAATCCAAGCCATGGGTTCAGGTCGAGGGCAGGGGGGAACCTGGAGGGAGGTTAGGCTTGGTGTAAAAAGTGAAGGGGAAGAAAAAAAAGGAAGCTGAATGGATGATTTCACTCTTAGTGACAAAGAAGTCCATGAGTTCTTAGCACTTCTTGTTGGAGGTGCGAGTGGGGGGGAGGGGGTGGGGGGGCAGAGGAAAGGAGGCAGTTGGTCATGGAGAAAAAAAGCTGGGGGTTATCTTTGTTCTCCGTGACGATTTTGGTGTAGTGGGTAGTTTTAGCAGAGAAAAGCGAGGCCCGAGAGTGCTTGATGTGGTCCGACCAGATCTGATGATGGATGGCTAAACCAGTTGTGTGTCAGATATGTCTGTTTGATCTGTTAATGCTGGAACTACTGAATTTTAGAATTGACAAAGATATTTTAGCTATTTAGCCATTGTTGATGAAGTGTTGTGAAAGTTTATTAAAGGCTCATTTTGAAGAGGGAGATGTACTGATATTGTGTAAGTTAGTGTCCCTGCTCAAGTGCAGCAAGCTCCCTGACTGTTCTCTCTGACGTTGAAGTGTTGGTATGATTGGCAACTTACAGTAAAAGAAAACTTCATTTTTTTTAAACTTCAAGTATGATCCCCACCTCTTAAACTGCCTACATTTAAATCAGGCAATCATTTAAATCAGCCAAAAAGCCATTTCCATTTCCATGATAGTCAATTACAAAATTGCCATTTCCGGCGTGTTAAGCGCTTCATATATATCAGGCAGAAATAGGTGTTTACTCAGTAGTTTTCACCTCATTAAGGTGCAATTCCTGTGTATACTTAATTACCTCTAACTTGTGTTGGGTTATAGCTTACACTACTCAGCACTGACTGCAATTCCAAAAATGTTCAAGTAGCAACTAGCACTTTGTTAAAGCCCTATTACTTTGTGTACTTAATCCCCTCTAAGCGATGTGGGGTTACAGCTTCAATAGTGATTTGCTATAATAACATTGCCCTTTTTGTGACATCTTGAGACACAGCTTATATACACAACAGCAAAACATGGCTTGCTAGTCAGAACTGCACTGCACATGGCTTTATTATTATATACATCAGTAGTCCACCAGGTGGCTCTATTACACTTGACTGCATGCAAAGCTCTTGGTGAAGCACATTCCCAGGTGCTGGTCATGACGACCTCCTCACATTTTAGACCTGAACCTATTTGGGATAGCCATTCTTGCTCCTCACATGATACAATCTTTATCCACTGACAATTCATTCCTACAAACAAAGTATGAATAGATACCTTCCTCTGATACCTGGTTTGGCCATCCATTTGCTATGTAATCATACACCTTTGACATAATTGGGTCACATTTGGTTGCCCTACCAATCTCTTCAGCTGTGACTGGCAGCTCATCAATGTATGAGAAATAGAACGCTTCTTCCTTACTGGGTGCATCTTGTGATGGGGATGGCAACCTGGACATAGCAACAACATTACTGTGATCAGCTGATCAGCTGTACTCAATGTCATATGTATACGCTGACAGAATCAAAGCCCATCTCTGCATTCGGGCTGCAGCTAAATTGGAACTGGGGACTTTGGATGGAGGATTGCTGTCAGGGGTTTATGGTCAGTAACTATGGTAAACTTATGATCAAACAAGTATTTGTGAACTTCTGTGCATAATTCCGCTCACTGACACTGAGAGCGCGTGAAGCAAAAGCAATTGTCTCTCCTCCCCACTATCTAGTATATGAGAGAGCACTAGATCTCCTCCATATGCAGAGGCGTCACATGCTAGATTGATCTCCTTAGATACATCATAGTGAACTAACATGGTACTTTCTACTAACTGGCATTTACACTCATTGAATGCTGTGCCTTTTGACCACTTCCAAAGGACCTGTTTTCTCAACAGTTCATTCAGTGGATGTAACAATGAGGTTTTGGAGGAACATTCTGTAATAATTCAAAAGATCCAAAAATGATCGAAGTTCAGAGACATTTTTGGGAGTGGGTACATTTCTGATCCTTGTATTTCACTGGTATGGTGACATTTCCTACTACAGGGATTTGCTCTCCTGAGTAGCCTCGCAGCTCTACCTTCGATTTCCATAGTCGATAATCACACAACTTGCTCATGGATGCACCAATGTCGATTTCCTTCGGTATCCTGGTTCCTGCGACATCTATTTGGATGACGATACCTCGCGAATCGCTGTTAGATACCTTCGTGCTACTGATGATATGCATCTCCAGAAACTCCTCGTCCTGCTGCTTCTCTTCAATGGTATGTAGTGTCTGGCGATTTCTCCTTCTAGCATTGTCAGTCGGTTTACTCTTCTGTCGGCACACCTTTGCAAGATGCCCAGTTTTCTTACAGTAGAAACACTCTGCCTTCACATATGGACAGCTTTGAGCGATGTGTTGTCCCAGGCACTGATAGCACGACTTCAATGCACTGTTACCTTGGCCAGCTGTTGAGGCCTTGGGGCCCAACTGCCTTTTACTTTTAGTCTGCAGCCGATTCACCTCGGTTGTCTGATGACTGGAAATGGCGTGGAACTCTTGGGAGTATCGGTCGGCCATATCCATCGAAATAGTGTCTGACAAGCTAAGCCAAAAGTCAAGTTAGGGGTTGTCAACAATTTACTTCTGATTCATTCATTTTGCAACCCACAAACAAAGAGGTCACGCAAAGCTCAGTCCTGCAAGTTTCCAAAATGACAGTGAATGGATAGCTTTTTTAAAGCTACAATGTATTCACGGATACCCTCAACATTTAATTGATCACATGTTCCAAAACGATAACTTTCAGCAATTTCCAGGGGCTCACTTGGTTAGGATCTCCTGCAGTGGCATGTCCTTCGGCTTGGCAGGAACAAGCAAATTTTTCAGGGTTTCATACACCTTGCAGCCTGCTTCAGTCAAAAACATAGCTCGTTTCATTTCTAAAACTGTCTGATTACATCATCGGGGTCTTCAACAATACTACTCGCGGTGAAAAATATTTCTAGCCACTCCACATATGCTTCAAAAGTCTCTCGGTCACAATGGAATTCACCCAAGCGTCCTAGCATTCCCATAGGCTCGGCCATCGGGACTCTCGCAACGTCGACATTTCAGCCACTTCTGCTCAAAATTTACCTCAGATTTTTACGTTTTTCTGCAAACGAAGAACCTCTAATAGTCCCTCCATCGGTTGGTAGGATCATCCTCCAGCAAAAATTTCAGCTAGGGAATCCCTCATCGGCAATTCTGTGATATCTTGAGACACAGCATATATATACAACAGCACAACATGGCTTCTGTTAAGAACTGTACTGCACATGGCTTTATTATTATATACATCAGTAGTCCACAAGGTGGCTCTGTTACACCTTTTAAACCAAAACAAATTGTGTCAGCACCAGCAGGCCCGTTATAAATGATGGGGACTATATTTGGTTGAAAATTAAAACAGCATGTCGACTTAAGTTCTGAAATCATTTCTTCTTTGTTACTATCTGACCAGTTATAACAAACGTTTATGAGTAAATCCAATGCTTTGCAAATGAACTGTCCTATTTGGAAAAAAATAAATGATTAATTTGAATGGAAATCCTCTGTTGTGCCCACAACGAAAAAGTAAGTGTACTTGATATCTTCCAATTTTTGAAGAATGTTATCTGATTTCAAGAGGATTCCCATTTTATTACAACATAAATTCAGTGACTAATTGCCAAAAAGCTTTAACCACTCATCCGCCGTAAGGTTGGTGGAAGAGCCGCGGAAACCCCCGGAAAAAGAGTGAGCAAGCGGGAAGACGCCAGCACAAAATCACCCCTTGGACTTTCATTAATCTTTCCCAGTAATGTCCATTTTATAGGCTCTTCACTACCATGCAATTTTCCTTCAGTTGGCTTGTTTGGAGTTCCCCTCAGTACTGCTCCGCAATTAGTAAAGTGGAGGTGTGGTTTCTTAATATGGGATAAAACGCCTGGATGGTCTTTTCTGTACCCTGAATGGGAACAGTCCACTCTGACAAAGTGCCCCATCTAGTAGTCAGATTGAGAATTAGTGAAAATCACCTGCTGACAAATGCCAATTGAGGTTTGGACTCAAACTCAGACCCTCAATGAAATTTCACAGAAGTCAACTTAATTGTTGCAGCGCGAAGACCAGATTAATTGTCCAAATATTTTACATCTAAAGGAAAAGATGCAGCAAATTTCAGTCCAGATGCATAGAGTAAATAGTGCTCCATCTCTGGTTTGGTAAATAGACATACTACTTGCCCACATATATTCCCTTTAAATTAAATTACCTTATAATTATAACTAAATGGAACTGAAACCCAGCATTATATTGGCTACAAACATAGAGATGAGAAAAGCTGACAATGTGTTGATACTTTCTCATCTAAGGCAGGAAAGGGATTAATCCTTCTGTTCCATTTCAAGAGGTTTCTCAATAATTTAGTCCGTTATTATACAGTGAACTAAAACAGAAAGACACAGAGTAAAAGCAACAGGTTAGTAATTCATGCACTCACCGCCACTCCATAGTGCCATGAAATGGCGATAAAATGGCAGCCGCCGCTCTTTCACCAGCTGGTCCCACAGCGGCTGCCATTTTCATCTCCCTCTTTGTGCTGCCAGTAACTGGCAGCGCCCTGTAAAAAAAAGGTGGAGTGATGACGTTAATCGGTGTGCAATGCCGACTTAATGTCACCAACGCAAACTTCGACCCTAGCACTGAATTCAGAACTGGGTCCTAAGCATGCCAGGTGTAAGCTTTTTATTTTGACTGGCATTAAATTGACAGCAAGACGAATTCTTTTGAAACAATTTGGAATAAGTTTATTAAACACACAAACTCATGCAAGATTATTAAACACACACACTCATGCACGTCAAAACAATAGCCTACTAGTACTTATGGACTCTACGCGATTACAACTCGTAAGGTAATGGGTTAGATTTACACAGACTGGTACTTCCCTGGGTTAAGCAATGCATGCAGCCTTTTTCCTTGCTTCTTGGTCTGTAGAGGGAGGGCTTCTTGGTCTGGTCTGTAGAGTTCCTTGCTTCTTGGTCTGGTCTGTAGAGTTCCTTGCTTCTTGGTCTGGTCTGCAGAGGGAGGGCTTCTTGGTCTGGTCTGTAGAGTTCCTTGCTTCTTGGTCTGGTCTGTAGAGTTCCTTGCTTCTTGGTCTGGTCTGTAGAGTTCCTTGCTTCTTGGTCTGGTCTGTAGAGTTCCTTGCTTCTTGGTCTGGTCTGTAGAGGGAGGGCTTCTTGTTCTTCCATGTGGTCATCCAGAGAGAGAGAGAGAGAGCCTTTGGTTCCTTGTTTTTATATTTTTTTAAAGTCCATTGTCTTCTAGTTTAAATTCTTAAGACTCCACGATTGGGTCTTAGATTCTGGCAGTTCTTGATTGGCTTTCCTTTGAACATGTGTCTGTCTGCAGTGGCTGGTGCCATTTCTTGCTTAAGTTAATTGTTTGTTGACACCTTTTAGTGGCTCTTGAGTTTCGATGGTGAGTTTCGATGATGTCTCTGTGGGGGGTTATCCTGTTATGCAGGTTTCCTTTGTTAAGTTTTGCACCGTTGCCTTACCCAGGTGAGATCCATACACATCAGGTTTATCTTTATCTTATGTTAATAGTCTCGAGTCCATCACACATACAAAACATATATTTTTATTCTTACACAGGTTAACCTGGCGTGCAAGCAGGCTGACAGTGACTGACAGTGGCAATGTCTGCAACTCCTAAAGGGACAAACACATCATTCAGGTAAGTTTGAATTTAAGGTTTGGACTGTTTTTTTTTGATTTTATTGAAGTGGTGGCTTGCTGCAATAGATGTGAAAAGTTGCTGTTGGATGCTTTCAAGGGCTCGGATGGTAAATTAAGGCCTTTGAGATGACAGAACATGCTATGAATACTCAACAGGTCACGCAACATCCGTGGAGAGAAAAAGAGAGTTCACATCTCAGGTCGACATGCTGCCTGACCAACTGAGTATTTCCAGCATTTTATGCTTGATATGCCTATCAATTAGTCCAATAAAAGGCGACGAGTTAAGAACGTAACTGAAGGTTTTTATTGGCTAAATAACAGAGCCCACCCTCGTGGGTGATCCGATCCAACAGGGAGGAATACTAGCCAGTCAGCTACCTTTATACCTGGGCAGGTAATGGGCGGAGTCGGAGGTGGTCAGCCCAGGTATAACAGTGCGACAAGAGGCGACCTCGTGTAGTGATGTGACAGTGAGAACAGTGAGAACAATATACAGTGATAACTATAACAGTGGTTTACCACATTCACCCCTTGTTTAGATTAGAGTCCGGCGGGGTGAAGTGTATTACCAGCTCTGGTATGTCAGTCTGTCCGGAGGCTTCGTTAGCCTCTCCGATCGTCGCAGCGGCGGTGTTACATTATCCGGTGTTAAAGCTGGTGTCTGCGTAGTCGGCAAAGGCTCGTGGGGTTCCGGCATGCCGTCTACCTCGGCTGGACTCGGGGGGTTGGGAGGGGGGGGTGAGGGTGCGAGGTCTCGTAAGGAGACAGTGTCCTCCCGTCCGTCTGGGTAAGCCACATAGGCGTACTGGGGGTTGGCGTGCAGGAGGTTCACCTTCTCGACCAGGGGGTCCGTTTTATGGGCCCTCACGTGCTTTCGCAGCAAGACGGGTCCCGGAGAGGTCAGCCAGGTTGGTAGGGTGGTTCCCGTAGTCGACTTCCTGGGGAAGACAAACATTCGAGCATGGGGGGTGGTGTTAATGGCAGTGCAAAGTAGTGACCGGATGGAGTGCAGCGCAATCAGGAGGACCTCTTGCCAGTGGGAGGTTGGGAGGCCCTTAGACTTTAAGGCTAAGAGGGTGGCCTTCCATACCGTCGCGTTCTCTCTTTCCACCTGGCCGTTCCCTCGGGGGTTGTAGCTGGTGGTCCTGCTTGCTGCAATACCCCTCTCCAATAGGAACTGACGGAGTTCCTCGCTCATGAAGGAGGCGCCCCGGTCACTATGTATATAGTTCGGGAACCCGAACAAGGCGAAGAGTTTGTTCAGGCATTTAATGACCGTGTTACTGGTCATGTCTGGGCAGGGGAAGGCAAAGGGGAAACGGGAGTACTCATCAACGATGTTGAGGAAGTACACATTACGGTCGGATGACGGTAGGGGCCCCTTGAAGTCGATGCTCAGACGCTCGAAGGGGCGGGTGGCCTTGATCAGGCTTGCTCTGTCCGGCTTATAGAAGTGCGGTTTGCACTCAGCACAGATCTGGCAGTTCCTGGTCATGGTCCTGACCTCCTCGATGGAGTATGGCAGGTTGCGGGCCTTAATGAAATGGTAGAGTCTGGTGACTCCGGGGTGGCAGAGGTCATTGTGGAGGGTCTGAAGTCTATCACTTTGCGCGCTGGCGCATGTAATGCGTGAAAGAGCATCAGGGGGGTCGTTCAGTTTACCGGGCCGGTACAAGATCTCATAATCATAGGTGGAAAGCTCGATTCTCCACCTCAAGATTTTGTCGTTCTTGATCTTGCCCCTCAGCTTGTTATTAAACATGAAGGCAACCGAGCGTTGGTCAGTGAGGAGGGTAAATCGTTTGCCTGCCAAGTAGTGCCTCCAGCGCCGTACTGCCTCCACAATTGCCTGGGCTTCCTTCTCGACCGACGAGTGTCGGGTCTCGGGGCCCTGTAGGGTCCTTGAGAAGAAGGCTACCGGCCTACCCTCCTGGTTAAGGGTAGCGGCTAGGGCGAAGTCGGATGCATCGCTCTCCACTTGGAAGGGGATTGACTCATCCACTGCGTGCATTGTGGCCTTGGCTATGTCTCCCTTAATGAGGGAGAAGGCCGCGCACGCCTCTTCCGTGAGGGGGAAGGATGTGGTTTTCAGGAGGGGTCTGGCTTTGTCCGCATAATTGGGTACCCATTGGGCATAGTAGGCGAAAAGCCCCAGGGTTCTCCTAAGTGCTTTTGGACAGTGGGGGAGGGGTAGCTCCATGAGGGGGCGCATTCTTTCGGGGTCGGGGCCGATGACTCCGTTCTCTACTACACAGCCAAGGATGGCAAGGCGCGCTGTGTTAAACACGCATTTCTCCTTATTGTAGGTGAGGTTCAGCCGTTGGGCCGTACGGAGGAATTTCTCCAGATTCACGTCATGGTCCTGCCGGTTGCGGCCGCAGATGGTGACGTTATCGAGATAGGGGAAAGTGGCCTGTAGTCCGTTCTGGTCAACCATCCGGTCCATCTCCCGTTGGAAAACCGAGACCCCGTTGGTGACACCAAAGGGGACCCTAAGGAATTGGTAGAGGCGGCCATTCGCCTCGAAGGCGGTGTACTGGCTGTCCTCCGGGCTGATGGGGAGTGGGTGGTAGGCCGACTTGAGGTCGATGGTCGAGAATACGCGGTATTGTGCAATCTCATTGACCATGTCCGATATGCGGGGGAGGGGGTATGCGTCCAGCTGGGTGTATCTGTTTATGGTCTGGCTGTAGTCGATTACCAGGCGATTTTTGTCGCCGGTCTTGACTACCACCACCTGGGCACGCCAGGGGCTGCTGCTCCCCTCAATAATGCCCTCTTTCAGGAGTCGCTGCACCTCAGAGCTAATGAAGGCTCTGTCCCCAGCGCTGTACCGCCTGCTCTTAGTAGCGACAGGTTTGCAGTCGGGGGTGAGGTTAGCGAACAGGGAAGGTGGCGGTACCTTGAGGGTGGATAGGCTGCAGGTGTTACGCGGTGGGCGGTTTAACTTTCGCTGGTTGTCGACTGTGAGTGGGGGGAGGGGTCCACCGTATGCTAGGGTTACACTTTGGAGGTGGGATTGGAAGTCCAGCCCTAGTATGACGGCAGCGCACAGCTGGGGGAGTACGAGGAGTTTAAAATTTTTATACTCTGTCCCTTTAACCGACAATGTCACGACACAGTAGCCGCTGATGTCTGTGGCGTGCGACCTCGATGCCATCGAGATGCGGCTGCGCGTTGGCAGGACGGGGAGGGAGTAGTGGCTCACCGTGTCTGGGTGGATGAAGCTCTCCGTGCTTCCGCTGTCGAACAGGCAGGTCGTGGCGTGGCCGTTGACTTTGATGTCCATCATTGAGCTGGCCAGGTGGTGCGGGCGGGCTTGATCCAGGGTCACGGAAGCTAGGGTGTAGATGAGCGCGTCGTTGTCATGACAAGATGGCGGCGAAGATGGCGGCCCCCGTAGTTCACATGAGGCTCTGTTTAAATCGTTTGCCCCGCACAAAGATGGCCGCCCCTGCTGTTCCCATGAGGCTCTGCAGGCTTCGGCTGCCCCGCACAAAGATGGCCGCCCCTGGTTTTCCCATGAGGCTCTGCAGGCTTCGGCTGCCCCGCACAAAGATGGCCGCCCCTGGTTTTCCCATGAGGCTCTGCAGGCTTCGGCTGCCCCGCACAAAGATGGCCGCCCCCAGGGTTCGCATGAGGCACTGCTGGCTTCTGAGGATTTGCTTCTGCAGGCCTTGGAGAAGTGGCCTTTCTTGAGGCAGGTTTTGCAGGTCGAGTTTTTGGCTGGGCAGCGCGACCTCGGATGCTTCTCCTGGCCGCAAAAGAAGCAGCCAGCGGCCCGATCGGGGTTGCCTGATGTCGGGGCCGGTACCGGGGCTAGCGGGCCCGGTCGGATCCGTGATGCAGACGCTGAGGTAGGTCCCGGGGGCAGCGCTGTGAAGGGTGGTGGGGTGGGGGTCGGGCCCGAGTCCCAGGGTCGCGAATAGTACCTGGCAAACGCTTCCTGGTCTTGCTGGGTGGCCTCTAGGGTGAGGGCGAGGGCTTCGGCCTTGTCCAGGTCTATGTCCTTAGCTTCAAGCAGTCTTTGCCGTGTGTAGTCGGAACGTAGGCCTCTCACCAAGGCATCGCGGACATTGTCTTCCATGTTCGCAGTAGCCGTCACCGCTTTAAAGTCACAGTTCCTGCCGAGTTGTCTCAGCGCTCGTGAAAATTCAGCTATCGATTCTCCTGGCTGTTGCTGGCGAGATCTTAAGAGATGCCTAGTGTACATGTAGTTTACCGGGCTCCGGTACTGCTGTTTCAGTAGGTTGATGGCGTCGTCGTACGTAGTCATGTCCTGGATGAGTGTATATACTCTCGGGCTCGCTTGGGCTTTCAGGACTCTTAGTTTGGATCTCTGAGGGACGACGGCTTCCTCCAGGTACGATTCGAAGCAGTCCAGCCAGTGTTTGAAGTCGTTGGCTGAGTTTGGTGCCTGTGGGTTTAGATCCAGGTATGGTGGTTTCAAGGCTTGCAGCCAAGCCGGCTGGTGTGGCCCGTTGTCTGGAGGCTGCTGTTGCTGTGCTGCTGGGTGAGCTCCTTGCTGTTGCTGTTCATTATCAGACATCTTTAAAATTTAGCCAATAAAATTGATATGCCTATCAATTAGTCCAATAAAAGGCGACGAGTTAAGAACGTAACTGAAGGTTTTTATTGGCTAAATAACAGAGCCCACCCTCGTGGGTGATCCGATCCAACAGGGAGGAATACTAGCCAGTCAGCTACCTTTATACCTGGGCAGGTAATGGGCGGAGTCGGAGGTGGTCAGCCCAGGTATAACAGTGCGACAAGAGGCGACCTCGTGTAGTGATGTGACAGTGAGAACAGTGAGAACAATATACAGTGATAACTATAACAGTGGTTTACCACAATGCTGTCATTTCAAGTTACAGCATTCGATTGCAGAGGGAAGAGGAAAACACCGAAGAGGAGGAATCAGACAGAAGGATTAATCCCAGACAGCCCCTTTGTGGCCGGGATATCCGGGATGGAATCATCTGCCTGTGGTCCCACTGGCTGGGCAGGCTGCCTCTTCTTGTTGACCCACTGGCTGGGCAGGCTGCATTTCTTGGGTGTGTGAAATGAGGAAGGCACAAGGGTGGAGTTGTGCTGATGGGAGGGTGGGAAAGCAAGAGGTGCATGCCAGAAGGAAGATACTCATATCTTGTATCGGTTCAGCCCCACCGCTGGCTAAGGGCTCAGCTATGCCCCTGCCAAGAATGGCCTGCACTGTCTCCTTCAAGGGGGTGAGGTGAGGCTGGGAATGGGAGGTGTGCCTCGTGATTGGTGCAGATTGTTGGTAGGTGAGTGATTGGGAGTTGTGCATTGAGCAGTGTGTGAGGTTAATGGTACAGTTGGTAGGAGACAGCTTTTGAAGATGCATTCACTGGCCTTGACCAGTGGTCTGAGGTCATGAAGCTTCTTTGGGCACTGGAGCCAAGTGGTGGGGGTGACACTGCTGGCAGTGATGGCCTTAGTGATATACTTCCATATCATTCTTTCTGGAGGGCCTCCTGGCCCCTGTGGGTAGAGGGCCGCTTTTGCAGTGTTGATCCTCTGCACAAAGATGGAGTGCTGCATGTGAGACCCTCGGTGCCCCTTCCCTGGCTTGCTCAGCCATTTGTGTTAGTGCTGAGGCAGTTTTCCCATTTGTTGAGGTTAGGAAGGTAATTCAGCTATAACAGCTGAATATTCACATTTGGAACTTCTTTTAAAGATTGAATATTTCTTAAAAGGCAGAAAGGGCTGAAAAATGTATTGATTCACTGTATTTTATTTTGTATTGCATCACTGTGCATGGCCCCTTTAATTCTCAGACCTCTTCATTACCAACGATTCCTTGCGAGCTCCACAGCTTCGCTCACAGAGGCTGTGGGAAGCAGCAACACCAGACCTGGACAGAAACTTCTATCCTGATCCCTCCAGCAACGCCACCAGGATGGCATTGCACAGAAAGTGAGCGCTGTGTCACCGAACTCTATGTCCCACAGACAAATTTCACTCGGTTAACGTTGCGGCCATTCCCAGCAGCCGTTAACTGACCGGCAACTTTGCTGGCGAACACAAATTTCCCCCCCAATGTCTTCAGGATATACTGGAGAGTGTGACGATGAGATGTATACCATGTAGTTGGAAAATAAGATCGGAATCTAGAAGTATGTGGACAGAAAAATAAGAATAAAGGAAAAACAAAGTATTAAAATGATTGAAGGAAATTAAAACATAAAAATATTTGCAAATATCTTTCACTTTGTTCATAACCATCTTTCCCTTTGTTCATAACCATTTCAGGTGTTAACAAATAACTAGCTTTCCATTCAAAGTTGGTTTGTCTGCATTTGACATCACCTGCATTTTTGTTGTAGTTCTGCGCAGGCTACACTGTCTAATGCTTTAGGTGTTTGTCAAGGCTTATCCTCCCCCAACTATACATTACCATATGCTCGCCCATGCACAAGACACACTGGGTTGGATTCTCCTCCACGATCCTCCCCCAAAAATTCGAGCCTCACCACCTAACCTGAATTTCCCTCACCACTGCTCCCACCAGGAATAGCTGCTCGTTCCTTGCCTGCCACATGCAAATTTAGGCTGTGGTGCGAGGACTGGGTGCCTGGCAGATACATATCCTGTCCACACCATTTACTACTGTTTCCCAGTGTGGTGTATGTAACCTGTTCCACCTTAAGAGAACTTAAGCCTGTTCCACCTTAAGAGATGTACTACTTTCTCTGGCTGCTGTATACGTAATACCGGTGGTGACCACCGGTATATAAGTACTGTGTAGTGATATTGTATTTAGTATAGTCCAGACCTCCAACTAGTAAAGACCTGTTGAACTTTATTCTTGTAGTCTGTGTCAGTAATTAATCTTAATACAACTGGAACACACAGACTTAACAGTGGCGACGAGTCCGATTCTTACCCTGCGGCAGTTTATATCCACGGCGGCTTCGTCCACAGAACGGGCGTCGAAGAGAGGCATCCACCCTCATCACCCTGCTGGAAGACACGTCGCACGGCAGGCATCGAGAACCCGGAGTGCAGAAGACATCCTGAACTCGAAGCCTCCATCAGCGGCAGTCAGCTATCTTCTTTCTACCTCGGTGGTGGGTAAGCCGGTCAGCGACGCGAGCAGAAAGTCGGCCGCGTTGGCTGTACAGACGGGGGGGAGGAAGACGGAGGAATAAGGGCGGTGAGATCGATCGCGACCGGAGATAAGGGCCGGGCTGCATTCGGGCCGAAAGGCGCAGAGCGGGAACATCGATCGCGGCTGGTGATAAGGGCCGGGCCGCTTTCGGGCCAAAAAGGTGCAGCGTCTGGGGCGACTGAAGGCGCGAGAGCTGCAGTGAAGGTGAACGCAGCCGGTGCTAATAACCGGGCTGCAAGAAGGGCTGCGAGGCGTGACATCGGGGAAGCGCAAATGCCCGAGGGAGCCGCGGTGAAGCGGAGACAGCGTCGGGGGAGTTACTAACCGCTGGGAAAGGGGAGCAGCAGCGGCACGCCAAACGCCATTGCAGCCAGTGGGTGAAGACCGCCAAGCGTGGGAAAACTGCCAGTTTGTAGGCGGAGGACGAAGACAAGAGCGGGAAGCCGCCATCTTGGGATAAAATAAATTGCAACGATGCCTAAACATGGGAACATTGATACCTTTGATGGCGACATCAAAGATTGGGCCATGTATGTAGAACGCATACAAAATTATTGTAAAGCAAATAAAATCCCAGATGCAGAGAAAGCACTAACTTTATTAAACTTAATGGGTGCGAAGACATACGGGCAATTGAAATACCTTTTATCACCAGATGAACCGGCGGATAAGATGTTCGAGGAGATTGTTACTGTCCTGAAAAATCATCTAAACCCCACGCCGCTGATGCTAGCGGAACGATTTAAATTTTACAGCAGAAGGCAGCTGAAGGATGAAAGCAATGCTGAATATTTAATGGAATTGCGTAAGCTAGCAAAGGACTGTCAGTTTGGAACGGGACTAACAGACGCGCTAAGAGATAAATTTGTGTGTGGATTATTAAAAGAAGATACACAAGAGCGACTGCTCGAGGAGAATGAGCTGACGCTTGAGAAAGCGGTCACTATGGCAGCAGCACACGAAGCCGCAGCGAGAGGCACGGCAGTAATGCAGCTACGGTCACCGGAGCTCAGTACAAATAAATTGGGTTTGAGTACTGTAAAATGTTATCGTTGTGGAAAGACAACACACGATCAGAACCAGTGTGGGTTTAAAAACCAAGAATGCAGAACGTGTGGCAGGCTTGGCCACATAGCTAAAGTATGCCGGTCAGGAAAGAAGACCAGCAACAAAAAGTCACCGCAAGGAAAATACATAAAGGTGCACAAGGTGACAAAGACCAGTTCGAACGAACAGAAGTCAGATTCAGACACTAGC
Source organism: Somniosus microcephalus (assembly GCF_052327205.1). Taxonomy (NCBI): domain Eukaryota; kingdom Metazoa; phylum Chordata; class Chondrichthyes; order Squaliformes; family Somniosidae; genus Somniosus; species Somniosus microcephalus. The sequence goes on along the minus strand of NC_141001.1, from coordinate 82,881,775 downwards.
AGTAATGAACTGGGTAGCTTAAGAGTACACAACGTTGGTAAGGATGCAGAACTCCAGACAATTTGGGTCACTCTTCAGATAGCAGGAGTCCAAGTAAAGATGGAATTGGACACTGGATCGGCATTGATGGTCATGAATAAGAAAGATTACAAAAGGTTATTCCAACATATTCCCCTACGGGATACGGAGATTATATTGAAAACATACACGGGGCAAAGAGTGTACCCCATCAGAAAGATAGAGGTAAAAGTGGTCCACAAGGGCGAAGAAAGCCAAGTAATGGACTTATATGTGCTACCTGAAGGAGGTCCATCACTACTGGGATGGGAGTGGATTAGGAAAATGAATATGGACTGGCACTCCTTAAAAGCACAAACGGTAGATTCCGGGGAAACAGATGTCAAACCTAAACGATTGTCCAAAATATTGGATGATGCTGAAGAGGTGTTCCAGCAAGGACTGGGAACACTGAAAGGAATTACGGCAAACATCAAGATTGATGAACATGCACAACCAAAATTTTTCAAAGCCAGACCGGTACCCTATGCAATACGACCTACTGTAGAAGCGGAACTGGAAGCGCTAGAACGTTCAGGTGTACTGTCTAAGGTAGATTGGAGTGAGTGGGCTATGCCCATTGTTCCCGTTATGAAACGTCCTTCGAGCAACAAGCCAGGAGAACCAGGGAAGGTTCGCATCTGTGGAGATTTCAAGATCACCGTTAATCCGGTGCTTCACACGGTGCAGTATCCGCTTCCGTGGATTGAGGATATTTTTGCTTCGTTGTCTGGCGGGAAACACTTCACCAAGATAGACCTGGCGCAGGCGTACTTGCAGCTGGAGGTTGAAGAAGAGTCACGCCAGTACCTCACGATCAACACGCATAGAGGTTTGTACCGGTATAATAGGCTGGTTTTTGGAGTGGCATCGGCTCCGGCAATTTGGCAGAGGGCCATGGAGCAGGTATTACAGGGAATTCCAGGCACACAATGTTACCTGGACGATATTCTGATTACAGGTGATGGTGATGAAGAACACCTCGCAAACTTGGAACTGGTGCTCAACAGACTGAAAGAGTATGGACTTAGAGTTAATCGGCAGAAATGTGAGTTCTTTCAGAAGCGGATCTCGTACTGTGGTCATGTCATTGACTGGGAGGGGCTTCATAAGTCTCCTGACAAGATAGAGGCAGTTGTAAAGGCTCCCGCTCCGGATAATGTCTCTCAGTTGAGGTCGTTTCTGGGATTGATTAACTATTACCATAAGTTTCTACCGAATCTATCCACGGTACTGCACCCGCTGAACGCTCTTTTACAGAAGGGGGTACCATGGGAATGGAGCGAAAACTGTAAGAAAGCATTTCGCAAAAGCAAAGAATTGATCACCTCAGAGGAAGTGTTGGCTCACTTCAACCCGACACTGCCTATTCGGTTGGCTTGTGATGCTTCTCCATATGGTATTGGGGCAGTACTCTCACACAAGTTGCCAAATGGCACGGAAAGGCCAGTCGCGTTTGCATCCAGATCATTGACCTCCGCTGAGCGCAACTATGCGCAGATCAATAGGGAGGCTCTCAGCCTTGTATGGGGAGTGAAGAAGTTTAATCATTACCTGCAGGGCCAAAAATTCATACTTCTGACAGACCATCAGCCGTTGGTATCCATTTTTAACCCTAAGAAGGGTGTTTCGGTGATGACAGCACAGCGACTCCAGAGATGGTCCCTTTTCCTAGGGGCACATCAATATCAAATAGAATTCAAAGGTACAAAGCAGCATGGCAATGCTGATGGGCTGTCGCGCCTGCCACTACCTGAAGCAGAAGAGACGACGAAAGTTGACCCTTTTGAGTTATTTCATTTGACCATCGTCGAGTGTTTACCAGTCACCAATGCAAGTATTGAAAGAGAAACCAGGAACGACCCGACACTGTCCCGAGTTTATGAGGTGACAGTGAAGGGATGGCCAAAACATGGTGATCCTCTGTTACCGGCATTCTCGGCAAGGCGAGACCAGCTGTCCGTCTGCCATGGTACTTTGATGTACGGGACAAGAGTGATTATTCCTCCCAAGTTACGGGAAAGAGTTCTAAAGGAACTGCATGAAGGTCATCTGGGGGCAGTTAAGATGAAAAGTCTTGCTAGGGCTTATGTATGGTGGCCGGGCATTGACCAACAGGTAGAGGAGTTGACAAAAAGCTGCGCTGGGTGCCAAAAAGTGCAAAATGCACCTCCGATCGCACCGCTACACCCATGGGAATGGCCTTCAGCCCCATGGCAATGTGTACATATTGACTTTGCTGGTCCATTCATGGACTCCATGTTCCTAATTGCGGTGGACGTACATTCCAAATGGCCAGAAGTGATCACGATGAATACCACTACTTCAGAAAAGACAATTGCGGTGTTAAGAACAATATTCGCAAGGAACGGATTGCCAGAACAGATATGTTCGGACAACGGACCACAGTTCGTGTCGGTAGAATTCCGACAATTCTTAAAGAAGAATGGGGTGAAACATTATACCTCTGCCCCATATCATTCGGCGACAAACGGGTTGGCCGAGAGATTTGTCCAAACATTCAAAAAGGCAATAAAGGCCATGAACGATCATCAGATTCCGCTACAGCACAAGGTGGACAATTTCCTAATGGCATATCGAAACGCCGCTCATGCAGTGACTAACCAAAGTCCTGCTATGATGTTTTATAACAGGAGGTTGCGGTCCAGGTTGGACTTGTTAAAACCAACTGTGCGGAGGGAAGTGGAAAACAAACAGTTCCGGCATATTAATAACAAGTCCACTCGAAGTTTCGACGTAGGACAACCAGTGTTGGCAAGGGGCTATGGAAACGAAAAATGGCAGTCCGGAACAATTCGGGCCAGACAAGGACCTCTGATGTACACAGTAGATATTGGTAACAATGTGATAAGGCATCATGCGGATCAACTGGTAGAATCAAGAGCAAGGGTCGAACCCATGGTTGTGACAGAGACAACTGTGGAAGACGTTAATGAACCTGAAGCATCTACCTCGGCAGGGACTGTACCTGATGATGACGTCCAATACATAGGAAACCAACAAGAAGAGTCACCTCAGCAACAAGAATCAGAGACCACTGAAAGGCGTTATCCAAACCGAATCAGAAGGCCTCCTGAGAGGCTGAACCTTTGAACTGTTTATACCTGAAGTTATATATGTATATATGTTATTATGTTATGTTAAATGGGGATATGACTGTTAAGCTAAAAAGGGAGGATTGTGGTGTATGTAACCTGTTCCACCTTAAGACAACTTAAGCCTGTTCTACCTTAAGAGATGTACTACTTTCTCTGGCTGCTGTATACGTAATACCGGTGGTGACCACCGGTATATAAGTACTGTGTAGTGATATTGTATTTAGTATAGTCCTGACCTCCAACTAGTAAAGACCTGTTGAACTTTATTCTTGTAGTCTGTGTCAGTAATTAATCTTAATACAACTGGAACACACAGACTTAACACCCAGGATCACCATGGTTAAGGGGGAAATAGACCCTGGGAAGCGCTGATAACAACCCTGAGGTCCTCTCATGGAAGGGGACAGTCTCTGGTTTACGATGGGATCATAGCAGTGGTTGGATGTCCTGACCCACTGAGACAAGAATCCCAGCTACTAAGGACAATAATTCCTTTAAACGTAAATTCACCATTTTGCTACAATTAGGAACTTGAGGAAATCTTCCTCTCTGGTCCTTTAAGCTAATATTTCAGACATAGGAACAGGAGTAGGCCATTTGGTCCCTCGAACCTGTTCCACCATTCAATGAGATCATGGCTGATCTGTGACCTAACTCCATATAGGTATTGCCAGCCAGGTAATAAAGTCATTTTAAACAAACATTACAAGCATAATTTAGCATTGTTAAATTAAATTAAATTAACAACTTCTCATCCTCAGTGATTTCAGCTTCCATCTAAACTCTTCTTGCTCTCTGTCCTCTGAGTTCACTGCCCTCCTTTCCTTCCTAAATCTCTCCCTCCATATATACTCTCCTACCCATATACATGACCACCCCCTCGATCTTCCCATCTCACGTGGCCTCGCTACTCCCATTGTAACTGTCACTGATAAGGCAATTTCTGATCATTTCCTTATATCGCTCCCTATCCATATTCCCCCCTTCACCCTCCCAACCCCACTACTTTCTGTGTCTGCCCTGGGAAAAACCTCTCTCTCAAATTCTCATCTATCCAGCCTTTGGCCTACAATTCATTTCTGCAGCTACTGATTTGCTAAATCATACCCTGTCCAGCAGCTTTGATGCCCTTGTCCCCATTAAAATCATTACACTCTCTCACCCTAGTTGCTCCCCCAGTGTAACCCTCATCTTCACTCCCTTAAGTCCAAGGGGTGCAGATTTAATCGTCTTTGGTGGACAACTTGTTTAACCATCAATTGCCAGATCTGCCTGGATCATATAAAGCATTATCGGGTCCTGCTCTCCATCATGAAAACTGCCCACTATTCAAAGATCATCCAGGAAGGCAAAGATAACACCTGGCTTCTCTTCTCCACCACAAACCGTCTTCTTAAACCATCCTCCCCTGCCTCCTCCACCCTCACCTCCAACAATAAATGCAAGGAGCTCATGAACTATTTTGTTACAAAGATCGAGACCATCTGTTCAGCTGCCTCTGCTGCTTCCCTCCCACCCCTAGCCCACCGAACCAAACTTCCTCTAAAGCTCTGCCCCAACCTTGAATTTGTACCTTTCTCTCCTATCTCCCCTCATGCCTTCTCCGAGCTCATCTTGTCAATGAGACCCACCTCCTGCTCTCTTGACCCTATTTCCACTAAACTACTGACCACCCGACTTCCCTTCCTGGCTCCCATGTCAGTTGATAGTGTTAACAATTCTCACTCCTCACGTACTGTGGCCCTCTCCTTCAAATGTGCCATCATCATTCCTCTCCCTGGCAACTGTCTGAGGTTGAACTAGACTGTTCGCAACCTTGGTATTATATTTGACCCTGAGATGAGCTTCCTACCACATCTCCGTGCCATCACTAAGACTGCCTATTTCCACCTCTGTACCATCGCCTGACTCCGCCCATTCCTCACCTTATCTGCTGCAACCCCTATCCATACCATTGTTACCCCTAGACATGACTATTCCAATGCACTCCTGGCTGGTAGTTCTACCCTCTGTATGTATGAGGTCATCCAAAACTCTGCTGCCCGTGTCTTAACTCGCACTGAGTCCCGCTCACCGATCTCCCCTGTTTTCACTGACCTACATTAGCTCCCGGTTAAGCAACATCTTGATTTTTAAAATTCTCATCCCTGTTTTCAATGAACCTTATGGTGTCATCCCTCCCTATCTTTGTAATCCCCTCCAGCCCTACAACCTCCTGAGATCTCTACGCTCTGCCAATTCTGGCCTCTTGAGCATCCCCGATCTTAATCGTACCACAATAGGTGGCTGGGCCGTCAGCTGCCAAGGCCCTAAGGTCTGGAATTCCCTCCCTAAACCTCTCTGCCTCTCTACCTCTCTTTCCTCCTTTAAAACCTAGCTCTGACCAAGCTTTTGGTCATTTGCTCTAATATCTCTTTATGTGGCTCGGTGTCAAATTTGTTTGATAATCACTCCTGTGAAGCACTTTGGGATGTTTTACTAGGTTAAAAGTGCTATATAAATACAAGTTGTTGTTATTGTAGTTATTGTACTAAAAACTGCCACGCATACATTGGCAACAGAGTGGTTGCTTTTATAAATACGGCAAATGATTAAAAAGCTCCAAAAGCATGAATCAGAGTTCATGCATGAGGTCATGTTTATGTTATTATTTCCAGTTATTTGGCCAATCATCCAGCAGATTTGGATCGATAAATTTTGTTACATAATTACTTATTGACTACTTAATCATTAAAATAAATTCCCATTGTTATAGCTCTGTGTTTCAGTTATTTCTCAAGATGGAAATGAAATTAAAACAATCCCATAGGATGTGAGCTATTTGTGAAAAGATTATCTGGCATTATCTTATTTGTTCAGTGTTATTTAACTCTCTGCATGGCAAATAGCAGAACGAGATTCAGATTTCTATCCATTATGAATAAACAAACGATATCTAAATTAAAATGCTGTCTATGTTCTGCTCTGCAGAAATAATAGTTCTTTAAAAAAGAAAAGCTGAGATCTCTCATTTATGTCTATGAAAGACATATTACTGAAGTGTAATTGTTTCAGATAAGCATGTTTTATCTTGAACAGCTGAACACAATACCTTTACAAGACAAACACAGCTCTCCAAACAGATCTCAGCACCCACTGCATATTTAATAACTACAGGAGAAAAGAAGGTTTCCATCCCATTCACAGGGAATGGAAAGATGGTACTGTATCCCCCATATCACGAAGTCTTTGACCAAACTCAGTGAATTCTTTGAAGAAGTAACAGAAAGGGTAGATAAGTATAAAGCAGTAGATGCAATATGTTTGGATTTCCAAAAGGTCTTCGATAAGGTACTGCTCATGACAAAGATCAGAATATGTGGAGTCAGGGGACAAGTAGTAGAATGAATAGCAAGCTGGCTACAAAACAAAAAACAATAGTGTAATATATAGCACATATCACTCCACATCCGACAATTCATCTGAGACTGACACGATGACCCTCTCCTCTCTGTGCAGGCTGGAATTTTTCAAATTCCAAGCTCTGTGGAAACCTCAATCTTGTACCCAATGAACATACGTTCACTGCACAAAACTACCCATTGTACAGCACAAACAGTTTGATCATTTATTTTAGGATGAGGTCATAAGATATTTGTAGGAAGTTAAAAAAAAATCATATTTGGGAAGTAATTTAGGATTTGGGGATTTTTTTTTAGGATGAAGTAATAAATCAGCCAGTTGAACTGGGAATGCATGACAGTTCCAAAATTGGGAAAATGTTTTGTTTCCTAGCATTGGGTAATATAAATGTAATGGTGATGGGGTCATATCTGCTCGTAATATTAAGCTTTAGTTTTTGCCAACCGAATGTTTGAGATGGCGAGCAAAGCCACTTCAGTAGTGCTACTTCACATAGAACATGGAAGAAAGGAAAGTCTCAACCACACTAAAATAAAAATGTTACAATCATAAAATTAAATGTTTTTCTATTATCACATGACTTATTACAAATGTGCTACATGCAGAGTACTGAAAAGTGAGCTGTTGAATACAGGATTTATTGCACTTGAGTAAAATCCACAAACTCAATTTTACTTTACATATCCATAAATAAACATTCATAGGGGGTGGAGAGGGATTCTGTTGGACTCTATTGTGCTGAAGCCTAGCATTAGCAAGGATTCTTAAATCACTAAAGTTTCTGAAAGCCAATAGATATACTGTGGTTACTGACACAACAAAAGGGTTGTTAGCCTTCAACAATAACTTCAGCATGATTCAGGCTCAAGTGGTTTGTTCAACAACTAGTTTTAATATACGTTGACTAATAACAGTATTGTTCTCATACAACTGTTCTACAGTATTATATTAAATGATAAGCAAGAAAATGGCATGCAAGTAATACAACCTGGTTCCCAGACTCCAGAGTGATCAGTTCCAACTCTATAGGCTGCCTGTTCAGCTGTGGACTTAGGACCGCCCCATGATTTCTAACTTTAAAAAGAGGGAAAGCTCTATCTTTGTACTATTCAGCTGCCTTAGGCTGCATGTACTCATCTCCAGTTTGTATCTTCTAGTCATAAATAATCCCATCATTCTAGCTCTGCTTTAATGGACTATGGGATGGTGGTGGTCTCATTCTCTTATCCTGACTGGAGACACAGTCTGTACCTCTCAGGAATGCGTTAAACTATGCTATCAAAGTGCTTAGTTATTTATGGCTGCCAAATGCTACACAAAATGCTACAAGCAAGAACAGTTTCCCATGTTGGGTATGTGGGTCTCCTAGCAACCAGCTTTCTTATCTAGGTAAGGGTCAGCTCTTGACCTGGAAGTTACAGCTAAAGGGAACTTCAGCATTCTCTGCCTCTAAGCTTCCCTTGTTCACAAGCATCAAGAACGAGATTCAGTCACCACCCCCTTTCTCCACACTGCTCTCCGGCTAAAATATGAACGCAAAGCCCACTGGGATACTTGTCCATTTAAACCACTTTAAAATATTCTAACAGTTTCTTAGTTATCACTTTCCTCCACATATTGCTGACAGAAGACCTACTACCTTGCATTAAAGGAGTCACCTACAGTTCACCTACTTATCATGAGCTATTTGGTTTTTCGTAAGGCTGTTGTTGGGATTGGTATGGATATTTTCTCTGGTAGAATTTCTACCACCTTACATAGGGAAAAATTCTACACATTCACACAGGAAGTAACTTGATGGATTTATCACATTTCTACCACTTCTATCTATCAGTACACAAATCCAGTCAATGGTGTCATGTTGTAAGAGTGGAATTACTAAATCTCACAGCATTTTCAAAATATATTGTCGATTGTGTTGCCTGGTATTTTATACAGTACAATACATTACAACAGATTTGCTTTCAAAATATATTACAATATGTCAATTAAATGTAGAATATAAAGTTTAGAATGAATGCTGCACCTATACTTTAAGTATCCTTCACATTGTATAGCTGCATGTCAATGCCAGCTTCAGGGAACTAAAAGCTCTCATACGAGCTATTTGGTGACATTGGTAAATGTTTATAGTTTTCCTGTCAAAAAGTTTGTTGAATTATTATTATGATCCGGTGAAGAATAAGCATTATTGTTACATCTTAGGGAATGGGGTTGATTATAAATTATCATAATTATCATAGTGTGTAGTGAAAATGTTCTGATGGATGTTACAAGACTTTCATCTGTTCAGGTATTACATTTCCTGCATAGCAAATTAATTTTGTGTGACAGAGAGGAGGGGCTGTAGCCTGAAATTCTCCCTGGGTTCACAGATCATATAAAAGATATGATTGAAATATCCGGTCTAACATTTATTGCTCAACTAACAACACTGAATCATGATTATCTGGTCATTATCTCATTGTTGTTTGTGTGACCTTGGGTGCAAATTGGCTGCTGTATTTGTCTACATTATAAGTGACTATGCCTCAAAAGTACTTAATTGGATGTGAAGCGCTTCAGGATGTCCTGAGGCTGGGAAAGACGGTATACAAATGCAAGTTCTTTCTTCTCACAGTTAATACAGTGACAGTCTGAGAATGTAAGCAGGTGTATAGTGCCTTGGTGCTCAGGTCCATTTTATTAATCTGAAATGCCTATACCACAGGTATATCTGGACCCTGTGCCTTAGTCACAAGTAAATAAATTACAATCTGAACTCAGATTACAAACACCAGCATAGCTACAATTTAGCCTCCATCACAAGCACTGTTGAAACTTCAAACAAGAATGGGGTTAGGGCAATGAGTTTGGAGCTGAGACATTGGCTGGAATTTTTTATACCTGGGCAGCTTGGGTGTGGGTGGTCGCCATGGCGGGTTGCAACCCTGTTCCTGATTCCATGCCGCTCCTCAAACTGACAGTGCGTTAATCGGGCCTATTAAGGCCGCCCTGCGCGTTACCCGGGCCCATTAAATGGTACGGGTCTGATGGCATCAGCGATGACGCGTTTTCAGCCGGGGTATTTAAAGGAGCCATGGCAACATTGTATTTGAAGGTTCATCTAGGAGTGTGCAGGCAGCACACTGCACAACTGCACTGCTGGGAAGAGTGCCAAATATGACCGCACTGAGACAGAGGGCTGCACCCAGGTTCTTCGATGATTCCCTCCATATGCTTGTGGAGGAAGTCAGAGCACGCAGGGAGGTCCTCTTCCCTTCCAATTGGTGGAAGAGACCACCCCAGAAGAACACAAGAGCCTGGCTCCAAATAGCAGAGGAGGTCAACAGCAGGGATATCGTCAGGAGGACCTGGGTGCAGTGCCGCAAACGTTTCAATTATCTCATTAGATCAGGAAATGTGAGTCAAAGCCACAATCATCTTCATCCTGCTGCGCCTCTCATCACACCCCCATCACTCAGACTTCCCAAACCTGCTGTTGCACATACTTACCCACACCAACATACCGTGCATGCCCACCCATCCCTCTCTCTCTCTTTACATTATCACATCCTCATCTGACGAGCCACCCTCGCACTCACCCTCGTCCTAATGCAATGATACCAACTAACAACACACAAGGAGGCCACTTGGCTTTGGCACCCCAATCCATCATAGTCTCTCTCTAAAGATGTAACCCATCCATTCCTTACATTCATTCCATCACTCTCACTTGGGCCTAGGGCAGTGTCCTAGGCCCAACCATCTTCAGCTGCGTCATCATTGACCTTCCCTCCAACATAAGGTCAGAAATGGGGATGTCCACTGATGACTGCACCGTGTTCAGCACCATTCACAACTCCTTAGATAATGAAGCAGTCCATGCCCACATGCAACAAGACCTGGACGACGTTCAGGCTTGGGCTGATAAGTGGCAGGTAACATTTGCGCCACAGAAGTGCCAGGCAATTACTATCTCCAACAAGCGAGAGTCTAACCACCTCCCCTTGACACTCAACAGCATTACCATCACCAAATCCCCCACCATCAACATCCTGGGGGTCACCATTGACCAGAAACTTAACTGGACCAGCCACATAAATACTGTGGCAACAAGGGCAGGTCAGAGGCTAGGTATTCTGCGGTGAGTGTCTCACCTCCTGACTCCCCAAAGCCTTTCCACCATCTACAAGGCACAAGTAAGGAGTGTGATGGAATGCTCTCCACTTGCCTGGATGAGTGCAACAACACTCAAGAAGCTCAACACCATCCAGGACAAAGCAGCCCGCTTGATTTGAAAGGATTATTGCTAGTCCTAGCCGCTTTAGGCGTATTCCTCAGACGTTCACTTTCAACTAAAGTTTGAGGTAGCCAAATCCTAAAGACGCTTAATTGGGTCTAAAGGTCCAGACTACCTCTCCCTAAAGGAAAGGAACAACCTGAAGATGTTACCGCCCTCCAGATAGCACTTTTAATAAGTTTAGCTAGACTGTAATGTTCTAGATACTATGCGGGTCCGGAAAACTCCCCCAGAATTCTGCAACTCCTCACCAAAGAGTGTACAGAGATTGAGTTTGCGAGTTTGATACAGAATTACTATGTGAGACAATTCTAAAAATATATAGATTTATTAAAGAACCGACATGTAATTTACAGTTGGTGATTCAATTGCAACATTAGCAGTTCCAAAAACAGAAATCTTACAATTCTATTATCAGAGATCCTTATTCTCAAATCTTAACTTCACTAGTTTTACAGTTCTTAGTTATTCCAGGATATCCACCAAAATCAAATACAATAACTTGATCCCCGAGATACAAAGAGTTGAAGACTTTCAGAGCTTGCCTCTGAAGCCTGAGAATCGCTTTGCCCCTTTACAGTGAATCTGTCTTCCCATTTGAAAGTTCAATTTTTATACCCTTTCTCAGTGGTATTTCCTTCGAAGTTTTCTGCTGATGTAAGCTAATTATCTCTAGTCATTTTTCTGTTGACCCCTCTATTCTTACAGTTAGATCAGCTTGAAGCATTACAAAATATATCTCTACCTTTAGGTGTTCGAAGCTTATCATAAAAAATGGTGTGGAGCAGGTGCATCTATTTGAAACATAGAAACATAGAAACATAGAAGATAGGAGCAGGAGTAGGCCATTCGGTCCCTCGAGCTTGCTCCACCATTCAATGCGATCATGGCTGATCATCCAATTTCAGTACCTGGTCCCTGCTTTCTCCCCATACCCCTTGATCCCTTTAGCCTTAAGAAATATATCCAACTCCTTCTTGAATATATTTAATGAATTGGCCTCCACTGCCTTCTGTGGTAGAGAATTCCACAGGTTCATCACTCTCGGGGTGAAGAAATTCCTCCTCATTTCTGTCCTAAATGGCCTACCCCTTATCCTTAGACTGTGACCCCTGGTTCTGAACTCCCCTATCATCGGGAACATCCTTCCTGCATCTAGTCTGTCCAGTCCTGTCAGAATTTTATAAGTTTCATTGAGATCCCCTCTCATTCTTCTAAACTCCAGCGAGTACAAGCCCAATTGTCCCAATCTCTCCTCATACATCAATCATGCAATCCCAGGTATCAGCCTGGTGAATCTTCGCTGAACTCCCTCCATGGCAAGAACATCCTTCCTCAGATAAGGCGACCAAAACTGCACACAATACTCAAGATGTGGTCTCACCAAGGCCCTGTACAACTGCAGCAAGACATCCTTGTTCCTGTACTCAAACCCTCTTGCTACGAAGGCCAACACATACCATTTGCCTTCTTAACCACCTGCTGCACCTGCATGCTTACCTTCAGCGACTGGTGCACAAGGACACCCAGGTCTCATTGCACTTCCCCTTCTCCCAATCTATTGTCATTCAGATAATAAACTGCCTTCCTGTTTTTGCCACCAAAGTGGATAACCTCACATTTATCCACGTTATATTGCATCTGCCATGCTTTAACCCATTCACCCAACCTGTCCAAATCATCTTGGAGTTTCTTGGCATCCTCCTCACAGCACACACTACCACCCAGCTTTGTGTCATCTGCAAATTTGGAGATATTACATCTAGTTTCCTTGTCTAGATCATTAATATATATTGTGAATAGTTGGGGTCCAAGGACTGATCCCTGCGGTACCCCACTAGTCACTGCCTGCCACTCGGAAAATGACCCGTTTATTCCAACTCTTTGCTTTCTGTCTGCCAACCAGTTCTCTATCCAAGTCAATACCTTGCCCCCAATCCTATGTGCCTTAACTTTACATGCTAATCTCTTATGCGGGACCTTATCAAAAGCCTTCTGAAATTCAAATACACCACATCCACTGGTTCTCCCTTATCTATTTTACCAGTTACATCCTCAAAAAATTCCAGTAGATTAGTCAAGCACGATTTACCTTTTGTAAATCCATGTTGACTTTGTCCGATTCTATCACTGTTTTCCAAGTGCTCTGCTATTACATCTTTTATAATGGACTCTAGCATTTTCCCCACTACCGATGTCAGGCTTACCAGTCTGTAATTCCCCATTTTCTCTCTACCACCTTTTTTGAATAGTGGGGTAACATTAGCTACCCTCCAATCCGTGAGTACTGTTCCAGATTCCATCGAATGTTGGAAGATGATCAGCAATGCATCTACTATTTCTAGGGCCACTTCCTTAAGCACCCTAGGATGTAGATTATCAGGCCCTGGGGATTTATCGGCCTTCAATCCCATCAATTTCCCTAACACCATTTCCCTACAAATACTGATTTCTTTCAGTTCCTCCCTTTCATCAGACCCTATGTTCCCCGACATCTCTGGGAGGTTATTTGTGTCCTCCTTTGTGAAGACAGAACCAAAATATGTATTTAAATGGTCTGCCATTTCTTTGCTCCCCATTATAAATTCCCCTGATTCTGACTGCAAGGGACCCACACTTGACTTCACCAATCTTTTTCTCTTCACATATCTATAAAAGCTTTTACAGTCTGTTTTATGTTCCCTGCAAGGTTACTCTCATATTCAATTTTCCCCCTCTTAATTAATTTGATGTCATTCTTACCAAAGTCTTCTGTTTGTGTCTCTTTATGATGTGTAAATTAAAAACACCTCAACCGGGTGCACCATTCTCTTCTTAGTTACCTCAACTGGTTGTAACACAGACACGTGTCTCCCGTGTTTCATTTGATGTCATTATTACAAAGGCATTTGTTTCTTAATCTTATGTGATTTCTTTCCGAAGTGTAGGTTTAAGACACCTTAACAGGGTATACCATTATGTTCTTTCCAAGGCTTCAGACTTTCAGGAACCTCCAACTTCCTGTTTCAATAAGGCTATTGATTCAGTGTCAACAACTTATCTTATCTCAATAGCCTGTATGCTGTTTACAGCTTTTCCATTGTTAGGTTTTTAGATTTTTCAGGCCCAGTTTTTCATGTTTTAATAAAGTCAGAATTCTTTTATAGAATGGTGTATTTTTCTGAATAGGTATATTGCTTATTCCTTCACAGATTGGCACCCCATCCACCACCTTAAACGTTCACTCCCTCCACCACTGGTGTACCTTGGCTGCCGTGTGTACCATCTACAAGATGCACTGCAGCAACTCAACAAGGCTTCTTTGGCAGCACCTCCCAAACCCGTGACCTCTTCCACCTAGAAGGACAAGGACAGCAGGCGCATGGGAACACCACCACCTCCAAGTTCCCCTCCAAGTCACACACCATCCTGATTTAGAAGTATATCGCCAATCCTTCATCGTCGTTGGGTCAAAATCCCTACCTAACAGCACTGTGGGAGTACCTTCACCACACGCACTGCAGCGGTTCAAGAAGGCAGCCCACCACCACCTCCTCAAGGTCAACTAGGGATGGGCAATAAATGCTGGCCTTGCCAGCGTCGCCCACATCCCATAAGTGAAAAAAATCTTCAACCTTCTCTTCTTTCCCTCCTTGCAGGAAAAGAGAGCCCACAATAAGAGGGAAGGGGAGAGAACTGGAGGTGAAACACCATCATTGGTGACCCGAACAACAGCAGAGGAGGCTGCCTTAGAAGTTTCAGGAGTCGCCGAACAGCTGGAGGTGGGAGATGGAGAGAGGGGGACAACTCAGCAACCTGGTGACAGAAGTACGTATCATACAGCCACCTGGCATACATCAGTTACTCATATGGGGACTGATGTCAGCAGCCAGTGAAAGGTCATCATGTTTATAGTGGTATCTGCACCCATTCTTCCTCTGACATATCTAACTCATCTCTTTACTCTCCCACAGGTCCATCAAGAGCCCCCCCCCCCCGCCACTGTCCAGGTGGAAGAGGAAGACAACTCCTCAAAGGAGCCTCCAGCCTCTGAGGGTTCACCGTCACCAGACATAAGTGCACCCAGCACCAGTGCAGAGACGCACACCTCGGTGGGTCCTACGTGAGATAGAGTAGTCTTGTCACCAGTGTCTCACAACTCACAAGTGAGCAAGAGCAGATGGTGGAGACAGGGACAACAGTGGAGACTCCTCGCCGGAGAGCACAGGACGCTCCCAGCTCTGCTCAGCTGCATGCAGACACTGAGCCTCGGGGGCCATCCAGAAAGAGGGCATTCCTGGAACAGCAAGAAGTGCAGGAGGTTCTGACAGGTTTTGTGAGCTCAATGTCTGCAAATGTGCAGCGAATGGGGGAGTCCATATCCATAATGAGCACCACCGTGTCGCAAGTGATGGGAACTATAGGCTTTTCCATGTATAGGATGGCCACCTACATGGGGCAGCTAATGCACCACTCATAGGAGCACATGGTCTCTATGGAGAATAGATGGCAGAGGCTCATAGACCTCCTGACTAGGAGAGATGTCAACATAGATGTGGGTCCTTTCCAGCTCCTTGCTAGCAGGGAAGTGCGGGTGGCCCATTAGAGGGATGATGGTGAGAGGGAACATGCAAGTGGAGGCTCCTCTCAAAGCGCTCACACTCCTCCACCATTGACCACCACCGCCCACCCCCCCGCCACCTCACCGCAGTCAGAGCCTCAAATGCCGCCTCAGCTCGCTATGGCTGAGTCTGCCTCTGCCCAGTCGCAGGAGGAACAGACTTTGGCGGGGCCATCACAGGCTTCAAAACCCAGAGGGCATCTGCCAAAACCCTCTAAGTAGTCGCAGCAGGTACGTGAGCAGGCTGCCTCTACCTCTGCTGAAGCCACAGGGGTAGCACCTCATAGAAACCCACGTAAGAGAAAGATGAAACATGAGTAGATGCACAAGGGTAGCCACTTGGATGTTTTGTTAAATGATTCTGTAAAGTTTCCGTTCCTGTAATGTCTCCACTTTCTGCTCATGGACAAATTTGTGTGCACCTTTGGAAGTGGCTTTATGAGTTGGAGTGAATGGTGACACATAACGTTACCACAAGCAATGGTGGCCAGTGTGAATGGAATGGCTTGGTCATTGTAGGGATGTTATATGGTGTTGCTGTGGGGTGGTGCCAAACTGGCACAGCATGCGGTAGCCATATGGGTGTAATACATAAAGCTAAGTAAATCTAGCTGTGATGAGCCCATCCCTGACATCCCGGTCAGCAATGAGCTCGGCTGCTGGTGGGATCTGGACTGCAGCTTCCTCCAGCTCCTCCTCATCCTCCTCCAAAGAGGCTGTGAGCTCAGTGCCTTGCTCCTCATGCAGCGCTAATCCTTGCTGCTGCGCTATGTTGTGCATGGTGCAGCAGACCACGACAATTTGGGAGGCATTTGGCTGGTATGCACCAAGGGCTCCTCCCAATCTGTCAAGGCATCTGAAGTACATTATCAGCATGTGTTAGAATTTGTGATAATTTACAGTTCTGAAGATCAATTTTTTTGATTAAAGAATCCCTGGGCATTGTGCTTTTAAATTTCCAGGGATAAAAATGGCTGTCACCACATGGCCGAAGACAAAGGACAATGCTTTGTTCACAAAGCAATTGAATGTTATTAGCATTTGTTTGTATATCGAGTGGATACATCTAAACTGCAGAAGAGACTTTTGTATCTTGAATGGGAAACGTTTAAGAATTGAATGGGTTTTAAATCACCCAGCACTGGACAATAGGGCTGTTGCATTCTCTTTGTTTCAGCCCAGGGAGCTCCGGAAGACACATTAACCCAGTCTAACCACTTTGAGTTAGCCAATCACAGCTTTCTCTTGTGTATTGGACCCTTTGGGCAGGGAATTTTGCACACAGCCCTTGCAAGGCAGAATGGCAGGGGGCTCACCAGGTATAAAGATAGCTGCTGAGAAGCTATCTTGCTCTTTTTACTTCGCTGGATCACAGGTGAGCAGGGTGTTCTGACTCCTCAACAAGGCAACCTAGCAGGAGTTTGGGGTGGTGATTTAAGGGAATTGCTAAGATTGTTTAAATAACATTGTAGTCACTTACCCCTTATTTTTGCCATCTGCCTTACCCCATTTTAAGCAATTTTACTGTAATTACTGTGTTCGTGTGGTATAGTTTATTCTTTTGATTGTAGTTTATTTAGGTAATAAAACTTGATTTTTTTCTCTCATCCAAACCACTTGTTCCGTTTTAATATCAATAATTATAAGCCCTGCAGTCAGAACTGGAAGGTGGGGTAGCGATTCGAAACCGCTGTTTTAAAATTGGTTTTATTGGAATTGGTCTGAGTGCAGGCAAAGGCTGCAAGACCAGGAAAATTACTTTAAACCAGTTTAAAGAAGCCCCCAACCCTTACAATGACGAGCCAGGTAGGAGTGGAGGCAGTTTTTGATTTAATAAGTGGTCTGGATCTGGAGAAAGTACCAGCTCTTGTTTCTCTTGTTTTCAGTATGTGGGTAGCCCTGCGGATTTTAGCGGCAGTGTGTAGGCTGACCTATCGGGGTATAGGTGGCTGGGTTAGGAAGAGTGTGAAGAGAGAGCAGGAGGAGGTCCACGAGGTTAAACCTGGGGCTCAGTATAAGAAAGAGTGGCACCAGGAGGGGAACAGTCCCTCCCAGGCTAGGTTAAATTGCTATGGGTGTGGGAAAGATGGTCACTGGAGAAAAGACTGTAAGAATCCCTGGAAGGATAGCAAGGGAAAGAATCCCCCAGCCCCAGCCCAAAGGGTAGAGACAGGAATCTCCCCCGCCTCAGTCGAGTCGCTACTGGAAGCAATGCGGTCTCTCCTGACCAACCAGGGAAAGGTAGCAGCCATCAATGGTGCTGCAACCCCCTCGCCCACCTCTGCCTCCCCACAATGACTGGCCGGGCCAGTGATTACAGGCAGGGATGGGGCACAGAGAAATTCAGAAAAATTGTACAAGGCAAGTTCAATTTCACCGCCTGTAAAGACAGGCACTGTGGCCTGTTTAAAGGGACCAGCTTCCCAGCCCGCTTCTAGAGTGGTCCCCCCCATGATGTGGGACCCTGCGGGGGCAGGGATAGCAATCCCTCTTGTAGGAGACATAGGGAGGGAGCTGACACCAGGTTTTATACATGGGGAGGAAAATTTCCAGCCACCAGCAGCGGGTGGTGAGAGTATACCTGCCCCCAGCACAGGAGTGGGCAGGGAAGAGCAGACAAACCCAGAGAGAGATTTGCACCGGCAGGCTGCCAGGTACATTATACAGTGCGGGCTATTTGGACATGGGGGAGAAGGTTCCCAGCCAGCTGGGGCTGTGACCCAAGCTCAGGGTCCGCCAGCCAAAGTTACCCCCATAGAGACACCCCTCAGAAGGTCTCAGCGGGTGCCCCAGCCTAAGAAAGCATGGTCACCCACTTTACAGTGGAGTAGGGCGGTCTCCCGAGCCAGGGAGAAGCCAGAGAACAGAGGCCCCCACTCAACAGCCATAAGCTGCGAGGGACCAGAGACAGGAGGCAGTCCAGCTTCGCTGCAGCCAGCAGCAATCTGCGACAGTGCCAGAGATTAGCCTGGCCGTCTGGAGATGGGCGGCATTTGTATTATAGCTATGTGTGTGTATATAGCTTGCTTTAAGGTGTTTTTTAAGTTTTGTTGATATAGCTAGTTTTAAGTTTAAGTTTAAGGAGTTTAAGTTAACATGTGTGCCAAATGTTTATATTTTTGGTCTGAGGTCGAGGGACCCGACCATGTCTCCACCTAAGGCAGCAGGTCAGTGAGACCTGGCTGCATGTCCCTTTTAAGTTTTTGCAGGAGATTGGAAAATGAAGCAGCCATGTTCGCCCAGCCCGAGCTGGGCATCGAATGAAAGATACGGATACGGAATGTTGGGGATCACCTCGCCACTGGACGAATCCAGGAGACCCCGCAGCGATCTTCGGGAAAAACCGGACAGGATCCGGAGGAACTTGCCTACTCCTCCTATGGGGAGGAGATGGCCTCAGCTGGGTGGGGCACGGCCCCCAACCCAGCACTATCCTGACCGAAGTTCACTTGTGGGAGACCTCACTGTTGAGGAGTCACGATGGGGAAGCGCGGGCGCCTGGTCATAGGGACGCGTTCCCCGGGGGTGGGTGGTGATGGCCCAGGAA
Source organism: Somniosus microcephalus (assembly GCF_052327205.1). Lineage (NCBI taxonomy): Eukaryota > Metazoa > Chordata > Chondrichthyes > Squaliformes > Somniosidae > Somniosus > Somniosus microcephalus. The sequence goes on along the minus strand of NC_141001.1, from coordinate 82,862,768 downwards.
AGATCGTATAGAGGAGGGGGAGACCCAAGAGTCACATGGGTGCATTCGGGGAAGGGAGGAACTCACCCAGGGGCCCACGGGCAAAGTGAGTGTAAGTGTGGCTGGGAAGAATGAGTGGGTGGCCGGATCAGTGTGGGGCCAGGGAGAGCCGCCACACAGGCACCCATCATTTTCTACAGCCAGTCGAGGGTAGACGGGAGGGGGAAAGACTGGGAGTCGAGATCCCATGCTCCCCGGTCTCGGTCTGTGCTAAGGTATATTTTAAGCAGGAGGGGTACCCCGCCTCCACACAGGAACAAGGGAACGGCTCGGGGCTGGCGGAGCAGGCTGGTCTGTAAATCCATTCTGCCTGTTTTTAAAGTTTAAGACAATCAACAGGGGGGTGGAAGGTACTTTTACTGCCCAAGTGGGAGGAGCAATACCCACTCGAATTTCGCGACCCATCATCGGCATGTGATGATCGGGGTTCATTTAAGCATGTTGTTTAATGATTTTTTGTATTTTGTGTTGCAGCCCCAAGTTGAGCAGAGGCGTAGGACCCTCTCCGTGCTTGGGATCATTTTGATTACATTGTGTAACTAAAATTGCAACATTTTGTAATAACTTATGATGTAAAAAAGTGATTGTAAATTTGGTTTACACTGTATAATTTTACAAGCGTGTAGGGGTATGAGACCCCTTATTGAAAACTGAAGTATCTGTAAGATGCCTACTGTACCATGGTTTTTTCTTGAATTTAAGGGGAATAGACGGGATGGGGATCAGTGGCAGATAGCTATTAGGTAAATACAGGGGATGGTTGTTTGTGAGGGGTCAGAAATCATTGCTCATTTTTCAAGAGGATACTACGAGCAAGCTGGAAGTATCCAAGGGCGGACTGTAAGAATTCGCAAAAATTTACAGTTCTGAAGATCAATTTTTTGGATTAAAGAATCCCTGGGCATTGTGCTTTTAAATTTCCAGGGATAAAAATGGCTGTCACCACATGGCCGAAGACAAAGGACAATGCTTTGTTCACAAAGCAATTGAATGCTATTAGCATTTGTTTGTATATCGAGTGGATACATCTAAACTGCAGAAGAGACTTTTGTATCTTGAATGGGAAACGTTTAAGAATTGAATGGGTTTTAAATCACCCAGCACTGGACAATAGGGCTGTTGCATTCTCTTTGTTTCAGCCCAGGGAGCTCCGGAAGACACATTAACCCAGTCTAACCACTTTGAGTTAGCCAATCACAGCTTTCTCTTGTGTATTGGACCCTTTGGGCGGGGAATTTTGCACACAGCCCTTGCAAGGCGGAACGGCAGGGGCCTCACCAGGTATAAAGATAGCTGCTGAGAAGCTATCTCGCTCTCTCTTACTTCGCTGGACCACAGGTGAGCAGGGTGTTCTGACTCCTCAACAAGGCAACCTAGCAGGAGTTTGGGGTGGTGATTTGAGGGTAATTGCTAAGATTGCTTAAATAACATTGTAGTCATTTTATCCCTCGTTTTCGCCGTCTACAACCCCGTTATATAGTTTTAATGTAATTACTGTGTTCGTGTGGTATAGTTTATTCTTTGGATTGTAGTTTATTTAGGTAATAAAACTGGATTTTTCTCTCATCCAAACCACTTGTTCCGTTTTAATATCATTAATTATAAATTCCTCCACTCAGAACTGAAGGAGGGGTAGCGATTCAAAACCGTTGTTTTAAAATTGGTTTTATTGGAATCGGTCTGAGTGCAGGCAAAGGCTGCAAGACCAGGAAAATTACTTTAAACCAGTTTAAAGAAGCCCCCAACCCTTACACATGCCTATTGTCTGCTCTATGACACATCTCGTGGAAATGTGGCTTTCATTATATCTCTCCTCAGCTTCAGTACTTGGTCTCCTCAAAACTGTCATGAGCCACGTCTTCAGTGGATACCCCTTGTCTACAAGCAGCCAGCCGGAAAGTCTGTTTAGAGAAGGGAAGAGCTGAGGGAGAGTGGACTGGTACAGGAGGAAAGAGCCATGGAATTTGGCACATACATGCATGATGGTATTCCTATGGTTGCAGATGAGTTGCTCATTGAGGGAGTGGAAGCCCTTGTGGTTGAAAAACACTCCTGGGTGATGATGGGGTGCCCTGATGACCACATGTGTGCAGTTGATTGCACCCTGCACCCGTGGGAAGCCAGCCAGAGTGGCAAAGCCAAGCGCCCACTCTGTATCACTGGCTTCATCAGTGGCAAAATTGATATACTTAGCTGACTTGTCAGAGGGCATCGGTGACCAGTGTGATGCATCTGTGGGCAGCCAACTGCGAGATGCCACAAATATCTGCTGCAGATCGCTGGAAAGAGCCTGAGGCGAAGAAGTTGAGGATGCTGGTGTAAGATTGCTAAATTTCTACATCTCCCAGAAGGTTATTATTAATAAAAATGGACCCAGCCATGGACATTTTAAATTAAAGGGTACCCAAGATGGCTTCCAAGCCTCGTGGCAGAAAGCCTGTGGGATTCAAATGTGGATTCTGCAGAGCAGACAGCTTGGGCATAATTGAAACTAAGGCTGCAGGTTTTCTGTAAAGAGAACTCTACCAGACAGAACTTTGAATAATGTATCAGACCGAATTGGAGTCAGGTCTAAATTCAGTGAGGCCCATAGCTACAATCATCAAACAGTCTGCATACATAATCGAGAACAGATTAAACACAGCCATCGAGGCTGGATAAGCCCATCAAAGAACTTTCAGAACAATACAAGTCAATTATCGGGCAGGTAAATGCAATTTCCGGCCATCTAAAAAGAGTTAACATGGATTGGTACCATTATTGGAAGCTAGCCCACCAAAATTAAGACAAAAGAACTAACCAGATTTGGCGCGAAGATAAGACCTTTCAAAAAGGTATAACCGAAGGCCCTGGGTAGCAGTCCCAGGTTAGGTTCGTTCGCTCTCTCGTGCTCGTTGCCCTCGACCCTGCTCTCGTGGCTCTGGCCTCTTGGGCTGCCGCTCATACTCGTGCACTGGCCTCGTGGCGGGTTCTCTCCCCGCAGCAGATTTTCAGTAGCCAGAGACACCATACCAACTGCTGGGAAGGGGAGCGAGGCCCAAGTCCACAGCCATCTATGACGCCCAGGCCGCAGAAAGGGGCGAGACAAAGTCGAGCAGGTAGCCCAGGACTTGTAGTGTAGTCAGACAGGCGAGACGAGACGAAGAAGACGATAATACCTCGATAAGGGCAGAGCAGAGCAGCAAGAACCGTATCGGTAATTTAAACCCCCAAGCGCCTAGTTATAAGCTGACGCCTGAGGGGAGGGAGGAAGTCCCTGAGGATAACAGCAAGCATCTTGTTGAAAGAAAGTGAGGATAACAGCAAGCATCTTGAACACAGTGTTAACGTAGGTCTCCACGCCACAATGAATACACAGGCGTTCGGTGCCTGGCCAATAAGGCCTAAGCGGTAATGACTGGTAACTGTCCGATAAATATAAAGTTACCGCCGACGACCGCCCAAGGGAGAAGAAGAGGAGAACCCATCAGGACGAGACAATGACAATAGCTGAGGAGAAGAGGGTGTATCATGGCAGCAGCTCCAGTACCGTGCTTCTGAAGACCACGTGGTGACGGGGTACCTAAGAGGACAGAGAGCAAAACCTCAAAACCCATTTTCTTTTCCAACAGTTGTTTTTGAACTTGGATTGGTGAGCATAAATTCTGGCCCCTCATAGCTCAATCTAGTTAGGTATAGGGGTGGGATAAGGATAAGGGGATTGTTAAGATTATTGTTTTCCTTCAATGTGCCGTGTGTTCCCCATTCCCTGTATAAGTGTATTTGCCTGTAATATTGTAGTGGTAATTTCCTTTTAAGACTGTATTAAAATTTTCCTGTTCAATAAAGTCTTGGTTTTGTTTGCATCCAAACCACCTGTCTACCCGAGTTTTCTCAAATCAAATCAAATCAAATCAACTTTTATTGTCATTGTTAGTGCACAAGTGCAGTACAACGAAATGTAGGCTTGCGGCTCCCGAGAGTGTACAATTTGGATTAGGACACTTAAACATTTCAACATACATTTGTCCATATATATTAGCATAAATATGACCTTAATAAAGTGCATCGGCAGATGTGCAGGCTTTAGTGTTTATTTGTGGAGTTCAGTAGGATGACAGCCCTGGGAAAGAAGCTGTTCCTACATCTGGTCGTACGGGTGCGAATGCATCTGTAGCGTCTTCCAGATGGTAGGAGGGTGAACAGACTGTGGCTGGGGTGGGTAGTGTAAAGTCTGTGGGTTGTTTAGTTAATTAATACACAGACTACCAGAGTAACTTAAAACAGGAGTTTACTATTCGAAGGTCAGGGCGAATCTGCCAAATAAATCCTGACACAGCACTTATACACCGGTGTGGTCACCGTCGGTATTACAGTATACAGAAGCCAACAAAGTAGTGCCACACCTAAAATAGTTCTCTTAAAGGTGAACAGTTACATACAATGATTTTCTTAAAGGTAGACGGATACATACACTACAATCCTCCCTTTTTAGCTTACAACATACTTAGTCCCCCATTAAACATAACATATATTCAACTTCATGTAAAACAATTCACAGGTATAATCTATGCGGGAAACAGTTTACAGATTCAGTCTCTGCGGGAACAGTTCACAGATTCAGTCTCTGGTCTTGACTCGGTCCGAACAACATCTCTGTGGTGTAGCCGGTTCACATTGCTAGCGTGACTCATCCAATAGTCTTACCCTTGACTTAACAGCTTGAACTTCCATCCTGCTGAACCAGCAGTGCTGACTTTTACAAACAGCTGGACTGCCTTGGTAATTTTTCCTACTTGCCAACTGATTTGGCTCCCTTTGTAGGGCCCACGTACATGATCTGGTAGAAGTGATAATGATTTAGATGGTTATCACCTTCTGCTTCGTCTTTTTCTTTTCTGCTTCTTGGAGACTCTCGGGGCTCCCTTATCAGCTGCCAGCTGTAGCGCCACCATCTCCCTATGTTCCTTAGACTTTAAGTGCTTCATCCTGATTTCTGCACTTTGGGAGTTTTCATCACAAGCTGGGCAGACCAAGTCCTCGTAATATTCCGTGTCACTCAACAGGTCATGGTAATATTCGGTGTCGTCCTGAACTAGTCTAGCGAGAGGGCCTGCTACTTCTTCCTTACCCAACTGGACATTAGCCGACTGTTGTTCCCTCCCTAGACATCTTTCCTGAAGAGACTTCTTCATGCGTTCATATTCATCCCGCTCTTCCTGGGTTTCCTGCAAATCCTTCACTAATGACCTCATTTGTGATTTCAATACTTCCCCTTCCATCGGGGATTGATTGATCGGGCTATTCAATCCTTCTACTGGAGCAGCTGTTTCAACATTCTGTTGTTCACATAGACGTGATTCAGCGTACTTTTGGCATCCCAGTAAAATCTGTGTTGCAACCTCAGCTATTTCCATAACTTTTGAGAGCTCCGAACTCCTTCCCTTTGAAGATTGAAGCTCGTGTTCAGATTGTTCCCATTGCAGAGTCTTGTCCCTCAGCATATGAAGGAGTTGGCTGACCGTTAACTCTTCCACGGGAACACTGTGGATCAGAGTCTTCTCCATTTCCTCCACCTTTTCCTCCAATGCTTTCACCTTCTTTTCCTCTTGTACTTTGGCTTTCAGCGCTCGGAGAAGTTGCGCCTTGATGCTCTCTAGCTCATGTTCAGGGGCCATTCTTACAGTCTCTGTGTTTCTTACAGTTTCCTTTTCTTCCACTGAAAGGATTCCCAGTTGAATCTGTTCTTCAAGTTGTTGAACCTCGGTCATTGCCGCCTCATATTTGTCTTGGGTTTCCTTCAATATTTTTATGAGTTCTTGGACATCTTGTCTTTCATGTTCTGCCATGTCTTTCACCTCTAATTTCTCATCTATGGATGGAACTTCTACCGATGAGTCTGTCTTGGCCTTGAGCTCATCAAGAATTTCCTGCAGCCTTTGGACTTCTTGCTCATGTTCAACCTTTAGTTGCTCATATGCTTCTACTGAAACTAGCTTTTCGGAGGTTGCCGAGTTAATCCCCTCCAGGATTGTCGCCTGGGCCTGTTCATACTGTTCCTTCAACTTCTCAAACTCTGCTTGTAAGGAGTCGTAGAGAAGAACGGGAATAAAATCCTGGCTTCCTGAAGATTCCTCTTCATTTGCTCCTTCCTTCAAATATTCTAACTCCTGAACAGCATAAGGGAGATGTGATCGGTAATTGGTCACAATGGCTTTATGGTCACTCTCTGCTTGAGCTAGCTGCTTCTGTTGTCTTTCCAGATTCTCCCATTCGGTGTCATAGAACTTTTTCATTGTTTTCATCTCTTGTTCGAGACGGTAACTCACTTGTTCTACTTGCTGTCGTAATTTGAAATAAAGTTGAGTCCGAGCTCGGTGTTCGTCAGTCATGGTTATGTCCGTAAACTGAACAGACTCAGAATTCTCTGTCAAACTATGTTGTCGTTGTTCGGTGGAGTTCTGTTCTGAAACTTTGTTCTTCTCTGGAGCATAAGCCTTTATGCATGCCTTCGTTCTTCCAACCTTAGTCGGCAAGTCCATTTTAGCCTTGTCTTTCATATTTGGGTTGGTCTTATTGTCATCTGTTTCAGATTCTGAGCTGATTGCCTGCACCGAGTCCTCACTCGTTATGGCTTTTAGATAGTGCCATTCCATGTCTATTTTCTTGATCCACTCCCGTCCCAGAAGTGGTGGTCCTCCCTCAGGTAGTACGTATAAGTTCATTCTTGGGTGTTCTTTACCCCCATCTCTCACCTTGACTCTTATCTTCCCTATGGGGTATACTTTATGCCCCGTGTATGTCTGCAATACGAACTTGGTATCTCTTAAGGGTATATGTGAGAATAGCCGGTGGTAATCCCTTCGATTTATGACTGATAGAGCTGATCCAGTGTCCAACTCCATTTTCACTTGGACTCCAGCTATTTTTAGCATGACCCAGATAGTTTGTAGGTCAGCTTTCTTACTCACATTGTGAATTCTCAGACTGCCCAGCTCCTGGCCGTTTGGGTCTGAGTCCGAATTCTGTTCGTCTGAACTCTTCTCAGCCACCTTGTGTACCTTGTTGTACTTTTCCTGTGATGGCTTCCTTTGGTTGTTGGTCTTCTTCCCTGACCGGCATACCTTAGCTATGTGACCCAGTTTGCCACATTTCCTACATTCCTGGTTCCTAAACCAGCATTGGTTCTGGTCGTGTGTTGTCTTCCCACAACGATAGCATTTTGTTGTACTCGAGGTAATTTGATCCACACTGAGTGCCGCTGCCTTTAGCTGCATTTCCGCAGTTCCCTTCGCTGCGGCTTCGTGCGATGCTACAATAAGGACAGCCCTGTCAAGTGTAAGGTCGTTCTCTTCGAGTAGTCGCTTTTGCGTTCCTTCCTTTGACAACCCGCACATGAACTTGTCTCGCAATGCCTCTGTCAGATTCCCTCCAAACTGGCAGTGTTTCGCTAGTCTACGCAGTTCGACCAAGTATTCTGCGTTGCTTTCGTCTTTCCTTTGCATTCTCGCATAGAATTTGAATCGTTCCGCCAACATCAATGGTGTGGGGTTCAAGTGATCCTTCAGAACAGTCACAATATCATCGAAAGTCTGATCCGCCGGTTTAGCTGGTGCTAGTAGATGCTTCAAGAGCCCGTATGTCTTCGCGCCCATCGAGTTTAGCAAGGTTATAGCTTTGTCATCTTCTTCTACTTTATTGGCCTCACAATAGATCTCAATGCGTTCCACATACGTGGCCCAGTCTTCTACCTCGGAATTAAAATCATTGATGTTACCACGCTTAGGCATCTTCCTCTCTTCCTGATAACACCACGAATTATTTCTTTAAATTTTCTTTTAATTTTTTTTTTCCAAGATGGCGGTTTCCCGCGCTTATCTTCTCTCCCCGCCCACTTCAATGGCGGTTTCCCGCTTCTGTCTTCTTCCCCGCCTAATGACGGCTTCCCGCGTTTCTTCCCTAGCGGGAGGGGTACACTTTCCCCACAGGCGACGGCCGCTGGCTTTCAGGTTCACAGCCTGCGCGTCGGCTTCAGGGCTTTCCCTTTTCTCGGCAGGGCCACCGGCGCTGGGTACACCCCGTTGACGGCGAACAGTTTCAGCCGCTGGGCTGGCTCTCGCTCAGTTCCCCTTGCTCGGGCTCTGTCTCTCTCCCGCTCGCTCGGCTCTACCGGCGCTGGGTACACCCCGTTGACGGCGAACAGTTTCAGCCTCTGGACTGGCTCTCGCTCAGTCTCCCTTGGTCGGCTCTGCCTCTCCCGCTCGCTCGGCTCCCAATCGCGCCTCCCAGCCCTCTCGCAGTCCGGTGCTTCCCTCCTCGGCTGCGGCTGAGTTTTTATATCTTCCCGTGCCTACGCTCCCGGTCGCAGCGCTTCGTGGTTTCGGTCGCTGCCCGGCCTTTTTCGCCGGTCGCGGTCTAGCTGTCTCACGACGCCATTGCGTCCCCAGCCTGTCTGTACCGCGGCTTCCTTGCTCCACACTGCCCCAGTCTCAGCGCCTCTGGGCCCGACTTCTGTCCGGCTCCTTTCCCCTTCGACCGTGGTCGAGTGCACCGCCCTTATCCTCCGGTTATTCTTTTTACTTTTCCCTTACTCACAGTCACCATGGCTGGCTTGTTTCTCGTGCTGATCGGCTCACTCCTCACCGTGGCAGAAGGGACAGTCAGTGCCTGTTGCTGATGGAAGTCTTTGTCTCTGAATTCTTCCTCCTTTCCAGCTCTGCAGACTCGAGTTTTCTCCCAGCAGAATGACGAGGGCGGTTGCCTCTTCTCGACGCTCGTTAACTGCTTCGGAAGTGTTGTTGCCGCAGGGTGCGATCGGACCCGTCGCCACTGTAAAGTCTATGGGTTGTTTAGTTAATTAATACACAGACTACCAGAGTAACTTAAAACAGGACTTTACTATTCGAAGGTCAGGGCAAATCTGCCAAATAAATCCTGACACAGCACTTATATACCGGTGTGGTCACCGTCGGTATTACAGTATACAGAAGCCAACAAAGTAGTGCCACACCTAAAATAGTTCTCTTAAAGGTGAACAGTTACATACAATGATTTTCTTAAAGGTAGACGGATACATACACTACAGGTAAGGTCTTTGATGATGGACCGTGCCCTCCGTAGGCAGCGTTTCTGATATATATGTTCTATGGTCGGTAGCCGGCTGCCTGTACCTAAGTCCGGTGTCTGGAACCCAGGGGCGTGGGAGCGATTCGAACTGCTCACAAACAGTCAGGGGCATAACTGACTGGGCGCACGCGCCACACCCGCCACCCCCTACAGAACTGGCGACTGCAGCAGGACACCGGCATCAGGGTTGCGATATGGTAGACAATGGTTCGGATGAGCGAACCATCATGGAGGAAAGGATTTCGGATTATGTGTTTAGCAAGGTGAATATCACTAAGAAGTGGATCACCACTCTGTTAAACGCTGGGCATCCGGTAGATGCAGCGGCCAAATGGACAGAGGGCAAGGAACACAAGAAGTCCTTAGAGAAGGCAGTTTGGCTGATGTGCTTTAAAAAGCAGATCCAGCTTCTAGATGGGCTTGTTGCCGCACAGGCAATCGAGTTAAGGGAGTCAGCCCTGGAAATCCAGGGTAAGGCTCTCACAGGGGAAAAGTTGTTAGTGGCCTTACAGGCTTTGAACCAAGAAAGGGTGCATCTAGTGAGAGAACACAAGTCTCAGCTGGAATACCTATGGTGTCAAGTCACGGAGGCCAAGGGAAATGAGTCAAGGTTGCGGGAGAAAAACGCCCACATGGCAAGGCAGGTTAGGGAACAGGAAGAGAAAGTGCAGGAGGTAAAAGCCGCTTACAAGCTAGCGAATGAACAGGGATTTGAGGAGGCAGACCACGGCCCCTGTAAAGAGAGGATAGAAAATCTGAGCCGGGCCGTCCGGAAGGCAAAAGGCATGGTATGCCTCATAAGCCCAAAGGCAGGTCAGACAGATTTTATGGGGAACGAGGGGAGAACAGTTCCCATGTCACCGGTAGTGTCCAGGGATGAACCGGTTGAGAGAGAGGAGACGTCACGGCCACCACCCGTAGCGCCAAGTTTCAGCGAGGTTTGGCAGCAAGGGGGGGTGGAACCGGGGGTGGAACCCGAAGCGGAGCCAGAGGTGGAAGCGGAGGTAGAGCAACCCCCGCCCGAAAAGCCGGAACCAGAACCGATGTGCCCAGCACGGCATCGGAGGTTCGGCCCACCCGCCAATGGCGACGATGAGGGACCCCTCCAAAACCAGTTCGTGTTACCCTTTAACACCCAGCAGCTTAGGGTTATGGTCAACTATATCGCAAAGCTTTCGGCCAAGGGAGACCCCTCGATCCACTTCAGGGAAATAGAGCAGGCCGCCAGCGTCAACAACTGCGATGACGCTGAGAAGGCCAAGATGTTGCTATTCTCCCTGGAGAGTAGTCTCCTCCAATCCCTCTCTGAAGAATGTAAGAGGACACAGAGCGGTTACGAGGAGCTTAGAGACGCGGTTCTGGAGGCCATGGGGATGGATGAGGGGAGTCCTTTCTCCCGCGTGGAGAGGACGGTACAGCTCTCAGGGGAGACCCCGCAGGCTTTTGCGGACCAGCTGTGGCCGGTGTACCGGAAGGCTTGCCCAGGAATGCCCGGTCAGGCGTTCCTGAACGGGGATTCCCTGACGCACTGGCTCCGGTGCCTGGTGGCGAACAGCTTGCCACAGATCCGGACCAAGGCAGAAGCCTGGTTTGACCCCAAAGATCCCCAGACCACAGAACTCACGGTAATTAGGCAGCTCACTCTGGCCTATAAAAACGTTAGGGGAGCCGATGCACACCCACCCAAGGGTAAACTGCATGAGGTAAAACCCGGACTGGGTAGGAAAGAGTGGCACCAGGAAGGGAGTAACCCCCGCAACACAAAGATCAATTGTTACGGGTGTGGGAAGGATGGTCACTGGCAGAAGGAGTGTAAGAACCCTTGGAAGGATAACAAGGGAAAGCATCCCACAGCCCCAGCACAAAAGGCGGGGGTAGGGACCCCTTCCACAGAGGTCGAGTCGCTTTTGGATGCCATGAGGTCCTTACTGACTGGCCAGGGAAGAGTAGCAGCCGCCACCGGTGCTCTCACCCCATCCGCCCCATCCAACCCACAGCTGTGACTAGAGCCAGCGCAGCCTGTGTATCTGTGTTCGCTCCGATATGATGAGTGGAGGAGCCCCATGATGGAGTTGGAGGTGGAAAAGGTAGCGGGGACCTATCTGTTGGACATGGGGGCATCGCGCACCGTGATCTACTCAGCTAACCCCACCACCTCACCTCTCTCTAGCGGGGTCCCATACAATCTATTGGGGTTCACGGGTAAGGAACAGGCTGGTTTGGTCTCCATCCCGCTCGCCATTCAGATAGAACCACTCTGCTCCAAGTGGACATGTGTCCTGATGAATTGGGACGTGGAAGGTGGAAGAGGGGTCCTGGGGACCGACTTTATCATAGGTCATGGGATCCTTTTGGATTTGAGGAATCACTGCCTCTGGGGGGCAGGAAAAGTAAAAAACGGTGAGATCGTAGTTATCCCGTGTAAGGAAGGGAAGGGGACCCTCTGCACCATGAAGCCCAAAGAGGATTATAACCTTGGGCTCATGGTCAGCAACACCCCACCAGAGTTCCAGGCATTTGTGCAGGCCCACCTGGCCGCATTTGCCACTCACAAACACGACTGCGGGAGGGTCACAGGGTTTGAGGTTAGAGTAGACGGGGACCCCATGGCCCGACCGCAGAAACAGTATAACTTCCCCAGGGAAGCAGAGCCGCACATGGAAGCAGCCATGTCCTCGTTAGTACGGCAGGGAGTTCTGAGGCCGATAGCCACCCATGTGAACTCTCCATTGTGGCCGGTTAAGGAACAGAACAATTCCTGGAGGGCCACGGTGGACTATCAGGTGCTCAATAGTAACATCCCAGCCTGTGCACCTACAGTGGCAGCAGTTGCCGACCTGATAGGGAGTATTCCAGCATCCGTAACCACTGTCACGGTGCTGGATATTTCCAATGGGTTTTGGTCCATCCCTGTGAGGAGGGAGGATCAGTACAAGTTTGCCTTTACGTTTAAAGGGCAACAGTACACGTGGATCTGTTTGCCTCAGGGCTTCCATAATAGCCCCAGCATCTTCCATCAGTGCATGGCGGACAGTTTGAAGGACTTTAGTCAGCCCGGACAGTTGGTACAATATGTGGATGACCTGCTCCTGTTCACTGATTCGAAAGAGGAGCATGGCCCACTATTGGCCGAACTACTGGAGCTGTTCGGACAGAATGGTTTCAAAGTGAATCCCAAGAAGGTGCAGATCGGCCAGCAGGAGGTGAAATTCCTCAGTCTGACCGTCTGCGCCAGAGAAAGGGCCGGAGGTAAGACCGTCCCGGTGAGAAAGGAGAAAAGACAGCCCCTAGAAGGTCCACTCGGGGCAGCGAGCGGGCCCTCAACACAGGTTCGAAAACAGGCCACGGGTTACATCAACCAGTGCGAACTGTTTCAGCCTGAAAGGGGAAAACAGCCAGTCGGGGTAAGGTCTGAGGATAAAGATCCTCAGCCTGCAGCACGAGCGAGTTCACAGACCACACAAGCAGGCACTGTGGCTTGCTTGAAGGGAGCAGCCATCCAGCCCATCGATTGGGACACGCCCGCACTCTTCTGGGATCCAGACGAGGGGGGGGGGACTTGAGGGCGAAAACCCCACCCCTAACCCAGGTGTAGAGAGGGAGGGACCTGAGGTCGAAAACCCCACCTGGGACCCAGCCATGGGACCCAGGGGTGGAGACTCTCAGCTCGCAGCAGCAGCCTGTGAAAAGTTACCTACCCCCAGCCCAGGTTCGGGAGGGGTCAAGCCCGGGGGAGCGGTGGCTCGGGTAAAAAGCCCAGCGGCCAAGAAAGCCCCACCCGCCAAAGCCCCCAAAAAGTCCCCACGGACACCCCAGCCGAGAAAGCCATGGTCACCAGCCCTCCAGTTACCAAGAGCCATCCCTCAAGTCAGGGAGGGGTCCAAGGACGCAGGTCCTCAGCCAGCAGCCTCGGGCTGCGAGGGACCAACAGTGAAGGACGGTGCGGTCATGCCGGGGGTAGCGGTGAGCCGCAGTCCGACAAGGGGTTAGCCTGGCCGCCCGGAGACGGGCGGCGGATGTATATAGTTTTGTTTTAAGTTAAAGTAAAGTATAATTATTTAGCTTAAATTTGGGTGTTTATAATTTGGGTTAAATAAGGTGATGGGTAATTTATGTAAGAAATCTGCTGAGAGTGTGCATATTTGGGTCGAGGTCGCGGGACCCGACCATGCCTCACCAAGCCAGAGAATCTCCTCGGGAGCTGGCGGCATGTTTTACATCTTTTCCAGAATTTTTTTTGGGATGGAATGGATCGTGATCTTATTTGCCCTGATCGGGATGAGCGCGGAGAGGAGGGGTGACGTCCAGGACTCCCACATCTTTGGGTGTTCGGGAGACACGGCGCCCCTGGCGGTCGACGGGAGCGGCGAACGGGATGCGGAGGAAACCGCCGTCTACTTCCACGAGGGAAGGTGGCCAGGATGGTTGGGGTCCAATTCGTCTCAGTACTCCAGCCAAACCAGATTCACGTACGGGGAAGCCTCCCTCCCGTGCCCCCGGGTGCGAGTCGTTTCAACGAGGGTCAGCATCACTGTTGGAAAGCGAATATGTTTAACGTGCAAAGGACACATTACACTGGATCGTTGGTGGTGGCTCAGAAAGTTGAGCAAGGACATGAGGAACCCCGAAGTCGAATGGGAGCGCCTGGGGAATAACACCCATCGGACAATTACCGGGACTCATGGAGGACTGAGTGTGCGCTGGGACAAGTGGTGGGAACCAGACCAAGGGATTTACATCTGTATGTGGGGGTCAGAGACTGTCTGCCCCGCAGGCATATCCATTATTTTCCACCAGCAGTGGCAAGACGCCAGGGATGGGATAAGGTGGGAAACCAGCCTGAAGGCATGCGCGGTCCCCTTCTCGCCAATTCCGGTCAATGCCACTGAGCTGGTAACCCACCCCCGTAAGCTCCCACCCATGGCGCAGGTGGCGAGGTTATACAGAGAATGTTGCCCCACCACCACCAAGGGACCAGGGAATGGGTTGGTATTAGTCCCCACCGATCAGATGCTGTACCAGGGGGTACACTACGCGGTAGCCTCCGTGATTTTAAACCTCATGGAGGTACATTTACCGGAGTGGTGCCCCAAAGAAACAGAGCAGTTATACCAGGCCCTATTGAGGGACATATTCAAGAAGTTTTATGAGTTCGATTTTGCCCATATGGACAAGACCGAACTCTACACCACACACTGAGAATTTTTGGGTAACCCAGGGAGACAAAGAAGGGGTGCATGGAATGATGTTTTTACTGCGTTTAATACTGGGTCCTCTGTCATCAATAGCTTGGATGACATAGAGCTGCCGACCCAGATAAACGGTCTAAAAACACAATTAAGAAGGATATTGCTGGATGAGAACAAGGTAGTGGGCTCAGAGCTGCACGAGGACCAGGCCATGATGGTCCATTTAAAAGAGATCACAGCCGAGTTGGAAAAACACGCAAAGACGGTAAATGCTCTCATAAGGGAGGACAGAAATGCTTCCGACCAAGCTGCGCAGAATGAGGTGTGCGTGTTATACGGGGCATGGTTACTGGGTGAGGGCCGCAGTAACCTGGAGGATTTAAAACAAGGTTTGGTCCCCTTCTGGATTAGCAACAAGCACCTCGCAGCCCTCCACCCTTTTGAGAATGCATTGAGCCCATGCCAACTCCGGCTAGCCTCCGAAGCCTACCCAGTCCCCGTGGATTGTGGGCGGTCCAACCACACAATCATGGGAGTAGTAGTTAGGATACCGGTCATGGGTAGGGTAGCCTGACCCGCACCAGTATACAGGGTGGAGAACATTGGGGTCATTCAAGGGGGTGCACACATTTGTTTCACAGCGGTCCCGCCTTACGTCATTAAGTGGGAGCATGCTATGACAGGTACCGACCTCTCAGGGTGCCGGAGCCGGGGAGCACACATAATCCTGTGTCCCCAGCACTTGAATGCCGTTTCAAAACCGTAGTGTGGGTTCAGAGCTGCTGGAGCAAAACCTATAAATTGTACCATGGAGGCAATGGCACAAGGCCATGTTCCCCCGCAGGTAGCATATATAGGGGGTGGGACATATTGTGTCACCACCGGCACGTCCCACTACCAGCATCGACAGCATAGCTGGTGCCTGGTCAGTGACGGCAGTTTTTGTTTTAAACCCAAGGCAGAAGTTCAAGTGGCCCAGGAGCGAATTGTCCCCATTCCTGAACCCTCCACTGTTCACCTCACTGTGAAGGAGAATTTTACGAATTTGGCTACGAAATTCCTCCTCTCCCTGAACACCTTACCAAAATACTCAAAGCCATTATAGTTTCACAGAAACATTTTTACACTCTCGAGCAGATAACAGTAGAGATAGGGACTAAGATATTGGATATTGTGACTCCACCCTGGTGGAACATTTTCAATAATATAGAGGTCCCTTCATAGATCAGACTGGCTTCCCACATTCTCGTGGTTTGCCAGTTAGGAATAGTGTTATATTTAGTTTGCATCCAGCGTAAGGGAAAAGGTCGGTGGTCAGAATTCCGAAACCAAAGCTTTTGGAGGGAACATTATGTAGAGGTGGAGGAAGATACGCCGGTTTAAGTCTTTGTCCCTGTATTTGATTAAAGAATTGTTGTTTCTTTGTGTTTGTTATTTTTAATCAAAGGTTTTCTTTTTTTGGTTTGTGTTGCGACGCGGTTTAATAAAGATGTGTGTGCCAAGTGGTGCAGGGGTGTTAGAGCCCCTCCATGATTGGATGTGTGTGTAAAGCCTGTAATTTTACTCTCTGTATGCTGATGTACACTACATTTTCGCGGAAAGGGAAGTGCATGTGTCGTGGGTATATTAGATAGATAATTGCAGGGGAAGGTTGACTATGGAGGGATGGAAAAATTTTGCTCACTTTAAGAATATGATATTTCAAGCAAGTTTTAGTATCACAGGGAGGAATGTAAAATTGCAAAATTTCTACATCTCCCAGAAGGTTATTATTAATGAGAAGGGACCCTGCCATGGACATTTTAAATTAAAGGGTACCCAAGATGGCTTCCGAGCCTCGTGGCAGAAAGCCTGTGGGATTCAAATGTGGATTTTGCAGAGCAGACAGCTTGGGCATTATCAAAACTAAGGCTGCAGGTTTTCTGTGAAGAGAACTCTACCAGACAGAACTTTGAATAATGTATCAGACCGAATTGGAGTCAGGTCTAAATTCAGTGAGGCCCACAGTTACAACCATCAAGCAGCCTGCATACATAATCGAGAACAGATTAAACACAGCCATCGAGGCTGGACAAGCCCATCAAAGAACTTTCAGAACGATACAAGTCAATTATCGGGCCGGTAAATGCAATTTCCGGCCATCTAAAAACAGTTAACATGGATTGCTACCATTATTGGAAGCTAGCCCGCCAAAATTAAGACAAAAGAACTAACCAGATTTGGCGCGAAGATAAGGCCTTTCGAAAAGGTATAACCGAAGGCCCCGGGTAGCAGTCCCAGGTTAGGTTCGTTCGCTCTCTCGTGCTCGTTGCCCTCGACCCTGCTCTCGTGGCTCCGGCCTCTTATGCTGCCGCTCGTACTCGTGCCCTGGCCTCGTGGCGGGTTCTCTCCCCGGAGCAGATTTTCAGTAGCCAGAGACACCATACCAACTGCTGGGAAGGGGAGCGAGGCCCAAGTCCACAGCCATCTAGGACGCCCAGGCCGCAGAAAGAGGTGAGACGAAGTCGAGCAGGTAGCCCAGGACTTGTAGTGTAGTTAGACAGGCGCGATGAGATGAGGAAGACGATAAAACCTCGATAAGGGCAGAGCAGAGCAGCGCGAACCGTATCGGTAATTTAAACCCCCAAGCGCCTAGTTATAAGCTGACGCCTGAGGGGAGGGAGGAAGTCCCTGAGGAGGATAACAGCAAGCATCTTGTTGAAAGAAAGTGAGGATAACAGCAAGCATCTTGAACACAGTGTTAACATAGGTCTCCACGCCACAACGAATACCCAGGCGTTCAGTGCCTGGCCAATAAGGCCTAAACGGTAACGACTGGTGACTGTCCAATAAATATAATGTTACCGCCGACGACCACCCAAGGGAGAAGAAGAGGAGAACCCATCGGGACGAGACGACGACGATAGCTGAGAAGAAGAGGGTGTATCACGGCAGCAGCTGCAGTACTGCGCTTCTGAAGACCACGTGGCGACGGGGTACCTAAGAGGACAGAGAGCAAAACCTCAAAACCCGTTTTCTTTTCCAACAGTTGACTTTGAACTTGGATTGGTGAGCATAAATTTTGGCCCCTCATAGCTCAATCAGGTTAGGTATAGGGGTGGGATAAGGATAGGGGGATTGTTAAGATTATTGTTTTCCTTCAATATGCCGTGTGTTCCCCATTCCCTGTATAAGTGTATTTGCCTATAATATTGTAGTGGTAATTTCCTTTTAAGACTGTATTAAAATTTTCCTGTTTAATAAAGTCTTGGTTTTGTTTGCATCCAAACCACCTGTCTACCCGAGTTTTCTATATCGCTGCCTGTACCTAAGTCCGGTGTCTAGAACCCAGGGGCGTGGGAGCGATTCGAACCGCTCACAAACAGTCAGGGGCACGCACCACACCCGCCACCCCCTACACTGGTGACTTTGACAGCCACTGGTAAGGCATGTCCACCTGCTCCTCTGGGCTGCAGGTCTAGCTCCAGCAATGTGTAAATGTCTGCGATGACCTGACCTGATAGCCAGAGCCTCCTTTGGCACTGCTGCTCAGTCATGTTGAGGAAGCTCATCCTCTGCCTGTATACCCTGTGTTGGGGGTATTGCCTCCGGCGCAGTGCAGCCCTGCGCTGATGTCCTCTGTCCTGTGCAGCATCAGGTTGAGGAGAAGGTTAGTGGTGTTGTTGTTGGGGCTGCTGGTGTGCC
This sequence comes from Somniosus microcephalus, assembly GCF_052327205.1. NCBI lineage: Eukaryota > Metazoa > Chordata > Chondrichthyes > Squaliformes > Somniosidae > Somniosus > Somniosus microcephalus. The sequence continues at coordinate 82,844,751 of NC_141001.1, read as the reverse complement.
TGGTGCTGCTGGTGTTGGGGCTCATCATGGTCCGATTCTGAGGACCAAGGCGAGACGGTATAGTTGGCACCCATGCTAATGGAGTAGATGGCAGATGAAGTAGAGATGACAGAAGCAATCTGTCAATGTTGTGATAGGTTCTAACAATAAGGTGACACTTGATGGAGACTTTGCTGGAAACACTTGCAGCCTCTAGAAAGCTAAATCTGTGCTGCCAATGCAGTCAGCAACAGCATCTGATTTAGGAAAGTGATCAGCTGTGAGATGGGAGTTTTTATTGTGCTTTCCATGCTGTGCACTAAACAGCTGGATCAATGGCTACTCAACTTCTGCCTCAGGTTGACAGATGTGGTTCCCGAGCTGTGTGATTCCTGTGGTCATCCATTGAAATTTGAAAGGTGCGGTTAAAAAGACTCTTAAGGGTCTGACAAGTACCTAATAATGATTTAAATTAGGTCGCCCACCTCTGTTGTTCGGGTCGCTGCCGCGCCGGCAAACGCATTGGGGGGGGCGGCGGGGGGGGGATGACGGCGGGTTCCCATCCTGCTGAAAGATTTTTCAAATTTTCCACCCAACCCACCTTCAATTGTGCCCACATGGGCCCCAGAAAATTCTGGCCATTAAATGACGGCATGCAGACCAGTTTCAGCCAGCTGACTTCGCCAACTGCAAACCATGGTGGTTGTTTGGACATTAGAAACAGTAGAATGACATTGGCCCAGAATTTGTGGTTGTAAGGACTCTGGAACTGTCTGCACTGGCCATCATTACTGTGTGAACCTGACAACAACTTCTGGAGTCCGCATATGCGCAGTTAGAGGCAGAAATCCTGAAGTTGCTGTCAGTGATACCCTGCTCCTCCACAGGGTGCGCTGTTGCAGTCTTTGCAGATGCAATCAACACAATAAGTGAATAAGTAAAAAAATTGAAAATTTTAAGCCTTGTTGAATCAGAAGTAACTCAGTATTTTTAACAGTGCACTAAGTCATAATTACTGCTGAACTACCCATCTGGCTCTGAAAAACACATTTTACAAGTGTGGAGTCTCATTCCCTCAGAAGAACATTTAAAAATTGCATATATTTTAAAATCATAAAAAATATTTTTTTAATGTTTATGATATTTCAACTTCTTCTTCAATCCCATGTGCATGTCCCAATCTTTATTTCCTTTCTGTACAATGATTAAAATGTGAATTATAACCTCTGCTTTTTACTTCCTGCTGTGCTGTCTTTGAGAATTCTTCAATCTGATTGGTTGATTAGCTTGCTTGCTGCTAGCATTGTTGCTGGATGCCACAGATAGTGCCAATTTCAAAGTCACGTCAGAAGAGAGGAAATCCACGCTCTAATGCCCGCTAAATCTTTGTGGATAGCTTTTTGAGATCAACGGTGAACGCAAAATCCAGACCATTGAATTTTCTTTGGTAATGCTGAGCTCAAATATTTCATCCAGCTAAGAGTATGAATTAGAAATCTGGCCTCTTATGTAAGATGATTCTGAAGTCCTGACGCGTAGCTATCACCCACTGCAGTAGTTATCTAGACCTTTCAAATGGAGCATGCACTTGTTGTTATAACTCCTTTTCCAACTGATAATGCTGCACCAGAATCAATCCTTTACTACTGAATGTTTAGAGAGAAGTTCTCAGGTTACAACGGGAGAAAAACACCACGGCACAGATTAGGTACATCATCTCACACATTTGTAAATAAATAAAGATGCACTTGATTTCTCACATTTACTTCCTTCATTTCTAAAGTTGCTAAATCGTACACAATTTATATCCTGCCTGAAATGCATTTCACTTTCATACAGGCTGTTAACACATAGAACCATGGATGTTTACAACAAAGAAATAGGCCACTCAGCTGATTGTGTCTGTGCCAGAGCATAAGCCTCATATTTATGAAATTGACAGACCATGCGGTTATTGTGAAACTACATTTAATAAACATTATTATGAGTAATGTCAGATAATAGTAAACGAGACAAAAAAAGCAGAGTATCTGCCAAATAAATGTAGGACTGATAATTCAAATTGGCAGAAAAATATTTGTCCGTAATTAAACCATCTGGCAAAAATCTGGGCAGAGAAATGTTCTATTGAAATTAACCGTGATGGCAGCAAGTGCCACCTTTGATTTAAATGAATGAGTTCACACTTCAACATTTACAGTGTGCGACCAATCCATAAAGAGCTCCTCATCCCACAGTAGAACAAAACTAAATATTTAGTTTGATTTTGATGGAGTGATAGCCATATTTCCAACAGACTACTGCATCAGCTACAGGTGTACAGGTTCACTATTTGCATTGACCTGTAATTTCCGAGAGGAGGCTTCCTGCGTGCGAATGCCTCCTATCGGAAAAAAAATCTACAAACTTACCTGAGGGCTTCCGAGGCGCGTACACTTCCGCTCCTTGGCCTCTCCACAAGGCCCACGTATCCCAGAGGCGCATGCAGTTCGCAATGTAGGGGGTGGAGTGTGCCCAGTCAGCTCTGCCCCTGACTGTCTCTGAGCGGTTCAAATTGCTCCCACACCCCTGGGTTCTAGGCACCGGACTTAGGTATAGGCGGCGATACAGAAAATAGAGCAGACAACTGGTTTGGTACAAGAAAACCGTAATTTTTATTAAAGGCACAATAAAATCACAACACTGAGAATTACTAGGATAATTACAGGCATATAAAAGTACACTTATCTGGGATCTGAAACCGGCATTTCCAATGTTCCTATAGGTGCGTACACAGCTCATACACACCCGTAGGCATCGGAAAATACGGGCCATTATGTTTTTCAATCAGTCAATATTTTTAAAACATATCACAAATACTATCTCGGGACAATAATATGAAAAAGTCTAGCAATATTAAAGGAGAATTTTATTTTAATGATTTGCAGTGTATTCTGGGTGAAGGGGTTGTTTGGGTATATTGGGCCAGATTTTGTTGTCAAAACAATGGTGAGGCTAATGGCACTCACTGTTATTTATGCGTAAACGTTACGGCAACTTCAGGCAAGGGGGAAATTTGCGGTTAAATGCCAAGATCCAAATATTGCTGTCTATGTGGCGCCGCTCTGCCATTGGCTTTGCAAAAATGACATTTTGCTGTCTGCCTCACCATTGACATGCATTGAATGGTGTGAAGCTGCTATATTTGAGCATAGATACAAATTAAATACGCCACAGAAAGTTAAATCTTGTCATTTCAAGTGTAAGTATTCTTTTAACAATGTCATAATTGTTCATTACTGCCAATCAACCTCTCTGGCACTGACAATTACAAGTGTGGAGTCTCATTTCTTCAGGTATTAATTGTTATTTGAGATTTTAAAATGTCAAGTTTTATTTTTTTTTCTTAATCTCTCTTAATCTAATCTTCCTTTCCCTCTCTTTCTGTAACTGATTTGACATTGAATTCACCCATACTAATTTACACTTCCTTCTTAGTCCATCCGCTATTTATTTCTCAATCTTTCTATCTGACTGGTTAAGGAGCTGCACAGTTGGTTTCCCTGTTCACTCATGCCCTGTTTTCCGTGCTGCGCCATTATCAGCTTGCAATTTCAGCAACTTTCAGGGTGCAGGGGCACGTCTAACTAATGGCAGACACCATTAGATGCCCTGTTACAGCAAAATCTGGCCCAATAAAGTGTGAGCTTCTGGTTAAAATTCTCTGCAGCATGCCGAATGTCCTTTTTCTAAGTAATCCAATTAATTTTTAATTGAAAAGCAAAATACTGCGGATGCTGGAAATCTGAAATAAAAACAGAAAATGCTGAAAATACTCAGCAGGTCAGGCAGCATCTGAGGAGAGAGAAACAGAATTAACGTTTCAGGTCGATGACCCTTCGTCAAAACTGAAACATTAACCCTGTTTCTCTCTCCACAGATGCTGCCTGACCTGCTGAGTATTTCCAGCATTTTCTGTTTTTATTAATTTTTAATTGAATTTATCTGGTCAAAAATTTACCACCTCATTATTTCTTTTAATTGAAATTGAACATTGTCAATGTACTGTTGTGTGATATATTTCTGTCTAAACGCAGGGCCTTATGAGATGACTGTGAATTTCTCAATGTGTACAAATATTGTGCATATAGCTGGATTACCAAATTTTCCATCATTTATCCCAGTTAAGGGGCTCATTAGCTGCTTGAGAAGTGTTAAAGAACCATTACTAGGTCTAGCACATTGTACAAAACTGCCTGTTTAAAAAACCACGTGCATCCATCAATTTTGTTGGCAGGTTATGAACAATAGAAAGAGAAAAATAGTCTTTTTTTTAAACAGAGGAAAACATAGCCCAAAAATAGCCCAAGAGCTGCATTGCATTGAAGGTTGTGATTCAATCTCAAGATTCCGATGACATCCAGATATTCCGCAGTGCTGGTTCTTATGCCATGCCCAAACTTTTGTGCATTACAGGCCTGGAACTGTATTACAGCCATACATCTTACATCTGATTAGGACCTTGTCATAATAGTCACTTCTACATTAATCATTATGAATGTACACACTTTTCAGTTTTGACATTGTGCTGTTCTGAACAACCTGAAGTACTTTAAAATCGTAGGCTCAATGACTTTTTTTACATAAGATTTGACCAACCATTGATAAAAGCTACACAAATATCTTCACTTGGTTTCAGATCCCAGGTATATCTCGATATTATGCTATAGCTACAGTGGACTATAGTTCATCTTGTGGTGAAGCAGAAGTGGCAATATTCATGAAATGTCCAGTTATATCAGCTATACCTGAAAGATACCTGTAGATCTTTTTCATGTTAAAGTTATCTAGTACCGTTTTGTTCTGTAACCGGTGTAATTATGAAGTGCAGCTTCTAAAAGGTTTCATGCTGGAGGAAGGAGCAAAGAGATTTTTAAAAAGCATGAGGTGACAACATGATACTTTAATCACCTTATGTTCCACTATGCCAGAAAAACTGAAGACTTCTCTTGACCACTAGTTAAACACAAAGATTTATTGGGCTGTCAGGTAGGTTGGACACCATAGACCTACTTGACTTAAGAAAATTGGATACTGCAGACTCAAAGCTACTACATTGTCAGTGAAGATAGACACCACAGACACTAGAGTGCTGAGGAAATTGTATATCACATATGCACTGAACCATTACATTATTAGGCAATTAAGACAAGATGGGGGAAAATTTGTCCACTTAGCACCGCCCGTTAGTGCCAGTAGATGGCGCTAATGTGGTGTTGGGACCAGTACTGACAGGGCGAGGTGAATCTAGCACTGCATGCCAAATTGGGACCCCTGTAGTGCTGCCAGTAACAACTATCGCCGGGGACCTCAATGCCAGGGAGATCATGATGTCAGTGAGTGTGCAACACTCACTGAATGACTGATTTCTCAAATTGCTTTTAGCCACTTACCTCATTGCATGGAGTAAACAGGGAGAGCTGGTGTGCAGCACTAGGAAGCCAGCTGCAGGGATGTTATTTAAAGGGATCATCAGTAATCACTCGCACCTGTCAGGCTAGTGCAGTTTCAGTGGCTTTTTGTTAGTTTCCGCCATTGCAACAGTTTCATTGTGTAATTTCAAAGTTCTTTTGTATCAGGAATCTTGTAGCTACATTTATTCTTCAAAGATTCAAACTGCAACACTTGGTAAGATTAATAGGGGCTGTACTGGCATGCCACCTCGCCCTCCAGGATCTACAGTGGAGGGAGCGTAGGCAGCAAGAAAGATGGGAACATGTGCGCAGAGGGGGGATGACGAGCTTGAAGAGGAAGAAGATGAAGAACAGGAGGGAGGGAGGAGGCGGCTGGACAATCAGACTGTGATGTGGTGTGCCACCTCCCTCCACATAGTGTGGCAGACTTATGGCAAGGGTCTCCTGCTTGTTGGTGGGTACAGGCCTGCCTGCCTTCTCTCCAGCACTAAAACCAATGCCTCCAAAGCTTCATGGGAAAACCTGCAGGCTCGCTCCCTGAGGCGGCGATCTGCCATGAGGATTTGTAAATAAGTGCTCCTTCTCCTTGTCCTTCTTATGGTTGTTGAGGCAGATGCACAGCCAACAATGCTGAGAATGAGGTGCTGCAGCATCAGTGAACCTCCCCTTCAAGTAGTGAAAATAACCTGTGGCAATCATGAGTTGCGATTAGACTGCACCCGATATTGGTCCAGTCTTTAAGTGTAATACCAATGAGCTTGGGTTTTTAGACTTGATTTAAGACTCCAAGGGGGAGAAATTCAGTATCGCCCCATTTGGGGCGCAAAGTTTAGCGCCTGGCGCTAATTTTCGCCTCCGACTGCAAACTTGGCTTTTATCGCCCCTGGAGGTGATTGGAACACTAAATCAGGTGCTGCACACCTATCTTAAGGCGCAAAGGCCGAGGAGTGTGGCGCTAACTCAGAGCACTGTCGAAGCTCATGTGATGTCAGTCAGCAATGGAACACAGACACACTGTCGGCGGCCAGTTCTTAAAGAGGATTGGGTCGATCTTGCTCTCCATCCACAGCCTGCTCATTGCAGCCTTGAATCTAGGCCTGGAGAGACCTGTACATCAAATCTGTTAGAAAGAACAATGGAGAGGCCCAGGGAAAGAGCTCAGAGTGCAGCCCCCACATTCTCTTTTAAATCGATGCAAGGAAGATCAAATAAAAAAGAACCTGCAAAGTGCTGCTCAGTACCCAAAACTCCTCAACACAGCTCTGAATATCTCCTGCAGTCTCTCTCTCACTCAGAATGCGTGGTGAAAACATTTCGCCGATAAAAAAAGGCAGGAAGAGGTCGCCTTTAAATAGCGCTCCCCCAGTTCCTTCCTGACTGCAAAACGCTCCCCTCAACCTGTCGTTGCTAGCGGCAGGCGGTAAGACAGGGGGCACCACTCAATATCCGGTCCGGGGCACTACCAGGGCGTTGCACATTCGACTGACATTACGATCTGTGGGTGCAGGAGATCATGGCAGTAGTGTTTAGCGCTGCTGCAAAATGTCTAGTCAATTTCGTGAGCAGCGCAAACATCGCCACACACGGGCGCTAGTTGATTTGCACCACATTAGCGCCCTCTTAAGGCGCTAATGGGAGGTGCAAACCAACCAAATTTTCCCCCCCAATCATTTTATTGAGCAGTGAGGACGAATTTTGTGTGCAGTCTTGAGCATTTTCGCCTGGTGCTAATTCACCATCTTTTGTCCTAACACCACCCATTCCTTGGCTATAACAAATTTCTAGCCCCATGGACCTAATAGAAAAAAAGATAATACTTACAACTGCTAGGTTGTTGGGGAAAATCAGACAATGGTGTGGGGAAAAGCTAACATATATATCACCACTAAACTGTCAGGAAAGAAACTACATACATCCACAAGTCTGTTGAGGAAATCATACACTACAGACCTACATCGAACACTACGACCAACAATGGGATGAATTACTAACAGTGCAGACGGGGAAATGATATAAAAAGGAATTCAGTTCAGAGTATGTTTTTAATTCAAAATCTTGTTTGTGGTAAAGAAAAATTACTTACATACTCTTGTGATTATTCCGTATTTCATTTTAGATATCTTCAATATTATATGCCTATTTAAAATTATATTTACAATGTTGTTTTTATACAAACATAAAGGCCTAGAAATTCAGTATAGCCACTTTTGGGGCGGTAAAGTTGGGCGGTCGCTAAAGTTAGCGCCCGCCGGAAAGTGCAGGTCACTTCGCCGAAATTCAGTAGATCTGGCCAAGAGTTTGGGCGAGCGCTGAAACTGGCGTTGCACTCCTATCTTTAGGCGCTAAGCCGGCAGTGCGGACTGATAACGCCGAGGCCGGGCGCAGCGCAGGTGCGGTCATGTTTTGATTGACAGCAAGCACCCTGACGCTGGCCAGCTCTTAAAGGGGGAAGGGTCGACTTGGTCTGCAGCCACGCCCTGGATAGTGGAGCCCTGCAGCTAGGCCTGAACACTGCTGGTGGACCCAAATAGCGCCTGAAGCCATGGAGAAGGCCCGTGAACGAGCGCAGCGCTTCTCCCAGCATGCTTTGAGGGTGCTGGTTAGGGGGTTGGAAAGGTACAAAGAGATCTTGTGCCCGGACAGTGGCAAGAAGGCTCCCAGGAGGCAGTACAGGAGAGCCTGGAGGAAAATCGCCCACAGGGTGTCAGTCAACAGCGATGTCCCCAGGACTGGTGACCAATGCCGCAAGAAGTACAACGACCTCACTCGGATGGTCAAGGTGAGTACCCTTTCCAGTGTCCTCCTCATCCTTGCATGTGCACCTCACATTATGGGCAAAGGGACCTCAAAGGCCTAATGGCCAGCCCTCCTCCCGCAGCTATGGCACTGGCATGATCCTCAATAGCACTTTCTGCACTTAACACACTGGCCAAGCTATTCGACCATGGGAGGCAGTGCACACAACAACAGGGCACCACACTGGCCAAGCTATTCCACCATGGGAGGCAGTGCACACAACAACAGGCCACCACAATGTACTTAGAGGCCGTCCTTTCTCTTGCAGGCCAAGATGGCCCGGAATTTGAAGAGCCAGAATGTCACTGGGGGAGGCCGTGCCCAGTTCCAGGAGCTCAGTGAGCTGGAGGAGAGCGTGGCTCGACTCATGCGTGGCCGGGTGACTGGCCCTGTTGCCATTGGAGATGCCGACCCTGTGCTGCGACCCAATGGTAAGGACATGACCGTTTGGACCTCTCTCATTCCCCTAGCGCATCAGATCTACATCCTTTGCCACTGTCCGACCAATGCGCTGAATGCCACCACTCATGCCTCCCTCGCTGATGCCCTGTCCTCACTCTAAAGCTACTCTTGTGCCTTCCTGCTTTCAGCTGGTGAGGAGGAGGTCCTTGAAGCTGAGAGTGCCAGTCCCTCGGAAGAGGAGGACGACGAGGACCAACAGGAAGGCGGCACATCGGGCGAAGCCTCATCCGCGCCAGGGGATGGCAATGGAGGGGAGACGTCTTGCCTGGAGGAGAGCCAGGGGGAAGTGCTGCAGGGGGGTGTAGCTCCTGGGCCCAGTGGCATCCAGGCACGTGGGAAGGGTCGGGCAGAATGGCGGCCTTCTCCCCAGAGGGGGCAAGTGTTGCAGGGGAGGCCAGTTCCTGGGCCCAGTGGCGTCCAGGCACGTGGGAAGGGTCGGGCAGAACGGCGGCCTTCTCCCCAGAGGGGGCAAGTGTTGCAGGGGAGGCCAGTTCCTGGGCCCAGTGGCGTCCAGGCACGTGGGAAGGGTCGGGCAGAACGGCGGCCTTCTCCCCAGAGGGAGAGTCCGGCCTCCAGTCCGGAGACGGTCCTCGCCCAGGAGGTGCGCCTCCTAGATGAAATGTCCGCGGATTCTGAGCGCCGCCACAAGGAGTTCATGGGGGTTGTGGGACAGTTGCCTCAGGCCATTGAGTCCCTGGCTCATAGTGTGGCCGCTTTCGGGGACTCACAGGCCAGGGGTGTCGAACAACTCGCGGCAGCACAGGACAGGGGTGTCGACCAACTCGCGGCAGCACAGGACAGGGGTGTCCAGCAACTCGCGGCAGCACAGGACAGGGGTGTCCAGCAACTCGCGGCAGCGCAGGACGCGAGTCGCGAGTTCATGAGTGGTGCCGTGCAGACACTCACTGATCTGATGCGGGCACAGACCAGGGCAGTTCGGGCACTCACTTCTGCCACACTCGCTGTGTCGCGGAAGCATCGCCAGGGCACCCGCCGCCCTGCTGCAGCACAGCGGTCTGGCCTCCACCAGATTGCTGCGCTTGCTGCACTGCCAGCCCGGCCGAGTGCCAGTGTCTCTGGCGACCAGCGAGCGCCTGGCATCAGCCAGCTTGCCCCCATTGCTGCAGCCGCCACTGCAACTCCCCCAGCCAAGGTGCGACGAGCTGCTGCAGAGACTGATGCTGCCCAGCCACAGCTGCAGCAGTCAGCAGCCGGCCCCTCCAGGGCCGGTCCTCGTCTAGGCCGACCCCCAAGGGCATCTGCCGTCACGCATTCTGCCCCTCAGGAGCCTTCCCCCAGCCTTGCAACACCCACAGGGCCCAGGTTGAGGCGGAGCAACAGGTCGGGCAGGGGCCGCACAAGGCTGCACAAGGACTCGCCCTCTCAGCACACCCAGTAGAGTGTGTTGGCAACGGTTTTTTTTATATGGGGGTGTTTGCGTTGTGGGGGGGGGGCTTATTTTGGTAAGGCCGAGGATGAAGGCCAATTGGATGGGCAAGTTTTGTTATTCCTCCCCAGGTTGTGGGAGTGAGATATTTTGCTGACTGATTTTGGGGGTTTTGTCTGTTTTTCTGTTTCATGTGGGAAGGGCCCTGAGTTTGTTAAATAAAGCTTTTTATTTATTCAGCTTGTCCAGGTGTCATGTTTCCAGTGGTTGTTGCGTTAAGCGGCTGAGGGCTTGCGGAGCGGCTGCATTCAGGTGCGTTCATTGCCACAATCCATTCCCTGACAGGGGGCCTAGAAGTGTCGTTCAATAAGCCGCCGGCGGACGGCCCTTGGACCTTGTGGCTCCCTCCTGGGCTGGTACTCCTCCTCCTCCTCCTCCTCCTCCTCATGGTCCTCCTGCGCGTCCTCCTGAGGTGGTGGTGCTACGTCAGGTGGCAGTGCCTGAGTCCTGCGGATAGCCAGGTTGTGCAGCATGCAGCAAACGACGACGAACTGGGAGACTCTATCCGGCGAATACTGTAGAGATCCACCGGAGCGATCCAGGCAGCGGAACCATTGCTTGAGGATGCCAATCGTTTGCTCTATGATGTTCCTTGTGGCTTGATGGCTTTCGTTGTATGCCTCCTCCGCAGGGGTCCTGGGCGCGCGGAGCGGGGTCATGAGCCATGTACACAAAGGGTAGCCCTTGTCCCCAATAAGCCATCCCCTTGGTGGAGGCTGTGCCTCGAACATGTCAGCCACAGTAGTCTGGCGCAGGATAAATGCATCGTGGCTGCTTCCTGGAAAGCGGGCATTGACAGCTAGGATGCGCTGCCTGTGGTCACACACCAGCTGTACATTGAGGGAATGGTAGCCCTTCCGGTTGCGGTAATTCTCGGCATTGTTGATGGGTGCCCGCATAGCCACATGCGTGCAGTCAATGGCGCCCTGCACCATGGGGAAGTCCGCGATCCTGCCAAATCCAACTGCACGCTGCTCCTGCCTCTCTAGGGTCATGGGGAAGGAGATGAATTGGTGTCTCCTCGCGAAAAGGGCATCGGTGACCTGCCGGATGCAGCGATGCGCGGCGAACTGGGAGGTGTTCGCTATGTCCCCAGCAGCGGCTTGGAAGGAGCCGCTTGCATAACAGTTCAGAGCCACCGTGACCTTCACTTCCACCGAGAGAGACGCCCTGCACATCAGCTGTGGACGCAGATCTCTGTGAAGCAGCTGGCAGATCTCTGCAACCACCTCCCTTCTGAAGCGCAGCCTCTTAACACAATGCGCGGCAGTCATGGTGAGATAGGACACCTGCTGCCGGTATTCCCTGAGTGGGTAAGGCCTACGTTGCCGACGCCTGATGGCCCCTCTGCGTCTAGGCATGGCTGGCCCTCTCACACAGCGTCTGCGAGCCCTTCGCACATAATGCTGGAACTGAGGGTTGGAACCCCATACAGCCCCCATAATAAACTTGCAAACAGTTAAATCACAATGATTCAAATTTCCAAGCTCTGGCCAGAAGCCAAAAATACCTCTCCTATGTTGTCCCAAATCAGTAAGCTCTGTTCCTTGGTCTCTGTCCAGAAATCCAAAGCACTGAAGTCATTGCAGCAAAATGGCTGGGCTTTATAGGTCAGTGTAAGTGCCCTTTAATTAGCGCTCCCCGAGGCCCACAGGGCCTCTGTTGCGTTCCACTTCACAGTTCTTAACAGCGCCACGCCCACATTGGCCGGGCGCCACTGAATTTCCAGTTTGGGGCGCACAAACAGCGTTGCACGACGAAATGACGTCATAAGCTGCGCGCGCAGCTGAGCGGGCGCAAACACTTTACGCCGGCGCTAAATGTCAACTGAAGTTGGGCGTAGGCGCAGATCGTTCTGCGCCCGGGCGCTAAGTGCCTAGCGCTGCAAATCTACCCCTCTTATGGCGTTAATGGCTGGCGAACGCAACTGAATTTCTAGGCCAAAGATTTTTAACTGTGTATTTAAGATGTATAAAATGTAGCTTTTCAAAATAACTTTTAAATCTAAACATATTTACTAAAGCGTATGTAACTATAATTGGAATCTGAGGCATAAACCAATTTATTACGGTATTAACTCTTGACATTGGCATGCAACTGTATACACACTTAAAATACTTTTAATAAAAATGTTGATGTATGATACTTATTTAAAAGTACATATAATTTTGTCAAATTGAGAAGAAGCAAAAATAAAATATGGCCTGGACAAAGGATAGCTTAGCAATAATGGACAACAGTATTATCACAGCAAAATTTAGGTGGCATCATCGTGTCCTGTTGTCCCATTGCAATTAATATGAAAATAAGACTTTGATAAAAGTAGCCAAAGCAAGTTGCCAAGTTAATAGTTCAATTGCTTAGATAGCATGGAAACAAAATTGATAATACTAAATATGAATATTGGGACATTAGGAATGAGAACAGACCAGTGAACATGTTGACCTTGCTCTGGTTATGTTAAGTCCATGACCTGGACATTTATATTTTTCAGACTGACTATATTATCATACAATATACAAGATGCCTTGTTATCAGGAATGGTATGGCTCAGCTATTTAGAACATGGTCCTTTTCATTTCTGTGACCCGACTTCAACTTCAGACCGAACTGATGCAATGAACATTTATTTTCTCTATTGCATGCAAAGATTTTTAAATGAGCAGCTGGAGTTTCTAATAGCTCCACAATGCAAAGCTGCTCATAATTCAGCACAAATTGATACTCGAAGACCAGGATGGTAGTACAGGAAAAGGACAGGTTCATGCTACTTTACAGGATATTCTTTGAGTCAATGGTTGCTCAGAATAAAAGATGCTTTATTTTGTACCTAGTCTGTGTTGTATTTGATTTTGACTATTTGATGTGAACACTGGATATTAAATGGAGAAATGCTCCATCTTCCTAGCATTAAAATTCATGTCCTTGATGAGAATGGAAATTCATCAAAAATATAAAGCATCTGCAGCACAGTTTCTGCCAACCTATAGAACGTTAAAAATTATTTATTTATTGCACTTTTCTGTGATCTGTGTTGGCTCAATATAACAGAGTGCATCACGAATCTTGAGGGTGAAAGTAATGAGATGCATAAAGTGGTCAGCAAAAGAAATAATTGAAAATGCTGAAAATCGTTTGAAGTGCCAAGATATCGTGATATCAGTAAATTATAGATAGCAGCATTGAAGCCCAATTTTACAGCGTTGAAATTGTGCTTTCTGCAAAAAAAAGAGACTTACTTGAGAAAAAAGTGAGGAAGAGAAAGCAAATGATATTGAAGTGGTTACATCCAACTGAAACACCATGACCTACTTTACAACAGTGACTACAGTTCAAAAGTATGTAGTTGGCTATGAAGCGCTTTGGAACAGTCCTGTGGTCGTGAAAGGCGCTATATAGATGCAAGTTTTTCTTTTCTGGAAGAGAATATTCTGAAAAAGGCTGATACAGGCAAACTTTCCAGAGTTACCAATGTTGAAAGTAAAATGTTTTGGATTAGAGGTCGATGTTATTCCAATCTTGTTTTAGGTCAATGAGATTTAAAAGTGACAAATGTTGAAGATGAGCATTTATTATTCAGTTACAGTATAGCAATGAACAAAGAAAGCTATTGTGTCATGGCAAGAAATGGAGACAGCTTTCAAGAAGAAGACAGGCAAGCAACCAGATTCAATAGAAAAGACTGGTATCCATAAACTTTATGGCTGAGGGGGGTGGGCACCAATGCCAGAAGTCAATGGTATCATAATAGGAGCACTGGAGATAATCAAAGATATGGAGATGATAGTGGACCTAGGGACACAGCTGGCTTTCCCAAAGGATAAACATGAGATCAGTAATTTGGTCCTCACAAACCAAATAAGTAATGACAGTGGAGCTGACAGTCCCCTGGGAGGGCAGAATAGAATATGTCAATCACTTACAGAGCAAAACGTACAAGATGTTTCACAGTGATTGTCATGTCAGACAATTCAGATAAGCAGCCAGATTTGAAGATCTACTTGTTAAACAAATTTGATGGACTGTATGAGCACTCACGTTTATATTCCAATAAATGAATACAAATATTTAAATGTAAATAATTCATTTTTCTTCAAGGCAAATGCACCCTTTGTATTTTATCTACAGCACCTGTACAGATTTTTCCTAGATTACAACTGTATTTACTTAAATGGCTGTAAAGCATTTTGGGACATCTTGGATGCTGTGAAAGGCACTATATAAATGCAAGTTTTCTTTCTTTAATGCACACACATATCATACTTTCTTTAATGTATTCAAAATTTACAGCATACGTATTGCAATAGAAAGTATTATTCACAATACTGTCAGCCTCTGGCTGTTACAATCTTGGCCACTCCAATTTTCACCAATGTACTCTGCCAGTCACATTCCATTGAATATACCTTCCTGTTGCAATCCATGCATTGGCACATTATCCATAAATGGAATTCTAAGAATCATTGAATAGAATTGAACATTTCTATGCAAGAATCAATGTGATGGTCTGGTTATAATAAAATGTGACAGGATAAAGTGCAATAAAATTTTTCCTCTCATTGATAGTGAACCAGGAAGCTTTCAAATAAGCTACATTGCTGCTATACAGAGAACTCATTAGCAATGTTACAAGGACTAATTAAGCAGTATTCAATTTATAAACTGCCTACAGAGTATATTTAATTTCATCCCTTCCTCTTGTGAAGGTATTGACTGTTAAGTACGGTACTATGGGCGCTAGCCGACCTATAGCACTCCATCAAAGCACGTCTAGACAGCAACAACTGGCAAGCATTTTTACTGTAGCAAGAATTACATCTGAGCCTGATCCTCTCCTAATTCACCATCAACTGACATTTTTTTTAAGCACGATTCACTTAGATTTATTCAGAACCAGCACTTTCGGTGCATAATTATGCTACCCAAACAGTAAATTGCATGACACGCAGTAAGTATAGAAATTGAAGGGATTTCTTGCAGGTTGTAGAACCTGTAGCACCACACCAAATCACATGATGCTGTCATTATTGGATATGAACCAAGGTTTCGACCTTGGATAAATTTTCCCTCACTAACCCAAGAAAATTTTCAGTCCATTCCCAGGTTCAAGTCAGTTAACTCTGCCCAGACAATGAATTTTAAGCAGGTAAAATGAAGCTTCTTGATATTTTCAGTGGGGATTCTGCAGCACATTGGGGACACCATCTTTGAGTGGGGATATCATTGACCAATGCATCATCAAGAGGAAATGATTGCCATCAGACTTCCTGTGATGGTTCTGCAGCAATGTAGAAATAACTGCGGGTCCCAGCTCAGCTGTACAAACAAAATAAACAGCCAACATCAAACTTATAGCTCAGTGAAAGAACATTTATAATAAAAATGTGAAGTCCAATGACAATTTAGATCTTTTGGTAATTATGCCAATGTTGCCATGATTTCAATGCTGTTATACATACAGAGTTGTTGGTTGGAGGATCAAAGAGGAAATTATGGTTTTCTGTTTCGGTTTGAAGCAGAACCAGATTATCTTTATCTGCTGATTAAAAAGAAAACTTTTGAGCAAATCTTACAGAATAAGATGGTAATCCTTCAAATTGTAATTGAGTGGAAAACGTCTAAAACCTATAGGCACATATACCCAGTATCTCAAGCAAATAATAAATAATCTCCTAGATTGTATGTATGAGCTTTTGTTCCAGGGTTGCTCGTTACTTGAACCCTACCACCTCATTTGAGTGAATTTCATCAGTTCTCAGCTGAAGTGAGCCCATGTTTGCCTGCTGTAGTCATGGTTACTGTTAGATGCTTGTGATTGGTATTGACAACTAAGAAGCAAAGAGATCAGAATTTTAACTCCTTTTTACTTCAGAATTTTTGTAGTAAAATAAATCAGAGCTACTGCCATCTGTTAAAGGAATTGTTTTTAAGCTTAATGAAAAACATGGAGAATATAATGATTTAAAGCGACCCAGAACTTTCTACCTTTTGGGGGATTCACGGTGCCAAGTTTTGTGAAAGAAAGTGAGAAGAGTACACATACAAATCCCGACAGAATGAATCCAGGAGGATTCTCAGTTAAAGTTTGCTATTATTAATAGCTTACTTTTTCAGATAACGTGAAAAGTAATTTTTAGCACAACAGCAATGCACCATGCAGTTCTTGAACATCTAGCCGAATTTTGACCATACTATGGGACAGAATTTGCTGGAGCAGAGTATTTTGCGACATGCCCTGTGAGTTGAATTTTTTTCCCCTCACCCTTCAGCTCGAAAATGTTTTATGCCTCAAATTGCTGTGAGTGTGAGCTGCTAACGACATGGTGAGGTCAACAAGGCATCTGGGACCGTGATGAACTATGGAACCAATAGTCCATCTCCTTAACCAATGACTTCTAAGGATAAAGAAAGAAACAGAGCAAACCACGTAGAAGGAAATAGGATGAATTAAAGTCAAATTAGGTACAGAAAACGAAATAGAGAAAAAAAAGTTTGCATTAAGAGTGAGAGAAAAAAGAAACAGAAAGGAAAAGTAAGAGAAAAATTTTTTAAATTTAAATTTAAAAGACCTCTCGGAACAATTTACTACCTGCAGGGATGAGACGCCTCAGTTTCATTTGTTCTCTTTCTGGGCCTCCCAGATTTAGTGGCGTTGCAGGAACATAAATGTCATCATTAAAAGGGCCCTTCAATCGTGAAATACCAGCTCTAACATTTTGTGGCAAGTTTAATTCTTATTTATGCTGCAAATCCAGCAATTTCTTGAAACTCATAGGGAGTTTGACCGCAAGATCCCATTTTTGCGAGGCTAATGGCGGATAATCCAGCAAGTCGCAACTCACAGCACATCTTTTCCTTGCCTTAAATTGCTGGATTTTTTAAACACACTAATAATAGCATGCACCTTTAACTCACCATTATTTTGCAAGCAAATTTTGGCCCCAATAAGTGTTGCATACAGTACAACTGATGAGTGAGAGATTGAAGTTGTTATACAAACTAGATATATTTTACATCAAAAAGTGTTGGAGCAATGCTAAGTTAACTAGTTTAGTTTAAACATATAGTCGCACAAAATGAATGGGCCAGTCTAGAAATGGCTGTATAACTTCATAGGCTACCACTTTATTTTATAGTTGTGTAAAAGCTTTGTGATATAGCATATATACTATGCCAATAATAGCGAGTTAAGTTTGTTCTTTGAGCTATTTTGGTCTTTGCTATTTGTATTATGCTACATCCATATGTCAGCTGTACTTCTATAAGTGATAAGATCACAAAGCATGAAAGCCCTGGATCTGTGTACAAATGGCATACTTATAATGAAAACTGAGTCAACTATAAGCAACAATAGCATGAAGTCTCCCCAAAATTGTCTTGTAGTCTATGTATGGAGACATTGATAAGCAATCTATTCTGCAGTTTTATTAAAGCAATCTATTCTGCAGTTTTATTAAAGCAAAGAGTAAAGATGACAGATGGTCTGGGTTTAACAGACAAGCTAAGGCTGTTCCTGAAAAAGAAACAGTTACAGTGCATTACTTAGCTCTATTTGCAGGTTACTTGTGTACTTATATAACAGGACAGTCAGTTATTCAATTGTCATATTTCCTATTCCTGACAGACCCAGGAGGTGGCGGTGGGTACCAGTCTAGACTATACATCTTGGTATAGGATCATAGAATCATACAAAACAGAACGAGGCCATTCTGCCCATGGTGCCCATGTTGGCTCCTTGAAAGAGCTATCCAATTAGTCCCACTCCCCTGCTCTTTTCCCATACCTCTGCAAATGTTTCCTTTTAAAATTTATTTCCAATTCTCTTTTTAAAATTGACTATTGAATCTGCTTCCACTCTCTTTTTGGCAATGCTTTGCAGGTCATAACTCGCTGCATAAAAAACCCTCAATTTTGAACATTAGAACAATCCCAGCTTCTGTAGTCTCTTCACATAGCTGAAGTCCCTCATCCCTGGATTACCTGCTTTAGTTAACTGGGAAGTTTTTAAATCACTAATTCAGTTATTTGCTATCATTTTCAGAAATCTACAGATTAACTGTCATTAGAGGCCATTGGAATGTTTCCTCAAAACAGTGTGCCCCTCATTGATGCATATTTATGGCCTTATCATCAATAGAAGTTGCTACAATCAGGCTGTAGCACAATTTTTGTATTGCTCCCAAACGCTATCCTTATAGACAGGGTGCAAAACACGAAAGCTGAAAGTCATGTAGTACCAGGCACTATATTCATATTTTTTAACCAGCTACATTTGTTAAATGTTCGATATACAACATCTCAATTCAGTAAAATATTAAACATATTTAATACATTCTCTTTTAAAGTAATGTTGTAGGCTTAATGTGCAACCATGAATAGGTTATGATAAGCAAACAAGACTATTTGAAGTTTTGATTTCATATAGCATGGTGTTTGGTTCCTTTGGGTCCCACCTCGTATATAATCTCAAAGAAAATGCTGCTTATAAAAGGTAGGAGATATAAATGCTTTGTAATGGAATACTTTTCCAAATTTTGCAGCCTGTGCTCACATCTACCAACCTAAGACTCCACATGTAGTACAATGTAAGGCAAAATTACCTCAGCAATAGATTTTAACCCCAGTTTCAGAAGAACAATCCCAACATACACCAGAGTGGCATCTCAGTTTCTCACACCAGCTGTTCTTATGTTAGTTTGAGTGACAATTTATGGGTGGTTGTGTGCACTCACCCTTTGCCCAATAGGAACTGGATGGAGTTCATTAATCTTAAAAGTCAGTAATCTTTGATAGAAAACTTTCACCCCATCAGTTTGGATTGAATTCAACCCAAGATTCCAGACGTGAAAGAATATTGTTGTATCTCACTATTCTACACAGTCTTTCGTATTCTAAAATTCTGCAAATTAGAAATACAGTATGTTGTTACAAAGTTAATGGGTATGGGATTACATTTTGATAGAAAATGAAACTATGGAATGTCTGTTCTCGACTAAGGTACTAAAAGACTCACCTTGAGGATGGCCTTTGCAAGGCTCGCTTTGATAAGAACCCCCCCTGTAATATCAAATGGTTACATTCAAACATTTGATCAAAGCAATTAATCATTGTTCGGCACTGATCAGGCTGCAAAATCCTTTGCATTCTTTATCAAAGCTGAACATATTTCTTATTCCTTGTTAACAACATGAATCTCAGATGTAATTATGTAAATTTCTAACCAGGCTGATCAGCTCATATCACCTGTCACTCTGAATTCCCTGCAGACAATAAACAATTCTTCCTTGGCTGCATCAGCTGTTCAGAGTCTACACCGCTACATAAAACCTCCTGCAATGCTGAATAAGTGTCAGAGCTAATTACATATCAACCTCCAATCCTGAAGTACTCTTTTATTCTGAAACTATACTGATATTCCATTTCATCTTCCAAAAATGTTAGAATATACCTTTTTATTGGAGACTTAAAACAGGGTATTATCATAATTATTTGAATCTGGCATTTATAATGAAACACTGAACATTTTGTTCCATTAACCTACTTTATTTCACTTTTCAGATTTGCTGTACCATTGCAAACCAATTGTCAATTTTTTGAGGCAGAACCAAAGAGGTTGGGGGAAAAATTCGGTTGGTTTGGGCCTCCCGTTAGCACCTTAAGAGGGCGCTAATGGGCGCAAAGCAACTAGCGCTCGGGCGTGGCAATGCTTGCGCTGCTCGCGAAATTGGCCAGGCATTTTATGGTGGCGCTAAACACTACCGCCACGATCTCCTGCGTCCACAGATTGTGACATCAGTTGAGCGTGCAATGCCCCGGTAACGCCCCAGACCAGATATTGAGTGGCGCCCCCTGCCTTACCACCTGCCGTTAGCAATGACAGGTTGTGGGGAGCGTTTTGCAGTCAGGAAGGGACTGGGGGAGCACTATTTAAAGGTGACCACTTCCTACCTTTTTTTGAAGGCGACATTTTTGCACCACGCATTCGGAGTGAGAGAGAGAGAGACTTCTGGAGAGATTCAATGTTGTGTTGAGGAGTTTTGGGTACTGAGCAGCACTTTGCAGATTCATTTTGATTTGATCTTCCTTGCATCGATTTAGAAGAGGCTTTGGGAGCTGCACTCTGAGCTCTTTCCCTGGTCCTCTCCATTGTTCTTTTCAGCAGATTTGATGTACAGGTCTCTCCAGGCAGCTCTTTTTCCAAGTGGCAGGCAGTGACTAGTGGGGTACCGCAGGGATCGGTCCTTGGACCCCAGCTATTCACAATATATAGTAATGATCTGGATGAGGGAACTAGATGTAATATCTCCAAATTTGCAGACAGCACAAAGCTGGGTGGGCATGTGCGCTGTGAGGAGGATACCGAGAAACTCCAGTATGATTTGGACAGGTTGGGTGATTGGGCAGAAGCATGGCAGATGCAATATAACGTGGGTAAATGCGAGGTTATCCACTTTGGTGTCAAAAACAGGAAGGCAGATTATTATCTGAATGGCAATAGATTGGGAGAAGGGGAAGTGTAACGAGACCTGAATGGCAATAGATTGGGAGAAGGGGAAGTGCAACGGGACCTGGGCGTCCTTGTGCACCAATCACTTAAAGTAAGCATGCAGGTGCAACAGGCGGTTAAGAAGGCAAATGGTATGTTGGCCTTCGTAGCGAGAGGATTTGAGTACAGGAACAAGGGTGTCTTGCTGCAGTTGTACAGGGCCTTGGTGAGACCACATCTGGAGTATTGTGTGCAGTTTTGGTCGCCTTATTTGAGGAAGGATGTTCTAGCCATGGAAGGAGTGCAGCGAAGATTCACCAGGCTGATACCTGGGATGGCAGGAATGACGTATGAGGATAGATTGGGTCGATTGGGCTTGTACTCGCTGGAGTTTAGAAGAATGAGAGGGGATCTCATAGAAACTTATAAAATTCTAACAGGACTAGACAGACTAGATGCTGGAAGGATGTTCCCGATGGTCGGGGAGTCCAGAATCAGTGGTCACAGTCTAAGGATAAGGGGTAAGCCATTTAGGACAGAGGTGAGGAGGAATTTCTTCACCCAGAGAGTGGTGAACCTGTGGAATTCTCTACCAAAGAAGGCAGTAGAGGCCAATTCATTAAATATATTCAAGAAGGAGTTGGATATGTTTCTTAAGGCTAGGGGGATCAAGGGATATGGAGATAAGGCAGGAACAGGGTACTAAATTTGGATGATCAGCCATGATCTCATTGAATGGCGGAACAGGCTCGAGGGGCCGAATGGCCTACTCCTGCTCCTATCTTCTATGTTTCTATGTTTCTATGAGATTCAAGGCTGCAACGAGCAGTGTTTAGATGGAGAGAAAGATCGACCCTCCCCTTTAAGAACCGGCTGGCGCCAGTGTGTCTGTGTTCCATTGCTGACTGACATCACATGAGCTTCGCCAGCGCTCTGAGGTAGCACCTCGCTCCTCGGCGTTAGTGCCTTGAGAGGTGTATAGTGCCTGATTTAGCGCGCCAATCACCTCCAGGGATGATAGAAGCCAAGTTTGCAGTCCAAGGCGATAATTAGTGCCAGGCGCTAAACTTTGCGCCCGGCGATAATTGCATCCCAAACAGGGCGATACTGAATTTCTACCCCCTTGACTTTCCAAAGACTGGTGACACGCCAAGGGCATTTGTGGTTTCCCATTTTCCTGCAAATGACCCTTGCTTTGTTTTTGTTTATAGTAGCAGTAGATTTGCAATCGGTCTTGTGCATCTTTTTGCTGCTCTTGTTAAAAGAAAAACAATAATTTGAGAATTGAGTTTTGCCACAAATTTCCTCCTCGGGTCTGATTTTTGAAAATCTTTTTCCTGAAAATAAAGGTGTGTGAAAAATTCCCCAAAACAGCCACCAAAGGTGTTCAGGGTTGGGCGATCAGAAATTGGAGTATCACTGGGTGGCTACTAGTTTTGTTGGTACTGCTAGTATTTTTGTTTCAGTGGCATTGTGCCCATGACGCCAACTATTGCCTCCTCTTACACAGTGTGTGAAATTATGTTCTGCTACTGTGACTCTTCTGATACTGTGTTTGGTATCAACTCTGAACCTGGCATTTCTGACTAATGTTTGTTCAGCTTGGAATTTCATTCCCAACATCTGCTTTTTTCAAAGGGCAGCAGGGCAGATCCACCCTGTCCATATGTAACAAATCCAGACTGTGATGATACCTTTAGATCCAGTCAAACAATGTCTACTGACAAGCTATGTGCTGCATTGTGTAACAATAAAATTCCTTTCAGAGTTACTTAGAATGTACAGCACAGAAACAGGCCATTCAACCCAAATGGTTTATTCTCCCTTCAAGCCTCCTCCCATCCCACTTCATCTAAACCTATCAGCATAACCTTCGATTCTTTTCTCCTTCATGTGTTTATCTAGCTTCCTCTCATAATTATCTATGCTATTCGCTTCAGCGACTCCTTGAGGTAGCGAGTTCCACATTCTAACTACTCTGGGTAAAGAAATTTCTCATGAATTCCCTATTGGATTTATATATGTTTATTTGATGTATTTTGTAAGAAATGGGAATTATTTCCAGATCATGTTATTATAATTTAATAAATTATGATAACTACACAACTTACTTCTATGGAGGAGGCACATACTCCATGGTGATAATTTTATAATTGCTAAACTGTCTTGATAAGGGTGAGATGACTACAAATATTCTGAAAAAGCAGATGAACTTAACAGCTTGACTAAGAAATTATCCTGCAATTGTGTTGTTATATCTTTTGTGCCCCTTTCCTTAACTCATTAAAAAAAAATGTGTTTCCCACCCTTTCTTTCAATATTTTATCGACTCTAAGTTATTCGTTCCCCAGTCCAATGTACCATTCTTTGATTAAAAGAGCAAGCGAGAAACATGCTCCAAAACCCAATGCTAATCTGTGACCAACCACCAGGAGGTGTACCAGAGCAGGCTGTAATTATAATTTCTCCCTCTTGCTATTGGAACGGTCCATGCTGCAGCTTGATATATCTCTCTGACAACCCAGCAGACGTTTGAGCACTTGCCACATGAACAACCGCAGATGTGGAATTGCATCCTACAACTCTGCAACATTCAGTGTGTTAGTAAACTGGCAATACCACAGGGCATGTTTCCTAATTCAGAGGATTTCATACTGTTATTAGATAATTACAAAAGTCCGAATGAAAGGAAAGGACCCACAGTTGTAAAGAATGTTAATTCAACACTACTTTATGAATGTTTGGGAATCTTCTCACTGTTCTTAAGCAGCTGGCATAGGCAGTATTTCAGATTATTTTAAATCTGCTAGGTTGTGTGACCATTCACATGTTTTCTAAATGGATGAGATCTGACATCCTCAAGTTAATTCTGCATGTGCACCAAAATATTGACCAGCATTTCTTGAACCGGAAAAATTTCCACAGTTCTGAAGTTTGATGATGAAATAAATAGGGGGGAATTTTAACCCCAAAAAACAGGTGGGTTGGTGTCGGGAGAGGTTAAAAATCTGTATCTTGACCCCAACCCACCTCCAACCCGTGCACTTCCAGTTTTAACAGAGGCAGGTTGGCACTTCAAATATTATAATGAAGCGGGTTGCCTTATTTTGAAGCTCCATTTTAAATTTAACTCTGGCTGGCCAGGTTTCCTGGGCCTTGGGAAACCCACCAGCTAAAGGAAGCCAAGGACTGCTGAATCCAGCAGTTAAGTGCCTTTCCACTTACCTGCTGGATCCAGCATTCCTGCCTCACCAATCACCCATGATTGGGCACCCTCTGACTCTTCCGATCTCTCCCCAACCTCCCCCCTCCGACCTTCCTAACCCCCCAGCCTCTGATCCACCCCCAACCTCCATCCTTCCAACCCCCTCCAACCTCCATCCATCCAACCCCCCTCTGATGATCTCTAGCCTTCCGACCCCCTCCAACAATCTACGGCCTGCCAACCCCCTGTCCCCTCCCCTACCACCCCTCCCAATCCCTCTCTCCCTCCTTTCTGCAGCCTGGTGCCACAGGCCTACCCACCCGACAGTCAGCCAGCCTTTCCATCTGGCTGGCTACGGGCGGGAAACAGAGAAGCAAAATGTTAATTAGGCCCTGCTGTTAAATTCGGCAGGGCCATGAGGGAACTCCATTCTCCAGAGTTGCAATCAAGCACCCCCCACCCCCGCTCCCTACCCGCTTCCAAGTTAAAATTCCGGCCTGTGTCACTGTTTTACTGTTTGTCAGAAGCCCTCAAAGAAATTTCAACTTGTAGATGACACAAGTTGAATATTTTTGCCAACTTTTCCTGTTATAATGCCATTTTCCCTTTATTTTATGGAGCCTTCATGAATTTCTTTATGCTCTTTTAATATGAGGTTCTCCAGTTGGCAAGCAAATGAAGGATGCCATATTTTCTTCTTACCTGTGAGCTAGATTTCTGCAAACTTTCTCATCCTGTTGAGATCCTGTTTATATATCTTATTCATTGCAGTTCCTGTTAGTGTTTATGTATGAATAACTGGAATAAATTGATGCCTCTCATTCTAAGTTCATGCAGGTTCCAAAACTTATCCTTCATATTCTAAAATTATCAACCAGGATCGCATTGACTGTAAATTCAAATCGAAGAGAACAGCTGAAAGTGAGACCAAATTGTGATTTTGTTTAAGGAAGAGTGTAGGCAATTGTTCACCCACAGGAGCTCAAGCACCATTGATTTTTATATCAGGCAAAGTTCAAATAATGATAGATGCGATGTGAGCTATATTTGGAAGAGAATCTGCCAGTTTACTTAAACATGAGCAAAATATTCCATTTATAAAAATACATTTGGAGTGAATTTCAATATGATTTTTTAAAATTCAAATATGTTCTGTTCGCCACACAATCCCTTCACACCACCCTGCTTTGATTGTGCTGATAGGGGGGCAAGTGAAAGTTTGGTATATCTCAGTGGGAAGGAAAATCAGTAGGGTAAACACTTCGGGCTCACTCGTTACGGGGAAGTGGGGAGGGAATAGGGCGGAGTACGTGTCAGTGACCAGGAAACCCGGAAATGCTGGGAACGCAGCAATCCTGGCAAATTTAACGGCAGGACCTTATTAGAATTATTTTGCACAGTTTCCTAGCTGGCAGCCAGCCGAATTGAAAGGCTGGGTGGCTGCCGGGCAGGAAATCTGCAGCACAAAGCAGCAGCCGGGGGCCACTGGGGATGGTCCCAGGCAATCGAGAAGATTGGGGGGTACCAGATGGGTGGGGTGGGGAAACAAAGCACAGCAGTGAGGCGGGAGGAAGAGATCGCGGAGGGGGTTCTGGAGATTGCGGGGTGGGGGAGAGATAGAGATTGTGGGGGTGACGGCAGAGCGTGGGGCGGCAGATCGTGGCAGGCTTGCTAGAGGGACCGGGGGGGCGGAAGCACTCCTGCTCTCCCTAGCCCATAAGCAAAGCTGGAAAAGCACTTAGCTGCTGGATTTGGCAGTTCCCGCCTCCCTTCAGCTGCCGGCTTTTCATGAGCCCTGGGAAACCCGGCCTGCAGCCGTTAATATTTTGGCAGCCATTTAAATTTAGGAGTGCAGCCTTATTAACATATTAAAATCACTGGCCCGCCTCTCCAGAGTGGGTTACTCAGAAGCCCCCAAACCGTCACAGTTAAAGCGGAAGTAGGCATGTTCGTGAGTTGGGGTTGCATTTAACATTTCTAACAATTTAAGGCCCCCCCTCGACCAATGTTCCCTTTAAGCTGCACTGCCACATGGCTCACCGGCTTTTAAATGGGAAAAACCGTGCGTGCGCAGTATTTTGAATGGGCTGCGCAGCCCATTAAAGGGACCACACAACCCCCAAAAAATTTAAGGGAACATTTCCCCCGAGCCTTTCCCAGCCATCATGGGTTGGAGCGGGGGGAGGTTAAACTTGTTCTTTATAAATTCTCAGATATAATCAACAGCTGGATCAAGAATGGCATTACCAAATGTCTGGCAGTATCACCCATCCCTTGGGAGTGGGCCTTTGGCGTAGCGGTAGCATCCCCGCCGCTGGGCCAGAAGGTGTAGGGTTTCGAACCCTGCTCCAGATAGTCCCGGCAAGTGGAGTCAGAGCTCCGGCTCTAAATTCTGGGTTGACATCCAGCGGGATACTTGCGTCCGTGGGTGTGGGTGGCTCCCCCCCCTCGTGTGGGTTGTGGGAGCCCGTAAAACCCTCCCGCCATAGGACTAACCACCCTAATGGCTGTGATACGCTTATCAATTACTTCATAAAAGGTGATGAGTCGAAGAAGAGATGATGAGTCGAAAGAAGAGATGAATAAGGCTTTTATTAGCTAAGAAGAGACCATGCTTCTTCGTGAGTGACTGAACAAGTCTGAACGAAACCCACACAGTGGTGGGTGGAGTCAGCTGAGGCATGCCTCCATACACAGCGCCACCCAGAGGTGGCAATATACAATACAGTGGTTTACCACATTCACCCCTTGTTTAATGTGAAGTCCGGCGGGGTGAAGGGTACTACAAGTTAAGTCTATCAGGAGGCCTTGTCTGACGTCCTGATCGTCGTGGTGGCGGCGGTGGTGTTGCAGCATCCGACGTCGGGTCTGGTGTCTGGGTGGTTGGCGAAGATTCCTGGGGCTTTGGCATGCCGTCTGCAGGGGTTGGGTTGGGAGGGGTGGTGGGGGATAACAGTGGTAAGGGGGATAACGGTGGTAAGGGGGATAACGGTGGTAATTCAGGGGTACCCGAGGGTGCGAGATCTCGTATGGAGACCGTGTCCTCCCGCCCGTCTGGGTATGTCACCCAGGCATACTGGGAGTTGGCGTGTAGGAGGTGCACCCGCTCGACCAGGGGGTCCGTTTTATGCGTCCTCACGTGCCTCCGCAGTAGGACGGGCCCAGGAGAAGTCAACCATGCCGGTAGCGAGGTTCCCGATGTAGACTTCCGGGGGAAAACGAACATTTTCTCATGAGGGGTCGCATTAGTGGCAGTACAAAGCAGTGACCGAATGGAGTGAAGCGCTGCAGGGAGGACCTCCTGCCAGCGGGAGGTCGGAAGGCCCTTAGATTTTAGTGCTAAGAGGACTGCCTTCCAAACCGTCGCGTTCTCCCTTTCCACCTGGCCGTTCCCCCGGGGGTTGTAACTGGTGGTCCTGCTCGTGGCGATACCTCTTGTTAGCAGGTACTGCCGAAGTTCGTCGCTCATGAACGATGAGCCCCTGTCGCTATGTATATAGCTGGGGAACCCGAACAGAGCGAAGATGTCATTCAGACACTTGATGACCGTGGTACTGGTCATGTCTGGGCAAGGGATGGCAAAGGGGAAACGGGAGTACTCATCAACTATGTTGAGGAAGTACACATTGCGGTCAGCGGAGGGGAGGGGCCCTTTAAAATCGACGCTCAGGCGTTCGAAGGGGCGGGTGGCCTTGATCAGGCTTGCTCTGTCCGGCCTATAGAAGTGCGGTTTGCACTCGGCGCAGATTTGGCAGCTCTTGGTCATGGTCCTGACCTCCTCGATGGAGTAGGGCAGGTTACGGGATTTGATAAAATGGAAAAACCTGGTGACCCCCGGGTGGCAGAGGTCATTGTGGAGGGACTGCAGCCTATCACTCTGCGCGTTGGCGCATGTACCACGTGATAGGGCATCTGGGGGCTCATTGAGTTTCCCTGGCCGATACAAGATATCATAATTGTAGGTGGAGAGTTCGATTCTCCACCTCAAGATCTTGTCGTTCTTGATTTTACCCCTCTGCTTATTATTAAACATAAAAGCTACTGAACGCTGGTCAGTGAGCAGGGTAAATCGTTTCCCGGCCAGGTAATGCCTCCAGTGACGCACCGCTTCTACAATAGCCTGGGCCTCCTTTTCGACGGAGGAGTGTCTCGTCTCGGGGCCCTGGAGGGTCCTTGAGAAAAAGGCCACGGGTCTGCCCGCCTGGTTAAGGGTCGCGGCTAGGGCGAAGTCGGAGGCATCGCTCTCCACTTGGAAGGGGATGGACTCATCCACCGCGTGCATTGCGGCCTTCGCGATATCGTTCTTGATAAGAGTGAAGGCTGCACACGCCTCTGGTGTCAGGGGGAAGGAGGTGGCTTTGATGAGGGGCCTGGCTTTGTCTGCATAGAGGGGCACCCACTGGGCGTAGTAGGAGAAAAACCCCAGGCATCTCTTCAGTGCTTTTTGGCAGTGGGGAAGGGGTAGCTCCATTAGGGGGCGCATTCTGTCGGGGTCGGGCCCGATGACTCCGTTCTCCACCACGCAGCCGAGGATGGCCAGGCGCTTGGTGTGAAACATACATTTTTCCTTATTGTACGTTAGGTTCAGCCGTTGGGCCGTACGGAGGAAATTTGCTAGATTAACGTCGTGGTCCTGCTGGTCGTGGCCGCAGATGGTGACGTTATCCAAATAGGGGAAGGTTGCCCGCAGCGCGTTCTGGTCAACCATTCGGTCCATCTCCCTTTGGAAGACCGAAACCCCGTTGGTGACGCCGAAGGGGACCCTAAGGAAGTGGTAGAGGCGGCCGTTTGCCTCGAAGGCAGTATACTGGCGGTCCTCATGGCGGATGGGCAGCTGGTGGTACGCTGACTTAAGGTCGATGGTGGAGAATACTTTGTATTGCGCAATCTGATTGACCATATCAGATATGCGAGGGAGGGGGTACGCGTCCAGCTGGGTGTACCGGTTTATGGTTTGGCTGTAGTCGATTACCATGCGGCGTTTTGCAGTGGTTTTAACGACTACAACCTGGGCTCGCCAGGGGCTAGTGCTACCTTCGATAATGCCCTCCTTCAAGAGCCGCTCCACCTCAGAGCTGATAAAAGCTCTGTCCCCGGCACTGTACCGCCTGCTTTTGGTAGCGATGGGTTTACAGTCGCGGGTGAGGTTAGCGAACAGGGGAGGCGGGGGGACTTTTAATGTGGAAAGGCTGCAGGTGGTTTGCAGCGGGCGATTTAAAAGTTGTTGGTTGCAGACTGTGAGTGGGGGGAGGGGTCCACCGTATGCTAGTGTGACACTCTTAAGGTGGCACTGAAAATCCAACCCTAGCAGGACGGCAGCGCAAAGACGGGGCAGGACTAGCAGTTTAAATTTTTGATATTCAGTGCCCCCTACTGACAGGGTCACCACACAGTAGCCGCTGATGTCCATTGACTGGGACTTGGACGCCATAGAAATGCGATGGTGCGTTGGCAGAATCGTGAGGGAGTGGCTACGTACCGTGTCGGGGTGGACGAAACTCTCTGTGCTCCCGCTGTCGATCAGGCAACTGGTGGCGCGGCCGTTTACCGCGATATCCATCATGGAGCTGGATAGATGGTGAGGGTGGCCTTGATCCAGCGTCACGGAGGCCAGTATGTGGCTTAGTGAGTCACTATAGTCATCCGCCGAGACGGTGGTCGGTTCCGGTGACGAAATGGCGGTTGAGTGCGTTGGATACGATGGCGGCGGATGCCATGCGGCCGGGGGTACACAAAATGGCGGATAAGATGGCTGCTCCCACGGCCCGCACGCTGCGCTGCTGGCTGGCTTCCCCTTGCAGGCGTTAGCGTAATGGCCTTTCTTCCCGCAGCCCGAGCAGGTAGCTGTCTTAGCTGGGCAGTGCGCTCTGGGATGTTTTAACTGGCCACAGAAATAGCATTTTTGGGCCTGGTTACTGGGCATCGAAGCAGTTCTTACCGGAGGCTGCTGTCTCGGTTGGGTCGCTGCAGCGGTTGGTGCCGGGGGCGGCGGTCCCGTGTCCCACGGTTTCGATTGCCATGTCTCGGCGCCGTTACGGGGGTATGCCTCGAGGTTTCGGTGGGCCTCCTCTAACGAGAGCGCAAGGGCAATGGCCGTCTTCAGGTCGGGTTCCTTGCTTTCTAGCAGTCTCTGCCGGGTGTGGTCTGACTGGAGGCCCCTGACGAAGGCATCACAGGCGAGTCCCTGCGCGTGCTCCACAGCCGTTACCGCTTTACAATCGCAGTCTCTGCAGAGTGCCAGTAGCGCCCGTGCAAATGCCCCTACCGATTCTCCCGGTTGCTGCCTGCGGGATCCCAAGAGGTGTCGGGCGTAAATTGTGTTCACTGGGCGCGTATATTGCCCTTTTAGTAGCTCGAGGGCCGCCACGTACGTATTAGAGTCCCGGATTAGCATATATACTTGATGGCTCACCTGGGCGGTCAAAATTTTCAGTTTGTGATCCTCCTCTGTAACCTGTGAGACTGCGAGGAAGGATTCAAAGCAGCTCAGCCAGTGTTCAAACTTGGCTGATGCACCCACATCTTGAGGGTCGAGGTCCAGGCGTGGTGGTCTGAGGGCTCTCAGCAATGTCTGCTGTATCCGTTGCTGTTGTTGCTCCTCAGGTGTCGCCATTTAACTTTTAGCTAATAAAATTGATACGCTTATCAATTACTTCATAAAAGGTGATGAGTCGAAGAAGAGATGATGAGTCGAAAGAAGAGATGAATAAGGCTTTTATTAGCTAAGAAGAGACCATGCTTCTTCGTGAGTGACTGAACAAGTCTGAACGAAACCCACACAGTGGTGGGTGGAGTCAGCTGAGGCATGCCTCCATACACAGCGCCACCCAGAGGTGGCAATATACAATACAGTGGTTTACCACAGGCTGGTACGAAGATGGTTACGGTCACGGAAGGAGCGTTAATCGCAGCCAGAAATCCTTCCACCACTTCATACAGTTCCCCAAAGGGAACAGTATGAAGACACATACGACGACAACCCATCCCTTCAGATATAAAAGTGGCATAGCATTGGTAGATTTAAAGGGAAGGGGTAAAAGATCCCATCAGAAAAGAAAACCTCATAGGACCTGAGGGCCATAACCATTATGATGTCACACAGCCTACTTCCCCGTCAATTTTGTTTTTTCTTTCATACAATAATACAAAGCAGAATACCCTTAAAGTATTTTACACAAGACTATTCCACTTTTGATGACAAGGAATGTACATTACTTAAGTTCAACTTTCTATACTGTCTATGAGAATAACCACCGTGGGAAGTAGAGGATGCAGAATGCTATATAAGACTGCCACTTAGCCCATTGAATGTGGACTTGGATGAACCATTCAAACAGAGGAATTAACTGGTTCTTAATACAATAAAAAGTGGAAAAATATACACTTAGTGATAAGATGGTAGTCAGATGAAAAATGGGCCACATGGGCCTTTAATATGGACTTAAATGATGAGGACAACTTGTTTGTGAGTGGTCTATTCTCATTCTTCCTAAATGGCATTGCCTAATTAGTGCTAAAATACTGCTTTGTGCTCTGGACTGGAGATTGTTCACTTTGAATACTGAACTGCTATCAGAGAAAGAAGATGTTCATCACAACTATTTGGAATGGATTCAAACTCAGCTTCCAGAGACGCCACTGAAAAGATGGTGCTCCATCTCACCCACATGCAATCCCACTGCAGAAAGCCTAATTAATAAAGCTGAAAATTTTTTATAGCATAGAGAAGGAACAAAAGTCAAAATAAAAATAATAATAGGATCATGGCTAATTTTGTCAAATGTAACCCTGCTGTTCAAGAAAGGAGGGAGAGAGAAAACAGGGAATCATGGGCCAGTTAGCCTGACATCAGTAGTCGGGAAAATGCTGGAATCCATTATTAAGGAAGTGGTGACAGGGCACTTGGAAAATCCCAATATGATTAGGCAGAATCAACATGGTTTTATGAAACGGAAATCGTGTTTGACAAATCTATTAGATTTTTTGAGGGTGTAACTAGCAGGGTAGATAAAGGGGAACCAGTGGATATAGTATATATTGATTTTCAAAAGGCATTCGATAAGGTGCTACACAAGAGTTTGTTACACAAGATTAGGGCTCATGGGATTGGGGGTGTAGGGGGTTTCTCTTGCTCGTTCTGGTCTCCTACCAGGCTTCGTGCAATAATTACCCTTGAGTGGTTCGACCCACTCTCCCCTACGGTTCTAGACCTTGGACTTAGGTGCAGGGAACTGTAGTGCAGAGAAAGACTCAATAGACCAGGTTGAATAGCACGAAATGGATGCTTTTATTATTAAACAGTTTGCAGCATTATAAAATACATGTCATAAGCACAAATTAAAGCAACTACAAGCATGCACATATCTGTAAACTTAATTCCATGGAAATGGGAAACACACGGCACATCGAAAAAGGGGAAACACATTATGATTACCCTTACCCCCTCCCCTAGACCTAGACTAAGTTTTGACCTGAGGAACTCGGAATCATGCTCACCACTTTCAGATTCGCAAAAGAGGGGGTTCGCAGCCTTTTGGTACAGCTTTCCGTCGTCACGTGGATTTGGAAACTTCTGGCGCAGCTTGTTTTTCCCTCTCTCTCAGGCGATGAGGCAGTGGACACAGCCTTGATGAATGCTCATCATGGTTGAATCTGTTAACAAGCTGTTGAAGAACTGGATACACATGGGAGAATCGGCCACCGATGTGATGTTGAATAACTGGATGCACATGGGAGAGTCCAGTAAGGAAAAACTGCGAATGGGATGTTGAGGCACGGAAGTGCTAGGCCCGGAGTGTCCTTTTATTTCTCGCTCCCGCCTGGCTCGGCGGTTTTCCAGAGGGTGTCTTCTCCTTCGGCCTGGGTCGTCGATGATCTCCCGACAAAAGTACCCGGGCCACCCTCGTCGTCTTCTCGTCATGGCCGAGCCTTGCCTGGCCGAACACCGACCACGTTCCGAAACTGAAGTGTTTAACTGAAGAGTCCGTCCCGAATTTCTTGAATCGCAATTGCTGAAACGTGTTCTCCAAGCGTGAAGCCTGGATCGTGAAGCGAAGCGTCTAGCCTGTGTCCTTACGAAAATTCTGATGGACTTTTCAAATCCATAGTTATACTCTTTTGGGACAGTCTTATCTCCTGCCAGATCATAGTCCAGTCTTTGTAATATTTTTGGCGGGCAGAAATCTCTGCAGGGGCGCTTTGTCTTGTAACGGGAGCCGGTGATAGCTTAACTGGCCTTCCTGGCCGATAATGTCTTTTACTTTGTCACCATAACTCGGTTCGCATATTGATCGGTCTGGAGATTGCCCTTGATGGCTGTTAAACGGTCTTTCCTTTGTACAGTAAATGGGTTTAAGTGTTCATTCAATTGTCCGCCCATATCTTGATGGGCCCCATCCTGTTACCTGAAACTGTCTTGTACTTAGAATCCAATTAATATGTATGCCCAGTTCCCTGAGTTTCGGTTTCCCGATACTGGCTTTCACGAGGCTTACTGTCCTCAATCCACAAGCCTGTCTGGCTTGCAGTAACAGAAATCAAATGGTCCCAGAAACTGATCATGAGGTCCGGCGGCCATTTTGTATGCCCCTTTTTATCAAAGGGTTTTCTGTATAAGCTTCTTTTGGTCAATAAAGCTGTATTATTAATCCTGTTTTCTTGCGTGATTAGTTAATGAAAATTTCCGAATCTTACAGTCCCCCCTGTGATACTGATAGCTTGCTTACAGTATCAATAATCCTTGGTGAGCAAATTTTCCTGATTCCTCACGTCCAAACATTCCCAGTAATTAACTATCTATGACCCCCACGACACATGCAGTTCCCATTTCAGAAAATTACCTTGTGTACAGTTGGACAATCACAGGCAGTATTACTTTAAACTATAACACATTCATCTTGCAGATGTGAAGGGGCCAATGCTCCTTGCACCACCTGCATACACCTTTTATTAATCAAAAAAACAAAACTTCACCAACGGCTATAACATTACAGTATTCACACACTTAAATCACGCAGTGGCTGAAATCTAAAAATGGAGGGACGCTTTAACTTTTAATACTAGCCGCTTACACTGGGGTGTCCTCTTCCCCCACTCGTACATAGCGTTCTCTCCATTCTCCTGTGTTCTCGTGCCTCTGGAGGTGTTTGCCTCTCTTGCAATGCACGAACAATAAAAATATTACAATTAAAACCTGACACACTACTAGGATGTGGGATGCTATTCTAATCCAGGCCG
Organism: Somniosus microcephalus; assembly: GCF_052327205.1. Lineage (NCBI taxonomy): Eukaryota > Metazoa > Chordata > Chondrichthyes > Squaliformes > Somniosidae > Somniosus > Somniosus microcephalus. The sequence goes on along the minus strand of NC_141001.1, from coordinate 82,810,687 downwards.
GGATCTCTATATTGGTGAACAGGTCCCACCATGTTGTGGTGACTATGTCCAATATGTCCTTCCCTATCTCTAATGTCTTCTGCTCCAGTGTGTAGAAATGCTTCTGTGAAACTATAACGGCTTTAAAGATCTTGGTGAGGTGTTCGGGGAGAGGGGGAATGACATATCCAAAATGCGCGACGAATTGCTGCAAGTCCGTGAAATTCTCTTTTACAGTGAGGTGAACGGTGGAGGGTGCAGGAATGGGGACAATCCATTGTTGTGCCAATTGAACTTCAGCCCTGGGTTTGAAACAGAAACTGCTGTCACTGACCGGACACCCCTCGTGCTGTCCGTGGCGGTAGTGAGGCGCTGCAGTGGTGGCACAGTATGTCCCACCTCCGATATATGCCACCTGCGGGGGCACATGGTCCTTTGCCATTGCCTCCATGGTGCAATTTATCGGCTTCGCGCTAGCGGCTCTGAACCCGCACTGTGGTTTCAAAAAGGCATTCAAATGCTGGGGGCACAGGATGATGTGTGCTCCCCGGCTACGACACCCCGAGAGGTCGGTGCCTGTCATCGTACGCTCCCATCTGATGACATAAGGTGGGACCACTGTGTAACGAATGTGCGCACCCCCCTGAATGACTCCAATGTTCTCCACCCTGTATACCGGGGCGGGCTTTGCTGTGGGACCCAACACCAGCATCCTTACCACTATTCCCATGATAGTGTGGTTTGAGCGTCCGCAGTCCACTGGGACTGGGTATGCTTCTGCAGCTAGTCTGAGCTGGCACGGACTTAATGCATTCTCAAAAGGGTGGAGCGCTTGCAAGTGCTTGTTGCTGATCCAGGACGGGACCAAACCTTGTTTTAAATCCTCCACATTACTGCGGCCCTCGCCCAGTAACCACGCCCCGTATATCAAACAAGCCTCGTTCTGCACAGCCTGATCGGACGCATTCCGATCCTCCTTAATGAGTGCATTTACCGTCCTAGCGTGCTTCTCCAGCTCAGCAATTATTTCCTTTAAGTGTAGTGTCATGGCTTGGTCTTCATGCAGCTCAGAACCCACTACCTTATTTCCGCTTGTCAGTATGTTCCTCAACTGTGTTTTTAAACCATTGATCTGTGTCTGCAGCTCCACGTTGTCTAGAGCGTTGACAACAGACGTTCCGGTGTTAAAAGCAGTGAAAATGTCATTTACAGTACCCCTTCTTTGCCTTCCTACCCGATCCAAAACTTCCTGTGGTGTGCTGTATAATTTGGCCTTGTCGATGTCGGCAAAGTCAAACTCGTAAAATTGTCTGAACATTCGGGTTAACAGTACCTGGTACAACTGTTCCGTTTCCCTGGGACACCACTCCGGCAATCGTACCTCAGTGAGGTTTAAAATCACTGAGGCCACCGCGTAGTGTACCTCTTGGTACAGCACCTGTCCGGTGGGTACCAATACTAGACCGTTCCCGGGTCCCTTTGTGGTGGTAGGGCACCCTTCCTTCTGGGCCAGCGCTACCGGAATCGTGGGCAGGGGCTTGCGTGGGCGGGTGATGAGTTCAGTGGCGTTTACTGGAATCGGGGAGTATGGGGCTCCGCACGCCCGAGTGCTGACATCCCATCTCATCCCCTTTCCTTCATCTTGCCACTGCCTCTGGAAAAAGATGGATACGCCCTTGGGGCAGATGCGTTTCGAACCCCACATACAGACATATATCCCTTCATCTGGTTCCCACCATTTGTCCCAACACACACGTAATTGTCCGTGAGTCCCCGTAATTGTCTGATGGGTATTGTTACCCAGTCGCTCCCACTCGATAGTAGAGTTCTTCATGTCCTTTCCCAGCTTTCGCAGCCACCACCATCGGCTTAGTGGTACGTTCCCATTACATACCAAACAGATCCTTTTTCCCACGGTAACGCTGACTCTGGGGGCAAGGATCCTCACCCGAGGGCACGATAATGAAGTCTCTTGGTAGGCAAAACCGAAATTGCTGGAGTATTCCGTAGAATTCGTCCCCAGCCATCCTGGCCATCTCCCTTGGTGGAAGTAGGTGGCGGTTTCGTCAACCTCTCGCTTCCCCGTCCCATCCGTCGTGATGGGGGCTGTGTCCCCAGAACATCCGAACACGATGACGTCCTTGGTGCGGCCCCGGTAGGCCAGCCCGCACCCGATCGCCGCGAGCGTCACGAGAATCCTCTCCATCGTATCCCTGGTTTCTGTAATCGATAAGATGATGTAGCCAGGCTCCCAACAGGTGCTGGCTTAATTAAATGAACGCTCGGGTCCCTTGACCCCGCTTCCAAACAACCACACATACTGGGCAGACTTTGAAAACTATCCTTTAAACACCCCATCATCTTAAACTTTACCCATCTTAAACTAACATTAAAATTACTTAAACTTAACATCATTACCTAAACCTATATACAGCGCCGCCCTCCTTCGGGCGGCCTACCTAATTCCTGTGAGGGCTGCAGCGCGCCGCTTCCTGTGGCGGGGCTGCACTGACCTTTGGCTTTGATCCCCCGCAGCCTGTCGCTGCTGAACGGGAATCGTGCCTTTCTCGGGCTGCTCTGTATCGAGGCTGGGGAAGATAGGGAGAATTGGGCCATTGTTTTCTGGTCTGGGGCGTTCGCGTCGACCTACGAGGGGTTGCCTTGGGTGAGGCTCCCAGGGCTGACGGACCGGGGGTTGGGACTTCCACCGTCACAGCCTGTGGTCCCACCACAGCTGCCGGCTCCGGCTCCCTTCCCTCAGGCTCCGCCCCCCCGGGGCCGGGATTTGTGGCATCCGACTCCACCTCACCTGTCCCTACAGGTAGTGAGTCTCCGCCCCCAATCCCTACCTCCCCTAAGCTTGAGTCGAGGGCGGGATCTTCGTCCTCTGACTCTTCCTCCTTCGTGATCGGGTCAAGGGCGGGGCCGAGCCGTTCGGGCTCCTCCTCGTCCGAATCCCAAATCAGAGGGGAGACCTCCCACTCCAATGGGATGACTCCTCCCTTCACGCAGGCCACTGTTCCAGCCTGTGTGGTCTGTGACCCTGTCCCAGGCTGAGGATTTTTGTCCTCAGACCTGGCCACTGTTGTTTGCCCTTGTGCTCCCGACTTAAACAGTTTGCACCACTTCCCACCAAACCACTTGTTATGACGGGACACCTCCACTGTGCAAGTGTCGTAGGCCGGCGGACTTTGTACCGATTCCTGCTCATCCTCCTGGCCTACGTTTCTTTTGCCAGCGCATAGGGTCAGACCCAAGAATTTTACTTCCCGTTGGCCAACCCGCGCCTTTGTGGGGGTTTCCTGAACACTCTCCATCTCCTCCATGCTCGCAATCTCTCCCCAGAGACAGTGATTTCTCAGGTCCACGTGGATCTCGTGGGCTACCAAGAAATCAGACCCTAGGACTCCCGCTCCCACTCCCTCTTTCCACCTCAGCAGGATACACTTCCACGTGGTGCGGAGTGGCCCTAAACAAATGGAGAGGGGAAGGGAATGTGCGCCAGCCTGTTCTTCGCCCGTGAAGCCCAACAGACGATACGGGACCCCGGTTGACAAAAGCGAGTTGGTGGGGTTATCTGCGTGGACTACGGTGCACGATGCTCCCGTATCCAACAGATAGGTTTCCTTCACCTTCTCCACCTCCATCTCTACGAGGGGTCGTCTCCATGTATCGTAGCGGAGCGGACACAGGTAGACGGGCTGCGCCGACTCTAGTCACCTGGGCACAGCGATCGGAGTTTCGGGAGCGACGAGGCCGGTGGCAACCGTTATTTTTCCCTGTGAGGTCATTAGAGACCGCATTGCCTCTAAAACCGACTCGATCGTATTGGGATGGATCGACATATCGGCTCCCCTCTCCCGGACGGGCGCTTGGACTGGGGCTGCGGGAGTTTTTCCCTTTAAATCCTTCCACGGATTTCTACAGTCTCGGCGCCAATGACCCTCCTTTCCACACCCGTAACAACTGCTCTTGGCTTGGGGGGCGCGATTCCCCTCCTGATGCCATTCCTTTTTAGCAGGAGCTGCAGGCCTCGCCTCATGCACCTTTCCTTTTGAGGAAGGCACTTCCCTACTCTTGTTGTTCCTGTAACTTATCGTGAGCTGATCAAGTACTACTTCCTCCGTGGAGCGGGGGTTAGTGGGGTCAAACCATGCTTTGGCCTGCTCCCTCACCGGCGGCAAGCAATTGGCGACCAGACACCGGAGCCAATGATCCCTTTGGTCATCATTTAGCGCGTTCCGGTCCGGTCCTCCCGGGCAGTTGCGCCGGTATACTGGCCACAACCTTCCAGTGAAAACCCGTGGGGGTTCTCCCTCTAGCTGTACTGTCCTTTCCAATCGGAGGAACGGAGTTCCGTCACCCTCCCCTATAATCTCCAGGATCTCATCCCGTATCTCCTCGTATGTCTTTCGCCCTCTTTTGCTCTCGTCAGGGAGACACTGGAGGAGCGAGCTGTCCAGGGAGAACAGCAGCATTTTGGACAGTTCGGCCCCGTCGCAGTCATTAACTGCTGCGGTTTGCTCCACGTCCCTAAAATGCACGGAGGGATCTCCTGACTCGGAGAGTTTTGGGATGTTACTGATCATTTCCCTTAGCAGTCGTGCGCTATGGGGCATTATGATCTGATTCACGAGGGGTCTGTCATCGCCACTGTCTTCGTTCGGACCGAGCCTCCGGTGTCGAGTTGGACACATCGGCGCCGGCCCTGACTCTACTACCTGGTGTTGCTCTACCACAAGAACCCCTGGGTCTGACTTCTCCGTTTCCTTCCCCGGAGTCCAAGACTCATCATAGGCAGGAGGTGCTGAGGGCTCGGGGGTTGGTACCCTAACTGTCTCCTGTGGAATTGGTCTTGTTGATTCCTTGGCTAACAGTAACTGGCTTGCTGGCGGGTTTATGAGACACACCAAGCCGATTGCCTTTGCTAGGGCCGTTCTCAGGTCCTCTAGCTCTCTGTGGCAAGCGCTATGATCGGTGTTCTCAGACCTATCCTGCATGGCCATCTTATAAGCTGCCCTGGCCCCCAAGATACTTTCCTCCTGTGTCGCTACCTGTTTAGATAGGCGGAAACACCTCTCTCTCATTCTACCTTCACTGGCCTTGGCCTCAATGACCTGACATTCCAAATACTCTATCCGGGTCTCATGGCGATGAGTTACGGATTGGCGTTCCTGATTCAGTGCGTTAAGCGATTGAATCAGTTTCTGACCTCCCGCAACCTTTTCCTCTACTTCTGTGAGCAGCCCTTTGATCTGGGCTGTCTGTGCTACAACGACCTGGTCCAAAAGCTGGACTTGCTTCTTGTAACACATCAGCCAGACCGCCTTTTCTACTGACTTCTTATGCTCTTTGCCTTCTGTCCACTTGATGCTGCGTCTAGCGGACGCCTATCTCTCAATAGGTCTGATATCCACTGTTTTGTAAGGTTTACCTTCCCAAAAACATAGTCCGCTATCCTTTCATCCATCACATTTCGTTTATTCAAACCTTGATCTAACACGCAACATTCCTGCTGCCAAGGTCCTGCTGCGGTCGCCATTTCTGTAGGGGGTTTCTCTTGCTCGTTCTGGTCTCCTACCAGGCTTCGTGCAATAATTACCCTTGAGTGGTTTGACCCACTCTCCCCTACAGTTCTAGACCTTGGACTTAAGTGCAGGGAACTGTAGTGCAGAGAAAGACTCAATAGACCAGGTTGAATAGCACGAAATGGATGCTTTTATTATTAAACAGTTTGCAGCATTATAAAATACAAGTCATAAGCACAAATTAAAGCAGCTACAAGCATGCACATATCTATAAACTTAATTCCATGGAAATGGGAAACACACGGCACATCGAAAAAGGGGAAACACATTACGATTACCCTTACCCCCTCCCCTAGACCTAGACTAAGTTTCGACCTGAGGAACTTGGAATCATGCTCACCACTTTCAGATTCGCAAAAGAGGGGGTTCGCAGCCTTTTGGTACAGCTTTCCGTCGTCACGTGGATTTGGAAACTTCTGGCGCAGCTTGTTTTTCTCTCTCTCTCAGGCGATGAGGCAGTGGACACAGCCTTGATGAGCGCTCGTCATGGTTGAATCTGTTAACAAGCTGTTGAAGAACTGGATACACATGGGAGAATCGGCCACCGATGTGATGTTGAATAACCGGATGCACATGGGAGAGTCCAGTAAGGAAAAACTGCGAATGGGATGTTGATGCATGGAAGTGCTAGGCCCGGAGTGTCCTTTTATTTCTCGCTCCCACCTGGCTCGGCGGTTTTCCAGAGGGTGTCTTCTCCTTCGGCCTGGGTTGTCGATGATCTCCCGACAAATGTACCCAGGCCACCCTCGTCGTCTTCTCGTCGTGGCCGAGCCTTGCCTGGCCGAACACCGACCACGTTCCGAAACCGAAGTGTTTAACCGAAGAGTCCGTCCCGAATTTCTTGAATCGCAATTGCTGAAACGTGTTCTCCAAGCGTGAAGCCTGGATCGTGAAGCGAAGCGTCCAGCCTGTGTCCTTACGAAAATTCGCCAATCGCCAATCGCGCCCTGATGGACTTTTCAAATCCATAGTTATACTCTTTTGGGACAGTCTTATCTCCTGCCAGATCATAGTCCAGTCTTTGTAATATTTTTGGCGGGCAGAAATCTCTGCAGGGGCGCTTTGTCTTGTAACGGGAGCCGGTGATAGCTTAACTGGCCTTCCTGGCCGATAATGTCTTTTACTTTGTCACCGTAACTCGGTTCGCATATTGATCGGTCTGGAGATTGCCCTTGATGGCTGTTAAACGGTCTTTCCTTTGTACAGTAAATGGGTTTAAGTGTTCATTCAATTGTCCGCCCATATCTTGATGGGCCCCATCCTGTTACCTGAAACTGTCTTGTACTTAGAATCCAATTAATATGTATGCCCAGTTCCCTGAGTTTTGGTTTCCCGATACTGGCTTTCGCGGGCTTACTGTCCTCAATCCACAAGCCTGTCTGGCTTGCAGTAACAGAAATCAAATGGTCCCAGAAACTGATCACGAGGTCCGGCGGCCATTTTGTATGCCCCTTTTTATCAAAGGGTTTTCTGTATAAGCTTCTTTTGGTCAATAAAGCTGTATTATTAATCCTGTTTTCTTGCGTGATTAGTTAATGAAAATTTCCGAATCTCACAGGGGTAATGAATTGAGGATTAGTTAATGGAGAGAAAACAGAGAGTAGGAATAAACGGGTCATTTTTGGGATGGCAGTATGTAACTAGTGGAATGGCACAAGGATCAATGCTTGGGCCTCAGCTATTAACAATCTATATCACTGACTTAAATGAGGGGACCGAGTGTAATCTATCCAAGTTTGCTGATGATCCAAAGCTAGGTGGGAAAGTAAGCTGTGAGGAGGCTGCAAGTGAGTGGGCAAGAAGACGACAAATGGAGTAAAATGTGGGGAAGTGTGAAATTATCCACTTTGGTAGGAAGAATGGAAAAGAAGAATGTTTTTAAAAAGATGAGACAAAGGGCAGGATTTTCATTCAGGAGTTGGGTTGGAGGCGGGACTACAACTTTCGGGGTTGTAGTCCTGCCTCCATCGAGATGCGGCCAATCCATGTGGTTTTAACTTGATTGACCTTGTTGAGCCCGCCCAGCGGACGGTGACGTCACAGACTGAAATTTCATCTGTCAAGACGTGTTGACAGATGAAATATCAGTGTTTCACAGCTGCTTGAAGCTGTCAAACACTGACAGTCTTACTTCTAACATGAGTCCTTCTCCACAGACTCAGTTAGAAATCTCTCCTGCACAGAAAGCTGAAGGCTGTCACTTTTGACAGTTCATGGCCATCCTGCTTTCTGTGCTGGTGAGATGAGGGACTCCTGAGGCCTAAAGGAAAGGCGGCTGAAAAGGTAAGAAAAGGTATGTAAAACTTATTTAATCACTTTAGACACACCAAACACACTTACCTTTGCACTCATGCACCCATCACTCACCTGAATACCGACATCTTGACCCCTCCAAGTCCTTCAACCCGGCGGCCCGTCTCCTCTAACTTGGCGTGGTTTGGAGCCATCGGGAATCCCACACTTCAACCTTAAAAATAGGGATTAGGCTAAAAACTGCCTGTTAACTACCCATTAACAGGCAGTTAATTGGCACTAATCCCTTCCCGCCTCGGGTAGGCGGGTTCCAGTGCGGGACGGGTACCCGCCTCCTTTGAAACTGGCATGGAGGCGGGTTTGGGTGCGGGATGGGGTCGGGACCCCTGATTTCAGGATTTCAACCCCCCTCACGCCTCCAATCCCAACTCCACGGCCCAATGAAAATCCTGCCCAAAATGTTGGTATTCAGAGGGATTTGGGTATCTTTGTACACAAATCACATAAAGTTAACATGCAGGTACAGCAAGCAATTAGAAAGACAACTGGTATGTATGCCTTTATTGCAAGGGGGTTGGAGTGTAAGAGTAAGGAAGCCTTGCTGCAATTATATAGGGCTTTGGTGAGAACACACCTGGAGTACTATATAGTGTTTTGGTCTCCTTACCCAAGGAAGGATATACTTGCACATACTGAGGGTGCAACAAAGGTTCACTAGGTTGATTCCTGGGATGAGAGGGCTCTCCTATGAGGAGGATTGAGTAGAATAGGCCTATACTCTCATGGAGGAAAAATTGAGTCGCGCCCTCTTTGGGGCGCTAACTTTGCCGGGACGCTACTTTTAGTAACAATTAGCGCCCTCGCGGCCAAAATTCATTGGTAGCACCCCAAGAGGGATGCAGGGTGCTGGAAGTGCCCCGCCTCCATCTTGGGGCGCTGCAAGTCAATATCACGGCGCTACATGCCGCAGTGCCATGCGCTGTGGCACTTTGCACCGCAGTACTGCAGGCCTGCCTCCCCTTCTTAAAGGGGAGGGGCCTAGCGCAGTGCGACCTGGGGCCCAGCTGGGCCACCAGGGATCAGAGTGCCAGCATAAGAGCCCGGCACTGAAGAGAAATGCCAGGCTCATGGAATGCAGCCGGCAGTCTGCGGGGAGGCTGCACAGCAGGCCGGGGATGGCAACGGGGGCAGGTGCTGGCAGGCGACCAGCAACAGAAATGGCCGCCCGGCACCTTCCCTTTAATTTGCACCACCCCTGCTGCAGGTAGGCCCCCCTGACCCTGTCAGACATAGCGTCCGGCGGGAAGTCAGGGGGCGCTACCGAAAATTGAGGCCGGGGTGCTGCGCATGGCGATGACGTCATCACCTGCGGCGCAGCGCCATGGGGCGCTAATGGTTACCGCCTCCGCTAACCTCCCGCTGGATTTTGCGGGAGGCATTAGCGATGCCACGCCCAGGCGCTAGTTGCTTTGCGCCCTGTTAGCGCCCTCTTAGGGTGCTAATGTGAGGTGCAAATCAACCGAATTTTTCCCCCCAGGAGTTCAGAAGAATGAGAGGTGATCTAATTGAAATGTATAAAATTCTTAGAGGGCGTGACAGGGTAAATGCTGAGAGGCTGTTTCCCCTGGCTTGAGAGTCTAGAACTAGATGTCATTGTCTCAGGATAAGGGGTCGGCCATTTAATATTGAGATGAGGAGAAATTTCTTCCCTCAGAGGGTTGTCAATCTTTGGAATTCTCAATCCCGGAGGGCTGTGGAAGCTCAGTCGATGTGTATAGTCAAGACTGAGATCGCTAGACTCTTGGGCACAAAGGGAATCAAGGGTTATGGGGGTAGAGCGGGAAAGTGGAGTTGATGTAGAATTTCAGCCATGATCTCATTGGATGGCAGAGCAAGCTCAATGAGCCGCATGACCTACTCCTATTAGATTCTTATGTACTTATGTACTTTTCCAGTTGAAAATATTTTAGTTGAGATTTTAGTCTAATTGGGGAAAAAATTAATTCTGAAAGATGGATTACAATATCTAAAAAATATCTAGAGAAGATCTAAAAAATGGAATAAGAGGAGCAAAAAGAGAGCATGTGAATAGATTAGCGGCCAACATAAAAGGGAACTCAAAAGTCTTTTATAAACACAAAAGTAGTAAAAGGGAAGTTAAAGGAAGGATTAGCGACCAAAAAGGAGATCATTTCGTGGAGGCAGAGGGCATGGCTGAGGTACTAAATGAGTACTTTGCATCTGTCTTTACTAGAGAAGAGCATGCTGCCAATATAGCAATAAAAGAGGAGGCAGTAACAATATTGGATAGGATAAAAATAGATAAAGAGGAGGTACTTAAAAGGTTGGCAGTCCTCAAAGTAGTGAAAAGTAACCTGGTCCAGATGGGATGCATCCTAGGTTACGGAGGGAAGTGAGGGTACAAATTGTGCAGGCTCTGGCCACAATCTTCCAATCCTTGGATATGGGGGTGGTGCCAGAGGACTGGAGGATCGCAAATGTTACAGCCCTGTTTAAAAAAGGGGAGAGGGATAAACCTGGCAACTACTGGCCATTTAGCCTAATGTCAATGGTGGGGAAACTTTTAGAGACAACATTCCAGGACAAAATTAATTGTCATTTATAAAAGTATGGGCTAATAAATGAAAGTCAGTACAGATTTGTTAAAAGCAAATTGTGTTCGACTAACTTGATACAGATCTTTGTTGAAGTAACGGAGCAGGTTGTTGAGGGTAGTGCGATTGATGTTGTGGTTATGGACTTTCAAAAGGCGTTTGACAAAATACCTCATAATAGACTTGTTAGCAAAATTAAAGCCCATGGGATCAAAGGGACAGTGGCAGCATGGATACAAAATTGGCTAAGAGATTGAAAGCAGAGAGTAATGGTGAACAGTTGTTTTTCAGCCTGGAGGGAAGTGTACAATGGTGTCCCCCAGGGGTCGGTATTAGGACCTCTGCTCTTGTTGATAGATGTTAATGACCAGGACTTGGGTATAGGAGGCATAATTTCAAAGTTTGCAGATGATACGAAACTCAGAAATCATAGAATCATAGCAATTTATGGCACAGAAGGAGGCCAATTGTCCCATCGTGACTACCCAGCCTAATCGCACTTTCCAGCTCTTGGTCCGTAGCCTTGTATGTTACGGCACTTCAAGTGCATAGCCAAGTACTTTTTAAATAGGTTGAGGGTCTCTGCCTCTACCACCCTTTCAGGCAATGAGTTCCAGACCCCCACCACCCTCTGGGTGAAGAAATTTCTCCTCAACTCCCCTCTAATCCTACCAATTAGTTTAAATCTATGCCTCCTGGTTATTGACCTCTCTGCTAAGGGAAATAGTTCCTTCCTGTCCACTATCTCAGCCCTTCATAATTTTATACATCGTAATTAAATCTCCCCTCAGCCTCCTTTGTTCCAAAGAAAACAACCCCAGCCTATCCAATCTCTCCTCATAGCTAAAATTTTCCAGTCCCAGCAACTTGAGTGTCAGCTGTGGCTCAGTTGATAGCACCCTCACCTCAGCGTCAGAAAGTTTGTGGGTTCAAGTCCCACTCCAAAGATTTGAGCACAACAATTCTAGGCTGACACTCCAATGCAGTATTGAGGGAATGCTGCACTGTTGGAGGTGCCATCTTTCAGGTGAGATGTTAAACAGAGGCCCCGCCTTCTCTCTTGGGTGGGCGTAAAAAATCCCATGGCACTATTTTGAAGAAGAGCAGAGGAGTTATCCCTGGTGTCCTGGCCAATATTTATCCCTCAATCAACATCCCTAAAACAGATTTTCCTGTCATTATCATATTGCTGCTAGTAGGAGCATGCTGTGTGCAAATTGGCTGCTGTGTTTCCTACATTACAACAGTGACTACACCTCAAAAGTACTTCATTGGCTGTAAAGTGCTTTAGGACATCCAGTGGTCGTGAAAGGCGCTATATAAACGGAAGTTCTTTCTTTCTAACACCTCCTCTGTACCCTCTCTAGTGCAATCACATCTATCCTATAATGGGATGACCAGAACTGTATGCAGTACTCCAGCTGTGACCTAACTAGTGTTTTATACAGTTCAATCATAACCTCCGGCCTCTTATATTCTATGCCTCTGCTAATAAAGGAAAGTATTCCGTAGGCCTTCTTTACCACCTTATCTACCTGTCCTGCTACCTTCAGGGATCTGTGGACATGCACTCCAGGATCTCTCTGTTCCTCTACACTTCTCAGTATCCTACCATCTATTGTGTATTCCCTTGCCTTGTTAGACCTCCCCAAATGCATTACCTCACACTTCTCTGGATTGAATTCCATTTGTCACTTTTCTGCCCTCTTGACCAGTCCATTGATATCTTCCTGCAGTCTTCAGCTTTCTTCCTCACTATCAACCACACAGTCAATTATTGTACAATCTGCAAACTTCTTAATCATGCCCCCTACATTGTAGTCTAAATCATTGATATATGCCACAAAAAGCAAGGGACCTAGTACTGAGCCCTGCAGAAGCCCACTGGAAACAGCCTTCCAGTCACCAAAACACTTGTCGACCATTACCCTTTGCTTCCTGCCACTGAGCCAATTTTGAATCCAACTTGACACTTTCCCTTGGATCCCATTGGCTTTTACTTTTCTGACCAATTTACCATGTGGGACCTTGTCCAAAGCCTTGCTAAAATTCATGTAGACTACATCAAACATGCTACCCTCTGACTCTCCTTGTTACCTCCTCAAAAAATTCAATCAAGTTAGTCAGACACGACCTTCCCTTAACAAATCCAGGCTGACTGTCCTTGATTAATCTATGACTTTCTAAATGATGAATACTCTCCCTCAGAATTTTTTCCAATAATTTGCCCATCACTGAATTTAGGCTGACTGGCTTGTAATTACTCAGTCTATCCTTTTCTCCCTTTTTAAACAATGGTACAAGGTTAGTAGTCCTCCAGCACCACACCTGTACCCAGAGAGGATTGGAAAATTACGGTCAGAGCCTCCGCTATTTCTTCCCTTGCTTCTCTTAACAGCCTGGAATACATTTAATCTGGGCCTGACAATTTATCTACTTTCAATGATGATAATCCCCTTAATACTTCCTCTCTCACTATGTTTATCTCATCTTATACTTCACGCTCCTCCTCCTCAACTACAATGTCTGCATCGTCCCCTCTTTTATGAAGTATTCATTAAGAACCATACCCACGTCTTCCACCTCCACACACAGGGAATGTAGTAAACAATGAGGAGGATAGTAACAGACTTCAGCAGGACACAGACTGGTGAAACAGGCAGACACATGGCAGATGAAATTTAATGCAGAGAAATGTGAAGTGATACATTTTGGTAGGAAAAATTAGGAGTTACAATATGAACTAAATGGTACAATTTTAAAGGGGGTACAGGAACAGAGGCACCTGTACACAAATCTTTGAAGGTGCCAGGACAAGTTGAGAAGGCTGTTAAAAAAGCATATGGGATCCTTAGCTTTATTAATAGAGGAATAGAGTACAAAAGCAAGGACGTTGTGCTAAACCTTTATAAAACACTGGTTAGGCCTCAGCTGGAGTATTGTATTCAATTCTGGACACCACACTTTAGGAAGGATATCAAGGCCTTAGAGAGGGCGCAGAAGAGATTCACTAGAATGGTACCAGGGATGAGGGACTTCAGTGATGTGGAGAGACTGAAGAAGCTGGGGTTGTTCTCCTTAGAGCAGGGAAGGTTAAAAGGAGATTTGAAAGAGCTGTTCAAAATCATGAATGGTTTTGAAAGAGTAAATGAGGAGGAACTGGTTCCAGTAGCAGAAGGGTCAGTAACCAGAGGATACAAATTTAAGGTGATTGGCAAGAGAACCTGAGGTGGCATGAGGAAACATTGGTTTGCACAGTTAGTTGTTGTAATCTGTAATGCACTGCCTGAAAGGGTGGAGGAAGCAGATTCAACAGTAACTCTCAAAAGAGAATTGGATAAATACTTGAAGGGGGGAAAAAAAAGTGCTCTGGGGAAAGAGCAGGGGGGTGGGATTAATTGGATAGCTCTACCAAAGAGCCGGCATAGGCACGATGGGCCAAGTGGCCTCCTTCTATGCTGTACCATTTTAAGATTCTATGATCTAACAAAGATTTAAAATTAACAAAGATTTGAAATGATCAAAGTCAAACTCAATAGGCATCAGTGATTAATTGCGTCATTTCAGCTCTTTCTGCCTCATCTCATTCTATGCTGGAGATTTTATGAGCAGCATGTTTTTTTTAACATATATTTGTATTATTTGCAAACATAAAATAATTGTTGCTTTGGTTTTTTAATGGCATTCTTAGCTGTGATAGTTAATAATTGAAAGCATGAAGCCAATGGCAGCTGACTCCCACTTGTCATAAGTAACAAAGGTCATTTAAAGCACTCAGGGTCTCCTTACATTGCCCTAGTAATGTTTTTCTTCAGCATTCATATGATTCCACTCACCTCAATGTCTACCCTGGAGCTTCTCAAAAGGGAGGCTGTCAAATTAGTGCCAGATTCAGGGCAGTTTTGTGCCACTGACTTGATGTCCAGTGAGAGCAAGTTTGAGACACATGGCATTATTCTCTCTTGTGGCCATTAACTGCGGTTGAAGAAAAGAGACCTTTGTCTCCTATAACTGTGTAGAAATTGAACTTGGGTTGATATTTGGAACCCCTCATGCATATGTAGTATGCGTTCCTCAATGGAATTTTCAGTTAGCCTTGCCTGTATCTTTTCAAAACAGGATGCCCTGTCGAAAAGATTTGTCCTTCAGAGCTGTGCCACCGTATTAATGACTGATCTAGTGGCCCTGCTGCAAAACACATTCCACATAGTTGAGTAAAGTAGTAGTCACCAGACCACACTACAGGTATTAGCATCGCCTAACAGAGCAGACAGATTTACACTACAAACAATAGTCCCTGTCCAATTGCTAGGCATAGATTTAGACACTCAGTCAACTCTGATTAAGGGCTGCATCTCTCCAGATTTGATTGTACTCTTTTTGATTGTACTCTTGGAGAAAAATAGTGAGTGCTCATATGATCAATACGTTTGCTTTGAAAGATCCACTCAGTTTTGTAAAAGAGGAGTTTATATTGTGGGCAGAATGTAATTGAGTTTGTAAAAGTAAAAATAACAATATATCTTGGCAGAAAAGCAAATTGATCTTATTGACAGAACAATCGCTTCAGAATTTAGAAACCACAGGTTAAAGTTGTATAGCGCCTGTCTCTCTAATCTTCAATATATCTAACCTTGGGTGAAGCGGGAGAGACACCTCTTCTCATAACAAAGTACTACTCGGTCACATCAGGATATTGCTGGTCTTCGTGGAGCACTCAGCTTTCCAGGCTGAGGGGGAATATAAGGATTCAAAAACCTGACGCTAAAGGAAAACTGGCAAAATGGACATTTTTAAAAGTCAGGATTGCACACCTGCTAAAATTATTGGGGGAAAAATTCAGTTGGTTTGGGTCTCCCGTTAGCACCTTAAGAGGGCGTTAATGGGGTGCAAAGCAACTAGCGCCCGGGCGCGGCAATGTTTGCGCCGCTCGCGAAATTAACTAGACATTTTGCGGTGGCGCTAAACACTACCGCCACAATCTCCTGCGCCGGCAGATCGTGACGTCAGTTGAGTGTGCAACACCCCAGTAGCGCCCCAGATCGGATATTGAGTGGCGCCCCCTGCCTTACCGCCTGCCGCTAGCAACAACAGGTTGAGGGGAGCATTTTGCTGGTGACATTTTTTGAGAGACAGAGAGAGAACGCTGTGTGAACAGGTTCATTTTGATTTGCCCTTCCTTGTATCGATTTAGAAGAGACTGTGGGGGATGCACTCGGAGCTCTTTCCCTGGGTCTCTCCATTGTTCTTTCCAGCAGATTTGATGTACAGGTCTCTCCAGGCCGAGATTCAAGGCTGCAATGAGCAGGATGTGGATGGAGAGCAAGATCAACCTTCCCCTTTAAGAACTGGCCGGCGCCATTGTGTCTGTTTTCCATTGCTGACTGACATCACATGAGCTTTGCCAGCGCTCTGAGGTAGCACCTCGCTCCTCCGCCTTGAGAGGTGTGTAGCACTTGATTTAGCACTCCAATCAACTCCGGGGGCGATAAAAGCCAAGTTTGCAGTTGGAGGCAATAATTTGCGCCAGGCACTAAACTTTGCGCACAGCCGATAATCGCGCCCCAAACGGGGTGATACTGAATTTTTCCCCCATTATGTTTGATTTCTTTCATTATTACATGATTAAAAAATAACTTATGAAACAATATTCTACTCCTCTACTACAAACTTCAAATCCTGCATCCCTACTGATGCATCAAATATTTCACACCCCTCTGAGACTGATATTCACTCAAGAAGTACAGAGTTATTCACGCTTATAAAACCACAGATTAGAAGCATGTATATTCTTCCACTGTCCCGAAATATACTTTTCTCCACAATCACCTGTTACAAGACCAGAGACTGGAAGCATTGTCACAATAGCTGGCCTAACAGCCGGAAGAACAGCAGCAAAGATATATATCTCATTAATTTGATTCACTGACTTCTAAGACAACAGAAAGAGTGGATAAACTGTTCTGTGTTCTAATACATTTTGTATGACAAAAAAACTGCAGTTCTGTAAATGTTAAAGCATTAATAACCATGGGATGCAACTTTAGATTCATTGAGAGTTCCTAAAATTAAAGAATTTTCAAAGCTACAGGTGGGATTGCATTAACTATTTTCCAAACTTCCCTATTCTTCCAATGTGAAATAAATAGCCTCTCCCTTGCATACATGCTATCACCATGAAAAGCAAACATGTAACATAGGCCAAGATTTTGTGAGGGGTCAGTGGGCACGATCAGTGGTGGGTCAAGTGGGGAAGTATTTTTTTTCCCCCCCAGCGGGTTGGGACCCGGCTGTGAACCCGCCACCATGCACATTTCCCTGATGTCGGGTCTGTCAGCATTGAGCAGACTGGACACGCAGTAGTGGGGACCCAATTCAGGTAATTATGACCTTAACAAGCCCCATCAAGGGAAAATCATTTCAGACAGCGGAATGGAGACAGCAGCGGGGTCGAGACCTGCCACTGACATCGCCCGCCACGGACCTGGTGAGGTCAACAAAATCGCGGCCATAGTAACAGTTTCAGGCAGAAGAAGACCTTTAGTCCATCTAGCCCACCTAGCCACAGCATTCCTTTGGTGTTTTTCTCATAACCTGAAACCTATTTGTTGAGATGAAGCTGTCCTGAATCGCATTAGGTTTCTTGTTCTATCACCCATGAATTTATTTTGTTCCATATACATACCACCCTTTTAGTAAAAAAATTCTTCCTGCATTTCCTATTTTCCTTTGTTATTCCTAATTTGTAAATAGGATCCCTTATGCTTAAATGTATATAGCAGAAAAACTGACTTGGATCCAATTTATATAAATCTTTAATAATTTTCAAACTTCTATGCTATCCTCTCTCAATCTTCTCTTTGAGAGAATAGAGCCCAGGTAGTCAATATTTCCTCATACATTATTCTGAGATCAACCATGTAGCCCTTCCCTGTACCCCCTCCTATAACTGAATGGCCTAGAAATTCAGTCGCGTTTGCGCCCACTTATTGGCTATAAAGTGGTTTGCGCCTGAAGTTTTTTATCGCCCGAAATTCAGATGGACCCTAACATCGGCGTTAGCCGGTAGCGCCGCGCCAGCACCGATGACGTCATCGGTGTGCGCAGCGCCCCGGTTGCAATGCTATTCCGGCCCGATGGCCCAATTCAGTTGCGGCCGCCTCGCCCGTGGCAGCCGCAAACAGCGTTTGTGAAACGGGGTCTTGCAGCTCCGAAAGGCCGGCGCATAAAGGTGGAGCGGCGGCCGGCTGCTTTCCCGGCGGCCGCCTGCCCGCACCTCCCTCCCCGGACTCCTGCACCACCCCCCCGCGGCATTGATGTCTGAGTCCCGCGAGCCCGGCACTTCTCCGTGGTGCCGGGCTCATTTGCCGGGGGAATCCACCGGTGATCTGATGGCTGCAGGCAGCTCCTCCTTAAGAGAAGGAGGAGGCCTGCAGTACCCCAGCCTGCCGCACCGCATCGGGTGCCGCAGCGGGCGCTGGACGCCTGAAAGTGACATTCATCGCCCCTAGCGAGGCGGCCAAACCCTGCAATAGCGCCCGCCGCCGTCTTGGCCCGTCGCAACTGAATTTTAGGCGGGCGCTACGGGAATCCTGGCGGGCGCAAAATTTCGGGCGCAAAAGACCTGGCGGGGCCATACCGAATTTCTAGGCCAATGTCTTTTTTGAAATAGGGAGACCAAAACTGCAGAGTACTTCAGATGTAGTTTGAGATCCAGATTGCACCAGGGCTAAATATAGTTTCAAAAATGATCTCTCTGCATTTGTATGTTACACCCTTTGTTATACATCCCAACATTCTGTTTTTTTTTTAAACAGCCTGAGAACATTGTGCTGATGGTTTTAACGATCAGCCCACTAAAACCCAAGGGCCTAGAAATTCAGTTGCGTTTGCGCCCACTTATTGGCTATAAAGTGGTTTGCGCCTAACGTTTTTTACCGCCCGAAATTCAGATGGACCCTAACATCGGCGTTAGCCGGTAGCGCTGCGCCGGCACCGATGACGTCATCGGTGTGCGCAGCGCCCCGGTTGCAATGCTATTCCGGCCCGATGGCCAAATTCAGTTGCGGCCGCCTCGCCCGTGGCAGCCGCAAACAGCGTTTGTGAAACGGGGTCTTGCAGCTCCGAAAGGCCGGCGCATAAAGGTGGAGCGGCGGCCGGCCGCTTTCCCGGCGGCCGCCTGCCCGCACCTCCCTCCCCGGACTCCTGCACCACCCCCCCCCCCCCCCCGCGGCACTGATGTCTGAGTCCCGCAAGCCCGGCACTTCTCCGTGGTGCCGGGCTCATTTGCCGGGGGAATCCACCGGTGATCTGACGGCTGCAGGCAGCTCCTCCTTAAGAGAAGGAGGAGGCCTGCAGTACCCCAGCCTGCCGCACCGCATCGGGTGCCGCAGCGGGAGCTGAACGCCTGAAAGTGACATTTAACGCCCCTAGCGAGGCGGCCAAACCCTGCAATAGCGCCCGCCGCCATCTTGGCCCGTCGCAACTGAATTTTAGGCGGGCGCTACGGGAATCCTGGCGAGCGCTAAATTTCGGGCGCAAAAGACCTGGCGGGGCCATACCGAATTTCTAGGCCAAGATCTCTCTCCTGTTCAGATACCTCAAGTACATTCCAATTTAGCACATAATTCTTATCAACCATCCCTCTGCCAGATCTCATAACCTTACACTTCCCTGCATTAAATTGGATTGTCATTTCTCCACCCACTGATTGAAATTGTTGAGATTCTTTTGAATTTGTGTGCATTGATATTCATTTAACCCACTGTTCCCAATTTGGTATCATCTGAAAATGTAGACACTTTTGGCACAATTCCTTCCTCTAAAACTTTTATAAAAATTATAAACAACAACGGCTCCAACACTGAATATTGTGGCACTCCACTGATAACTGGTTGCCAACCAGATTTTTTTAAATATTCATTCATGAGATGTGGGCATCACTGGCAAGGCCAGCATTGATTGCCCAACCCTAGTTGCCCTTGAGAAGGTGGTGGTGAGCCACCTTCTTGAACCGCTGCAGTCCATGTGGTGAAGGTACTCCCACAGTGTTGTTAGGGAGGGAGTGCCAGGATTTTGATCCAGATACCTGCTTATATTCCATTACCCATTACTAATTCAAAAAAGCCATTCAGATATAGGAGGGGGTACATGGAAGGGCTACATAGTTGATCTCAGAATAATGTATGAGGAAATATTGACTACCTGGACTCTATTCTCTCAAAAAGAGACGATTGAGAGAGGATAGCATAGAAGTTTGAAGATTATTAAAGGTTTATATAAATATACTTGGAGTGCAGCTTGGCACAGAGTGAACAACTGAGAGTTTGGTAAGTGTGGGAGTGAATCTTAAGGATAATCCCTTTTTGGTAAAACCTAGTCTTGTGTGCTTGCAATTAGCATTCAACTTAAATTTACTGTTTTAAGTTTTAAGTTTATTCCAGGCTTGGGCGGGGCTAAGCAAGCTCTACATTGGAGAGTGGGTGGGATTAGTTAATTAACTGGTCTAATCTGGTTCTACAACTGCCAGAGAGCTGACTCATAAATCTCAGCAGTATAAATAAGGGAGATTGGAGTGCAGTTTGGCACAGAGTGAACAGCTGGGAGTTTGGTAAAGGTGGGAGGTGCTTCTCCCGCAGAGTGGCGGCGGACCTGAGCGGGAGCAGACCAAGGCCCGAGAGCAGGGATAAAAGCAGCAGCAGACCTGCATCAACAAGAGAAAATGGCAGGGTGATATCACAGGTAAGGCAGGTAAGTGATTGGTAGTGACTTTGGGCTAAGTTTAAAGTTAACATATAACTAAATTTTAAAAACTAAACATAATTTCATTACTTTAATAAACTAAACAAGGTAAATAATGTGATTAACACTTAATTAATTAATTAAATAAATAAAATAATGGGAGGACAGATGTGTTGCTGTTGCAATATGTCTTGTTTTGCACACTTTGTACAAAAATAATAAATTGCAGGACAACGGAGTATTACAATTTAAATTCTTTTATGAAGCATCAGGTCTGTAAACTTTTCATACATACAGCACCGTGTGGACAAGAGAGAGTCAGGACCCCTGGGTCTTCTAAACAATAGCAGTCCTTACAGATGCCTGCATGCCAATGACCGCTCAGCATGTGATCACATGTGAATATAATAGGTATTCCTTACAGATGCCTGCGGGCCAATGACAATTCAACATGCAAATGTTACATCCCCTTTCTTTTAAAAGAAAAATGTTATGCATTACTTTTGAACCTTTCTTCTACATAATGTTCTCAGTAGCATCAACATATAAGTAAACTCAACATTTAACTAGCACTGAAAACATCTCAATGTTTCAATAACGATGTACAGTTTTTTTTTTAGGGCAGCGAACCGCCTACACCCTTTAACAGTTCACAAGTCAAGAATAACTCTAGGCTTGACCTCTCGTCGGAATGACGGTGTTGTTCCTTAGTGTTCAGGAGGTGCCTGCGATTGCGGCGGTACACCTGTCCTTCTGGGGTGCGGACGTGATACGATCGCTCAGTGTCAGCTGGCTGGATGACGACTGCTGGCTTCCAGTAGTCATGCTCCTGGATTCTGACGGATTCTCCATTGTGCAGCGGCGGCAGTAGTCTAGCTGACCTGTCATAGTATCTCTTTTGGTGTTGCTGTCTCTGTACACATTTTGCATGCACTTACTTGCAGCTAACAACCTGCCAGGGCCTGTCTGGGATACAGTGAGGTATCATGGGCTCTTTGACATTTGATGGGCGGCGTTCTAGATAAATGGAACATTTTCTGACCATGTCCTCAATGTGTTTGCACAATCCAGACCAAAACATAATGTCACGTGCTCTTTGTTTGCATTTTTCCATGACCATATGTCCAGCATGAATTTTTTTCAACATCTCTTTGAGACTGGTAGGAATTGTGATTTTTCTCCCCTTTGAAGACGATTCTGTTGATTTGTGACAGTTTGTCTGTGGTTCCAGAATTCAGATATGCTCTGAGGGCATTTCCTCCTTTCCTCAGGCCATCCTTCATGTATGACTTTGCTCAGCAGTGTGAGTTGTGCATCTTTCTCTGTTCCTGCTCGGATCTCCTTCAGTTTTGAGTCACTCACAGGTAAGCTGTTGTGCACCTGCACATCCATGCCTTCACTGAGGCTGCTGTCCTGGTGGCTAAGAGACTTTCTGGAGAGAGTGTGTCTGCGACAGGAATGTCTTTGCCAGGGTGGTGAATGATTGTGAAGTCGTACTTCTGTAGCTGAAGGATCATTCTCTGTAGCCTTGGTGGGGCTGCGGCTAGTGGTTTCCTCATGATTGACTCGAGGGGCTTGTGGTCGGATTCCACAATGACTTGTCAGCCATAGACGTACTGGTGGAAACGCTTACATCCAAACAGAATTGCATATAGCTCTTTCTCGATTTGAGCATAGTTGATTTCACTGTCTGAGAGATCTGGAAGCGTAGCCGATGGGCTTTCCTTCTTGCAGTAATACTGTGCCTAGTCTGTACTTTGATGCGTCCACTTGTAGTCTGAGCTCTTTGTTGGGGTCGAAGTAGGCAAGAACTGGTCCTGGTTCTCTGGTGATTAGGTCTTTCATTTTCTGAAATGCTGTGTCGTGTTGTTTGTCCCACAGGAACTCATTGGATTGTTTGAGCAACTGACTGATGGGTGCGTTGATTTCGGAGAGGCTCGGGGCAAACTTGGCTAAGTAATTAACCATGCCGAGTACTGTCTCTAGCTCTGTGCGGTTCTTTGGCGGCTCCATCTTTTTGATGGTAGAGATTTTCTCTGGATCCGGCTTAATGCCATCAGTTGAGAGGCGATGCCCGAAATAACTGATCTTGGTGGATCCGATTATGCTTTTCTCGGGGTTGAGCCGGATACCTTTCTGACGTGATCTTTGTAGCATCGCACGAAGGTTACTGTCATGTTCCTCTCTATTCCTGCCATAGATGAGGATGTCATCTACGATTGCGACTACTCCATCGAGGCCTTCATAGGTTTCATCGATCTTCTGCTGGAATTCATTCTGAGCTGAGATAAGACCAAATGGTAAATGCAGAAATCGGTAGCGTCCAAATGGTGTGTTGAACGTTGTTATCTTAGATGACTCTTCCGTGAGCTTGATATTCCAGTATCCTGATCGTGCGTCCATTACACTGAAGTAACGTGCTCCCACTAGCTTGGGTGTGATGTCCTCTAGCGTTGGAAGAGGGTAGTGAGGGCATTTGATAGCCTTGTTCAAATATCTGGGGTCGAGACAGACTCTGAGCTTGCCTGTACGTGGTTTCTCAACCACTACAAACGCGTTGACCCACTCTGTCAGTTCTGTGTCCCGGATGATGATTTCTGTATTCTCCATGCTCTTGCAGCTCCTCCTTCAGGCGACTACGTAGAGCAAGGGGTATCCTTCTTGGTGGGCAAACCACAGGGGTTGCTGCTGGGTCAAGGTGAATAGTGCATTCACCTGGGAATAGTCTGATTCCTTTGAAAATGTCAGCAAACTCCTCCATGACTGTCTGCTTCTCAACTGGTGCTTTTAATGATAGCACTAGCTTGACGAGGTCCTTTAGACCTAGCACTGGAGGTGTTTGAGTGTCAACAATGTAAATATCTAACATCATGTCGCTTTCTTTGTACTTGCATTTCATCACGCATGTGCCTTTTACAATGAGCTGCTCACCCCCATAGCCGGTCAGTCTGCATGAGGTGGGCTGTAGCTCACTCATCCTTCAAACTGTGATACTCACTCAGAGGAATTACATTAACCTGAGATCCAGTGTCTAGTTTAAACTTAAGCTCTTTGCCCTGTTTTCCTATTGCCCTGTTTTCCTATCTCAATATCGGCAAAAGCTTGCTCAGTCTCTGAAATCTCCCCTTTGCTTTTCAGTGGACCCGAAAACATCAACTCCACGTGTTGCTTGAACTTGCTCCATTCTCTAGGTAAGTTCAAAGATTCCCAATTAATTCGAGGTAAGTGAGCTCCAACGATGTCCATTTCAAATCCCTGTTCTGACACCATGTCCTTGTTTTGCACACTTTGTACAAAAATAATAAATTGCAGGACAACGGAGTATTACAATTTAAACTCTTTTATGAAGCATCAGGTCTGTAAATTTTTCATACATACAGCACCATGTGGACAAGATGGAGTCAGGGCCCCTGGGTATTCTAAACAATAGCAGTCCTTACAGATGCCTGCAGGCCAATGACAACTAAGCATGTGATCACATGTGAATATAATAGGTACTCCTTACAGATGCCTGTGGGCCAATGACAATTCAACATTCAAATGTTACACAATATGTGGGAGCTTTTGGACACTTCTGTCCAGGGTGACTACATCTGCCATAAGTGCCTGCAGCTCAAGGAACTTCAGCTCTGAGTTGAGGAGCTGGAGTCTGAGGTACAGACTTTGCGAGACATCAGGGAGGGAGAAAGTTACCTGGACTTTTTGCTCCAGGAGGCAGCCATACCCCTTAGATTAAATAATTTAGAATTGACGTGGTCAGGGACAGGAGGGTGTGACTGCGAGTAAGGCAGGTATGGGGATCCAGGAGGTAGTATTGAAGGAGCCTCAGTCCCCCCCCCTGCACTTGTCCAATAGATTCAAGGTTCTTACAACCCTTGTGGACAAGTGCGGGGATTGCGGGGAGGATGAGCAAACTGACCACAGCACCGTGGTACAGGAAGCCGTTCAAGTGGGGGGAGTAAAAAGGAAGGTGGTTGTAGTAGGCGATAGTATAGTTAGGGGGATAGACACTGTTCTCTGCAGCCAGGAGCATGAGTTCCGAAGGCTATGTTGCCGACCTGGTGCCAGGGTAAAGGACATCTCCTCTGGGCTAGAGAAGAACTTGGAGTGGAAGGGGGAGGATCCAGTTGCCGTGGTCCATGTAGGTACCAATGACATAGGTAAGACAAAAAGAGGTTCTACTGAGTTTGAGCAGCTAGGGACTAAATTTAAAAAGTAGAACCACAAAGGTCATAATCGCTGGATTATTTCTGGAGCCACGAGCAAATTGGCATTGGGTCAATAGGATCAGGGAGATGAATGTGTGGCTCAAAGATTGGTGTGGGAGAAGTGGATTTCGATTTGTGGGGCACTGGCACCAGTACTAGGGAAAGAGCTGCTCTGTTGGGATGGACTACACCTGAACCGTGCTGGGACCAGAGCTCTAGCGAATCAAATAACTAGGGAGGTAGATAGGGCTTTAAACTAAATAAGGGGGGGGGGGGTCCCAGTGGAGAGAAATCTAGAATGCTAAAGAGAAAAGACAGGGAAGCAGTGCAGGAAAGTGATTGGGGTAAGGATAACCAGATTGTGTCAGGAAGGGACAGAGCGTACAAACAAAGGAGTGCACTAACAAATAGGTCCGGGTAAGAAAAAATGGTAATAAGACAAATAGGGCCATAGTACAAAAAAATGTTAAGGTGTCTAAAAATGATAAAAAGACAAATCTAAAGGCACTGTATCTGAATGCACAAAGCATTCATAATAAGGTAGATGAATTAACAGCGCAAATAGACATAAACGGATACGATATAATTGCGATTACGGAGACATGGCTGCAGGGTGACCAAGGCTGGGAACTGAATATCCAAGGATATTCAAAATTTAGGAAGGACAGGCAAAAAGGAAAAGGAGGTGGGATGGCATTGTTAGTAAAGGATGAAATCAGAGCAATAGTGAGAAAGGATATGCGCTCAGAAAATCAAGATGTAGAATCAGTCTGGGTGGAGCTAAGAAGCACCAAGGGGCAGAAAACATTGGTGGGAGTTGTCTAGGCCTCCAAACAGTAGTGGTAATGTAGGGGATGGCATCAAACAGGAAATTAGAGATCCATGTAACAAGGGTACTACAGTAATCATGGATGACTTTAATCTACATATAGACTGGTCAAACCAAATTAGCAATAATACTGTGGAGCATAAATTCCTGGTGTGTACGAGATGGATTTTTTAGACCAGTACGTTGAGAAGCCAACTAGGGAACAGACTATCCTAGATTTGGGTATTGTGCAAAGAGAAGGGGTTAATTAATAATCTTGTTGTGTGGGGTCCTTTTGGAAAGTGACCATAACATGATAAAATTCTTCATTTAAGATGGCAAGTGAAGAAGTCCAATCCAAAACTAGGGTCCTAAATCTAAACAAAGGAAACTACGAAGATATAAGGAATGAGTTGGCTATGAAAGAATGGGGAGCATCATTAAAAGGCATGAAGGTGGAGAGGCAATGGCTAACATTGAAGGAATGAATGCACGAATTGCAACAGTTATACATTCCTTTCTGGCCCAAAAACACAAAAGGAAAAGCGGCCCAACCATGGCTAACAAAAGAAATTAAGGATAGTATTAGATCCAAAAGGAGTCATATAAAGTTGCCAGAAAAAGTAGCAAGCCTGAGGATTGGGAGCAGTTTAGGGCTCAGCAAAAAAGGACCAAGAGTTTGATTTAAGAGAGGAAAAATAGAGTAGGAGAGTAAACTTGCAAGGAACATAAAAGTGGATTGTAAAAGCTTCTAAAAGTATGTAAAAAGAAAAAGATTAGTGAAGACAAATGTAGGTCCCTTACAGTCAGAAACGGGAGAATTTATAATGGGGTACAAGGAAATGGATGAGCAATTAAACAAATACTTTGGTTCTGTCTTCACGGAAGAGGACACAAATAACTTCCCAGAAATGCTAGGGAACCAAGGGTCTAGTGAGAAGGGAGAATTAAAGGAAATTAGTACTGGTAAAAATATAGTGCTGGAGAAATTAATGGGACTGAAAGCTGATAAATCCCCAGCGCCTGATAATCTGCATCCCAGAGTACTAAGAGGTAGCCATGGAAATAGTGCATGCATTTTGTCATCTTCCAAAATTCTATAGATTATGGAACAGTTCCTGCAAATTGGAGGGTGGCAAATGTAACCCCACTATTTTAAAAAGGAGGGAGAGAAAACTGGGAACGACAGATCAGTTAGCCTAGCATCAATAGCAGGGAAAATGCTAGTCTATTATAAAGGATGTGATAACAGGACACTTAGAAAATGTCAAAGGGATTAGAGAAAGTCAAAATGGATTTATGAAAGGGAAATCGTGTTTGACAAACCTACTGGAGTTTTTTGAGGATGTAACTGGTAGAATAGACAAGGGAGAACCAGTGGATGTGGTGTATTTGGATTTTCAGAAGGCCTTTGATAAAGTCCCACATGAGGTTAGTGTGCAAAATTAAAGCACATGGGATTGGGGGTAATATATTGGCATGGATTGAAAATTGGTTAACAGACAGGAAACAGAGAGTAGAAATAAATGGGTCTTTTGGGGAGGCAGGCAGTGACTAGCAGGGTACAGCAGGGATCAGTGCTTGGGCCCCAGCTATTCACAATATATATCAATGATTTGGATGAGGGAACCAAATGTAATATTTCCAATTAATTTGATGATGACACAAAACTAGGTGGGATTGTGAGTTGTGAGGAGGATGTAAAGAGGCTTCAAGGCGATTTAGACAGGTTGATTGAGTGGGCAAATACATGGCAGATGCAGTATAACTTGGATTAATGTGAAGTTATCCACTTCAGTAGGAAGAACAGAAAGGCAGAGTATTATTTAAATGGTGATAGATTGGGAAATTTTGATGTACAAAGGGACCTGGATGTCCTTGTACACCAGTCACTGAAATCAAACATGCAGGTGCAGCAAGCAGTTAGGAAGGCAAATGGTATGTTGGCCTTCATTGCAAGAGGATTTGAGTACAGCAGCAAGGATGTCTTACTACAGTTGTACAGGGCCTTGATGAGACCACACCTGGAATACTGTGTGCAGTTTTGGTCTCCTTACCTAAGAAAGGATATACTTGCCATAGAGGGTGTGCAGCAAATGTTCACCAGACTGATTCCTGGGATGGCAGGACTGTCATATGACGGGAGATTGGGTCGACTAGGTCTGTATTCACTAGAGTTTAGAAGAATGAGGGGATCTCATGGAAACGTATAAAATGCTGACGGGGCTAGACAGACTGGATGCAGGGAGGATGTTTCCCTGGCTGGGGGATCTACAACAAGGGGTCACAGTCTCAGGATATGGGTTAGGACATTTAGGACTGATGAGAAATTTCTTCACTCAGAGGGTGGTGAACCTATGGAATTCTCTACCACAGACAGCTGTGGAGGCCAAGTCACTGAATATATTTAAGAAGGAAATAGATAGATTTCTATGTACAAAAGGCATCAAGGGGTATGGGGAGAGTGGGGGAATATAGTATTGAGATAGAGGGTCAGCCATGATCATATTGAATGCTGGAGCAGGCTCGAAGGGCTGAATGGCCTATTCCTGCTCCTATTTTTTTTTTAATATACGAATTAGGAGCAGGCGTAGGCCACTCTGCCCTTCGAGTCTGCTCCGCCATTCAATAAGGTCATGGCTGATCCGATTACTCCACATTCCTGCCTACCCCCGATAACTTTTCACCCCCTTGCTTACCAAGAATCTATCTACCTCTGCCTTAAAAATATTCAAAGACTCTGCTTCCACCGCCCACTGAGCAAGAGCGTTCCAAAGACTCACGACACTCTGAGAAAAAATTTCTCCTCATCTCTGTCTTAAATGGGCGACCCCTTATTTTTAAACAGTGACCCCTAGTTCTAGATTCTCCCACAAGAGGAAACATCCTCTCCACATCCAGCCTGTCCAGACCCCTTGGGATCTTACATGTTTCAATCAAGTCACCTCTTATTCTTCTAAACTCCAGTGGATACAAGCCTAGCCTGTCCAACCTTTCCTCATAAGACAACCCACCCATTCCAGGAATTAGTCTAGTAAACCTTCTCTGAACTGCTTCCAACGCATTTACAGAATCACAGAAACCCCACAGTGCAGATAGAGGCCATTTCGGCCCATCGAGCCTGCACCGACACATATCCCCGTAACCCCTACACCAACACATATCCCACCCTATCCCCGTAACCCCACGTATTTAATCCCCCTAACACTAAGGGTCAATTTATCATAGCCAATCAACCTAACCCGCACATCTTTGGACTCATCCTTCCTTAAATAAGGAGACCAATACTGTACACAGTACTCCAGATGTGGTCTCACCAATGCCTTGTATAACTGAAGCATAACATCCCTACTTTTGTATTCAATTCCCCTCGCAATAAACAATAACATTCTATTAGCTTTCCTAATTACTGGCTCTACCTGCATAGTAACCTTTTGTGATTCATGCACTAGGACACCCAGATCCCTCTGCATCTCAGAGCTCTGCAATCTCTCACCATTTTAGATAATATGCTTTTTTATTCTTCCTGCCAATGTGGACAACTTCACATTTTCCCACATTATACTCCATTTGCCAGATCTTTGCTCACTCACTTAACTTATTTATATCCCTTTGTAGCCTCCGTATGTCCTCTTCACAATTTACTTTCCTACCTATCTTTGTCATCAGCAAATTTAGCAACCATATGTTTGGACCCTTCATCCAAGTCATTTATATAAATTGTAAAAAGTTGAGGCCCCAGCTCTGATCCCTGTGGCACACCGCTCGTTACATCTTGCCAATCAGAAAATGACCCATTTATGCCTACTCTCTGTTTCCTGTTAGCTAGCCAATCTTCTATCCATGCCAATATGTTACACCCTACACCATGAGCATTTATTTTCCACAATAACATTTGATGTGGCACCTTATCAAATGCCTTCTGGAAATCTAAGTACATTATATCCACTAGTTCCCCTTTAGCCACAGCACATGTTACTTCCTCAAATAACTGCAATAAATTGGTTAAACATGATTTCCCTTGCACAAAACCATGTTGACTCTGCCTGATTACTTTGAACTTTTCTAAATGCCCTGCTATAACGTCTTTAATAATAGCTTCTAACATCTTCCCTATGACAGATGTTAAGCTAACTGGCCTGTAGTTTCCTGCTTTCTGTCTCCCTCCCTTTTTGAATAAAGGAGTTACATTTGCTATTTTCCAATCTAATGGAGCCTTCCCCGAATCTAGGGAATTTTGGAAAATTAAAACCAACGCATCAACTATCTCTCTAGCCACTTCTTTTAAGACCCTAGGATGAAGTCCATCAGGACCCGGGGACATGTCAGCCCGCAGCTTCAACAATTTGCTCAGTACCACTTCCCTGGTGATTGTAATTTTCTTGAGTTCCTCCCTCCCTTCCATTTCCTGATTTACAGCTATTTCTGGGATGTTACTTGTATCTGCTATAGTGAAGACCGATGCAAAATACCTGTTCAATTCAACTGCCATCTCCTTATTTTCCATTATTAATTCCCCAGACTCACTTTTTATAGGACCAACGCTCACTTTGTTAACTCTCTTTTCTTTTTTAAGTATCTATAGAAACTCTTACTATCTGTTTTATATTTCTAGCTAGCTTTCTCTTGTACTCTAATTTTTCTCTGCTTATTAATTTTTTTTGTCATTCTATGCTGTTTTTTATATTCTGTCCAATCTTCTGACCTGCCACCCATCTTTGTGCAATTATATGCTTTTTCTTTAAGTTTAATACTATCTTTAACTTTTTAGTTAACCACGGATGGTGGGTCCTCCTGTTAGAATTTTTCTTTCTTGTTGGAATGCATATATTCTGTGTATTTTGAAATATCCCCTTAAATGTCTGCCACTGCAACTCTATTGACCTATCCCTTAACCTACTTTGCCAGTGCACTTTAGCTAGCTCTGCTTTCATACCCTCATAATTGCCCTTATTTAAGTTTAAAATACTAGTCTTGGACCCACTCTTCTCTCTCTCAAACTGAATGTTAAATTCAATCATATATTGATCGCTGCTACCTAGGGGTGCCTTCACTATGAGGTCATTAATTAATCATATCTCATTGCACAATACCAGGTCTAGTATAGCCTGCTCTCTGGTTGGCTTCAGAATGTGCTGTTGTAAGAAACTATCCCGAATACATTCCATGAGCTCCTCATCTATGCTACCTTTGCCCATCTGATTTTTCCAGTCTATATGCAGATTAAAATCTCCCATGATTATTGCCGTACCCTTCTGACAAGCTCCTATTATTTCATCCTTTATACTCCATCCTACCATGTGGTTAATGTTAGGGGGCCTGTACACCACTCCCACAAATGGCTTCTTGCCTTTATTATTTCTCATCTCTACCCAAACCGCTTCTACATCCTGGTTTTCTGAACTTAGGACACCCCTCTCTATTGTGCCAATACCATCATTAATTAACAGAGCCACCCCGCCACCTTTTCCTACCTTCCTGTCCTTCCTAAATGTCATGTACCCTTCAATATTCAGGTCTCAATCTATGTCATCCTGCAGCCATGTTTCTGTAATGGCTATTGGATCATATTTATTTATTTCTATTTGCGCTATCAGTTCATCTGTTTTGTTTTGAATGCTAGGTGCATTCAGATGCAGAGCCTTTAGTTTTGTCCTTTTATTATTTTTGTAACCTCTAGCCTTATCTATTGATTTACTCTTAGATTTGTACTCTCTATCCCTTCCTGTCACGGTCTGTTTATCATTTCCCATAATACCTTTCTGTATTGCCTTGTCTCTAATCTTTGAATTACCACATCTTCCCAAATTTGATCCCATGCCCCCAATATTTAGTTTAAAGCCCTCTCTACTGCCCTAGTTGTATGACTTGCCAGAACACTAGCCCCAGCATGGTTCAGGTGAAGACCGTCCCAACAATACAGATCCCACTTTCCCCAGTACTGGTGCCAGTGCCCCAGGAATTGAAACCCATTTCTCCCACACCAGTCTTTGAGCCACGCATTCATCTCTCTAATTTTATTTACCCTATGCCAATTTGCTCGTGGCTCAGGTAATAATGCAGACATTATTATCCTTGAGGTTCGGCTTTTTAATTTAGCCCCTAGCTGCTCATACTCTCTCAGCAGTACCTCTTTCCTAATTCTACCTATGTCAGTGGTACCTACATGGACCACGACCACTGGCTCCTCCCCTTCCCACTGCAAGTTCCTCTCCAGCCCAGAGCAGATGTCCCGAACCCTGGCACCGGGCAGGCAACACAGCCGTCTGGACTCTCGCTCTTGGCCGCAGAGAATTGTATCTATCCCGCTGACTATGCTGTCCCCAATTACCACTACATTGCTATTAACTCACCTCGCTTGAATGGCTTCTTGTACCTCGGTGCCATGGTCAGTTTGCACATCTACCGTGCAGCCACCACTTTCATCCATACAGGCCGCAAGAACCTCAAACCTGTTGGACAATTGCAAAGGCTGAGGCTCCTCCACCTCCTGGGTCCCCATACTGCCTCACTCACATCCTCCTGTCCCTGACCACTGAACAAATTTGAAGACCCTATCCTAAGGGGTGTGACTGCCTCCTGGAATAAAGTGACCAGGTAACTTTCCCCCTCCCTGATGCATCGCAGAGTCCACAGCTCGGCCTCCAGCTCATCAACTCTGAGCCGAAGCTCCTCAAGCCACAGACACTTACCACAGACGTGTTCGTCCTGGATCACACTGCCTTCCAGGAGCTCCCGCATACTACAGTCGCAACACATCACCTGCCCTGCCATCTTTATTGAGTCTTAATTTAAAAAATGTATTAATTAATAATTAACAAACCCTACTACACCTAATAAGATTTATTACTGCTAGTAAACTTGTACTAATGAAACCTTACAATTACTGATACATTTCCTGGGCTTTAAAAGATAAGGGAAGTGAGCAAAATACTCACCAACCAATCACTTCCTTACTTACCCTTTTCCCTGTGATGTCACCTTTTTTATTTTTCTCCAGATGCTACCAGGAGGGTAGCTAATGTTACCCCACTATTCAAAAAAGGTGGTAGAGAGAAAACAGGGAATTACAGACCGGTAAGCCTGACATCGGTAGTGGGGGAAAATGCTAGAGTCCATTATAAAAGATGTAATAGCAGAGCACTTGGAAAACAGTGACAGGATCGGACAAAGTCAACATGGATTTACAAAAGGTAAATCATGCTTGACTAATCTGCTGGAATTTTGAGGATGTAGCTAGTAAAATAGATAAGGGAGAACCAGTGGATGTGGTGTATTTGGACTTTCAGAAGGCTTTCGATAAGGTCCCACATAAGAGATTAGCGTGTAAAGTTAAGGCACATGGGTTTGGGGGCAAGGTATTGACTTGGATAGAGAACTGGTTGGCAGATAGAAAGCAAAGAGTTGGAATAAACGTGTCTTCTTCCGAGTGGCAGGCAGTGACTAGTGGGGTACCGCAGGGATCGGTCCTTGGACCCTGGCTATTCACAATATATATTCATGATCTAGACAAGGGAACTAGATGTAATATCTCCAAATTTGCAGACGACACAAAGCTGGGTGGGCATGTGTGCTGTGAGGAGGATGCCGAGAAACTACAGGATGATTTGGACAGGTTGGGTGATTGGGCAGAAGCATGGCAGATGCAATATAATGTGGATAAATGAGGTTATCCACTTTGGTGGCAAAAACAGGAAGGCAGATTATTATCTGAATGGCAATAGATTGGGAGAAGGGGAAGTGCAACGAGACCTGGGTGTCCTTGTGCACCAGTCACTGAAGGTAAGCATGCAGGTGCAGCAGGCGGTTAAGAAGGCAAATGGTATGTTGGCCGCCTTAGCAAGAGGGTTTGAGTACAGGAACAAGGATGTCTTGCTGCAGTTGTACAGGGCCTTGGTGAGACCACATCTTGAGTATTGTATGCAGTTTTGGTCGCCTTATCTGAGGAAGGATGTTCTTGCCATGGAAGGAGTTCAGCAAAGATTCACCAGGCTGATACCTGGGATGGCAGGAATGACGTATGAGGAGAGATTGGGACAATTGGGCTTGTACTCGCTGGAGTTTAGAAGAATGAGAGGGGATCTCGTTGAAACTTATAAAATTCTGGCAGGACTGGACAGACTAGATGCAGGAAGGATGTTCCCGATGGCGGGGGAGTCCAGAACCAGGGGTCACAGTCTAAGGATAAGGGGTGGGCCTTTTAGGACAGAAATGAGGAGGAATTTCTTCACCCAGAGAGTAGTGAACCTGTGGAATTCTCTATCACAGAAGGCAGTAGAGGCCAATACATTAAATATATTCAAGAAGGAGTTGGATATATTTCTTAAGTCTAAAGGGATCAAGGGGTATGGGGAGAAGGCAGGGAATGGGTACTGAACTTGGATGATCAGCCATGATTGCATTGAATGGCAGAGCAGGCTCGAAGGGCCAAATGGCCTACGCCTGTTCCTATCTTCTATGTTTCTGTGCGGTTGGGGGGTGTCAGAGCCAAACTCCTGCTGGTTCTCTGTCCCCTCTTGTGCAGCTTTTTAGCTCCTGCTCTCCTGGAAGCTGATAAAGACCAAGACCGCAGCTTAACACTCTGTTCCAATCTGCACTCTCGCCTCCCCTTATTTATACTGCTGAGATTTAAATATGTGAGCTCTCTGGCAGTTACGGAACCAGTTTAGACCAGTTAATTAATTAATTACACTCACCTGCTCTCCACCACAGAGCTTGCTTAGCCCTGCCCAAGCCTGGAAGAAGCATACAACTTGAAACAGTAAATTTAAATGCTAATTGTGAGCACACAAGACTAGATTTTATTTAAAAAAGAGATTAACCTTTAAGGTTCACTCCCTCACACACAAAACTCGCAGCTTATCACTCTTACGATCTGCACTCCGTGACAAACTGCACTCTCTGTTTCTATGTCTATAACCAACCATTTGCTAGTCCAATCATTTGCTAGTTGTTAATAAATTCCAACCTTACCCATGGGCTTGGACCTTATGTAATAGTCTATTATGTGGGACATACACATCTCTATACCACCAGAATTTTAACTCCGCTAACCTCACTGGGCAGATTTCCCTTTGAGAACACTCTGTCCAATTTTGGTTCCCTCACATGGTGGGTGATATAGAGGACCTGAAAAAGGGGAGAGGCACGAGATCAATAACTAGTTTAAAGGCCCTTAGTTATCACAATAGGCTTAGAGCTGCAGCAATGTACTCTAGAAAAGATTTGATTGAGGCCTTTAAAAAAATTAAAAGATTAGATTTGGTCCATATGAATCGGCCATCTGAGTTAGATAGGTTTGGATCAAACAGGCAAGATGTGTGTAAGTTATATAAGCATTGAACTAGGTTGGATGTTGTATTGACTTGTATGTGGGTTCAATGACGAGACATTTATGAAAGAGAATGACTTTTTATCTAAAGTCTGTTCAACTCTTTTTAACAGCATTACAGGAGACACCATGCTAGAGATCCATCTCTAAACACGAAACTGAAACTAAACTGCTTGTCTCTGTCACATGCCCTCTGCTGGTCAGGCATAAGTAATCAATCAGGCAAACATGCTGGTAAGGCATCATAATCAAACAGGCAAATACCATCACTATTTGCTGATATCATTACATCTCCCTTTCTTAAAACAAAAGTATTTTACTTTTAACTAACAACATGTTTTCTTTGTATTAATCTGCATTTTAACTAACACTTAATGAACTTACATTATCATGATCAAGGTTTTTTAACCTTGCTTTGTGTGTTCACATGAAATATGTAAATACACTAGAACTTGAAGAAAGAATAAGATAACATTACTTCCTTCTATAACAAGAGTCCTTAAATTTGCTCAATGAGTCTCCAGAGGCTTCACGTGTCTTGAGGATTTTCTGATTGTCCTTGAATCTGAGTTGTTGCCTCAGATGATGGTTTCTCAGCTGTGTGATCAGGTTGTTCAACAGTATCAGTCTTTTGACTTGCTGTGGCTGGTCCCATGAGAAGATCTCGACAATTTCTTCTCAGAACAGCACCCTCATCTGTCTGTATGGTGTATGATCTTGGTTGAACTTCACTCAGGACAGTTCCCTTCTGAGTCCATGTGTTTGTTTTGTCTTTGAACCTTACTTGGTCACCAGTGTGGAGTTCAGGTAGGCTTTGTATTCCTCTGTCATAGTAGTACTTTTGCTTTTCTTTCTGTTGTTCTTTGAACTTCCTCACTTTCTCCCCCTCTTTTGTTTTCAGGAGGTTCTCCGGGATGGGTAGGTTTGACCTTAGCCGACGTCCCATAAGGAGTTGGGCTGGTGACATACCACACTCGAGCGGCGTTGTGCGGTATACAAGCATGCTCTGGTAGAAGTCAGTTCCACTGTCTTTTGCCTTGTACATCAGTCTTTTCACTGTCTGGACCGATTTTTCCACTAGTCCATTGGACTGTGGAAAGTGAGGACTTGACGTTGTGTGGACAAAGTCCCACTCTTTGGCAAAGTGTCGGAAACTTGCATTGTAAAACTCAGGTCCGTTGTCTGTGAAGACCTCGCTTGCCACGCCATGTCTGGAGAATATGGCTTTCATGTTATCACAGCATCTGCAGTGGTGGTGTACAGTCTACAAACCTCTGGATACAGGGAGTAATAGTCTGTGACTACAAGATAGTCCTTCCCTTGACATACGAATAGGTCAGCGCCTACCTTCTGGTAAGGTCTGTCTGGTGCTGGGTGTGGCTTTAGTGGTTCTAACGGATTGCTTGCTCGATATTTCAGGCATATTGTGCAGTTTGACACCTCATTTGTCACATCTTGGTTGATTCGTGACCAGTACATCACCTCTCGTGCTCTTTTCTTACACTTTTCGATTCCCAGATGTCCTCCATGGATCCTTTGTAGCATCTCTTTTCTCAGACTCTTTGGGATAACTATTTTACTTCCTTTGTAGATGATGTCTTCGACCACTGATAGTTCCGCCCTGCAGTTCCAGTACTCTGCCATGTCAGGTGAGCAGTCTTGCTTCATGTTGGGCCATCCATCCAAGATGCTTTTCCTCAGTCATCTCATTGTTTCATCTTTGTTTGTCTCAGTCTTTATGAGCTCCATTTTTGCATCTGCTATGGGCAGTGCACTTGTGATCATGTCCACGTAGGCGTTCACTTTTTCATCCATTTTGGTGTTTGCGGGCTCACTTGGGTCAACAGCTCTGGACAACATGTCTGCTGTATACATCAGCTTACCCGGTGTGTACGCAACATTCAGTGTATAGCGTTGCAGCCTGATCATCATTCTTTGTATTCTAAGCGGACAGCTATTTAGTGGCTTTTGGAACAATGCAATCAAGTGCTTATGGTCAGTCTCTACACTGATTGCTTGTCCTGCCACAAACTGGTGAAATCTTTCACAGGCGTATGTGATGCTGAGCAGCTCCTTTTCTATTTGAGCATATCGCGTCTCCGCGTCTGTCATTGAGCGCGATGCATATGCAATAGGTTGCCAGTAGTCATATTTTTGCAGAAGAACGGCACCGAGCCCACACTGTGATGCATCTGATGATATCTTGATGGGTCTCGCTGGGTCATAAAACCTCAGAACTGGTTCCTCTGTGAGCAGTTTCTTTAGATCGCTCCATGACTTCTCATGCTCATGATTCCATTCCCATTCTATGTTCTTTTCAGTTAGTCTTCTCAGTGGCGCCATCTTTTCTGAGAGGTTGGATATGAATTTACCCATGTAGTTGATCATTCCATTAAACCTCTGCACGTCCTTTTTGCATTGTGGCTTTGGCATATTCTCAATGGCGGACACCTTTCTGGGATCTGGTCTGATGCCCTCACCGCTAAGGATATCTCCCACGAATGTCAGTTCTGTCACCCCGAGCTGGCATTTCTCTCTATTCAGCTTCAGGTTTGTTTTCCTTGTTGCTTCCAGCACTTTTTTCAGTCTCTCGTCATGCTCAGTTCTCGTGGTTCCCCATACTATGATGTCATCCATTGATGTATCAACTCCCTCCAGGTGCTCATAGATCATATGGATAGTTTTGTGATACACTTCAGGAGCTGAGGCAATGCCAAATGGTAACTTTAGGAATCTGTATCTGCCAAATGGACTGTTGAACGTGCACAGTCTTGAACTTGCTTCATCCAGTTTCATCTGCCAAAATCCTGATGATGCATCTAACTTGCTGAAATACTTAGCATTTGCAAACTGTGCCATGATTTCCTCACGTGTAGGAAGCTTGAAGTGCTCTCTTTATTGCTCTGTTTAGATCTCTTGGATCCAGGCAAATTCTGAGCTTTCCATTCTTTTTGTCCACAACGACGAGGGAACTCACCCACTCAGTTGGCTCATCTATCTTCTGAATCACATTCAGGCTTTCCATCCTGTCCAACTCTGCCTTCAGTTGCTTTTGAAGAGCAAACAGAACTTTTCTGCATGGATGTATGACCGTTGGCATACTTTTATCTACTCTGATCGTGTGTTCTCCTGGAATGCAGCCTAGACCCTTAAATAGGTCTTTGTACTCTTTCATGAGTTCATCATAGACTGTCTCTCCTTCGCTTTCCACAACAAGGACTCTCTTTACCAGGTTCAGTCTCTCTCAGGCTTTTAAACCTAGTATGGCTTGCACATCCTTTGGCACCATGATTAATGCTAGCGTGTGCTCTCTGTCCTTGTGTGTCACTTTGACAATGCATCTTCCTTTCTCTGGTATATCAGTACCTGAGTATCCTGTCATTTTCACTTTTATTCCATGTATCTTTGGTCTGGGTCTAATTTTCTTAAAATCAGTCTCTGATATCACATTAACTTGTGCTCCAGTATCCAATTTAAATGGAATATGTATGTCATTCACTTTTAGTGTCAACATCCAGTCTTTTTTTTTTTCTTTTTTGTTTTCAGACACAACATCTACATAGAACTCCTCTATCTCGCTTTCATCTACTGCATGGGCCTTGCTTTGTTGCGCTTGGTTCTTACAGCAACCGGCATAATGGTTGTTTTTGTTGCAACTATTGCATGTTTTACCATATGCTGGACACTTTCTTGGTGTATGCTGTGTACCGCATCGACTACATGACTTTTGATTGCCCCTTTCATTTTCGTTTGCTAGCCACGCCTCTTTTTTCACATTTGGCGCTCTTTTTGTTAACCGGTTTGTATCCGTTCTTTCTCACTGCATCCACGTTGCAGCTACTGTCACTGAACAGCTCCTTTGCCTGCGACTTCACAGTTTCTGTAGCCCTGCACAGTGCTATGGCTGTTCCCAGGTCTAGATCTTGCTCTCTTAGCAGTCTTTCCCTTAGACCATTATCTGGAATACCACACACCAGTCTGTCTTTTATCAGCGAGTCTGTCAGTCCCCCAATTCACATGTTCTGCTTCGGTTTCTCAGTTCAGTCGCATACTGATCAATAGTCTCTCCCGTTATCTGTACACATGTGAAAAATCTGCCTCTCAAATGTCACGTTACGTTTAGGTATGCAGTGGGCCTCAAACTGTTCCATTATTTTATCTAGCTTCATTTTGTCTCCATCAGCAGCGAATGTGAAGTTATTATACACCTCCAGCGCTTCATCACCCACGACATGTAAGAACACTGACGCTTTCATTTTATCACTTTTCTCGTCAGCTTCGATTGCTGATAAATACAACTCCAAACGTTGTTTGAACCTCCTCCAATTTTCAGCCACATTACCTGTCAACTGAAGCTTCGCCGGTGGGTGTAAACCTTCCATTTTTTCACTTCGTTAGCTATTCTCCAATGGTAAGTAACAATGTTCTCTTTTGGCTTGCTAATGTGGAGAGCTGATTTAACTTCAGATTTTTCCTCTTCATCTCTTTCAATCACTTCTGACACCATGTATTGACTTGTATGTGGGTTCAATGACGAGACATTATGAAAGAGAATGACTTTTTATCTAAAGTCTGTTCAACTCTTTTTAACAGCATTACAGGAGACACCATGCTAGAGATCCATCTCTAAACACGAAACTGAAACTAAACTGCTTGTCTCTGTCACATGCCCTCTGCTGGTCAGGCATAAGTAATCAACCAGGCAAACATGCTGGTAAGGCATCATAATCAAACAGGCAAATACCATCACTATTTGCTGATATCATTACAGATGTCAGGATATTTTTTTTTCAGTGTCATCGATCTTTTGGAACAAATTGATAGTTTGTTAAATTAGTGCAGATTTGCTGAAATCATTCAAAAGGGAGCTGGAAAAGCTTCTAACTGTGGCTGACATACCATCGTAAAAAAGGTAGGCTTACAATTGGCGGCTTGTCTCCGGGTCTCCTGGAATTTCCAGTCTATGGTTTTTCTGGGTTTTTTGCCTCGCGTGGTCAGCGGTGAAGTGACGGCGATAGCCGTTGGCCATGAAGAAAGCTGACCACAATGATCTCACGATCTCTCTGGCGAAAAGTTAAGCTTTCTCAATGTTATATTGATTGTAGTGCTGTCAATAGGGTATCCCCAGTGCAATGCAGCAGTGACATCATCAAGCTGTCTAAGTAGCCAATCACATTGAAGAATTCTCAGTGAGCAAACCAGGAAATAAAAGGCACTGATTCGATTCACTTAAAAAAATTACAGATAGTGAAATAAAGAAAGGGACATACACATGGGGTTAAGATAAAAGCTGAAAATCATAAACAAACTTAAAAAATATATATTTTTTATTATATTAAAAATCTAGTAATTTTCTATCATAATGGAGAAATTTGACTTTCCACAAATGTAACATTTGTTTTTCAGGGCCAGAACAGTTGTTCACCAGTCAACACCCAGTTAAAACCCCAGTTACACCTATTCCAACAAGGCTCAACTTTTAATGGGGTGTTTAACAACGCAATTAGATCGGAAAAGCTTACGTTTTCGCCAGTTCAACTGATTTCGCTGGTTGCCGACTGTGGGGAGTTCCACAGTGCAGCCTGTGTCGGAGCAGGGAATGATTGACCGCAACTTCAGGATTTCTGTGTTTAGATACGCATGCGCTAAATCCTGAAGTTATGGCCAGTTTCAGAGGGGTAATGACGGCGAACACTGACAGTTCGCCTTCATTACCACCGCAAAATCCAAGCCATTTTGTATAATCTTATTTAGTTTGGGCTTAGCAGAGTATTTTTACGTTACTTTTCACCTTTTTTTTCCCCCCCCACTCAGACTAACCTAAAACCCATCACATAGAAAGGTTTCTAGTAACCTCATTAACGATATTCCCCAATGTTCCTAGCCAGCTTTTTTGCAGAATTCATCACACAACTATGCAGTAACAATATTAAAGGTTACAAATTATTTATTTATGCCTCTGTACCAGTTATCACCACAGTGTAGAGCACTTCTGGGGTTTTCCACCACCATCAGCAGTCAGTTGCTGAAGCACCAGCAACAAAAGTAAGTGATTTTTGTCATTGTTTTTTATAATTTTGTCTGCCAAGTTACTGGAGTATGGTTAGTAATTCAAGAGTTGCAGTGAGCCCCACTAAATCATCTGAAAATGATGGAAATTTATATTGAAAAAGCACAAGGCTATATAACTAATATGAAGAAAGGTATTTAGCTGTGTGAGCCTTTTATTTCAGTTCCTGATTTCTCAAGGGATTAAAAAAATGTGTGATAGCTCGCACTATACGTAATCCGTCTGTTGTTATTTGGGAGCTGTAAGTCACAGGTATAGTTACGTGTGCCATTTACATGGCTGATTTACAGGTTTGTAAAGCAGCAAAACTCAATTTGTTCATCAGAGCTTATCTGGCTTTCATTTATTAATGCCCTTTTATGATGGACAGCCAGGCCTAGAAATTCAGTCGCGTTTGCGCCCACTTATTGGCTATAAAGTGGTTTGCGCCTGAAGTTTTTTATCGCCCGAAATTCAGATGGACCCTAACATCGGCGTTAGCCGGTAGCGCCGCGCCGGCACCGATGACGTCATCGGTGTGCGCAGCGCCCCGGTTGCAATGCTATTCCGGCCCGATGGCCAAATTCAGTTGCGGCCGCCTTGCCCGTGGCAACCGCAAACAGCGTTTGTGAAACGGGGTCTTGCAGCTCCGAAAGGCCGGCGCATAAAGGTGGAGCGGCGGACGGCCGCTTTCCCGGCGGCCGCCTGCCCGCACCTCCCTCCCCGGACTCCTGCACCACCCACCCCCCCCCCCCCCCCCCCCCCCCCCCGCGGCACTGATGTCTGAGTCCCGCAAGCCCGGCACTTCTCCGTGGTGCCGGGCTCATTTGCCGAGGGAATCCACCGGTGATCTGACGGCTGCAGGCAGCTCCTCCTTAAGAGAAGGAGGCCGCCTGCAGTACCCCAGCCTGCCGCACTGCATCGGGTGCCGCAGCGGGAGCTGGATGCCTGAAAGTGACATTCATCGCCCCTAGCGAGGCGGCCAAACCCTGCAATAGCGCCCGCTGCCGTCTTGGCCCGTCGCAACTGAATTTTAGGCGGGCGCTACGGGAATCCTGGCGGGCGCAAAATTTCGGGCGCAAAAGACCTGGCGGGGCCATACCGAATTTCTAGGCCCCAATCTCTTAACAGCAAATATGTGAACGAATTGCATTGAGACTTGCACCCAAGACATAGGGCTGGATTTTCATTCAGGAGTCGGGTTGGAGGCAGGACTGCAACTTTTGAGGTTGTAGTCCTGCCTCCATCGAGATGCGGCCAATCCACGTGATTTTAACTTGATTGACCTTGAGCCCACCCAGCGGGCGCAGCAGGTCAATTAACAACCACCCGGCAACAGGTGATGTCACAGACTGAAATTTCATCTGTCAAGACATTTTGACAGATGAAATATCACTGTTTCACAGCTGTTTGAAGCTGTCAAACACTGACAATCTTACTTCTAACATGAGTCCTTCTCCACAGACTCAGTTAGAAATCTCTCCTGCACAGAAAGCTGCAGGCTGTCACTTTTGACAGTTCGCAGCCATTCTGCTTTCTGTGCCGGTGAGATGAGGGACTCCCCGAACCTAAAGGAAGGAAGGCTGAAAAGGTAAGAAAATGTATATAAAACTTATTTAATCACTTTAGACTCACCAAACACACTTACCTTTGCACTCATGCACACATCACTCACCTGGATACCGACATCTTGACCCCTCCAAGTCCTTCAACCCGACGGCCCGTCTTCTCTAACTTGGCGTGGTTTGGAGCCTTTGGGAATACCACACATCAACCTTAAAATAGGGATTAGGCTAAAAACTGCCTGTTGACTACCTGTTAACAGGCAGTTAATTGGCACTAATCCCTTCCCGCCTCG
Organism: Somniosus microcephalus; assembly: GCF_052327205.1. Classification (NCBI taxonomy): domain Eukaryota; kingdom Metazoa; phylum Chordata; class Chondrichthyes; order Squaliformes; family Somniosidae; genus Somniosus; species Somniosus microcephalus. Next base: position 82,768,257 of record NC_141001.1, on the reverse strand, counting down.
GAGGCAGGTCCCAGCGCGGGGTGGGTAGCCGCCTCCTTTGAAACTGGCTTGGGGGCGGGACCCCTGATTTCGGGAATTTAACCCCCCCGCACACCTCCAATCCCGACTCCACGGCCCAAAGAAAATCCAGCCCATAATGTATTAAGCATAAGCCAATTGTCAGTTTTTAGCTATGGTGTACTATAGTTTAAGTTTCCAGAATGGAACAGTTATTATTTTTTAACTAAACCACAGTGGTGGCAGTCTGTCCCTTAGTACTGACTTACAGCCTCAACTCTTCCCCTAATCCACCGACACCTTCTGCTGCTTTAAGCACCTCACCATGTTCCATCTCTTTCCTCTCCTTTAAAATCCTTGGGGGTGAAATTTGGTTGCGCCCCGTTTGGGAGCGGTAACCGAATTATCGCCGAAGATTCAGCACCTGGCGCGGAAGTATCACCCCGGCTGCTAAATTCGGCTTACCGCCTCGACGAGGAAGCACAGCGCTATCTTGGGGCTCAACGTCCCTCTGGGTGGTGTCGGGTGCAAAGTGCGGTAGCGCCGGAGCGCTACACGGCCGCTCTGCGTAGTGCTGACGCGTTTCACTGCCCCGCCCCTTCCGTTGAAGGGAAGGGACGCTGCGAGCTCTGCAGGGCCTCCAGTGGCCCACACTAGCCCACCAGGGCGGTGGTGCTGTAGCTGCAGCCCAGCACTGAGACACGCTGATGGCGGCCACGGACCATGCCAAGAACCCCCACGAAAGGCCCACCTAGAGGTCGGTCAAAAAAAAAATGGCGGTGTGGGTCGCAGCTGCACCTCCCTTTAATTAACACCCCGTAAGCAGAGGTTTGCCTGGCTCACGACCCGCGAGGCTGGCGCTGACGACGCCCGCGGCAGCTTCGTGAAGCACAGCAGAATTTCTGTCACGGGGCGGAAAAGGCTCAAAGCAAGTCGATAAGTTTCTTTACTCCACTACCATCTATCTCTTTGAATCCCTCACCACAACCCCTTCCACCCTTACCTCTAGTAACAAGTACGAGAAATTCACAGGGGGTGAAATTGGGTATAGCCCCGCTTGGGGCGCTAGAATTGGCGGTGCACAAAATCTATCGCCAGGTGCAACTTATCGCCACCTCGAGCGATATTGGGTTGCATCGCCCCTAAAGGTGATTGCGGCGTAAAATCAGGCACTGCACGGGACTCCTAAGGCGCTAACCTGACGGCGCTACTCAATATCTGGGCGGCCGGGCGCAGCGCAGGTGCTGTCAATAATCGATGACCACGAGACATGCTGGCGCCGGCCAGCTCTTAAAGGGGCAGGTCATTTAGGATCAGCAGCCACACTCATCGCCCTGTAGGCCTCAAAATCGGCGCTGTTCATTCTGTGCCATTACAAACTTTGACCAGATGCAGAGAGCGGTGCGTTTTACCGATGGGGCATTGGATGCTTTGGTTGGCGCAGTGGAGCGCCGGCGAGCAGTGCTGTACCCTGACAATGGTAGGAGGCCTCATCAGAACGAGTACCGCAGAGCTTGGAGGGAAGTTACGCAAATAGTCAAATCCAGCAGCGTGGCGCCCAGGACTCCTGTGCAATGCAGGAAGAAGTTCAACGATCTCACTCAGGTCGTTAGGGTGAGTGGCTTTTTGGCAATCTTCTTCATCCCTCCATCTGCACCTGACTTTATGGCCAGAGGGTGCGCAATGCCCCAATGGCCATCTGTCAGCCAGCACCCATGTCCCTTTCTGGGAACACACATGCACATTCAATTCAGGGCATACTGTAAGGGCTGTTCCACCATGGGGGGCATGAGATGACCACTCAGGGCAGCATGTTTCATCACTTCCCGTCCTTTCTCCTGCAGGCCAAGCTGGCCAGGAACCGGAGGGAACAGATTCGTACTGGAGGAGGCCCTCCTCAGCTGCAGACACTGACTGACCTGGAGGAAAGAGTCCACCAGATTGTTGGAGGCCGGATGAGTGGTCCTGTCGGCACTGGAGCTGCCGACCCCATTGTGCACAGCGATGGTAAGGTCATCACCTTTTTGAAATGCCTCCTTCCACTTGTTCCCCGCACCAGCATGCTTTTTCACTCTGGACCCATGTCAGAGCATTGCAGCACTCTTGCATCCTTTGCTGCCACCCTGTCCTTTCGCTAAAGCCACTCTTCAACCTCCCTGCTTTCAGATGCTGCATCACCAGCTCGGGAGCCGGGCCATCAAGCTGCCAGTGACACTGACTCCAGAGGCGACAAGTAGAAGGAAGCCGGACCATCCGTACCACCCTCAGGTGAGCCAGCCCATCTGCAGACTGGGGATAGTGCTTCCCTGGAGGGGAGCGGGGGGGGGGGATGGCTCTGAGGAGGAACCAGTTGCAGGAACCAGCGGGCTCCAGCAATGCAACGGGGGGTAGAGAAGCTCGGGAGCCGTCTCCCCAGAGCGCGAGTCAGGCCACGATGACTGCTGCACAGTGCGCAGAAGAGGTGTGTTCCCTCGCAGAAATGAGTGCCCAGGCTCGGCTCGGGCACACTGAGCTGAAGGCTGCAGTGGCAAGGATGCCTGAATCCATTGAGTCAACTGGCAAGGAGTGTGCAAGACTTTGGGGCAGCGCAGGCAAGGAGTGTACAAGACTTCGGGGCAGCACAGGAAAGGAGTGCCCAGGGCTTCGGTACATCACTGGAAAGGACTGTCCAGGGCTTCACCGAAGCACTTGCGTGGCAGGTGCCAGTGCTGAGTGCTGCCACGCAGTCACTCGCTGGCCTCATGCAGAGGCAGATTGAGGCCACACAAGCACTGACTGCTGCCACCCTCGATGGATCAGGCAGGATTACCCGGGACCCTTGCAGCACCACAGCAGGCCAGCAACCTGTGGACCAGCCGATTGGTTTGCATGCTGTGATGCTGCCCCATCAGAGTGCCAGTGTGTCGGCCGACCACGGAGCAGGTGTCCGCTCTCAGGATGTCAGCATTCCTGATGCCACCGCTGGCACGTCTCCACTACAGCTGCCATCACCTGCAGGACAGACTGCTTCCACCCATGCCCAGTTGGAGCAGTCAGCATCCGGGCCCTCCAAGTCCAAAGTCCGTCCAGGCCGTCCCTCAGGGGCATCTGCGATTTCGGACAGTCAGCAGGTGTCCCCCAGCCTTCATGCAGCCACTGGGGTCCCATTACGGAGGAGCTGCAGGAAGGGAAGGGGCCGTTCTCGCAAGAGAAGTAGATCACCATCAAAGGGGAAAGAGTAGAAGGTGCTGCTGAAACGTCCTATTTCTAGAAATCAAGGCCGTGGATGCTGGTCTGAATGTTAATGTTTTGGATAGTCTCCCGGGTGTGCGAGTCCCTTGTGTTTGTTAGTTAAGCTTTCTGGTGCCATTGCTTTGTCATGTTGGAAGGAAGTACATTTTTCAAAATAAACAAATTATTTTATTGACATTGGCCATGTCTGCTATTTACATTCATACTGGCCTTCATAGGCTTTGGGTTATCCGAATGGATCCATTCCTGGTCTTCGATTGGCACCAAGCATTCCGTCAGAGGGGCCTAGAACCGACTCTATCAGCCTCTGACGGATGGCCCTTCCAGTTTCTGGGACCCTCCCGTCTTGGTCCTCCTTCCCCCTCCTGCTCCTCCTCCGGTCCTTCAATGTCTGCTGGCATTGGCTGGGTGCGCAGGGTGGTGAGGTTATGGAGCATGCAGCAGACAACGATGAAGTGGGAGGCTCGCTCTGGTGAGTACTGCAAGGCGCCTCCCGAATGGTCCAAACAGCGGAACCGTTGCTTCAGCACGCCGATTGTGTGCTCCACAATGTTCCTCGTCGCCTGATGGCTGACGTTGTAGTGCTCTTCTGCAGGGGTGCTGGGCGAACAGCGGGGTCATCAGCCATGGGCACAGGATAGCCCTTGTCGCCGAGAAGCCAGCCTTCTGGGTGAGCTGGGGCCTCAAAGGTCTGCTACTGAAGTCTGGCGCAGGATGAATGCGTCGTGGCTGCTGCCTGGGAACTGAGCATTGACCGCAAGGATCAACTGCCGGTGGTCACAGACCAGCTGCACATTCAAGGAGCGGAACCCCTTGCAGTTGCGGAAGTCCTCAGGATTCAAAACAGGCACCCACAAAGCCACGTGCGTGCAGTCAATGGCGCCCTGCACCATGGGGAAGTCCGCTATTGCCGCGAAGCCCTCTGCGCACTCCCGCTGCTTCTCCAGTGTCACAGTGAAGGAGATGTACTGCTGCCGCCTTTTAAACAGAGCATCTGTTACTTGCTGGATGCAGCTATGCACCGCAAACTGGGAGATGCTGGCAATGTCCCCAGTTTCTGCCTGAAAGGAGCCGGTCGCATAGAAATCCAGTGCTACTGTAATCTTGACGGCCACCGACAGAGGTCCTGCACCTTATCTGCGGCTGAAGATCTGCCTGAAGCAGGTGGCACAGCTCAGTCACCACCTCCTTTCTGAATCGCAACCTCCTAAGACACTGCTCCTCTGACATGTTGAGGTAAGAGAACTGCTGCCTGAATACCCTGGCAGCGCAAGGTCTGGTGTGGTGACGTCTGTTGGCCCTCCTCCATCTGGCCATTCCTGGCCCTCTCTCCGTCCGTCTCTGTGCCCTTTCCAGATGGTCGAGCAGCAGGACGTTCCCCTCCAAAGCAGCCCCCATAATAATAGGTAACAAGAAATTATACAGGGTGTAAACGCTCACCAGCAGCAGGGTGATGGGCTGAAGGTCCTCTGGCAGCGCTGGGTCACTAGTGATATGGCTGAGTGCAACTCTGTGAAAATCCCAAAGAAGTTGTGCTCCCAAAATGGCTGCCGCTTTCATACCAGTGCAGTCCCCTTTAAAGAGCGCCCCCCCCAAGCCCGAGAGCAACTGGGGAATGTTCCAGTAAGCTGTCCTTAGCGCCAGGCGGAATGAAGGGGCGCACCACTGAATTTCCGGTCCGGGGCGCCAAAAAGGCGTTGCACACTGAAATGACGTCATGATCTGCCTCCGCCCGTGAGTGGCCGCTAAGATTTAGCGCCGGCGCTAAAAGCTACTCAATATGGCAAGAGGCGCTGGGTTCACTGCGCCCGGCCGAAAATTGGCTAACGCCCCACTTCTCGGCCTCTTTAGGCGCTAATCGCTGGCGCTACCAACCGAATTTCTCCCCCACCAACCGAATTTCTCCCCCACAGACTATCACTGAGATTGAGACCATCTGTTGAGCTGCCTCTGCAGCATCCCTTCTCTTTCTATTGCCCAACAAGCCATACTCACCCCCGCCCCCCCAGGTTCCACTCTTCCCTCATCATAATCCTGCATCCTTCTCTGGTTTCTCTCCTCTGCCCCCTCTGAACTTATTTTGTCCATGAAACCCGTCACTTCCGCCCCTGCCTCAGCCCATCTGCTACTCTTATCCATGCATTTGTCACTTCCAGGCTCAACTATTCCCATGTCCTCCTGGTTGGCTTCTCATCCTTCACGTTCTGTAAACTACAACTCATCGAAAACTGCGGCCCATACTCTCTCTCCCTCCAAGTCCCAATCACCCAACACTTCTCACTTTACTAACCTATATTGTCTCCCAGTCCCCCCCAATTCTCCAATTTAAAATTCTTATCCTGGTGTTTAATTTCCATCATGGTCTTGCCCCTCCCTATCTGTGCAACCCCTGCCATCTCTGCACCCCCTCCAGAACTCTGTGTTCCTCTGACACTGGTCTCCTGTGCACCCCTTCCCATTGCCCACGATTGGTGGCTTTGCCGTCAGCCATTTAGGCGCAATGTTCTGCAATTCCCTCCCTAAATCCCTTTGCTTTTCCACCTCCCCCTCTTCCTTAAAGATCAACCTTAAAACTCACCACCTTGACCAAGCTTTTCGTCACCCCTCCGAATATCTCCTTCTTTGGCTCAGTATCCATTTTTGTCTGCTTATGTCTCTGCAAAACGTCTTGCGATGCTTTTCTACATTAAAAGTGTTATATAAATGGAAGTTGTTGTTGTTATGCCCTTTGCATGGATCATTTGGTTGATCATTTTTGTTTGTGGATGACAGTTCTCTAGTCAGACAGATGTTTAGCTTTATTGAAGCCTTAAATAAGCCCCAAAGGGCCTGGTTTCATGCAGAAAGGAGTATTCCCAGTTTCTCCGCACCATGGTGCAACACTGTGCCCCTTCACTGTAACTGACATATGCATGTCCCCACTATTGTGCCGACTAATGCAATGCCTCCTGGATCCATGACTGATATTTGATCATGATCAACTCCACCATGGGCATCAGTTAATGAATCTAGCTGGCATTCCGTGACTGCAACCCTGCAGGATCTAGCAGACCCCAAACCTTAAACTACTCTCAATAGGCACTAGTTGATTAAATTAGTCAATGTTTTTGTAATGACATGGCAAACGTGTCATAAATTAATTCACTTCCCCAGAAGCAACAGCAATTCTTTAGGTGTCTGTATTATGCAGCACTGTGAAATGTTACATGTGAAACACAGAAATAAATACCAACAGGAGTATGTAAAACAGTAAAGCTACCATACATAGTTATGCATGCCTTTTGTTTTTTTTCTTGTTTCATTTTGGTAATCTTCCAATCATTTAGTGAGCTACATTTTTGGATTTTGATCATTTTTTGAAAATGTATTGCTGTAGCTTTAATCCTCATAATTAATTAGAAACTGAAATGTTTCAGCCCTTCTGCTTGGAAGCAATTCAGCCTCCGGTTGACAGTAATGTATTCCGTGCTTAACATTATGTAAATCCGCTCTTTGTTTTTGGCTGTTTTCACCAAAGTTCTGAATGGTCTGCATTACTAGTTGGATTCTATTTTCCCCTTTTTGTGGAATAACAATTCATTTTACTATAAGGGAAACCCTTTTATACCACTTCCAAAAACACTTCAGCCCCAAGAGTTTATAATCTAGATATTTTAATAATGTTGTAGACCCACACTGATTCAAGCTTTTAACATTATATATCCAGTAAGTGATGATAATACTAACATATTTACTAAAGTACAGTATCAAAGCTTTGCAATAGCAAAGTGGAAAACATAATTAAACATCAGCCTTGGATACACTGATGTCATGATAAAGTGTCTACTTTTTTTTTAAATTCTGTTTCTCTTAGATATAATTTGACAATTTTTTCTCTGATTTATTTTTCTGTCGTGTTTTCTCTATTACAAAAATCTTCCCACTAAAAGGACAGAGCCCATTTGGTACCAGCGTACAAAGTGAGTCAATAAATGGGGATCACCAGCACATTGTGCCACCATGCTCCATACTGCCAAGGGTAATTTCCAAATTTACATCTGTTTGATTGTCTCCTCTTACTCTTCTTCAACTCCCCTCTTTAATTGTCGTCTCATTATTTATGCACAGTCGTTCAATTATTTTTCTCTGACATGTCTTTTTCTTTCTGCCTACATTTCTTTCTATTCTTTTTAAAAAGATACAGTAACTAAATAACTACATAACCGCACAAAAAAAACTTGCCTTTATATTGCACCTATCTAACCTCAGGATGTCACAAAGCCAATTAAGTAATTTTAAAGTGTATTCACTGTTGTAAAGTAGGAAATGTGGCAGCCAATATGTGCACAGCAAGCTCCCCCAAACAGCACTAACATAAATCATTTGTTTTAGCTATTGGCTGAGGGATAAATGTTGGCTGGGACACCAGGAGAACTCCCCTGCTCTTCTTGAAATAGTGCCATGGGATCTTTTATGTCCACCTGAGAGGGCACACTGGACCTTGGTTTAACATCTCATGCAGAAGACAGCACCTCCAACAGTTCAGAACTCCATCAGTACTACAAAGAAGTGCCAGTCTAGATTATGTGTTCAAGTCTCTGGACTAGGGCGTGAACCCACAATCTTCTGTCTCAGAGATGCAAATACTATCACTGAGCTGAGGTGAACATCAAAAAAAATTAGGAGGTACAATTTGTCAAATAATTATTTATACCAGCTGCTTAAAAGAGAAGTACAAAATGTTCCCATTCAGTTATTATTAAAAATGAATAATGTATCTTCTATGCTGATGCAAACATCTTCAATTTAGTGAATAATTTCTTATGAGGAACAGCCATTTGAGATCTGTACCTGCACCCAGAGTTGGTCTCATGTATGTTAAAGGGGAACCTGTGCATCTTGGAGTGACATCATTCTCTTGCACTGACGTGAACACTTAGAATGACATAAAATAGATTTCAGGAAAAATAGCTGATATCTAGGGGAAAAATTCAGTTGGTTAGCTCCTCCCGTTAGCACCTGGTGGGGGCGCTAACAGGGTGCTGATGCAGTAATGCTGGGTGAGGCGAATCCAGCACCACATGGAAAAATTGGCCTACCTGTAGCGTCGCCGCGAACAGCTACCGACGGGGACCTCCATGCCAGGCAGATTGTGACATCAGTGAGTGAGCAACGCTCACTGGGTGCCTGATCTGCTAAATTCTTTGCCGCCCCGCCTTAGCACCTCACCCCAACAGCGACAGGGAGAGGAGGCATTAAGCAGGTGGATGCCGGCTCCAGGGGCGCTACTTAGAGGTCATGAATAATGAGTAGCAGTGGTCAGGTTAGTGCTGTATTACTGCTTCCTTGTCAGTTTGACATTGTGCAACAGTTTAATTCAGTCTTTTAAAGGTTGTTTAATATCAGGAGTGTTGTGGCTACTAACAATTAGTTACATTTATTCTCAACATATCAAAGTGCTAGACTTGGTTACATTAATGGGGGCTGTACTAGCAGTAGACCTTGCCCTCCAGGATCTACGGCAGAGGGAGCAGAGGCAGCAAGAAAGATTGGAACCTGTTGCCAGAGGGAGGAGAAGGGCCATGAGGGCTGCTTGATTCATCTGGCTCCTTCTCCTTGACCTGCTGAGATGGCGGCACAGCCAGCAATGATGAGAATGAGGTTCTGTAGCATCAGTGAACCTCCCCTTTAAGAACTGGAAAACACCTATGGCAATGATGACTTGTGATTAGACTGCACCTGATATTGGTCAGTGCTTCGAGTTTAATGCCACTGAGCTAGGCCATTAGCGCTTGATTTAGCGCTCCAATCCTTGTGCAATGAGACTGAATTTTGCGTGCAGTCTGAAGCATTCTCAGGCCTAGAAATTCACTTGGGCGCGGGCAGCTCGCTCGCGCCCAAAAGTTAGCACTGGGCGGGGAGGCATTAGCGCACGCCGTATATTCGTCTTCTGCGCCCCAATTCGGAACCGGGCGCTATACCAGGGTGTGCCCGCCTCCGTTTGGGGAGCTGCAACTGAATATCGGCACGCTAGTTGCCGCAGCGCCACCCGATGCGGTACTGCAGGCCTCCTCCTTCTCGAGGGGGAGGTGCCTGCAACGGCCGGAGCCCCGATCGCGAGTGCCGGCAAAAGAGCCCAGCACAACGGAGAAGTGCCGGGCTCCACGGAAACCAGCCAGCAATGCCGCGGGGCGGGTGGAGGAGGCCGGGGAAGGAGGTGCGGGCAGGCGGCCGCCGAAAAAGTGGCCGGCCGCACCTTCCGCTTTAAAGCGCCCCACTATGGCAGCAGGACGGCCCCGTTTTCTGGTCGCTGTTTGCGCCCACTTCGGAGGAGGCGGCCGCAAATAAATATGGGGTTTGGCGCGGTTTCGCGGCGTTACGGGCCACCGTGCACACCGATGACGTCATCGGTCCCGGTGCAGCGCTAACGGCTACCGCCGCCAATACCGCTGCACTCAATTTCCACGCTACCACCCCGCCGGTGCAAAAGACCTCTTTAGGCGCTAAGTGGGCGCAAGGCCCACTGAATTTCTAGGCCTCAAACTTTTCTAAAGTTGCTGCTCATTCCTGGGCTATAATGAATTTCCACCCCCTAGTTGCTATAAGAAATCTGTACCTAGAATAAGCAATAATATTGAATGGGCCTAGTTTTCAGTTATACAATTTCCTGGTCTAGGTTCAAGTTTGATTGTCTGATAAACTTAACAAAGATATGAGAAGAACTGAGATCTGAGCTGTGGTCATGTATTAGTTTTGCGCGAGTGATGGTCTGGTTGAGCAAATGATTGTGAACTAGTTTGTGAGAGAATATATATTATATGAAATGGACGTACCGCTGTACATTGTGTAATAAGCAATTGAGACAGGTGGATAGTGTACAGAAGATTTAAATGAAGTATACTTTACCATAAGTGATTAAAATTCGAGGTGAGTTTTTTTTAAGAGTGGCTTGGTAATTGATAAACATATGCACTTAAAGTAAATGTAAATAGTGTACAAAATGAATCAATTAATATTATTTCTGGATGAGTTAGATGTATTAAGTTGTAATGTATGGAAGGGGGATGCACTGGCTTTCAGTTTGTAGTTGGAGTGAGCACTGAGCCAGAAATATGCATTCTCTGCTTTTGTGAAGCTGACACAAATCCTTGCCTATCAGGAGAGCATATTGGGGAAAACACGCCAGTCTATCCATTTTAACAGGTGAAAATTCAGGGCTTTGCAGGCATGATTTCCTGATATGCACTCCGTGTGAGGGCTAGGCTTTGAGGCAAGATCACAAAATGGAAAATTAAAATGTTATATCAAAAGTAGTTGAGAGTAGGTTTCTTTTCAATATTTACCAGGGAGAAGTTTCAAAGTTAGATTCTCATCTGAATTGGGTCAACTGAGTCTCTTAAAATTTTCCTGAATATATCATCACAGATGAACTTACCTTACTAATCCGTGTCTTTTAGACTTGAAATTTCAATTCAGAGATGCATAGTTCAAACTCTCAAAGATCAGAATTTGACTTAACTATTCTTAAATTGCTCAAATGAGAGAACCTCCTGTATAATGTAAAAGTTTCTGATCACACCAAGCTATGTGGCCAGGTAACAAATATCGAGGAGACAAAAAACAATCAAAGATTTGCACGAATTAAACAGGTGGGCTGGAGAAGAGCAGATGGATTTTAACGAAGATAAATGTAAGGTCATGATTATTGGAACAGGAAACTGCAAACATATGTACATGTTGTCAGGGTGTTCTTCAGCAAAGATGGTAAAGGAAAAACATCTGGATGTAATTATTGATCACTCACTGAACGTTTCTAGTCAATGTGAGGCTGCTGCTGACAAAGCTAATCCAATGGACAGCATCTATAGGGTTACATTAATGTCATTACAATTTTATGTCAAGAGAAATTATTATAACCTTGCAAAGATGCTGGTGAGGCCACAATTGGAATATTAGGAGTAATTTAGTAATACCACGCTCACATTAGGGAGCCAAGCTTGCAGGGATCACAGGTCAGACCTGCATTCTCTGCACATCTGTTGGGAGCATGGATTGCAGGATCACAGAAGCATGTCTAATGTGTGCAATTTTGGGTACACTATTTTCAACAGGCCATTAATATATTGGAGAAAGAACAGGGAAAGGTGACTAACAGGATTCAGGGAGTTGGGGCACAAAGTAATGAGGAGAGACTTGGCGAATTGAAGAAAAAGAAATTTGAAGGGAAACCTGATACAGAACTCAAATATTGAGAGGCATAGATGATGCAGGCACAAAACTAGAGGACAGTAAATAACATTGAATGTCTCAAGTACTTGAAATTAGCAGACATAATTTTTCCACAGAATGATGGACATGTGAAGCAGACTCGCAGAAAAGGAGTACACATAGATAAGAAAGGACAGGAACAGAATGTTTAGATAACTGTTGGAGACAGTCTCATGGTCGAATTTTGTTGAAAGCAAAAGTGAATTTTAAACAGAACTCTAAAGAAACAAATGACTTGTGCAGCGTGTGATCGCCTAGTTTTCTGTATTCTCATGATGACTTGCAATTTATGAAAATGTATAAATATTGTAGCCCCGTGAGTCTAAGGGCGCACTCTTTGGGAGGCATACTTGTGTAAAAACGCAATTGGGTTTCTCAGTGAAGTTTATGAAGTACCTTAATAAAACTTTACTTATTTTACAGTTTGACTTTGTGTATTACTGAGAAAGTGATCGACTGACCGGCGTGTTTAGTCTCCTAAAGCAGTGAACCCTGAACCCCAAGTTAGGGGTAGATCCTCCTCACAGAAGCGAGGGGTTAACAACATTGCTTAACTCCTCTAACAAGGAGCTGGATAGGTTGGGAATGGGTTATGAAGCTGTATTCCATGGGTCAAAAGAGTCCTCTTACAATGGGTGTTGGGGGGGAGGTGGTAGAGTGAAGAGGGGAATATTATCTGCGAATGACAACAGGCCAGGTTTCAACAGGGTTGGGATAAAGTACTGGATCTGAAAATACGCAGGCCTTCCAGTGCACTTCTGCTGCAAGTCAGGTGTGAATGTGGTGGAAGTTGGGACTCAGATATGCCATATTTCAGTACTGGCCTCTTAGCTGGTGGGGTACGGTCCTTTTGTACCCATGCCTGGACCCTTGAAGACAAACAGGCTGACTTGATGAATCGACCCCCTTTAGTGGTGGATTGATAGGTTCCAACCAAAATGCCGCCGCCACTATCTGCGTGAGTAGCTGGCCACCACTGCAATACCCCCTTATGGACCTGTTATGTGGTGTCAGCTTTTTCTGTTTTAATTTCAGATGTGATGTGCAGGCTTTTTGCATTCTCAGTTTCTCCCATTCTCTTGCCTTTTCCATGGGTATGCCTCTCACTGCCTTAGCTTTTCACACATTATTTGTTTCTTTAATACCTTTAATTTCTTCAATGTTTCTTTCCATTGCCTGACTGAGGTGATCTCTTACATCATCCACCAATTATTTTATTGATACTTCCTCTGAGTTTGATTGTCTATTTATTCCTCTCCTCACCCTTTTCAGATTATATTAAAATATTTGTCCATCCTTCACTGTTCATTTCTGAAAAGAGGCCCAGCCTGAAAAGTTAGATATTTAATATAGTACTCATGCATTTTGGAAAAATTGCTGATATTTACAATGGAAATAGAAAGAGCATTGGCAGAAGTTACATAGAATTAGAGAATATACAGCACAGAAACAGGCCATTCGGCCCAACCAGTCCATGTCAGCATTTATGCTCCACTCGAGCCTCCTCCCATCCTTTCTCATCTAACTCTATCAGCATAACCCTCTGTTCCCTTTTCCCTCATATGCTTATCTAGCCTCCTCTTAAATGCATCTATCCTATTCACCAACTACTCCGTGGTAGCAAGTTCCACATTCTCACCACTCTCTGGGTAAAAATAGTTTCTTCTGAATTCCCTATTTGATTTTTTGGTGACTATCTTATATTGATGGCCTCTAGGTTTGCTCTTCCCCTTAAGTAGAAACACTGGCCGCAAATTTAATGGAGGAGGCGGGTTGGTGGTGGAAGAGCTGATTTCCTGGTTCCACTCCCGCTCCCAGCTGCATCCGCTCTGCAGGCATGATTTTCCCTTGATTTGCCTTATTAAGCCCGCCCTGGGGGCTTCCCGGCCAATTAACAGGAAGTGGATCTGATGACATCATTTGATGACGTGTCAACAGCCGGTTTCCTTAAAGGGACCACATCCACATGGAGTTTGACAATTGATCTGTCAGTGTTTGACAGCATTGAGGTGCTGCAAACACTGACAAGCACTGCACAAAGGTGAATGCTTGCACCCAGGCTCTCCAATGACTCCCTCCAAATGCTTATGGAGGGAGTCACAGCATGCAGGGAGGTTCCCTTCCCTTCCAAGGGCAGAAGAGAACTCCCCAGTACACAACACAGCCTGATTGCACATTGCACAGGAGGGCAAAAGCAGGGAAGTTGTCAGGGGTCCCTGGCTGCAGTGGCGCCAACCTTTCCAATGATCTCAGTGGATCACGAAACATTACTGCAAAGCCACACTTAAACTCACCCTGCTGTTCCACTCAACACATCCCCATCGCTCTGCCTTCCATACCCTTCTCCTGCACATCCTTACTCACACCAACTTACCTTGCACCTCCACCCAACCCCCTCTATCTACTTTATCACTTCTCCATCTTACTAGCCACCCCTCACACTCACCCTCATCCTACTGCAAGCATACCAACTAACAACACACAAGGGTAGGCACTTGAGAGGTTTAGCCAATGTACATGTGAAGTTTCTATTAATGTGTTGTTTTACAGTGAAATCTATTTTTCCAACACTGCCCCTTATTGGACAGATCTGTGCACACCTTGAGAAGTGTCTTAGAGTTCCAGTGAATGTTGAGACATAACTCCCCCCCCCCCCACCCCCCGCTATAGTGATGAGTGTGCATGGAATGGCTTGGTCATTAAAGGGATGCTTCACGGTGCTGGTGTGGGATGGTGTCAACCTGGCATATCATGTGGCAGCCGGGGTTTACAGCATCAAGTGAAGTAAATCTGGCCATGGTGATGTCATCGCTGGCCTTCCAGGCAGCAATGTTGTCAGGGGATGATGCCCTATGTCCAGTACAGCATCAGATGATGGTGGAGAAGGTTGATGATGTTGTTGGTGTGCCTGGTGATGTTGGTGTTGGGGCTGACTGTGGAAGGATTCAGAGGACCAAGGTCTGATTGTTTCAAGGGCACCGATGTTGCTGCAATAGATGGCAGGTGCAATGACAGAAGCGATCTGTCAATGGTGAGAGAGGTTCTCCCAATGAGGTGGCACTGGACATACAGGTGGATCTAAAAACTTGTAAGCTAAAGAAATCTCTACCTGTATAACAAATGCAGTAACCAACATTTTCTGTGCTCTGAAACTGCAACATGGCATCCTTGACACTACTTCTGCAGCTGTCAGCTTATCAGAAACATCAGAGCAGACTCAACACGCAAGGTTGAGCTGGCGTGTTCCCGAAACAGTGGGTAACATGTGGGGGGCAACGTAAAATTGAAAGGAAGCCTCAAAATAGTCTTAAATTGGCTCTTAAGACATTTAACAAGCTGAATTGTATTCCCCACTGCTTGGTGTCGGATCAGTTCTTCGCTGACAGACCCGCCCTCTGAGCGCTATTAAATTCACAGCCACTCTCTCTGTATCTACTCTATCAAAACCTTTCATAATTTTAAAAACCTCTTTTGGGTCTCCTCTCAGTCTTATCTTTTCAAGAGAAAAGAGACCCATCCTTTCCTGATAGGTATAATCTCACGTTTCTGGTATCATCCTTGTAAATCTTTTTTGCACCCTCTACAGTGCCTCTATATCCTTTATATAATATGGCGACCAGAACGGTACAAAGTACTCCAAGTGTGGTCTAACCAAGATTTGATACAAGTTAAGCATAACTTCAGTACTTTTCAATTCTATCCCTCTAGAAATAAACCCTAGTGTTTGGTTTGCTTGTTTTACAACCTTATTAACCTGCATTGCTACTTTTAGCGATTGGTGTATTTATACTCCCAGATCCCTTTGCTCCTCTACCCCATTTAGATTCTTATTTTCCACGTAATATGCCACCTCCTTTTCTTACCAAAATGTAATACCTCTCACTTACCTCTCTTGCAATTCATTTGCCAGTTATATGCCCATTCTGCAAGTTTATTAATGTCTTCTTGATTATGGCCATATTTATTTTGTTAGCTATACTATGTGAGTTAGTCTTTCCACAAATGTTGTCTAATCTTCAGTGTGTTTCCAGCATTCCTGGCCTTAGATTTCCAGCACTTCCAGTTTTTATGCTTTTTACTTTCAGTCTTGCTTGATTAACTTTGGGGATCAGGGATTATTTATGTGGAACTTTCCCATAGAAGATTAAATTGGCATGGTAGTGTCCATGATATGGTGGATTGTATACGGTTGGTGGAAGGAATTGACTTAAGAATAAGAATGCAAATGGAGTGCTTGATGATAGATACACTTGATGCGTTGAATGACTTGTTCATGCTTTTTCGTGTGTTCTCATCAGAAAATATGAACTGTCTATGAAACTAAGACTAAGCTGGAATATATGTGAATTCCTAATGCAACTATTGTAAGATTCACAACATTTCTACATTTCCCCAAAGGTTATTATTAATAAAAGGGACCCTGCATGGACATTTTAATGAAAAGGGTACCCAAAGATGGCGTCCGCACCTCGTGGCCAAAGCCTGCAAGATTTTAAAAAGCTTGGACTCTGTGGCACAAGCAGCCTTTGGGAAATCAAAACCAAAGCTGCAGTTTCTGTGAAGAGAGATTTTTGTATTTTGAAAGCAGATAGAACTTTGAATTGTGCATTAAGTCAAATCGGAGACAGATCAAAACCAGTGAGGCCTATACTTAAGGCAATCAAGTTATTTGCATAAATAATCGGAAACAGCTTAGGGAAGCTATCAAAGCTGGGCAGGCTGATTAAGATGTATGAATAACAAAAGCAACTCAGGAATCGGGCCGGTAGGTGCGATTACCGGCCATCTAAAAATGGTTAGTTTAGATTGCTACAATTATTTAAACTAGCCCACCAAGATTGGGACAATGAACTAACCTGATTTGGCACGCAGATAAGGGCCATCCGAAGGAGTATAATTGTAGGCCCATTGGCAACCTTCTCTCTCTGCTCTCAGCCCTTGCTCCTGCTCCGGCCCCTCGCCCTCGTGGCTACCGCTCTTGCCCCATCCCATGCTTACCGCCTGGCCACCACCCGTGCCTTTCCCATCTCATCAGGAATGCCCGGCATTGCGCCAGGCGGACACGGACAAACCAGGTCAGGCGAGGCAGGACGCGACAAGGCAAGGTGGTGAGGAAGACAAATGGGAAGACGATTGAAGAAAAGCTTCGAATAATCGGGCCTTCAATCCAGCTCACCGTCGACTATCTTCATGCAAACTTCAACTGTCGACCGAGGAAGAGGAACCATCATCACTGCGAGGTAAAGTACCCAAGCAGAGAATTTAACTTTGGAGTACTTGTACCTGGATGACGCCCTTGCAGCACCCTGAGACCACATGATGATGGCAGGCCCCAGAGAGCACACAGAGCGAACCCCAAGCCCTGTTATGTTCATAAATAAATAGACGTTTTCATTATGAACAGCTAGCTTGAGCTAGTCATTTATTCAGCCATGTGGACTAGTGTACAGGCATCCATCTTGACTATTGCCTTGTGGGTAGCCCCTTACTAAACATACAGCTCCACCTAGTGTACCATTCTAGAATGACATGTTACTGATCATTACATCCCCCTTCCTTAGAGGTTAAACAAAATCAATATCAATCAAAATCAATCATAACGACATAAACATCTTCACAACAGTCAACACATTTTCAAAGCTTTACTTTATGAACTCTAAGCTTTTCATTCTTAGACTTAATCTTTGAGTACAAAGAAAACTATATCAGGCTTTTTTACTTCACGTGTGGATCTTCTCAGCACAGGTAAGTCTGATGTGTTTTCATGAGAGCCTGTATGTGTGTTTGTGTTAGATTGTTCTGGTGGTGAGTGACAAGATTCAGTTGCGGCATTGTCATCAATTTGCTCTTGGATAGTTCCTTGTGTTTTCAGGAGGGAACGGCAGTTCCTCCTGAGAATCTGTCCTTTCTCAGTTCTAATGGTGTATGACCTTGGTCCTACTTCCCTAAGAACTGTAGCTTTCCTGTTCCATGCATTTGGATCCTCAATCCTGACAACATCATCCCTTGTCAATGGTTTCAGAGTTTTGGATGACTTGTCATAGTGTGATTTCTGTTTCAGCTTTAACAGTTGAAGTCTCTGTCTCAGTTCCTTACTCTGCTTTTCTTTTGCACAGCAGGGTAGCGTGGTGCGCAACTTGCGACCCATTAGGAGTTCAGCAGGTGAAGAACCAGAGTCTAAAGGGGAGGCTCGGTAGCTCAGCAGGGCGAGATAAGGATCAGACTTGCTTTCTGTTGCTTTCTTCAGTAGCTGTTTGAGAACTTGAACACCTTTCTCTGCCTTACCATTCGACTGAGCATACAAAGGACTGAATGTGATGTGTTGAAAGTCATAATGCGCTGTAAACTGTTGCCACTCCTTACAGTTGAAGCACGGACCATTGTCGCTAACGGCAATCCTGGGAATTCCATGTCTGGCGAAGATGGATTTAACATGCATTATGACACTGCTTGCTGATGTGCTTGAGAGCAGCGCCATCTCAGGATAGTTAGAATAGTAGTCAATTACTATTAGGTAGTCTTTACCATTCAAATGAAAAAGGTCCATACCAAACTTTTGCCATGGTGCTGTTGGTAAGTCAGCTACTATCATTGGTTCCTTTGCTTGTTTGTTTTGGTGTTTCTGACATGTCTCTCATATGCCTATCATGTTCTCAATGTCCTTATTTATGCCAGGCCAATAAACAGTGTTTCTTGCTCTCCTTTTGCATTTTTCAATTCCGAGGTGTCCCTCGTGAATCCTTTTGAGCATGTCTTGACGTAGAGCCTGTGGAATGACTATTCTGCTCTGTTTTAGTAATAGTCCACTTGTGACACTTAACTCTGACCTGATGTGTTAGTACTTTGGACAGGAACCTTTTGGCCAACCTTTTACTGTTTCTTCTGCTATTTGCTTTGATTTTGTGTCTGACACGGGCAGCACAGCAGTGACCATACTCACATGAACATCCACGTCTTCCTCAGTAGAGCTCACATGACTCATTGTGGGTGCTCGGGATAGTGCATCTGCTAACACTATGTGTTTGCCTGGTGTGTAGATCAGTTCAAAGTCATATCTTTGCAGCTTCATCATGAGTCATTGAATCCTTGGAGACATCTCATTCTGATTTTTTTTTATGATGGCACCCAGCGGGCAGTGGTCTGTCTCAACTGTGAAGGTGGGAAGTCCATATATGTAGCCATGGAACTTTTCTAGTCCGACTACAAAGCCTGGACATTCCTTTTCTATCTGGGCATATCGACACTCAGAATCAGTCATAGACCTGGAGGCATAGGCAACAGGCTTCCAATCTTCACCCTCTGCTTGTAGCAAGACCGCACCTAGGCCATCTTTTGATGCATCCATTGACACTTTGATTCTCTTTGTTGGGTCAAAGAAGGTGAGTACAGGTGTGGTTGTCAGCACTGTTTTGAGGTTCATCCACTCTTGTTCATGTCTTTCTGTCCATGCAAACTCATTTGTTTTATGTAGCAGGCCTCACAGACAGGCTGTCTTGGCTGACAAGTTAGGAATGAACTTTCCAATGAAGTTTATCATCCCCATGATGCGTAGCACTCCTTTTTCATCAGTGGGTCAGGGCATTTTGAGTATGGCGTTTACTTTTTCCATATCTGGCTCTATTCCTTTACCAGGTAGATTATCTCCTAGGAAAGTGACTTCCTGGATGCCAAACTGACACTTGGCTTTCTTGAGCTTCAGTCCATTCCGGCGCATGCCCTGTAGCACTTTAGTAAGTCTCTCATTTTGTTCTTTCAGTGTGAAGCCCCAGATGATGATGTCATCAACATAGACCCGAACTCCTTCCAGACCTTCAATTATGTGTTCCATCGCTCTATGAAAGATTTCAGATGCAGATATTATCCCGAAAGGCATTCTGAGGAAACAATACCTGCCAAATGGTGTGTTGAAGGTACAGTATTTGGTGCTCTCTTCATCCAGTTTTAGTTGCCAAAATCCTTGTGAGGCATCGAGCTTTGAAGTATCTGGCAGCTGACATTTCACTGGTGATTTCTTCTCGCTTGGGAATCTGGTAGTGTTCACGTTTTATGTTTGCATTTAAGTCCTTTGGATCCATGCATACTCTTAGATCATTGTTCTTTTTCTTTACACATACAATCAAGTTAACCCAGTCTGTTGGCTCTTCGACTTTCCTGATGACTCCTGGCGTGGTCATTCTGTCCAGTTCATTCTTGAGCTGGTCACGCAGGGGTGCTGGAACTCTCCGTGGAGCATGTACCATTGGCTGAGCATCCTCCTTTAGCTGGATCTTGTAGGTGAATGGTAGAACTCCAAATCCTTTGAACACATCCTGGAAATTATTCACTACAGAATCCACCGAGTCATCTGGTCTGCTTATGGCACAGTTTATACGGTAGTCTCTCTTGACCAGTCCTCACAAGCTTTGTCACCTAGTAGTGAATCAAGTCCTTCAGCCACAACAGAAAACATGACAACATTCAAAGACCACATGGATGAACTACAGAAGTTGTTCATCCCAGTTTGGGATAAGAATAAAACAAAAAGGGTGACTCAACCGTGGCGAACAAGGGAAATTAGGGATAGCGCAAGATCCAAGGAGAGGGCATATAAATTGGCCAGAAAAAGCGGCAACCCTGAGGATTGGGAGCAGTTTAGGATTCAACAAAGGAGGACAAAGGGATTAATTAAGAAGGGGGAAAATAGAATATGAAAGTAAGCTTTCAGGGAACATAAAAACTGACTGTGAGCTTTTATAGATATGTGAAGAGAAAAAGATTAGTGAAATCAAGTGTAGGTCCCTTGCAGTCAGAAGCAGGGGAAGTTATAATGGGGAACAAAGAAATAGCAGACCAATTAAATGCATATTTTGGTTCTGTCTTCACAAAGGAGGACACAAAAATAACCTCCCAGAGATGTTGGAGAACATAGGGTCTGATGAGAGGGAGGAACTGAAAGAAATCAGTATTTGTAGGGAAATGGTGTTGGGGAAATTGATGGGATTAAAGGCCGATAAATCCCCAGGGCCTGATAATCTACATCCTAGGGTACTTAAGGAAGTGGCCCTAGAAATAATAGATGCATTGCTGATCATCTTCCAAAATTCGCTGGAATCTGGAACTGTACCCATGGATTGGAGGGTAGCTAATGTTACCCCACTATTCAAAAAGGGTGGTAGAGAGAAAGCAGGGAATTACAGACCGGTAAGCCTGACATTGGTAGTGGGGAAAATGCTAGAGTCCATTATAAAGGATGTAATAGCTGAGCACTTGGAAAACAGTGACAGGATCGGACAAAGTCAACATGGATTTACAAAAGGTAAATCGTGCTTGACTAATCTACTGGAATTTTTTGAGGATGTAACTGGGAAAATAGATAAGGGAAAACCAGTAGACGTTGTGTATTTGGACTTTCAAAAGGCTTTCGATAAGGTCCCGCATAAGAGATTAGCATGTAAAGTTAAGGCACATGGGATTGGGGGCAAAGTATTGACTTGGATAGAGAACTGGTTGGCGGACAGAAAGCAGAGAGTAGGAATTAACGGGTCTTTTTCCGAGTGGCAGGCAGTGACTAGTGGGGTACCGCAGGGATCGGTCCTTGGACCCCAGCTATTCACAATATACATCAATAATCTAGATAAGGGAACTAGATGTAATATCTCCAAGTTTGCAGATGACACAAAGCTGGGCGGGCGTGTGTGCTGCGAGGAGGATACCGAGAAACTCCAGGATGATTTGGACAGGTTGGGTGATTGGGCAGAAGCGTGGCAGATGCAATATAATGTGGATAAATGTGAGGTTATCCACTTTGGTGTCAAAAACAAAGGCAGACTATTATCTGAATGGCAATAGATTGGGAGAAGGGGAAGTGCAATGAGACCTGGGTGTCCTTGTGCACCAGTCGCTGAAGGTAAGCATGCAGGTGCACAAGGCGGTGAAGAAGGCAAATGGTATGTTGGCCTTCATAGCAAAAGGGTTTGAGTGCAGGAGCAAGGATGTCCTGCTGCAGTTGTGCAGGGCCTTGGTGAGACCACACCTGAGTACTGTGTGCAGTTTTGGTCACCTTATCTGAGGAAGGATGTTCTTGCCATGGAAGGAGTTCAGTGAAGATTCACAAGGCTGATCCTTGGGATGGCAGGAATGACGTATGAGGAGAGATTGGGTCGATTGGGCTTATACTCGCTGGAGTTTAGAAGAATGAGAGGGGATCTCATCGAAACTTATAAAATTCTGACAGTTCTGGACAAACTAGATGCAGGTAGAATGTTCCCGATGGTCAGAGTCCAGAACCAGGGGTCATAGTCTAAGGATAAGGTGTAAGCCATTAGGACAGAGATGAGGAAGAATTTCTTCACCCAGAGAGTGGTGAACCTGTGGCATTCTCTACCACAGAAGGCGGTTGAGGCCAAGTCTTTAAATATATTCAAGAAGGAGTTAGCTATATTTCTTAGAGCTAAAGGTATCAAGGGATATGGGGAGAAGGCAGGTACGGGGTTCTGAGTTTGGATGATCAGCCATGATCTCATCGAATGGCGGAGCAGGCTCGAGGGGCCGAATGGCCTACTCCTATCTTCTATGTTTCTATGTTCCTATGATGCACTTTGTCTTTGACTGTCACTTTAAGTCTGCATACACCTAAGCTATCTATTTTCTGTCCATTATAGTTCTTCAGTAGTACTGACTTTCCTGTATTTTGGGCTTTTCTTTCATTTTTAATGTCACTCATACTGATTAAGCTTGCTTTTGCCTCAGAGTGTCTAGTTTCAATGTAACTAATGCTCCATTTACCTGCAGTGGCATCATCCATTTGTCCTCTTTTACTGCATTAACTTTATGTTCAGCATTGACGAGGGCTGCACATTTTCTGTATCCTTTTCTATATTGTCACATGACACCATTCCTATAAAAAATGTCTCATTTAAATCAGTGTCCTCAATCACATTGACTTGTTGCCCTTTCTTTGTTCTTACTTTTGAAAAGCATTGTTTGGTAAAGTGATTCTTTCCATTACATTTTGTGCACATTTTTCCAAACGTTGGGCATTGTCTTGACTGGTGCTGGTAACCACAGCATTTACAATTAAAAATTCCATCCTCCGATTTGCTTTGCATTTCTTTTCTGCCCATGTTTCTTCCCCTTGCAGAACACAGTACCGACAGCAGCACAGTCACTCATTACAGTCGCATTATTATTAATTTCACAAAGTCTTCGCATGCTTCTGAGCTAGCTCACTGGCATGGCATATTTTCACAGCATCCTCCAATGTTAGTTCAGTTTCTCTCAACAAACATTCCCTGACCGTTTTATCATGAATACCAAACACAATCTGGTCACGAATCATGGATGATTTCAGTTCAGAGAAATTACATGTCTGTGCTTTCAGTTTCAGATCAGTCACAAAGCTATCAAAAGTCTCATTTTGCTGCTGTGTCCGTGAACGGAACACATACCTCTCATAGGTCTCATTCTTTTTGGGAGAACAATGTGTATCAAACTTCTTTAGCATATCGTCCATCTTTTCTCTGTCCTCCTCTTGATCAAATACAAACATATTAAATACCTCTATCGCCTGTGGGCCTGCAACCGTGAGCAGTAACGCTATTTTCCTTGCGTCTGGCATCGTACCGTACCCAGTGGCAGCAATATAGAGTTTGAATTGTTGTTTGAAAGTCCGCCAATTGCATTCGACATTCCCCATGAGTTTCAAACCCTCCAGTGGCTTCAAATTCTCCATGTCGCGTTTCACAATATTCAACATGGTACCAGGATTGGTAATATCTGCTATGTTCATAAATAAATAGACGTTTTCATTATGAACAGCTAGCTTGAGCTAATCATTTATTCAGCCATGTGGACTAGTGTACAGGCATCCATCTTGACTACTGCCTTGTGGGTAGCCCCTTACTAAACATACAGCTCCACCTAGTTTACCATTCTAGAATGACATGTTACTGATCATTACAGCCCCACCATTTGAATTCAGCAGATCTGTGATTGGTGAGCATGAATTCTGGCCCCTCATAGCTTAATCTAGTTAGGTATAGGGGGTGGGATAAGGATAAGGGGATTGTTAAGATAGTCGTTTTTGTAGTGTATGTACCTTTAAGGGGAGAACTAC
The DNA here is from genome assembly GCF_052327205.1 of Somniosus microcephalus. Lineage (NCBI taxonomy): Eukaryota > Metazoa > Chordata > Chondrichthyes > Squaliformes > Somniosidae > Somniosus > Somniosus microcephalus. The sequence goes on along the minus strand of NC_141001.1, from coordinate 82,744,688 downwards.
TTTTTACAGCTCCTGTATACTGTAGTACCGGCAGTGACCACACCTGTATATAAACCCTGAGTAGGGATCTGTACGTTAGTTTTAGAGTAACCCTCATCCAGTAAATACCTGTTGAATTGTTCCTGCAGTCTCGTGTCTAGTTATTGAAGGACACACTACATCAAAAATACATGGATCTAACAGTTTTAGCTCGATGTGCCGTGTGTTCCCCATTCCCTCTCTAAGTATAGTTATTTTGTATTTGCCTGTAATTTTATACTAGTAACTTTTTCATAAGATTGTTAATTTCTATTTCAATAAAATCTTGGTTTTCTCACATCCGAACAACCTGTCTACTCGAGTCTTTTCTGTATCGCCGCCTGTACCTAAGTCTGGTGTCTAGAACCCAGGGGCGTGGGAGCGACTCAAACTGCTCATAAACAGTCAGAGGCATAACTGACTGGCCGCACACGCCACCCCACACCACCCCCTACACTATTCATAAAGAAGGCAACTGGCAGCCTCAAAAACAGCCCAACGCTAGTAACACATAGCAGTAGCCATACTTTCAGCGATTCATTTCTATTTTCCCACCTGATCATTCAGCACTGCTCCAAATGAGATACCCAGTCATGATCAGGTGGAATACATTTGTTAAAGTTTGTGTGTGCATGTGTGTATTTAAATGTTTGAAATAGATGCCCTGAGGAACTCCTGCAGCGATGTCCTGGGGCTGAGATGATTGCTCTCCAACACCCACAACCATCTTCCTTTGTGCTCGGTATCTCTCCAGCCAGTGGAGAGTTGTCCCCCTGATTCCCACTGACTCCAATTTTACTGGAGCTCCTTGATGCCACACTTGGTCAAATGCTGCCTTGATGTCAAGGGCAATCACTCTCACCTCACCTCTGGAATTCAGCTCTTTTGTCCATGTTTGAACCAAGGCTGTAATGAGGTCTGGAGCTGGGTGGTGTTGGCAGAACCGAAACTGGGCATCAGTGAGCAGGTTATTGGTGTGTTAGTGCTGCTTGATTGCACTTTCAATGACACCTTCCATCACTTTGGTGATGATTGAGAGTAGGCTGATGGGGTAGTAAATGACCAGATTGGATTTGTCCTGCTTTTTCTGGACAGGATATAGCTGGGCAATTTTCTACTTTGTTGGGAAGATATCAGTGTTGTTGCTGTACTGGAATAGCTTGGCTAGAGGCACAGCTAGTTCTGGAGCACACGTCTTCAGCATTGCAGTCGGGATGTTGTCGGGACCTATAGCCTTTGCTGTATACAGTGTGTGCACAGCCATTTCTTGATATCATGTGGAGTGAATTGAAATGGCTGAAGACTGGCTTCTGTGATGGTGGGAACCTCAGGAGGAGGTCAAGTTGGATCATTCACTAGGCACTCCTGGCTGAAGATGGTAGTACATGTCTTGTCTTTTGCACTCACGTGCTGGGCTCCACCATCATGGAGGACGGGGATATTCATGGAGCCTCCTCCTCCCGTTATTTGTTTAATGGTCCACCACCATTCATGACTGGATGTGGCAGGACTGCAGATCTTTGATCTCATCCGTTGGTTGTAGGATCACTTTGCTCTGTCTATAGCATGCTGCTTCCGCTGTTCAGCAAGCATGTAGTCCTGTGTTGCAGCTTCCCCAGGTTGGCACTCATTTTTAGGTACTGCTCCTAGCATGTTCTTCTACACTCCTCATTGGACCAGGGTTGGTCCCCTGGCTTGATGGTAATGGTAGAGTGAGGGATATGCCGAGCCATGAGGTTACAGATTATGGTGGAATACAATTCTGCTGCTGAAAATTCTGCTGCTGAAAGCTGAATCAATAAAAAGTAAATGTTTTATAGCACAAATGTAGAGAGTGGTGGAAAATCATCAGGTTTTTATCTTCAGCAGCAGCTTGCAGCAGAATGCTAACAATCAATCTGATATACAAGCCAGTTTTAAAAGGATAAACGTTTCATCCCCACATTTCTTCTTATCAAAGTCTCGCGTTGGGTGGTATGTTTATTGTGCCTTGTCAACAAAAGTGTCACGTGTGAAACACAGAACAAAGGATAGATATGAGCGAGCTATAAACCACTGTCCAGTGAGGGGGAAGGGTTCTAATGCCAGCATAAGGTCAAGCTTGTTGTCCCTGCTATTGATCAGCTATTGTTCAACAATGTAAACCGTACAGATGATTGCTCTCTAATGCTGCAGTAATAACATCACATAAATCCATAATACACTTTTGTGAGCATCATACCATTCTACTCCAGGGGGGTAACTTTGACTTTTTGGCGGCCGACAAGCGATGCACGCCAATCAACGCGCCACATTAGCAGTGAAGAGGCAGCCGCAATTTGGATGCCCCGAACTCATTTGAATCGACCCACAAGCTGCAGTCGCCAAATGGGTGTCCCAACGTAGCTCACCAGTCCCTAGCCTCAGGAATATCAGCCGGCTGGGATACCAGAAGAGGTCCGCAGGGAGGTCCTCAGAGGTGGCAGGCAGGCAGCACCGAGGAGGGCGAGGGCAGGCTGGCTGTGGCCCACAGTATTTTTGTGGTGCCTATTTCATTGGTTGTTTCTAGATCGGAATGCCAGCACATGTGGGCAGAGCATGAGCGCCGTACGCACCACCCGTGTGTCCCGTAAAATTGCAATCAGGGTACTAACTATGTCATTGGGACCCCGATTTCAATGGGAAAGAGGCCTACTGCATGCGCTTTGGATGCCTAATGGTAGGTGCCTGTGAAGGTTGCAGTGGGCAGATCATCGCAGTTAACGGGGCAGCAAGGCTATTGACCTGATTTTTAGGCCCTAATTGCCCTATATAAATTGATCCTGAGGTGTCTATTCACATCATAGATCCTTACTAAACAAAATGATCTGTGACTCACATAGTATAGCTAACAACAACAAAATAAAAATGGTCATTACGTCTGCCAATCCTCTTTCTATCTCTATTGTAAATATCAGCAATTTTTCAAAGAAGCATGATAACTAAATTAAAATATCTAGGTAGATTTTGTTGTTGATTCCTGACATGAACCATGTTCACAACTTTCAGGAACAACTTAATGAGTTAAAGAATAACATTCAGGTTACATCTATGTAGAATATTAAAACTGTCTGCACACACTTCTTGTCTGTAAAACCTTGCTTCCTCTTGTCAGCTTTTCGTATTATAAATTCCTATGTCCACATTTATAATGGAAACTGCCAAGGTAAACTTGTCATGCTGTAATTACACCCTTCTATTTCCTCTGGTTGCAGAGTCAGTGATGAGAGATAATCAATTTAAAATTGTCACTAAGAGAGTGAGGAGAGAGTTTAAGAGGGTTGTAGAAGCATGGAATGCTTTGCCACAGGGAATAGTTGAGGCAGAGACCATTGCATCTTTTAGCAGAAAATTAGATAAATATTTTAGGCAGAGAAAGATCCAAGGCTATGGGGCGAGCAGGGCAATGGATTTAGAATTAGATTGCTCTAGTAAAGAGCCAGCACAGACATGGTGGCCTGAATAACCTCCTTCTAGGCTGTCAATGTCTATTACTCTATGGTTTTATGATTTCCACCATTGGCACCACTATAGTGCCTCATTGTTGGGTCTCCCACCTGCTTAGTCAGTACTGCAGAGAAATTGCAATGCTCAAACCCCCACCTCTCTGCCGTCCGCTGCTGAAACCCTCATCCATGCCTTTGTTACCTTCTGACTTGACTATTCCAATGAACTCCTGGCCAGCCTCCCATCTTCCACCCGACATAAACTTGAGTTCATCCCAAACTCTGCTGCCCGTATCCTAACTCATACCAAGTCCCAAGGCCATGAAGGGATTTAAAAGCAAGGATGAGAATTTTAAATTTGATACATTGAGTGATCAGGAGCCAACATCAAGGACAGGAGTATTGAGTGAGCAGGACTTGCCAGAATACGATAGGAGCAGCACAGTTTTGAATAAGTGAAGCTCACTGATGATGGAGGATGGGAGGGCAGCCAGGAGAACATTGGAATAATTGAGTCTGGTGGTGACAAAAGCAAGGATGAGGATTTCAGCAGAAGATAGGTTGAGGCATAAAACAAAGGTGGGTTATATTACAGAGATGGAAGTAGGCGGTCTTTGTGATCAAGAGGATTTGGTGTCAGAAACTCCACTCAGGGTCGAATAGGATGCCAAGGTTGTGAACAGCCTGAGACAATGGCCAAGGAAGGTGTTGGAATCAATGGCAAAGGTACGGAGTTTGTGGCAGAAATTGAAGACGAGAGCTTTGGTCTTACCAATGCTTGGCTGGAGGGAATTGTGGCTCATCCAGGACTTTATGCTGGATAACCTGGCTGGACCATCATGTATGAGTTGGATGTGAATCTCATGAAAAGGATCCCGTTCCCGATTTCACACCGGAAAATACTCCCTAAAGCTGGAAAAACAGACGTAAATCACCAGTTGTCATTGAATATCTAAAATGGAAATGTAAGCCATTCCACAACACTGACCACCTCACCTTGATGAATAAAAAAAAACACCATCAATTAACTGAATCAAAAATTCCTGAATAAGCCATATTGGTTGACATGTCTAATGGCTATGCACAACACTAGGAAAAGTGCTAGGATATTTTGTGACACAGAAATGTATCTAGCATAACCGCCATGTTAACTGTTTATTGTATTTGTTGAGCTCTTTTAATAAGATGACTTCAACAGGAGACGGAAATAGATCCTTTTATCAGTGAAATCATGAAGAGAAAGGAAGAAAAGCTAAAGCAATTTCTAGCCTGGTTGCTTTGGTGATAACTGTAGGGTTGTAAATAGGCATTGCATTGCAAATAGTTTTTCTTGTGTTGTTTCACTGACAAGTAATTCTGTGATACGCTGATACCGTCAAGTGCTGGTCAATGGGCTATAAAAACTTTGGGCTGGATTTTACAGGGGGTCAGTGGGCACGATCGGCGGTGGGTCGGGTGGGAAAGTGTTTTATTTCCCCAGCAGGTCAGGACCCTGCTGTGAACCCGACGCCACACGCCTTTCCCCAAAGTCGGGTCTGTCAGCGCTGAGCAGACCCGACAGGCAGCGGTGGGTTCACAGTGGGGGACTCAAATCAGGTAATTAGTGGCTTGTTTAGAGCCACTTAAGAATGAATTTCAGCTTACCTTCTGCATTTGAGAGCTCGCCCATGGGGTCCCTGCTGGCCGTGGACCATATCTGTCAAGCTGAGGTGGGAGTTCAGTGGCAATTAAATCAGCTGTTGAGTTGACAGCTTCAAATGTAAAGTAAAAGCTCCCACCTGACAGAGATATCTTCCCTCAGCCACAAACTCTTCCTCACTGCATTTCCACAACAGATTCACCATGCTGCAAGTCTTTACACAAGTCTCCATCCAGTCTGACCTCATTACCTCTCTCACCATTGACAGATCGCTTCTGTCATCTCTCCTTCATCTACCATCTATCCCATCAGCATGGGTGTCCTTTATACTGTCTCACCTTGGTCCTCAGAATCCCACCACGATCAGCCCCAACACCAGCAGTACCAGGCACACCAGCAGCATCAACAACACCAACCTTCTTCGCAATCACCTGATGCTTCACAGGCCACAGGGCATCAGCACCTGACCACATTGCTGCCCGGGAGGCCAGGGATGGCCTCACCATGGCCAGATTTACTTCACTTGACGCTGTACACCCTGGCTGCCACATGATGTGCCAGGTTGGCACCACCCCACACCAACACCATAAAACATCCCTACAATGCCCAAGCCATTCTTTTCACACTCATCACCATTACAGGGATACCATTATGTCTCACCATTCACTGCAACTCACTAAGCCACTTCCAAAGGTTCACACAAATCTGTCCAAGAACGCAAAGTGTTGAAAATAAATGTTTCAATGTTTGACACCGCATTAACAGAAACTTCAATTTAACATTGGCTAAAACACATAAGTACCTACCCTTGTGTGCTGTTAGTTGGTATGATTGGACTAGGATGAGGGTGAGTGTGAGGGGTGGCTAGTGAGATGATGATGTGATAATATAGATAGAGACGGATGGGTGGAGTTCCAAGGTAAGTTGGTGTGAGCAAGGATGTGCAGGTGTAGGGTAGGGAAGGCAAAGTGATGGGGATGTGATGAAAGGCACAACAGGATGAGGTTGAGCGGGCTTTGTACTAATGTTTCCTGATCTACTAAGATCATTGAAACATTTGCGGCCCTGCACCGTGGTCTTCCTGCCCGCATCCTTGCTTGTGCCCTCCTGTGCAATGTGCAACAAGGCTGTGTTGATCTCTTGGGGAGGTGATAATGTAGATAGAGAGAGAGGGATGGGTGGAAGTGCAAGCTAAGTTGATGTGAGTAAGGATGTGCAGGAGTAGGGTAGGGAAGGCAGAGTGATGGGGATGTGATGAGTGACACAGCGAGATGAGGTTGAGTGTGGCTTTGTACGAACGTTTTGTGATCTACTGAGATCATTGAAACGTTTGCGGCACTGCACCCAGGTCCTCCTGACAACATCTCTGCTTGTGCCCTCCTCTGCGATGTGCAACCAGGCTGTGTTGATCTCCTGGGGAGGTCTCTTCCACCCATGGGAAGGGAAGAGGACCTCCCTGCGTGCTGTAACTCCCTCCATAAGCAAGGGGGAGCCTGGCTACAGCCCTGCAGCTCTGTGCAGTGCTTGTCAGTGTTTGCAGCACCTCAATGCTGTAGAACACTGACAGTACAAATGTCAAAATAAAGTTGCCCATGATCCCTTTAAGGAAATTGGCTGATGACGCATCATCAAATGACGTCACTAGACCCGCTTCCTCTAATTGGCCGGGTATCGCGCTGGGCGGGCTCAACAAGCCCAATCTAGGGAAATTCATTTCAGAGGCCAGGATGGAGACAGCAGCGGGGTTGGAACCCGTCACCGACATCACCCGCCACGGACCCACCAAGGTTAGTAAAATCGCAGCCTTAGTTCACGTTAGTGCAGCCACATATTACATCTAGGAATAGTCTCTATGTAGCTGCCCACTATTGTTTTCTGGAAAGTTTGTTGGAACCATGGCGAATCTATAATGAAGACTAGAGTGAAAGGGAGAGACAGGCTAGGAACAAAGCAAGGGAGGGAGAGGGACAATTACAGAATGAGAAGTGCAGAATAAGCCAAAACTTGCCTCTCTCGGCTTGTGCTCCATTTTATTTAAAGGGACGAAGCACATTTAAACTTAGTCAGATTTCAACTTTTCTGAAATAGTCTACCAAAGCCACATATTACCAATTAGAAAACTCTGCTGCAAGCTGATAGTCAGTCCTTCTAGCATTTTATTCATTGTATATTCTGTGCATAGGTTGAACTTAAAAAGACTCCATGATTCAACTTTTCATTCCTTAACCATTGTCTCCTGCCTTGTGTCAATCAAGTACAAAATAAAAATATAGCTCTGTGATATCTCCAGAACATTAATTACAGACTGTCAGCTCATTAGTCTATTTTACCTGTGTGTAAAATTAAAAAATTTTTTTTTATTCGTTTATGGGATCAGGGCGTCGCTGGCAAGGCCAGCATTTATTGCCCATCCCTAGTTGCCCTTGAGAAGGTGGTGGTGAGCCGCCTTCTTGAACCACTGCAGTCCATATGGTGAAGGTACTCCCACAGTGCTGTTAGGTAGGGAGTTCCAGGATTTTGACCCAGCGACGATGAAGGATCGGCGATATACTTCTAAGTCAGGATGGTCTGTGACTTGGAGGGGATGTTGTAGAGCCCCTTTGTTTTCATTGAAAGAAATACTTTGTAAGTAGTTATATTTGCAGTGAAAATGTCAACTCACTACTTTCACTAAACACATTTTCCCAGTATTCCCAGATATATCAATAGTACTTAGTCCTGGGTGCAGTATTTTGTTATTAACTGAGTTATATTTTTGGAATTAGATCATGTATTGGCCCAGACTTGGCTGGAGTGGGGCATTTCACAGTGTGCCCCACTTGTTGTTAATTCAACTTTTTCCCTCAGCCTTCAGCACGAAAATCTTTTGCCCTGTAAGTTGCTGGAAGTGCAAACTGATAATGGCGCAGTGAGGCACCTGGGACCTTGATGAACGACAGAATCAATAGTCTATCTCCTTAACCAATGAGATTTAAAGATTGAGAAAGAAACAGAGGAATGACGGAGGAGGAAATAGGGTGAAATAGAGTCAAATCACGTACAGAAAGATTAAAAAAGAGAGGGAAAGAAAGATTGGATTAAGAGAGAGAGGAAAAAGAGACAGAAAGGAAAAGTAAGTGGCCATCCAGGTCATCACATACAATTTATGGTCTTCATGAACTGCGAGAGTTTCCACTCCATTAATGTACGGGTGGCTAGTGATCAGCAGCAGAAGGTCATGTAGGCCAATGCCTATTTCTAAGGCAGTAGTTATGAAGACTTCATATTTAAACAACCTTAAAACAGTTCTCTCCCCACATGTACACAATTCACAAGACACCTTCAGAAATATTGAGTTCAGCACTGCTTCAAATACCATGGATTCCAATCCCTTGATTTGCTAATATATTATTTGATACCCTAAAAACTAAACTCTGGACGCAGCTGAAATAAAATGCAACCACATTCAAACCATTCTACTCCAAGGGGTCAAAAGTGATGACTATATGTGACTAGGATTATTTTGCTGTTCCAGGGTTTCCTAATAGTGCTAGTGCATTTAAGCTTATGCTCCTTTTATATACATATATACACAGAAACAGGAATAAGTGAGGTGGCTGGCTGTCAATGGGAAGATCTTGGGATTGAGGTGTCTCTATATCTTCTGGTAACTGATCATGAGATCTGCCGATAACAGGTGCCATCAAGTCCAATGTTGTGGTGGCTGACTGGCCTTATCTACATTCTGTTATATTTTCTATGATTTGAGGGCGGGTGCTGGATGGCCTAGATGTAGCTTCATCCTGAGAGGCAGTAGCCTATTCCAGCCATGTTACAGCTGCTGCATATTCCCTAAAAACGCCCAGTGACTTGTATGGAAGAAAGCCTCTGGGCAGAATAAGGCCAGTGAAGCTATGCATAATAGCTCTCTCCATCCGATCTCCCACATGTTCAGGAGAGACAAGTGAGCGCGTTTTAGATTGGAGCTCAAAGTGTCTCTAGCAATAATCTCAGCTCATGGGGCCACCTCATTGGAGCACATAAAGTTTTAACCCCCATTGATTTTAATCCATAGACATGGTTAAGAGGATACTGGGTTTTAAATGCTAAAAATCTGCATAAAACATGGATGGATTGTGTGCTCACTTTACTAATTCTAATAGAAGTAAATATAAAATAGCTTGCTACTAGAAGAGTGAAAAGTATAAGTACTTCACATGTAGTCAACTCTATCTGTGCAATTGGATAATTGAACATTTGTTTGCGGGCAAATACCTTTTGGAGCCTGTTGTAATACTTCTGAACTAACCTTGTTATAGCAAAAAATCAATGGCCCTATGCTCCCAAAGGAAAGCTGTGCTCAAAGAGAAGGAGGCGTCAGAAAATTGAGGTAAAAGCTGTTGCTGAATTTAACCTACATTCTTTTTGTGATTCACTAACAATAAGTTACTGACTAAATTTAGTTGAGCAATACTGTTCTATGCATTTCTACCAATGTAAAATAGCTGACACTGGTACCTATATTTTTCAATCTAAGATAATGATCATTGATGTAAAATAGCAATCCATATTGCTTGCCTTGGTGCTTTTCCTCAAGCTGGAGTTACTCTTCCACACATCGGGCTGGATTTTCCCTGCGGAGGCGGGATGGCGGCGGGAGAGCTGGTTGGTGGGTTCTGGTCCCGCTTCCGTCTGCAGCTGCCCTCTGAAAAAGATTTTCCATAGATTGGCCTTGTTAAGCCCGCCCTGTGGGGTTCCTGGACAATTAACAGGAAGCGGGTCTGATGACGTCATTTGAAGAGGCGTCATTAGCCAGTTTCCTTAAAGGGACCATGACCACATTGATTTTGACAGTTGTGCTGTCAGTGTCTGCAGCATTGAAGGGCTGCAAACACTAACAAGCACTGCACAAAGGTGCACACCTGCACCCAAGCTCATGTATGACTCCCTCCTTATGCTTATGGAGAGAGTCACAGCATGCAGGGAGGTTCACTTCCCTTTCCATGGGTGGCAGAGACCTCCCCAGGAGATCAACGCAGCCTGGTTGCACATTGCACAGGAGTACACAAGCAGGGATGTCATCAAGAGTGCCTAGCTGCACTGGTGCAAACCTTTCAATGATCTCAGTAGATCACGAAAAGTTACTGCAATGCCACACTCAAACTCACCCTGCTGTGCCACTCATCGCAACCCCAGCACTCTGCCTTCCATACCCTACTCCTGCACATCCTTACTCACACCAACTTACCTTGCACCTCCACCCATCCCTCTCTATCTACATTATCACTTCCCATCTCACTAGCCACCCCTCACATTCACCCTCATCCTACTGCAAGCATATCAACTAACAACACACAAGGGTAGGCACTAGAGAGGTTTAGCCAATGTTCATGTGAAATTTCTCATAATATGTGGTCATACAGTGAAATCTATATTTTCAACACTTCACCTTATTGGACAGGTGTGTTTTTTCTAAGGGCAACGATGTTGCTGCAATAGATGGCAGCTGCAGGTGAGATGACAGAAGCGATCTGTCAATGGTGAGAGAGGTTGTTCCAATGAGGTGGCACTGATTATACAGTTGGCTCTAAACGCTTGCAAGCTAAAGAAATCTCTAAATGTCTTACAAATGCAATAACTAACAGTTTCTGAGCTCTGAAACTGAACATCTGCAACATGGCATCCTTTACACCACTTCTGCAGTTGTCAGCTTATCAGAAACATTAAAGCAGACTCAACTCACGACAGGGTGAGCTGGCGTGTTCCCCGAGCAGCGGGTAATCCATGAGGGAGCACCTAAAATTGCAAGGTAGCCTCAAAATAGCATTTCATTGGCTGTTAACAAGCCATTTAATGATCTCAATTGTCTCCCCTGCTGCTTGGTATGGGGTCAGTTTTGCACAGACAGACCCGACACCTGGGAGACTCGCGTGCAGGTGGATTGACAGTGGGTTTCATACCCACTGTTAATCTTTGCTATTTTGACAGTGGACCCGCCTCCAAACCCGGCCTTTGAGTGCCGACAAAATCCAGCCCATCGTTTCAAGTGTGACAGGTTGTTGGCACTGCATGCAGCTCCAGTGCAGTTGACTCCCATGTATACTAAACTCACTGCTTTATTGTGGTAGAGGATTGATTGAGGACCACTTTCCATTTCGTTACACCATCCACATTTTTTTGTACGGTCTCATATGTGAAGTGAGCCTTTTATGCCTTATTCCAGCATTCCAAATTGCACATACCAATTTGCGCATTCCATACTGGATTGATGCTCTGAGCATTATTTATAGCACTTAAGTGCCTATTAAGGGAGTTTCTGGGTGATTCAGGTTCATTATTGCAGCTTTTTCCTGTCTGTTCAGTTGTGCATTAGTTGTAATGCATCCCAGCTTCAAGAATGCACAATGAATTGCAGTTCTGTGAGTTCACTTAAAAAAAGGGAAACAGAAATGTAACTCATTTAACACACAGTGTGAGTGCACTAAAGGCAAATTAAATCCCACTGTGAACAATTACAACAGATAATCCCTGTCCCAGTGCTCTGTAGTGCAACAGGTCAGTAAAATAACATGCTGCATGACTGGCTTGTCATCAGCTAGCATCTTCATCATTTAAGTAGATTCTCTTTAAACAGAATTCTCATTAATGATATTTTTCAATTGGGAATTTCAAGCTGGACATGTCTAATGACATGGTACCTTTAAATCGCACTACCTGTAACTTTCATCAATTTTACATTACGCAGACAAAGGTTTCAGTAATCTAATGATTTACTTTTTTTCAGTCACCATACTGCATTAACTTTGCAGTATTTTCACTTTTTTGATTTTGTCAATTTTTCATACTTATAACTCTATTGATTTCAAGTAGGCAGTACTAAATCTTAGTGCGGACAGTGATGAATATCATGGAGAAAGCCCAACAGCATAAAAGGCTGAATACAAACGCTGAATGAGAATGAAGGAATCATCACTAAAAGCTGAGTAATTAAAAATGTTATAGCAGGAGTTCATTTTATAGCACTATGTGTGTTATTGTAATTTTTCTCTTTCTCAAATTGTTTGACAAAGTTGATTGCACTGCCTTGAAGCAGTTATGAAAGAAAAGTGTTCATATCTGGACGAAAGGAAAATTTAATACCTCACCGTTAGTTGCAATGATGAATGATTTAAAGGCCTCATTGTTGGGGCCGTTTTGTGCGTAGTTGATGGTGCAATTGTACATTGCTGTTGGCTAATTTTTCCCTATGCATTCTCATGACGACACACCTTCCTTCAACAGGGTAGTCAGTGCCATGGTCTTCAGTATGCGACTTGGTGCTTGCAAGGCAAGTTTGACACCTCCCCTCCCTCCCCATCTGCAAAATTTCACTGACACTTGGCTTTCCAACCAGTAGCTGAGCCAAAAACTGACTAAACTTTTCATTGGGGTCCATGTGCAGAATAGCTTTAAATGCGACGCTACTTAGTGACCTTGCAGTGTTTCCGACACCAATGAGGTATACTGGCAACCTGTTTCTCCTTAATTAAATGCTGCCAGCTTCCGTAGCCTTAATTGTTCAAATTTTTATATATTTACAAAGCAGTTTCCTCCGTAACAGCGCAATTCTTCACAGTTCTAATGACCAATCTTCTCACAACAATGTCGCAGGTATGTTGTATTTCATAAAATAACGGTGTGTGTTATAAATTGTAATTGTGCCATTGCATTACACAGTCTTTGACAAGCACATGAATAAAGGTTTACCAAACATTTTACAAGAAAGCTAGTCCTATTTTATTTTGATAACTTTTCAGGAGTACATATTAAAATGATTCTAGACAAACTTACTGCCAATTCCTATGACATACACAAATTTGTGATTGACTCTTTCAGTCATTGGTCACATATTAGCACAATTAGAATTTTATCTCCATACAATGTCAGTGTTCTGCAGTCAATGTTTTTAAATTTGAAAACAGGAGTAAGAATAAATGATTTCCCAGGAAGATAAATTACTAAGTGAGAAAATTTGAATGGTAAAATTAAATGATTGAGCAGAGTAATTTTAAGCCTATAGAACTACAGAAAAGAGTTAATAAAGAGAAACTGTTTCCAATGGCAGGAGGGTTGGTAACCAGAAGACACAGATTTATGATAATTGGCAATAGAACCAGGGGAGATGAGGAGAATTTTTTTTACGCAGTGAAGTGTTGTGACCTGGCATGCAGTCCCTGAAAGGGTGATGGAAGCAGCTTCTATGGTAGCTTTCAAAAGGGAATTGGATATATACGTGGAAAAGAAAAAAATTCAGAGCCATGAGGAAAGAGCAGGGGAGTGGGGCTAATTGGATAGCTCCTTCAAAGAGCTGGGACAGGCACTCCTTCTGTGCTTTATGATTCTATGATTCTCTAGAAGATTACAGAACAGAAGGAGGCCATTCGGCGCATTGTGTCTGTGGTAGCTTTTTGCTAGAGCAATTAAAAATGAATCCCACCTTCCCACACACTTCCCATTGCCAAATATCTGCTTCAAATGTTTATTTACACTTTAAAAGATGTAGTCATCTTTACTTTTGCTATTTCCTATGACAAAGCATTACATGCTTTAACAACTCCATGAGTAAAGAATTTTGCTTAATCTACCTCCTCACACTTTTAGTGACAATTTTAAATTAATGACTGCTCATTGCTGACTCCCCAGTCAGAGGAAATAATCTTTCCCTATACATACTATCAAAATCCTTAGTAATTTTAAAAAGCGCTATCAAATCTCCTCTTAGCTTTTCTGCCCCAGTGGAGATAGGCCCAATATCTCAAGTCTCCGTTCATAACTATAGTTTCCCATCCCTGGTAGCATTCTGATCAATCTGCAAAGTACGCTCTCTATAGTTTTAATGTTGTTTCCATGATGAGGCACCCAAGAATGCACACAGTATTCTAACTGTGGTTTAATGTAAGAATACACCATTTGCTGTAACTTCACCAAACTTAAAAGTTAACCACATTTTATGTACCAGCATGCTTCACGAGGCCAAGGGACTGGTTGCTGAGAGAACGTTTGTAAAAATAAAACTGCTGCAGTTGTAAGCTGTGAAGGCTGCCAACTGCTCTTCAACAGATAAGTAACAGACCTTGAGAGTTCTGTAAAGACAAGCTATTGAAATGTGGAGCCATTGCAAAAACAGGATCATCCTTAGAAAATTAAGTAACCGGCCTTGAAGCCCCCTGACTAATTGACAAAACAGATAAGGAAGAGAGAAAGAGAGAAAATAACTGCTGACCATTATTCACACAGTTTGGGACATGAATGCTGTGGGCGGGTTGCCAAGTTTTAGGGTTTAAAAAGTACTGCTAAAAGACACTCAGGGCTGCTGCAGTAAGTCGGGCAACTTGGTTAGTTGCCAGTTACAGAGGTACTAGTCACCGCCGAACCAACCACTCGTGGGTGTTAGTAAGTATGTGTTTTACTTATAATTGCTTGAGCTTAAAGTAAATGAGTAGATCTGTGAGTGCTTACTTGTAATAAGTAAATGAACGAGTACAGGTTGTAACTTTTATTATATGTAACAGGTTTGTGTGTGCTTACTTGTAACCTCTTGCTGATTTTTAAGTAAAAAATAGTTTTCCCCGAAATCTTTGCCTCAAGTTGCTTGTTCCACTGGGTCTGAACTCTATAAGCTGTTGGATGGGGTAAAGGTAATTAACCATTGGGGCAGAATTTGCTCTCAAAATAATGGTGAGGCTGATGGCGCTCGTCGTTAGTTATGCGCAAATGGTACAACAACTTCAGGTGAGGGGCAGATGCACAGTTAAACACGAATATCCTAAAGTTGCGCTGTTCCACCGTTAGCTTTGCGAAAACAGCATCTCGCTGTCTGGCTCACCATTGAAATGCATCGAATGGTGTGAAGTTGCTGTATTTGCACAGTAGATACGAATTAAATTTGCCACACAAAGTTCAGTCTTGTAATTTCAAGTCTATGTACCCTTTTAACGACATGATAAATGTTAATAACTGCTAATCAACCTCTCTGGCGCTAAAAATTAACTATTACAAATGTGGAGTCTCATTCCTTCAGGTTTTAATTGTTGGAGATTTTAAAATCGTCAAATGTAAAATAATTTTTTTTAAACCTTTCCTTTCTATCTCTTTTTTTTCTCTCTCGCTTAATTCAATTCTTCTTTCCCTCTTTATTTCTCTTTCTGTACCTGATTTGACATTGAATTTGCCCACTTTAATTTCCACTTCCTTCTCAGTCCTTGCGCTGTTTATTTCACAATCCTTCAAACTGATGAGTTGCAGAGATACACAGTTGCTTGTCCTGTTCACTCAGGTTCCAGATGTCATATTAGGACACCGCTTAGAGGGTAGATTCTGCATTCCCTCACCAGTTCCACTGGCGATGCTGCCGAAAAGGCCCGGAAAAGGTAAATTTAAAATTATTTTTTGTTGGGCCAGGAGGAGCAGGAATCAGGAGAGAGGTTAGAAGACATTGCTTTACACAGAGAGTTGCTACAGTATGATCTACTTTGCCGCAGGGAATACTCGCGGCAGAGACCATTGCATCTTTTAAGAGGAAATTGGATAAATATTTGAATCAAAGTAAGATACAGGATAATGGGGAAAGAGGAGGTGAGTTTTGAATTGCTCTAGCAAAGAGCTGGCAGAATGGCTTCCTTCTGTACTGTAAACATCTATGGTTCCAAGGATGCAGTCATAAAGGGATTTTAAGTTTGTCTCAATGGATGAGCTAAGATGGCTGAAGTATTTTCCTCATATTTATCTTGTATTTTTTTTTGATGCGATCATTATGATAAGCAATATCTGTGCTGAAAATAGCACACTTTTTTCTGTAATTTGCATTCAATGCCAGCATCAATTAGCTTCAGAGAAGAGGTCAAAATGCTTCAGCGTGTTATTTCTTGCACAAACATGAGCGATAAATAATTTTCAGATATGAATTAATGCAGCATTGGAGTGCTTGTAGTAATTCACAGAAAAGTGATCTATGGCTTTCTTGGCTGCAATGTAAATGAACATATTTTCCATGCGCAAGTTTACTTTAGCTTGTTAAGCGCTGCTAAAACGTAATTAAAGTTGCGCTGCCTTTTACTTTCCTGGCATTCAGTATATCGCACTTAATCAAACCAGCCATTTGGACAGGAGAGAATGTGGACACCAATCGAGGTATACTAGTGTAGTGGTTATTTTACAGGACAAGTCATCCAGGGTCCAGGACTAATAATTGAGAGTTCATAATCCCACCATGGCAGTTTCAGAATTTGAATTCGTTAAAAATCTGGAAATAAAAAGTGATTGGCATATAAACCCAACTGGACTAATATCCTTTAGGGAAGTCCTTACCTGGTCAAGGCCGCATATGTGATGGCAGTCCCACGCCAACACTGTTGACTCTTAACAACAATAGTGCAATGATCAAAGGTCTAACTGTGGAATTGGCTGAGGGAGAACAAGAAGCCATGGAAAAGGATGAAGCTGATGAGCCACAGTAACTGCTAACAAGAGAAAAACGCTTGCAGGAAGGGAGACTAGTGAATCAGTTACCAGCTTATTTTATTTTTACGCAATGTGGCCCTACAAGGGAAATGAGACACTTACCACAACAGGCTGGGATTTTTGATTGATATGACAAAGCAGTTTGGCCCTCTCATTTCAACTTGTTCCAGTTCTTTGTATGGTACAGGTGTGTGTCTCGGTGATGCAAATAGTGCCTGCAACAAACGTGGTTAATATGCTATGCCGTAGTGCTTTGTGTGCCATTCTCCAACTTGTAAACTTCTCGGCTAACGTCTAATTGAAGGAAACTTGGTGGGTATTTGCAAGCTATCTTCACCAATTTCTTGGGATTCCAATGGCCGGCTACCCACTGGTATGAATGGCCCTGCATCTGAATCAGAACTTGCCAGTGATGCAATCATTATGAGGAGTGGGGTGGGGGTGGGGGATCCTTCTTTTTGGGGCTGTCTCCTGCGACTCGTGCAGAGGCAAAGGGATGAACCTGACATGGCAGTCAGCAACCTGCTTCGTGCCTGTGCTGGCTCTTTGAAAGAGCTGTTCAATTTAGTTCCACAATCCAGCTCTTTCCCCATAGCCATACAACATGCATGAACCTGTTGGAAGCCAATTCGCCACATAGATCTGCTGAACTAGTCAAGCAGAGACTATTACACTGCAAACTGGATTGTCATTTAATATCACTGAAGCTTGCCATTTTCGCATCACCAGCCTCATGCCTCAACAGCATCAGTGGAAACATTCAGGAGAGATGCTCCGACTGTGCCTTCACTCAACATCATGAAGGACTCTGCTGCATTTGTCAAATGGTGAATCGAAGAGTGCAAGACAAACTGCTGCTTCATAAGGTCATGATGGTGATGGATGCAGCTGGCCAGATGGAGGAATCTCTGAGTTCTGCCATATTGTCTTCTTGTTCATGCAGCTTTTGAAAGCTATCCCCGTGAGATTTAAATCTTGTCATAACTTAGCAGGATCAATGGTCATGCATGGCCTCCGGTTACTCCGAGTCCACCCATCTCTGTACACCAACCCATGCACCTTGTTCACACACACTCCATATCTGAACCATGTGATTTCTCCACAAACTCATTATCAGTCTCTGGAGTACATATTTCTGGGCTGGTGTTTGCTTCAAATGTAAATGTTGACACCAAGTATTCTGATGCTATTTATGACTGCAGAGGGCTAGCCTCTTGGTGTGACAACACAGCCTCCTTTTCTATGGAGTACCCTCTTTGTGCAAAGAGAAAACTTGGCACATTGTTACTGTAGTGCTTATGCTACCTTTAATGCTACAACTCTGCCAGAACTTAGTGTTACCTGAGGCAGCTCAGCAGCTGTGGCCAGCGAATATGGCTTCGGCGGTAGTGCAAAATGGGCAATAGCAAAATGGCAGCTTGTTTTAGGGAAAAGAAAGTTGGGCAGTGTAAAACGGGATGCCGATTTGCTATTGCCTGTTTTACATTAGAATCAAATCACAGAATCTTACAGCACAGAAGGAGGCCATTTGCCCAGTCGTGCCTGTGCTGGCTCTTTGAAAGAGCTGCCCAATTTAGTCCCACAATCCAGCTTTTTCCTCATAACCATACAAATTAGTCCTCTTTAAGTGCATGTCCAATTGCCTTCTGAAAGTTCCTATGGAGTCTGATTCCACCATTCTTTCACATAGTGCATTCCAGATCTTAACAATCTTGATTTTTTTTGGCCTCATTTCTCCTCAAGTTCTTTTGCCAATTATCTTAAGTTTATGACCTTTGGTTACCGACCCACTTGCCAGAGGAAACAGTTCCTCCCTACTTGCTCTATCAAAACCCCTTGTAATTTTGAATACCTCTATTCGGCCTCCGATTAACCTTCCTTGCTCTAAGGAGAACTGTCCCAGCTTCTCCAAGCTATCCATGTAACTGAAGTTCCTCATCCCTGGTTTCACCCTGGTAAACTTCCTCTTTACCCTCTCGAAGACATTGACATCCTTCCTAAAATGTGGGGCCCAGAATTGTATACAATACTCCAGTTGAGGCCTAACCAGTGTTTTATAAATGTTTAGCATGACTTCCTTGTTTATGTATTCAATGCCCCTATTTACAAAGCCAAGTATCCCATACACTTTCTTAACCCCCTTATCAACTTGCCCTGCCACCTTCAAAGATTTGTGAATATGCAACTTCCAGGTCCCACTGCTCTTGCACCCCCTACAAATTAGTACCATTTAGATTATACTGCCTCTCCATATTGTTCCTCCCAAATTGCATCACTTCACATTTATCTGCATTACATTTCATGTGTTTGCCCATTTCACCAGTCTGTCTATGTCCATCTGAAGTCTGCTACTTTCCTATTCATTATTTACTACAATGCCAAGTTTTGTATCATCCACAAACTTCAAAATTGTACTCCCTATACCCAAGTCCAGGTCATTTATATATAACAAGAAAAGCAACGGTCTTAACAAGAACTGCTGCAGTAAACTTCTCTCCAGTCATAAAATCACCCATTCTTCACTACTCTCTGCCTAATCTACCTTAACCAATTACGTACCCCAGTTACCACCATCCCTTTAATAACATATGTTTCTATTTTCCGAATACGTCTGTATGTGGTACTTTATCAAATGCCTTTTGAGAGTCCATATATATAATAATATCTACTACAATACCTTCATTATCCCTCTCTGTTACTTTATCAAAGAACTCAGTCAGATTAGTTAGACATCATTTGCTGTTAACAAATCCATGATGGCTGTCCCTTATAAACCAATGCTTCTCCAAGTGAGAATTAATTTTGTCCTTAACAATGGTTTCTAGTACTTTTCCCACCACTGATGTTAGACTGATTTGGCATGTAGTTACCAGATTTATCCCTCTCCACTACCGCCCAAGATGAATTTCACCTTCTGTGTATCCACAGATGTTTGCAAACATTTTTGACACTGAGAAGCTATGTTGGCATGACGTTAAAGGGACAATTTTCTGAATACCTCATCTGTTGTCATCACGTATCGGAAAACCATTGAAAGCAATGGATTAAAAATCACAGGCCGTGCATCCGTAATTCTCCAACATGCACTGCCAGTAGACAAGTTTTCCCATCACTGGCGAGTACTTCAAAAAATTACCCTTACAATCTAGCAGCGGGCACCTCATTCGGTTTCGCTTGTCTCCCCATTGCCTCCTCCAAAGAGTTTGCATTTGGAATTGACATGTATCGCCATCATCATTACAGTTATTAAATACTAGGGGCTGGATTTTGTCAATGGGGAGCTTTTGGAGGCACGACTCTTGTCAGGTTTTAGACCCACCTCCATTGACTTGTGGTGAACCCACGCTTTTGTCCCTTGATTGACCTTGTTAAGCCCACCCAGCGTGCTTAGCAGGCCAATTAAGGGAAAGCCAGTTACAGGTGATGTCAGCGAGTGACGCTTCATCTGTCAAGAGGTATTGACAGATGAAATGTCAGTGTTTCACATGCTGTGAAGCTGTCAAACGCTGACAATCTGTCCTCTAAGTTGAGTCCTTCCACTCAGGCTCAGTTAGAGAGCTCTCCTGACCAGAAAGCAGAGGCTGCAGCTTTTGACAGTTCAGCGGCCATTCTGCTTTCTGTGCCGGTGAGCTGAGGGACCCCAAGACCTGAAGGGTTGAAGCCTGCAGGAAGAAGTAAAGGTAAGTAAAACTTATTAAAACATTTTACACACACCACACACACTTACCTCTGCTCACACGCACCTATCACTCACCTGCACACGGGGCATCTCAGTCCCTTCCACCCCTGCAGACCCACGGCCCACCTTGCTGACCATGGCGTGGTTCAGAGCCATCGGGAAGCCCACACTTCAGGGCTGAAAATAGGGATTCTCCAAAACACTGCCTGTTAACAGGCAGTTAATTGGCACTAATCCCCTTCCCACCTCGGGGAGGCAGCTCCCAGCGCAGGTCGGCGACCTGCCTCCTGGGAAGATGGCACGGAGGCGGGTTGGGGGCATGATGGGTACCCGCCCCCAGATTCTGCCATTTTCCCGGCAGTCCTGCCTCTAAACCCGCCTCCCCAGGGCTGGCAAACTTTCCCCCCCCACGTTTCCTGCAAGAATAACAAAGCATGCATTAATTGTGATTGTATTGTGCAGTAACAATGTGAATGTGTTGAACATGGTCTGCTAAAATTATAGTGCACAACTATTTCCATAAATTTGTTCATTGAATTAATCATACTTTGATGCCCATCTTGTTCTTGCCAATAATACCTATAGTTATAAAGACAAACATCCCTTTCAGGTATTATCTCCAAGCACCACTTTAGTTAATTCCACATTAATCTTTCTTTCTCCTATTTCTCATCTACATGCTGCCCCTCAGCGACATCATCCAAAAACATAGTGTCAGTTTCCACATGTACACTGATGACTGTAAGGATTTTGCAATAATTTCAAAATTTCCTACAGTTCTGAAGATTGATTTCGATTAAAGAATACCTGGGTAATATACCTTTAAAAACCCAGGGATCAAAATGGCCGTCAGACCTCGTGGCAGAAGACAAAGGACTTGAAAAGACAGCCTGTTGTGTCTGTGGAAAAAGGGGTAATCAAAGATGGCTGCCCAACCTCGTGGCAAGACACAGACTGTGTGCATATAAAAAGGGAAGATCAAAGATGGCTGACTAAACTGCCAATCAAAGGCAGTTCAGGGAGTTTCCCTCCCTGCAGAGACAATCGATGTTTGTTTACAGAAACTGCTACAATGTTTACACAAAGGATTAACCACTTGAGACTGCGGTTTCAGTTTGACCACAGGACAATGACTTTTGTTTACACTAACCTCCAGGGCTGTTTACTCAAGCAATTAAGGAAATACACATGCTTCTTTTTCAAACCAAGACAGCTCTATTCAAACCCCGTACAATAAATGGGTAATTCATCCAAAACCCATCACAGTTAAATGGGGACATCGGATCCCTTTTGTTTAGCCCAGATGCATCTGGACTTGGGCGGGAAGATTTCGGCCCCAAATGAGGTATAAGATAGCTGCTCAGGAAGTGATCTCTCTCTCTGCCGCCTCGCCTCCGTGCTCTGCCTACAGAAGAACAGCTCAGAAGCCTGCCTAAAGGAGTGGAATACCAGCAGTTTACTTTTAAATACTGGGGTATTTTTTACTTCGGGGCAGTGAAGATCATAGACCACAGAGGGCACGGAGCAGGCATTTTCATTGGTGAACATGCCTTTTCTGGCCCATTACAAGGCAACTTAGAATAGGTACAGGGGTGGGAATTAAGGAGAATTATGTTAAAACTGTAATTTTAGTCAATTTTCCCTCGTTGTGTCTGTTTTCTCCTCCCCTATTTAAGTAAGACAGTGTTGCACTAGCAGAAAAGTGCTGTAGTGAACACTAAGAGTTCTGTATCAAGAGTGCTATTTAAGTAACAGTGTTGCACTAGTAGAAAGTGCTGTAGTGAACACTAATAGTTCTGTACTAAAGTGCTATTAAAAGGGTGTTGCACTAAGCAGAAAATGTGCTTCAGTGGACACTAAGTAGCTGTATTTAAAAAGTGCTGTATCTAAGTAACAGTGTTGTACTAAGAAGTAAAGTGCTGCATTTAAGCAACAGTGTTCTATTAAGTAAACGTGTGCTTTAGTGGACAAGAAGTGTACTGTGTTAAGTGAAGTGCTGTATTTCAGCATAGGTGTGCTGTATTCTTTATTTTCAACTAGCTAGAGTGCCCGGCGGTGCCGAGGGTTTTTTGAGGGCATGTTGTTATGAAAAAAGTAGAAATAATTTTTATATATATATATATAAATGAGTTTGTCTGTCTGTCTGTCTGTGTGGGAAGGAGAGAGAGAGAGAGAGAGGGAAAGAGAGGGAGAGAGACTGGGGGGGGAGAGAGGCCCGGGGATCAAGAGAGAGACTGGGGGGAGAAGAGAGAGACGGGGGAGAGGGAGACTGGGGGGGAGAGAGCGACTGGGGGGGGAGAGAGCGACTGGGGGGTGAGAGAGTGACTGGGGGGAAGAGAGAGAGAGAGAGACTGGGGGGAGAGCGAGAGAGACTGGGGGGGAGAGAGAGAGAGAGACTGTGGGGGAGAGAAAGAGAGAGACTGGGGGGAGAGAGAGACTGGGGGGAAGAGAGAGAGAGAGAGACTGGGGGGAGAGAGAGAGAGACTGGGGGGAGAGAGAGAGAGTCTGTGGGGGAGAGAAAGAGAGAGACTGGGGGGAGAGAGAGACTGGAGGAAGAGAGAGAGAGAGAGACTGGGGGAGAGAGAGAGAGACTGCGGGAGAGAGAGAGAGACTGGGGGGAGAGAGAGCGAGAGACTGGGGGGAAGAGAGAGAGAGAGACTGGGGGAGAGAGAGAGACACTGGGGGGGGAGAGAGAGAGAGACTGGGGGGAGAGAGAGAGAGTGGGGGGGAGAGAAATAGAGAGAGACTGGGGGGAAGAGAGAGAGAGAGAGAGACTGGGGGGAAGAGAGAGAGAGTGAAACTGGGGGGAAGAGAGAGAGAGAGACTGGGGGGAAGAGAGAGAGAGAGAGCGAGCGACTGGGGGGAAGAGAGAGAGAGCGAGTGACTGGGGGGAGAGAGAGAGAGCGAGCGACTGGGGGGGAGAGAGAGAGAGCGAGCAAGTGGGGGGGAAGAGAGAGAGAGAGAGAGAGTGAATGGGGGGAAGAGAGAGAGCGACTGGTGGGAAGAGAGAGAGCGACTGGGGGGGAGGGGGTGGGGGAGGGGGAGAGGGAGGGGGTGGGGGAGAGGGAGGGGGTGGGGGAGAGGGAGGGGGAGGGAGTGGGGGAGAGGGAGGGGGAGGGGGTGGGGGAGGGGGAGTGGAGGGGGAGGGGGTGGAGGTGGGGGAGGGGGGAGGGGGGAGGGGAGGGGAGGGGGGAAGGGGGGAGGGGGAATGGGGAGGAGGAATGGGGGAATGGGGGAGGGGGGAATGGGGGGAGGGGAGGGGAGGGGGTTGTGGGGAGGGAGGGGGTGTGGGGGGTGTGGGGGGAGGGGAGGGGGTGAGAGGAGGGGGGAGAGGGGAGAGGGGGGAGAGGGGAAAGGGGGGAGAGGGGAGAGTGGGGAGAGGGGAGAGTGGGGAGAGGGGGGAGGGGGGAGAGGGGGGGAGGGGGGAGAGGGGGGGAGGGGTGGGGGGGAGAGGGGGGAGGGGAGGGGGGAGGAAGGGGAGAGGGGGGGTGTGGGGGGAGAAAGGGAGGGGGGAAGCTAGCAGACCCGATGGCTCTGCGGAGCTCCGTGCCACCCCACGCACTGACATGGCTCAGCCCAAGCCCCGCCCTCCCGAGCACCGGCCTCCGGAGACCCGCCCTCCCGCTCTCCGGAGCTCGCCCTCCCGCTCTCCAGAGCCCCGCCCTCCCGCTCTCCAGAGCCCCGCCCTCCCGCTGCGCTCTCCCGAGCCCCGAGCCCCACACGCGCGCCCTCCCGAGCTCCGCCTTCCTGAGCTCCGCCCGAGCCGGCTTCAAGACCAGAGTGACGCCACCGCGCAACCTACCGCGTGAGGCCCAGCCGGACTCAAGTTGCACTCCGGACAGAAGATGACGCGGACGCTGACTCCCGCCCCGCCCGCCTTTACTAAGATGGCGGCGGTGGCGACGCTCGGCTCAGGCCCGCCCCCTCCAGCCTTCACAAAAATGGCGGCGATCGCTGGCCTTTTGTCGATCGCGACGGGAGGCGCCTAGCTCGGGCGTGGCTGGTCAACAGACGCCCAGGCTTTGAGGCCTGGAAAAACGGTGAAAGGTAGGAAAATTATAGAGGTTAGACAAAAGATTTACAAATTAATTAACTTTTTTTAAAAACAACTTTTCTTTTAAAAGCAACTTTTTTTTTGCTGCAATTGTAGATTTGAAAAGAAACATGCAGAAAGCGGGAAAAAGAAATGAAAAGTTTGGAATCAAGATGGCGGCGACTCACTTCGGTTCAGAACAATAAGGCCCGCCCACACACGCACCGATTGGTGGACCGTCAGGTCACCGAAGCGTAGGATTGGTCAATCGTCCCGTCACTCGACTCTAGGAGGGCCCGCCTGCACCCGCCAGGAACCCGCCCCGCCACGCAGCGATTGGTTGACCGTCGGGTCGCTCGACTGTATGATTGGTCGACCTCGACGTCACTCGATGCTACTGAGCAGATAATGAGCGGAATGTTGAACGTTTTTTGGATACCGCGGGCGCAATTTTTGTCTGGCCGAAACGTAAATACGCTTATGACGGTTCTAGAATCGTAAACTTTCTTTTGATGTAACACATGTGTAGGTACGCTCTATAACTTTCGAGTTTATACAATACAGACAGACAGACAGACGGAATGACAGACAGATCGGCCGCTTTATATATATATATATATAAGAGATAGAGACGAGATAGAGACTAGTTGGATTGCCAGGCGGTGCCGAGGCTTTTTCGAGGGCATGTTGTTGTTGAAAGAGAGAGAGCGACTGGGGGGGAAGAGAGAGAGCGACTGGGGGGGAAGAGAGAGAGCGACTGGGGGGGAAGAGAGAGAGCGACTGGGGGGGAAGAGAGAGAGTGACTGGGGGGGAAGAGAGAGAGCGAGAAAGAGGGGGCGAGGGGGGAGGTAGGGAGGGGGAGGGGGGGAGGGGGGAGGGGGGGCAGGGAGGGAGGAAGGAGGGGGGCAGGGGGGTGGAGGGAGGGGGGCAGGGGGAGTGGAGGGAGGGGGAGGGGGGGAAGGGGAGGGGGAGGAGAGGAGTGGGAAGGGGAGGGGGGCAGGGGGAGAGGGGAGGGGGGCAGGGGGAGGGGGGAGGGGGGCCTGAGACAGCCGATTGCGGCTGGCCAGGCCCGGTTGCCTTGGTAACCCTCCTCCCCTCTCCGCCTCCCGATCTCCGGGCCTGGGCCTGTGCGGCCGATTGCGGCTGGCGAGCCTGGTTGCTGGGGTAACCCTCTCCGCTCCCCCTCCCCTCCCGAGCCCCGGTTGCCTCTGTAACCCTCCTCCCCTCTCCGCCTCCCGATCTCCGGGCCTGGGCGTGAGCGGCCGATTGCGGCTGGCGAGCCCGGTTGCCGGGGTAACCCTCTCCGCTCCCCCTCCCCTCCCGAGCCCCGGTTGCCTTGGTAACCCTCCTCCCCTCTCCGCCTCCCGATCTCCGGGCCTGGGCCTGAGCGGCCGATTGCGGCTGGCGAGCCCGGTTGCCAGGGTAACCCTCTCCGCTCCCCCTCCCCTCCCGAGCCCCACCCCCACCCCCCCGAATGAACCGCCAGGAGCTTGCAGTGAGCCCAGCCAGCCTTATCAAGATGGCTGGCCGCTGGTTCGGAATCGGGCCCAGCGGGGGGGTGGGGGGTGAGGGGTGGGAGGAGATTGCCACAAAACAATTGCCTAGGGTCCAGCATGGCTGACAACAGACGCCCAGGCTTCGCGGCCTACCTGCAAAAACGGGGAAAGGTAGGAAAATTAATGAGATTAGATAAAAGATTTAGAAAGCAATTAACTTTTTTCAGCCATTGCACGGTGCTCTTAAGGCGCAAAAGGTCAGGCGCTACTCAATTTCGGCGCGGACGGGCGCAGCGCAGGTGAACTCAATTACGGCAAAGCACGAGACCTACAGGCGCCGGCCGGCTCTTAAAGGGGTGGGTCAGTCAGACTGAGCTTCAACACCCAACTCCCTGTAGGCCTCAGATTCGGCGCTCGCCCTTGTCTGGCGGTACAAAGTTCATCATTATGGAGAAGGTTAGGCAGAGAGCAGAGCGCTTCAGCACTGAGGCTCTGGACCAATTGGTGGCTGCAGTTGAACACCGTCGACAGGTGCTGTACCCGGATAATGGCAAGAGGCCAAATCAGAAGGCTTACCGACGATCTTGGAGGGAGGTTGCTGTGAGGGTCAACTCCAGCAGCATGGCGACCAGGACCCCTGTTCAGTGCAGGAAGAAATTCAATGACCTGACACGGATCGTTAGGGTTAGTGATGGTTTACCAAACTTGTGCTTCCCTCCATCTGCAGCTGACTTCGGGCACCCTGCTGCAATGATGCGCCACTGGCCATCTGTCAGTATGCACCCATGGCCCTTTCTGGGCAGACACATGGACAGATGTCTCAAGGCCTCATGTAAGGGCTCTTGCACCATGGGGGGCATGCGATCATGTCTCAAGGCCTCATGTGAGGGCTCTTGCACAATGGGGGGCATGCGATGATGTCTCAAGGCCTCATGTAACAGAACCTCCCCTTCTTTCCCCTGCAGTCGAAGATGGCGCAGATTAGAAAAGAACAGCGTCGAACCGGTGGCGGACCTGCACAAGTGGTCACTCTGACGGATCTGGAGGAGAGAGTGCACCAGATACCTGGAGGACGTCTGTCTGGTCCAGTGACCACTGCATCTGCCGACCCCATTACCGACAGTGAGGGTAAGACTCTCACCTTTTCCACCTGTTGCCTTCCACTTGGCCCCCCCGCCAGCATGCATCCTCAGTGTGCAGCCATGTCAGAGCCATGCCGCAATCTGGCATGCCTTTCAGCAAACCTGTCCTTTTGCTAAAGCCACTCTTCCACCTCCCACTTTCAGATGAAGCAGCACCAACTCGGGCTCAACGCGCTGAAGCTGCCAGTGCCAGTGCCACCGGAGGCGAGGACCAGGAGGAATCCGGACCAGCCGTTGCAGAATCCGGGGAGCTGAGACATCTGCAGACTGGGGATAGTAGTCCCCTGGAGGGGAGGGGGGGTGGCTCTGAGGATGAACCAGTTGCCGGACCAAGCGGCATGGAGCAACGTAGGGGGGATAGGCAAGTTCGGCCACCGTCTCCCCGCAGGGCAAGGCAGGTCGTCATGACTACTGCACAGAGTGCAGATGAGGTCCGGCGCCTGGCAGAGATGAGCAAACAGGCCCGGGTCAGACACACGGAGCTGATGGCTGCAGTGGAGAAGATGCCTGAGTCAATAGATTCATTGGCTAGGAGTATGTTGGACTTCGGGGCAACAACGGAGAGGACTCTGCAGGGCTTTGGCGCAACAATGAAGAGGTCTCTCCAGGTGTTCGGGGAAACAATGGACAGGTCTATCCAAGGCTTCGGGGCCACAATGGACAGGACTATCCAGGGCTTCGGCCCAACAATGGAGAGGACTGTCCACGGCTTTGAGTCGGCAATGGAAAGGACTGTTCAGGGCTTCGGACAATCCCTGGAAAGGTCTTTGCAGGGCTTGTCCGAGGCAGTGGAGCGGTCGGCTCCTGCCTTGTCCGAAGCCATGGGAAGAACTGTCCAGGCCTTCTCCGAAGCATTGGCACCTGGCACACAGGTCCTCACTGTTGCCACGCATTCACTTGCTGGGCTCCTCCACAGCCAGATTGACGCAAAGCGATGTCTCACTGCAGCCACCCTCTCTGCATCAGATAGGATCACCCCGGGCCCTTCCACTCCCGTACAAGGCCAGGAATCCGTGGAGCCTGCGATTGTGGCGGATGAGCCGAGCTGCTCCCCTCAGATAGCCAGTGTGTCGTCCGACCATGGTGCAGGTGTCCTCTCTCGGCAGGAGACCATTGCACATGCCAGCGCTGGGACGCCTGCATTGTAGCTGCCACCACCTGCAGGCCACACTGCTCCCAGCCATGCTCAAAGCAAGCATCCCGCGTCTGTACCCTCCAAGCCCAGAGGTCGGCCAGGCCATACCTCAGGGGCTTCTGTGCTTCCAGACAGTCGGCAAGCGTCCCCCAGCCTTGAGGCCGCCACTGGGGTGCAATTACTTAGGAGCAGCAGGGAGGGAAGGGGCCGGGCGCGAACGAGAAGTCGTTCTCCCTCAAGGGGCCAGTTGTAGAGGGAGATGCTGAGACGTTTGTTTGTCCAAATTCACGGACACCCTCACCTGCTGTTATAGGTGCAGATTTTTGTTGAGTTTTGTTGCTTTGCCAAACAGGTCACTTTTATTTTGGCAGTGATGGTTTCTGCTCACTTTACGTTGTTTAGCTGTAATGAAAGACTTTTGTGTCAATAAACAGAAGTTTAAATGTTGCTTGGTGCATGTGACTACTTTCAGTGATGCTGGCATGCAGAGGCCCTCAAACATCCAAAGTGCCCATGAGGTAAGACTCTCATCATTCCACCACAGGGGTGTCGAGACGAGTCCAGAGGAGCCTCTGACGAATGGACCTTCCACTTTCAGCAGCCCTTCCATCTTCCTCCTCCTCCTCCTCCGCCTGCTCTTCCTCCTCCTCCTCCTCCTCCTCCTCATACTTCTCCTCCTCCACCTGCTTGTGCAGGGTCCGAGGGAAGGTAATGAATGGACACGTTCGCCTATAAAGGGCATCTGTCACTTGCCGGATGCAACAGCGGACTGCAGCCTGAGCGACAGTTGCATTGTCCCCAATGGCTGACTGAAAGGAGCTGTTGGCATAAAAATGGAGGCCTTCAGTCAGTGTAGCCATCATGGACAGAGAGGTTCCGCAGCGTTCACGCGGCTGCAGATCCTGACCAAGTAGGTGGCACAGATCAGTAACAATGTCCCTCCAGATTCGGAGCCTTCGCAAACACTGCTCCTCCGACATGTCAAGGCTTGTCACCTGCTGCCTAAAGACCCTCGCAGCCTCCCGTCAGATTGGCTGACCTCCATTGCCCCTCCTCCTTCTGGCCAATCCTGGCCCTCTCTCCCGCCGTCTCTCTGCCCCTTCACAGTGTTGGGCGATGAGGCCGTCGCCCTCCAAACAAGCTCCCATTCCAATGCCAGTTGTGATGTGCCTTCAATAACTCAAAGACAAGGAATTTAAAGGATTCAACTAAGGCTTTTAATCACTAAGAACATAGCAGCATAGCAGGTCTTCCCACATCGGGTTCATCTGGTAGTGAGTGACTCATACAGCTCCTGAGACCTTTATATGGCAAAAGACAGGGGCGTAGCCAATACACACAATAGGAACAAAAGGGTGTGGTTCACACAATACAAGCAGGTAAAATACAAGCAGGTCTGATGAAGGCATATTTCATCACAAGTTGGTCAAAAGGCTTTTAGGTGTAGTGCTGCAAGTGCTTCGGACAGGGTTGAAGGACCCAAGTACTGTAAAGCTCAAATCCCAGAACTCCGCTCCACATTAGCTCGCCAACTCTCTCCAGCAGCGATCGCAATGAGCAGGCCAAGTGGCAGAAGATTCTGCACTAGAGCTGTCCCCTTTAAATAGCGCCGCCCTACTCCGAGAAGGGCCTGTTAGCCCTCCTTCGAACTGTCACTAATAGCGCTGGGCGCTAAGGCTCCGGGCGCCACCCAATATGCGCTCAAGTGCTCCTAAAAGGCATTGCACACTGAAATGACGTCATGAGCCATTTGCGCTCGTGGGCGCGCGCAAACACTTAGCGCAGGCGCTAAATGTATAGTTAATTTCTGAGTCGGCGCTATCCTCATAGCGCTCGCCCCAACATAGGGCTCCGCCCCAATTCTAGGTCTCTTTAGGCGCTCAGCGTCGGCGCTACCAACCCAATTTCCAGGCCTATGTGTTTTAAAAGCAAGTTTTTTTTTTAAGACGCAGAAAGCGGGAAAAAGAAATGAAAAGTTTGGAATTAAGATGGCGGCGACTCACCTCGGTTCAGAACGATAAGGCCCACCCACACATGCACTGATTGGTCGACCGACAGGTCACCGAAGCGTAGGATTGGTCAATCGTCCCGTCACTCAACTCTAAGGGGGCTCGCCCGCAAGCGCCAGGAACCCGCCCCCGCCACGCAGCGATTGGTTGACCGTCGGGTCGCTCGACCGTACGATTGGTCGACCTCGACGTCACTCGATGCTAATGAGCGGATAATGAGCGGAATGTTGAACGTTTTTTGGATACCGCGGGCGCAATTGTTGTCTCGCCGAAACGTAAATACAGTTATGACGGTTCTGGAATTGTAAGCTTTCTTTCGATGTAACACACGTGTAGGTACGCTCTATAACTTTCGAGTTTATTCAATACAGACAGACAGACAGACAGACAGACAGAATGACAGACAGATCGACCGCTTTATATATATAGATAAGATTTGTTTCCTTTTTGTTTCAATAAATGCTGGTCTGTTTTGCTCCCAACCACGAGTCACGTTTTCTGTCTACATCGCTACCGAATAATTCCGGCAGTCAGAACCAGGAATAGGGGAGTACTTCGAAACCGCACGGGGGTCCCTGGAGCAGCTCAGAGGCTTCTGACTGGCCAGAGACAATAACCCCAACCCCGCTTGTTTAATTCCGGCAAAATGACGACCGCGGCAGGACCGTCGGCAATGGTGTGCGATGTAGAAGACAGTGGTTTGAGTCTGGAGAGAGCAGCAGTTATTGGGTTTCTTTTTATCCCACTGGTTTGTTTGTGGTTAGGTTCCCGCAGGCTTGTGGAGGTTACCCGCAGGCTTAGGGAAGCTGGAGCAGAGAGTTGGGACAGGGAAAGGGAGGCTGAAGAATACCAAGCCAAGGTAGAGAGCCTGGTGGTCCAGTTTAGTGAGGGCAAAAGCCACACGAGGCACGAGTCAGAGTACCTGAAGTGCTTAGTTGCAGAGGCCAAGAACAATGAAATGAGGGTGCGGGAGGAGAACGCTCGCCTCATGCAAGTAATAAAAGAGCAGGAGGAATATGTTAGGGAGATAAAGGCAGCATATAAGGTGGCCTGCGAGCAAGGGATTGAGGAAGCAGATCATGGCCCCTGCAGGGCAGAGATAGAAAGCCTGAATATGGCTTTAAAAAGAGCAAAGGGGAGGATATGTCTGATCAGCCTGAAGGCAGGTCAGCCAGATTTTACTGGCAACCTAAGTAAAACCGTCCCACAGACAACACCCAGGGAAAGGTTGGTCAGGGGATCAGGGGTCCCACGACTGCCACCCACAGCTCTGAGCTTTCAGGAGCTCTGGCAGCAAAGGGGGGTGGAGGATGAGGTGGTAGAGGAAGCACAGCAGGCCCCGCTAGATAGGACGGGACCAGGACCAGTGTACCCCCTCCGACAATGGATGTACGGTCCGCCCGTTGATGAAGATGACCCAGGGGCCATCCAGAATCAGTTTCTGGTGCTGTATGGCACCCACCAGCTCAGGGACATGGTTAACCACATCCCCAAGCTCACTAAAAAGGGAGACCCCTCTCTGCACTTCAGGGAGATAGAGCAGGCAGCTTGTGTAAATGACTGCGATGATGCAGAGCAAGCAAAAATGCTGCTGTTTTCCCTGGCAGGTGATCTCCTCCAGTCCCTATCTGGTGAGTGCAAGAGGGGGCAGAGGGATTATGAGGGTCCCAAGAATGAGATATTCGAGGCCATGGGACTCAATGATGGTAGCCCATTCGCTCGGGTGGAAAGAACGGTGCAGCTCCCAGGGGAGTTCAACGCAGGCGTTCGCAGACAGGCTGTGGCCAGTCTACCGGAGCGCATGCCCGGGAATGCCAGGATGGGCAGCACTGGACCCAGTCCAATTGACTCACTGGCTCTGGTGTCTCATGACAAACAGCCTACCCCAAATCCAAGCCCAGGTCGTGGCTTGGTTTGACCCCCAAAACCCCCAGACCACCGAAGAAGCGGTGATCCGCCAGCTCCCAGGAGCCTTCAGGAACATGAGGGGTATCGAGGCTCCCCAACCCAAGGGAAGAGTCCATGAGGTTAAACCTGGGAGCCAGAGTAAGAAAGAGTGGCACCAGGAAGGGAACCAGCCCTCTCAGGCTTAGTTAAATTGCTACGGGTGCGGGAAAGATGGTCACTGGAGAAAAGTCTGTAAAAATCCTTGGAAGGACAAGGGAAAGGATCCCACAGCCCCAGCCCAAAAGCCTGGGCCAGACCACCCTCCCGCAGCAATTGAATCATTTTTACAGTCCCTACGGTCTCTTCTGACTGGCCAGGGGAGAGTAGCAGCCACCACCGATGCCTTGACCCCGTCTGCCCCACCTCTCTCCCAGCAATGACTAGAGCCAGCGCAGCCTGTTGACCTGTGTCCCTGCGAAAATGCTGAGGGGAGCAGGCCCTATGTTGAGATGGGAGTGAAGATGGTGCAGGGGAGATATTCGGTGGACACTGGAGCCTCCAGCACGGTGGTCCACTCGGAAGACCTGACCAATTCCCCCCGGTCTAACCAGGTCCCATTTAACTTAATGGGACCCACAGGGAAACAGGCAGCTGAGAGTGAACCTGAGGACAGAAATCCGCAGCCCGCAGCAGGCACAAGCTCACAGGCTGCACAGGCAGGCGCTGTGGCTTGTGTTAGGGGAGGAGACATTCTTGACCAGTGCGAGCTGTTTAAGTAGGGGAACAGGGAAGGAGAGTTCTGGGACCCCTGTAGAGCAGGTCCGGTAGCAGTAATCCAGGATAAGGGAGGCACACAGGGGATAGCTTTGGTCCCGGACCAGAAGCAGGTCCAAGCCCAAGATTCCACCTTTAAAGCCGCCCTGGTAAGAGAAATGGATTTTGAACAGGATTACTGGCAGGCAGCCGGCTATATCAAACAGTGTAGTTTGTTTAAGCAAGGGGCAGGGAAACAGACAGCTGGGATTGTGCCTGAGATTAGAAATCCACAGCCTGCAGCGAGGATGCACACACAGACTGCACACGCAGGCGCAGTTGCGTGCATGAGAGAAGTCCCCCAGCACTTGGCCGGAGTGATTCCCCCTCTCTTGTGGGATTCCGGGGAGGAGCTTGAACCAGGTTTTAGACCTGAAAGGGAAGGCTCTCAGCCACCGGCAGCCGGTGGCAAGGGATTGCCTGTCCCCAGCCCAGGTTTGGGAAGGGAGGGACCCGAAGGAGGAGGTCCCCAGCCAGCAGGGAATATGACCCAAGCTAAGGGTCTGCTCGCCGGGGTAGCCCCACCAGCGACACTCCCTAGGAGATCTCTTCGGGTACCCCAGCCCAAGAAAGTATGGTCACCCACTTTCCAGTGGAGTAGGGCGGTCTCCTGAGTCAGGGAGAAGCCAAAACGCAGAGGTCACCAACCAGCAGCCATAAGCTGTGAGGGACTAGAAGCTGGAATCAGTCCAGCCACACCGCAGGGAGCAGCCTATGGCAGCCCAACTAGGGATTAGGCTGGCCGCCCGGAGACGGGCGACGGATGTATATAGTTTAAGTAGTGTACTTCCAAGTAATGTGTATAGAAGGATTAAGGTAGTACATGTTAATTTAAAATGTTTGTATTGTAATTCAGTAGTGATATTATTAGTGTATAAGTTTTAAGTATGGTACCGTTCCGGAATTGTATTGTGAATCAAGGTCGCGGGACCTGATCACACTCCCCCGAGCCAGGGGACCTGGCTAGATTTTTTTTAGTCTTTTTCAGAGTTCTGGAAGGCACAGAGGACCAGCGTGTCGATGAGTGCTCAAGGAAGGAGCATTCCCAGCCCACAAAGGAAGGGGTCTGCAGTAAGTGGATGCCCACAACATTTAAACTGTTACTGATAATCCCATTAATTTACAAAACTTGTTAATTATTTTTCTGCTTGTTTGGAGTTAAGGGAAAATTTAAAATACATTTATGGCTGAAGAATAGTTCCATTTAATAAAGTGCCAGGCAATTGCAGTGTAATAGAAAAAAAAGGGGAAGATCGTTGTCTTCTATGTGTATTTTTAGCAGATATGTTGGTTGGGTGACAATCCCATTAAAGATGTTGTATCATGTTAAAATTATGTTACAAGTGGTGCAGGGGTGTCGGGCCCCCTCCATGCTTGAATTATTGTAAATACGAGTGGTGCAGGGGCATTGGACCCCTCCGTGTATTGATTATTTCATAAATCTTGTTTTCTGTCAATAGATTCTCCCTGGGTAGGGGAGATGGAGGTGTCAGGGGATCAAAGATAGATTTAGATAAGTATTAAGGGAAGGTTGTTTGTGGGGGGTCAGAAATTATTGCTCACTTTTGGACAGGATACTACAAGCAAGTTTTAGAATCCGATGGGGGACTGTAAGGATTTCACAATAATTTTGAAAGTTCCTACAGTTCCGAGGATTGATTTTGATTAAAGAATACCTGGGTAATATACCCTTAAAAATCCAGGGTTCAAAATGGC
Source organism: Somniosus microcephalus (assembly GCF_052327205.1). Taxonomy (NCBI): domain Eukaryota; kingdom Metazoa; phylum Chordata; class Chondrichthyes; order Squaliformes; family Somniosidae; genus Somniosus; species Somniosus microcephalus. The sequence goes on along the minus strand of NC_141001.1, from coordinate 82,710,179 downwards.
CGTCAGACCTCGTGGCAGAAGACAAAGGACTTGAAAAGGCAGCCTGTTGTGTCTGTGAAAAAGGGGTAATCAAAGATGTCTGCCCGACCTCATGGCAGGACACAGACTGTGTGCATATAAAAAGGGAAGATAAAAGATGGCTGACTAAACTGCCAATCAAAGGCAGTTCAGGGAGTTTCCCTCCCTGCAGAGACAATGGATGTTTATTTACAGAAACTGCTACAACGTTTATACAAAGGATTAACCACTTGAGACTGCGGTTTCAGTTTGACCACAGGACAATGACTTTTGTTTACACTAACCTCCAAGGCTGTTTACTCAAGCAATTAAGGAAATAGACATGCTTTTTTTCAAACCAAGACAGCTCTATTCAAACCCAATCTGATGAATGGGAGTACATTCAAACTAATCATGATGAATGGGTAATTCATCCAAAACCCATCACAGTTAAATGGGGACATCGGATCCCTTTTGTTTAGCCCAGATGCATCTGGATTTGGGCGGGAAGATTTCGGCCCCAAATGGGGTATAAGATAGCTTCTCAGGAAGTGATCTCTCTCTCTGCCGCCTCGCCTCCGTGCTCTGCCTACAGAAGAACAGCTCAGAAGCCTGCCTAAAGGAGTGGAATACCAGCAGTTTACTTTTAAACACTGAGGTACTTTTTACTTCAGGGCAGTGAAGATCATAGACCGCAGGGGGCACGGAGCAGGCATTTTCATTGGTGAGCATACCTTTTCTGGCCCATTACAAGGCAACTTAGAATAGGTACAGGGGTGGGAATTAAGGGGAATTTTGTTAAAACTGTAATTTTAGTCAATTTTCCCTCGTTGTGTTCATTTTCTCCTCCTCTATTTAAGTAAGACAGTGTTGCAGTAGCAGAAAAGTGCTGTAGTGAACACTAAGAGTTATTTAAGTAAGACAGTGTTGCACTAGCACAAAAGTGCTGTAGTGAACACTAAGGGCTAGATTTTCAGTTGCTTGCGCCAGCAGTTAGCGCCTTAAGAGAAGTGATTTCCGGGCGCTATGCGTGTAGCGCCCGGGCGCAGCGCAGTTTGCGCCCCGCCCCAAATTAAGTTGCCCGTTAGCGCCGGCGCAAAGTTTAGCGCCCGCCCGGATGCGCGCGCAGAAAATGACGTCACATCCTCGTGCAACGCCCTTTGGCCGCCCCGATTGCAAACTTCAGTCGGACCGCCCCATTGTGCGGCGGGCGGCCGGAGCGTTTGGAAAAAGGAACGCAACACAACCAGCGCGGGCCCCGGGGGGCGCTAATTAAAGGGAACGTCCTCTCCAGTATAAAGGCCATCCATTATTTCAGAAAACAGTCTTGTGCAACGCATTTCTGGAGACACAACAAGGAGGATAGCTAACTGGTTTCAAGCAGCAAGAGCCAGGTATTTTTGGACTCAGGCAACAGCGCTGCAAGTGGCCATTTGGAAATTAGAGTGTTTGCCAGGATTTGATGGGGGTTGCATGGGGTGCCAACGCGGAGCTGCAGCTCCATGTCCGTAGGGCTCGCAGACGTATTGTGAGAGGGGCAGCCCTGGCTAGAGGCAGAGGGGGCTACAGGCGTCGGCCACGTAGGCCTTACCCAGTCAGGCTATACCGCCAGCAGCGCTCCTACCTAAACATGAGTGCCGCGCGATGTGTTAAAAGGCTCCGATTCCGGAAGGGGGTGATTGCAGAGATCTGCCACCTGCTTCGCCGAGATCTGCGGCCAAAGCTCAGGTGCAGGACGTCTCTGTCGGTGGAAGTGAAGGTGACAGTGGCATTGAACTTCTATGCCACCGGCTCCTTCCAATACGCTGCTGGGGACATAGCAAACATCTCCCAGTACGGCGTGCATCGCTGCATCCGCCAGGTGACCGAAGCACTGTTCAGAAGGAGAAGCCAATTCATCTCCTTCCCCATGGCCCTGGAGAGCCAGCATCAGCGCGCATTGGGATTTTCCAGACTCGGGGAATTCCCCTTGGTGCAGGGCGCCATTGACTGTACGCATGTGGCTTTGCGGGCCCCTCTGGAGCATGGCGAGCAGTATCGCAACAGGAAGGGCTACCATTCTCTGAATGTGCAGCTGGTCTGTGACCACAAGCAGCGCATCATGGCAGTCAATGCCAGCTTCCCAGGCAGCAGCCACGATGCCTTTATCCTGCGGCAGAGTACTGTGCATGACATGTTCCAGGCACAGCCTCCCCCAAGAGGATGGCTACTCGGGGACAAAGGCTATCCTTTGTGCACCTGGCTCATGACCCCGCTCCGCGCGCCCAGGACCGCTGCTGAAGAGGCCTACAACGAGAGCCATCAAACCACCCGCAACATCATCGAGCTAACTATTGGGGTCCTCAAGCAGCGGTTCCGCTGCCTTGATCGCTCCGGAGGAGCTCTCCAGTATTCGCCGGACCGGGTCTCCCAATTTGTGGTGGTTTGCTGCATGCTACACAACCTGGCTATCCGCAGGACTCAGGCACTGCCACCTGACGTTGGACCAGCACCTCAGGAGGAGGAGCAGGAGGAGCATGAGGAGGAGGAGGAGGAGGAGGAGGAGGAGCAGGAGTACGTTCCCAGGAGGGAGCGACCAGGGCCAAGGGCCGCACGACGCCACCTTATTACACGGTACTTCTAAGCCCCCTGTCAGGGAATGGCCAGGGGCCATGAGGGAAGATGAATGCAGCCGCTCCGCAAGCCCTCAGCCGGCGAAGCCAACAAACACTAAGAAGAACAACCATGGAGACTGCATGAATAAAGATAATTTTTTATTTCACAAAAATGAAAAGCCCTTCCCACATGAATCCCCAAAAACAATAAACGGGCCCCACAAAAAGCCCAACAAACGACTCACTCCCACAAACTGGGGAGGAGCCACTCCACCTTTATTGAAACCGGGCCTCAACGTCGGCCTAACGCAAAAAAAAAGCCCTCCAAAAGCACAACCATGGGCAAAATAAAGATGGCCACCGCCATATTAAAGGAAAGCTGGCCACACCCTCTACTGAGTGGCCCGCGAGGGCGAGACCTTGCCCAGCATTTTGCCTCCCCTGCCCTGCCTGCTGCTCCTTCGCAAGCTCTGCCCAGTGGCTGCTGCGAGGCTGGGGGAAGGCGCCTGAGGCTCAGATGCCCTTCCGCCAGATGCCACTGGGGGGCGGCCTACACGGCGTTTGGGCCTCGAGGGGCCGTCTCCTGAGTGGCGCGCCTGAGCCTGGCCACCATCAGCTGCAGCCGCTTGCCCTTGACGCCCCAGAGGGGGAATGGCGGCGACGGATGGTGCAATGTGGGCCAGCTGGCGTCTGGGATGCGCTGGCTGGTGCTGTGGCGCGGTGGCACTCGGCCGGGCCCGCACTGCAGGATCCGCAGCAATCAGCCGACGGCCGGCTTGCTGGGATGGTCCAGCGCGGCGCCTGCCCTGGCGATGCCTGCCTGAGACAGCGCGTGTGGCAGCAGTGAGTGGCCCTCTGGTCCTGGTGTGCGCGCGCATCACATCCGCCAGGGTCTTGACGGCATCAGTTAGCATGCGGCCAGTCGCGGCAGTTGCTGCCCCGAACTCGCGCACACTGGTCGCCAGCGACTCGATGGCCTCAGGCATGCGCCCCACCACGCTCATGAGCTCCGTGTGGCGCCGGTCCGAGTCGTCGGCCATCTGATCGAGCTTCCGCACCTCCTCCGAAGTGAAGGTGTCCGGACTGGAGTCGCGACTCTCCCGCTGGGGAGGAGGGGGCCGAACTAGGGGACCCTTGCCGCGTTGGTGACGGCGAGTTTGCCGAGCAGCAGCACTCCCCTCTGATCCTTCCCCCCTTTGGGGGGAAGGCCGCGGGCCACGCGCACGGCTGCTGGGTGGCTGGACGCCACTGGTCCCAGAAGCTGCATTGCCCTGCGACAGTTCCTCCAGGCACTCGTCCAGTGAGGAGGTGTCGAGCATTTCCTCCTCTCCTGCGGGACGTGACTGTTCCCCCGAAGGTCCGGCTTGCTCCTCCTCCTCCTCCTGGTTGGAGGTGCTGTCACTGGCAGCCTCAGGGTCCTGGTCGTCACCAGCTGAAAGCAGGAATGCACAAGAGTAGCTTCAGAGTGAGGAGACGGCGTCAGCGAGGGAGTTAGGACTGGTGGGATTCAGCGCATTGGTGGGACAGTGGCAAAGGAGATAGCTCGGATGGGCCAGTGCGACGCGAGAGGGCCAAAAGGCGAGGTCCTTACCATTGCCGGGCAGTGGAGGGTCGGATACACCGCACGCTGTGGGGACAATCACACGTGCTCCCATGAGCACACACACGCGCTCCTCCAGCCGAGTGAGCTCCTGCAGCTTGGCGCGGCCACCCCTGGCACGGGCCTGGCGATTAAACGCTACTTTAGCCTGCAAGAGAAAGGACGGGCTGTAAGGGCGCAGTGAAGCCCTGATGTAGTGTGCACTGCCTCCCATGGTGGAATAGCTTGGACAGAGTGAAGCCCTGATGTAGTGTGCACTGCCTCCCATGGTGGAATAGCTTGGACAGAGTGAAGCCCTGATGTAGTGTGCACTGCCTCCCATGGTGGAATAGCTTGGACAGAGTGAAGCCCTGATGTAGTGTGCACTGCCTCCCATGGTGGAATAGCTTGGACAGAGTGAAGCCCTGATGTAGTGTGCACTGCCTCCCATGGTGGAATAGCTTGGACAGAGTGAAGCCCTGATGTAGTGTGCACTGCCTCCCATGGTGGAATAGCTTGGCCAAAGTGTAGAGTGCCGAATGGCCATTTGATGCTCATGACTGTCCCAATGCTGCTGGCTGAGGGCTGGCCAAAAGGACTTTCAGGTCCCTTTGCCCATCATGTCAGGTGTACATGCAAGAATGAGGAGGAGACTGGAAAGGCTACTCACCCTCACAATCCTGGTCAGATCGTTGTACTTCTTACGGCATTGTGTGTGGGTCCTGGGGGCCTCGCCGGTGAATGTCACCCTCTGGGCGATCTGCTTCCAGGCTTTGGTGTAGTCGTGGTGGGTTGGATTCCTCCCACTGTCTGGAAACAAGATCTTGCGCCTCACCTCCAGAGCTGTGAGCATGATGTCCAGATCACCCTCTGAGAAGCGCAGGGCACGCTGACGGGCCTTCTCTGGCGTTGCCATGACTCCCTGGGGCTGAGCAGTAGTGTTGAGGCCTCTTTGCAAGGCTGCAGTGTGCAGGGCGTGGCAGCAGACCAATTCGTCCCTTCCCCCTTTAAGAGCTGGTCGGCACCACGGGGTCTGCTGTCAGTGCAAAAATGACCGCACCCGTGCTGCGCCCCGCCTGGGCGCTATCCCTCTGGACCGCCGGCTTAGCGCCTAAAGAGAGTAGTGGAACGCCTCTTTTAGCGCTCCACCAACCTCTTAGGGCGAAGCCACTGAATTCCCGGCAACGGGGCGCTACTTTGGGGCGGGCGCTAACTTCGGGCGGGCGCTAAAGCTAGCGCCCCAAAACTGCCTAAACTGAAAATCTAGCCCTATGAGTTCTGTATCAAGAGTGCTATTTAAGTAACAGTGTTGCACTAGCAGAGAAGTGCTGTAGTGAACACTAAGGCCAAGAAATTCAGTTTGGGCCCGCCAGCTCGCTTGCACCCAGAAGTTACCGCTGCGCGCGGAGCCACTTGCGCCTGCCGGAAATTCAGTTTCAGTGCCCCAAGTCGAAGCCGGCCGCTATTCAAGGGTGTGGCCGCCCCCGCTTGGGGCGCTGAAACTGAATTTCGGCGCGCTAGATGCCGCAGCGCCACCCGCTGCGGAGCGGCAGGCTGCGGTACTGCAGGCCTTCCTCCCTCTCTTAAGGGGGAGGTGCCTGCAACAGCGAGATCGCCGCTCGCTAGTGCTGGCAAATGAGCCCGGCACCACAGAGAAGTGCCGGGCTCCCGGAAAACAGCCGGCAATGCCGCGGGGGGGTGGTGGAGGAGGCCGGGGAAGGAGGTGCGGGCAGGCAGCCTCCGAAAATGCGGCCGGCCGCACCTCCGCCTTAACTCGCCCCACTAAGGCTGCAGGATGGCCCTGTTTTCAGATCGCTGTTTGCGGCCGCTGCGGAAGAGGCGGCCGCAACTAAATATGGCGGTCGGGCCGGTAGCGGGGCACTGCGCACACCGATGACATCATCGGTGGCGGCGCAGCGCTACTGGCTAACGCCGCCATTACCGCAGCGCTGAATATCGGCGAAATCTCAGCAACTGGTGCAAAAGCCCTCTTTGGGCGAAAAGTGGGCGCAAAGCCTACTGAATTTCTAGCCCTAAGAGTTCTGTGTTGAAAGTGCTATTAAAAGGGTGTTGCACTGAGCAGAAAAGGTGCTTCAGTGGACACTAAGTAGCTGTATTTAAAAAGTGATGTATCTAAGTAACAGTGTTGTACTAAGAAGTAAAGTGCTGCATTTAAGCAACAGTGTTCTATTAAGTAAACGTGTGCTTTAGTGGACAAGAAGTGTACTGTGTTAAGTGAAGTGCTGTATTTCAGCATAAGTGTGCTGTATTCTTTATTTTCAATTTGTTTCCTTCTTTTTGTTTCAATAAATGCTGGTCTGTTTTGCACCCAACCACGAGTCACGTTTTCTGTCTATATCACTACCGAATAAGTCCGGCGGTCAGAACCAGGAATAGGGGAGCGCTTCAAAACCGCACGGGCTCCCTGGAGCAGCTCAGAGGCTTCTGACTGGCCAGAGACAATAACCCCAACCCCGCTTGTTTAATTCCTACATGACATCCAGCTCTACCTCACCATCACCTCTCTCGGCCCCACCACTATCTCTAAATTGTCAAACTGCTTGTCCGACATCCAGTACTGGATGAGTAGAAATTTCCTCCAACTAAATATTGGGAAGACCGAAGCCATTGTCTTTGGTCCCTGCCACTAACTCCATTCCATAGCCATCAACTCCATCCCTCTCCCTGACAACTGTCTGCCGCTGAAGCAGACTGTTCGCAACCTTAGTGTTGTATTTGACCCCAAGATGAGCTTTCGACCCCCTATCTGCGCCATCACAAAGACCGCCTATTTCCACCTCTGTAACATTGACCGACTCTTCCCCTGCCTCAGCTCATCCACTGCTGAAACCTTCATCCATGCCTTTGTTAACTCTGGACTTGACTATTCCAATGAACTCCTGGCCTGCCTCACATGTAAACTTGAAGTGATCCAAAACTCGGCTGCCCGTGCCCTAACTCACACCAAGTCCCGTTCGTCCATCACCCCTGTGCTCACTGACCTACATTGGCTCCCGGTTAAGCAATGCCTTGATTTTAAAATTCTCATCCTTGTTTTCAAATCTCTCTATGGCCTCGACCCTCCCTATCTCTGTAATCTCCTGCAGTCCTCCAACCCTCAGAGATATCTACACTCCTCTAATTCTGCCCTCTTGAGCATCCCTGATTATAATCGCTCAACCATTGGTGGCTATGCCTAAGCTCTGGAATTCCTTCCATAAACCTCTCTGCCTCTCTACCTCCATTTCCTCCTTTAAACCTACCTCTTTGAACAAGCTTTTGGTCATCTACTTTAATATCTCCTTGTATGGCTCGGTGTCAAATTTTGTTTGATAACATTCCTGTGCAGCACCTTGGGACGTTTTACTACGTTAAAGGTGCTGTATAAATACAAGTTGTTGTTGTTGCTTGCTTTATGTTCCCCTTGTAGCATTCAGTCATATAAAGGGATGTTAACTACAGTATAGCTATTTAAAGTACATTAGAATTTGGAGCCAGGTCTTATATAGATTCCATTTAAACTTTGCATTAATCTTTGTTTCCCTTTAATGTGTATATTTAATATTTCAATTTGAATTATGTTTGAACAGAAAGATTGTGGTAGAAATCAATATCATGTTTTGTTTTTAGTCCTATCTACGCAGGACAGAATAAAGACAGCCATAGTAAATTTCCTTGCTTACCTTTCTCATTTCTCCCAAGGTTGGACACCTTCTAACTGGCTTCATCCCAAGTGTGAGCCATACATGATATAATGTTGTTCCTTTGCTATTTTCTGCTGTGTCGGACATACGCTCTGTTTGCTGGTTGTCTGCCTTTCATTGTTGTAGACACACTGGGGAAAAATTAGTTCACGCCGAAAAACTGGCGCGCAAGGGATAGGCCTGAGATGCACCTAATATTGTGCCTCGGACCTCCTTATCATTGAGCCGGCGAGCTGCGGACATCTAATGTCCATCCCCAAGCAAATCACTGGAGAAGAGGCCTCAAAGATCGGGTAAGTCGTTAAAGTGGACTGGGGTTAACCAGGAGAGGGGACAATCAGGAGGACAATCAGAGAGTGGTGAACCTGTGGAATTCTCTACCAAAGAAGGCAGTAGAGGCCAATTCATTAAATATATTCAAGAAGGAGTTGGATATATTTCTTAAGGCTAAAGGGATCAAGGGATATGGTGAGAAGGCAGGAACAGGGTACTGAATTTGGATGATCAGCCATGATCTCATTGAATGGCGGAGCAGGCTCGAGGGGCCGCATGGCCTACTCCTGCTCCAATCTTCTATGTTTCTATGTTTCTATGGGATGGAGGGTAACGGTGGAAGGTCGCGGTGGCCAGGATGGAGGAGGGTGGTGGCAGTGCTGGCGGAGGAGAGGGGGGAGAGGGCGGGGGAGAGGGAGGAGAGGGCGGGGGAGAGGGGGGAGAGGGCGGGAGAGGGTGGGGGAGAGGGCGGGGGAGAGGGGGGAGAGGGCAAGGAAGAGGGGAGTGGAGGGAGGGGGATGGGGGCAGTGGCGGGTTGGGGTGTCCAGGCTGTGATCGAAAAGAAAAGAAAATAGATCGAAGGCAAGGCTGCGATCGAACAAAAGCAGCCTTGCCTTCAATCTATTTTCTTTTCTTTCCAGTTTTGAAGAAGGGTTTCGACCCGAAACGTCAACTCAAATTTCTCTCCACGGATGTTGCCTGACCTGCTGAGTTTTTCCAGCATTTTCTGTTGTTATAAAGGTGGAGAATAGTTGGACAATTGAAAAAGCAAATGATCCTACATGTTGGTTCTTGCCTCTGGGGATTGTCCCCAAGCCCAAGAATCTTAATGTTATATGCCTCTGCATTGCCATGTGAGCAGCAAGCAAAGCAATTTAACAGAAACCACATGATGCTCCGATCCTGGATGGTATTATCACACAGGTAACTGGATTGTGTGTTTTCTCAAAGCTAGACCTGACGTCTGGGTATCGCCAGCTGGACCTCAATGAGGAGAGCTGCTCTATTACAATGTTTTCACCACACATTGTTCTGAAGTGATTCAAAAGGCTAACTTCCAGTATATCAGCAGCAGGAAATATTTTAGTGTGCTGTCCAACAAGTTATTGGAGGGATGTAAGTGACAATATTCTGATACATGTACCCACCCATGCAAAACATGATATGCTGTCGCAGTATTCTTCACATATTACTAGAAAACACCCTTACACTCACACACGAGAAATGGGAATTTGGTACAGATCATCTGAAATATATTGGCCTAGTCTTCACAAAGTAGGGAATATATCACCAGATCCCAAGAGCACAATCCACAATGCTGCAGCCCTAAGTAATGCATTAGAACAGTGCAATTTTTCTAGGCATGGTTACTTATTGTTCCCTTTGTATTTTCAATTTGACTACTTTTAAACAGCCATTGTGAGAACAAATAACTAAAGGTAGCATCTTCAAGTAGGGTGACAAACATGGTCGTGTCCTACTTTAGATCAAGCAATCGCTCTCTAGTCATACAATGATGGCTTATTTTGAAACTAATAGGCCAGCAGAGATCTATGTTGTAGCCCTGGGAGCCATCCTTATGAAAGTGATGACCTTGGTGCAATTAAACCGATCATATATGCCAGTTGTTCATTCAGTTCCAATGAGCAATGCTGCAGTCTGACTGAGTGTGAAGAATTGCCAATTGTACAGTTTGTGCAATGACTTCACCTGTACATCTATGATCGAAAATTTACAGCTATTACGGGTCACAAGCTTTTGATCACTATATTCTCAGAGTCTAAAACTTGTTCTAAAATCCAGCGCTGGTTGCTGAGAGTCCAGTTCCTATGACAAGATTGTTAACAATCACCCTGGATTTAGTAACCCTGCAGATTGCATGTCATGACATAACAGATCCAGATGCTCCACAAGTTATTACTCAGAGCAAGCTGAAGCGCTCATTAATTGTGTAGCTCTGCATTCTACAGCCAAGGCAAGCACTTTTGCTGATGTCAAAGGAAGTTAGACAGAAGCATCTTACATTACAAGCAGCCATATGTGCTTACGCACAAATTAATGACACAAGTTGTCAGCAGACAACCGGCAGTTATGCTGAACACAATGCACAGACAGCTGAGCGTCAGGCCCAAGACGTTTTATCTCTCGGGTCTAATCAAAATATCATGGGTGGACTGCCCACCCGATTGCATGCAGAAGCAGGCTGTCTGCCCCCCCCACCCCCTCCAACCCCTGCAATTTCTGCCACGAATCCCAACTGTACTCAAAGCAGGGATGCATCTCTTAAAGCGAGGTTGCATTCCCTGCTTTCATTTGTTACGTTCAAACTGCTGGAAACAGTTGAAAAATACTTTCTGGCAGCCAGATTGAGCAAAAAGGCTGCCCCACAATTCTCTGATGCCTCCTTGGATGCTTTAATTGAGGAAGTGAGGGATGGAGGGATAAACCTATCCCCACAAGCCCAAGGGTATCTCCAAGACCAGGATGAAGCAGGCACAGACAGAGCTGGCTAAAAGGGTCAGTACCTCACAACACTCTTTTCAAGCTCTTCTCCACCACGCTCAACAATTCACTCCCCTCTATCACAAGGGCTTACTACAACACCTCCCTTTCTCATTACAAGGACACTTAGCTCTTCATTTCTTCTCTTCACATTGGATACTGACACCACCAAGTTACCTTCCCTCTGTTACTGACCATCACAGCATCCTCTTGGCCACAATGCTGAAATAAAAGCCACCACAAAGCAAACTTTCCAATCCAACTTTATTCATATATGCAACCAATATTACTTCAAAAAATCAACTGAGCACCCTCGTGCATTCCCTTAGTGAGTGTCTTGTGTGTGCCTTTGCCTGTCCTAGTGCTGTTATGCAGTGCTACTCAAGCGGCTGCAGCATGGTTGGTAGAAGGCTGCTGGCTTTCAGTGGGGGACACTGCAGATGGCCTTTCAGGATGACCTCGAGGAGCTGATGGCTAGGAGTGTGAAATCGAGTGACAGTGTTTTTTCTTCTTCACACTCCTCTCCCTCTTCTTGTTGACCCACTGGCTGGGCAGGCTGGATTTGTTGGGTGTCTGAAATTAGGAAGGTTCAAGGGTAGAGTTGTGGTGAGGGGAGGGGGGGAAGCAAGAGGGGCAGGTTTACACCATGTGCAGCTTATAAATGAGAAGAGATTGTGGGATGAGGGGGAAGAGAGATGTGAGAAGGAGGATAACGTATGAGGATACCAGTATCTTGTATTCTTTCAGCCAAGGATGGCCAACACTGCCTTCTCCAAATGGGTGTGGTGAAGCTAGGAATGTGAGGTGTGCCTCGAGTTTGGTAGAGATTGTTGGTTGGTGAATGATTGCGGGGGGCGGGTTGGGCGGAGGTGGTTGAGCAGTGTGTGAGGCTAGTGGTACAGTTAGTAGGAGATAGCTTTTGAAGATGCATTCACTGACCTTGACCACTCGTCTGAGGTCATGAAACTTCTTTGGGCACAGCAGCCAGGTCCTAGGGGTGACGCTGCTGGCAGTGACCGCCTCGGCGATCTGGTCCCGCATCATTCTTTCTGGAGGGCCATGTGGCCCCCTGTGGGTGGAGAACCTCTTGTACAATGTTGGCCCCTGCACAAAGCTCAAGTGCTTTGTCTGAGACCCCAAGTGCCCTTTCCCTGGCCTGTAGAGTCATTTGTGTTAGTGCTGAAGCACTTTAAGTGTTTTTTTTTCTGCAGAAGGCAGCTCACCTTTAGGAGATGCAGACTGCCTAGTGCTGAAGTAATATTAAAAAAAAATTATCTGCAGAATAAGCTCAGCTTTAACAGCTGCAGACTGCCTTTAAGAGAAGCAGGCTAGCTTTAAGTAAAGCTAGCCTCACTCCAGCAACGCAAACTTCGGAACCCTGCTGAGCGCAAAGTCTGTCAGCAGCGTGTTCAGCGCTAGGTTGTGCGCTACAGTCATGGTAATTAACAGGCGGCACGAGGTTGATGTGTTGCCTGCGCTTTTTGAATGGGCATGGGCATATCTCGCATCGTGGTGCCCGTGCCTGTTTTCCAGCAGTATCGGATTTCCCAGCCTCTGCTTTTCTTTTAAAATTCGGGTACTATTTCCAGTCTTCATGTTCACATAAACATGTACATCAGTGACCTTTTAGCTGATTTTTTAATACATCCGATAGACTTGTAATTTAATTTGTCTCAGTCTTCCTGCAAAGAGTCTAATTGTACTGCCATCCATTTGAAGGCTGTGTCAAACTGTGAACAATGAAGTTCTAGCAGAGCTCAGCACAGTGATACACAGAGATGCATCAGAAAGCACAGCAGGTGTTCCATTCGCACACCACAGCTGTGGAAGCTGTTTGAACAGAAATGTTGCTGCAGCATTTATGATCCAACTGTGCACTAAGGATTATTAAAGTCTGCATATAAGGAGAAGGAGAGCGGACATCCAGTTGATTAAAACACACTTACATGCTTTCTTGTGGAAAATTAATGGCGTGTTTATTGGCAGCAGCAGACATGTCGCAGCCTTTTTCACTGCAGCAAACTCAATTCTTCTTCTTGCGAATCTCAAGTTCTGGCTTCAAAGCACAATACTTTTCACGGATTTCTTGCTTAATCCTTTCAGTATAAGCAACAAGCAACAAGAGATTGCTCTCACAGCAATTGCCCATTACCAGCAAACTTGATTTCAGAATGCATTTTCTTCTAAAATAACATTTCCAAGGGACTAAACATATAGGGGGAGAAATTCAGTATCGCCCCGTTTGGGGCGCAATTATCGGCGTAAAGTTTAGCACCTGCCACTAATTATTGCCTCCGACTACAAACTTGGCTTTTATCGCCCCTGGAGGTGATTGGAGCACTAAATCAGGCGCTACACACCTGTTTTAAGGCGCAAAGGCCGAGGAGCGAGGCGCTAACTCAGAGTGCGGGCGCAGCGCTGGTGATGTCAGTTAGTGATGGAACACAGACACACTGGCGCCGGACAGCTCTTAAAGGGAAGGGTCGATCTTGCTCTCCAGCCACAACCTGCTCATTGCAGCCTTGAATCTCGCCGTAGACAGACCTGTGCCTAAATTTCCGAGCCGAGGACTATGGAGAGGGTGAGAGAATGAGCTCAGCGCTTCAGCGACCGGGCCTTAGAGGCTCTGGCTGGCGCGGCAGAAGATCTATACTCTACCCTGAGAGTGGCAGGAGGCCATTGCCACGCGACTACAGAAGAGTGTAAAGGGAGGTGGCTCAGCATGTCTCCTCCAGGAGCATGGTGCCCAGGACCCATACGCAATGTCGCAAAAAGTTCAACGACCTCACTCGGGTGGTCAGGGTGAGTGGCTGTTTTTCAATACCTCGCCATCCCTCCATCTCAAGGTCACTCTATGGCCAGAGGGTCTTAAAACCCCAATGCCCAACACTCATCCAAGACCTATGGCCCTCTCATAAAACACACATGCACATTCCACACCTTGCATACAGTGGGGGCTATTCAACTATGGGAGGGACATCAGACAAGACCACAGCTGTATCTAGTAAGGGCTATTCAACTATGGGAGGCACATCAGGCAAGACCATGGCTGCATATATTAAGGGCTATTGAATTATGGGAGGCACATCAGGCAAGACCATGGCTGCATACAGTAAGGGCTATTCAACTATGGGAGGCACATCAGGCAAGACCATGGCTGTATATTTACTCAGACGCCGTCCTTTTTCTTGCAGGCCAAGCTATCTCATAACAGGAGACAGCAGCAACGGATTGGTGGAGGGCGGCCTCAGCTGCAACCCCTCAGCGATCTTGAGGCGCATGTCCACAGGATTGTGGCAAGCCAGATGATCGGTCCTGTCGCCCCTGGAGAGGTTGACCCCGTTTGGGACAGCAATGGTAAGGTCATCAGCTTTCTCTCCTCTCTCATTCCACTTGTCCCTCACAACACCCGCCTTTGACACTTTCAATCCAACTTACTAAATCGCTCCACTCCTTCCACCCTTACTGCCCCCCTGTCCTCACGCTAAAGCCACTCTTGTACCTCCCTGCTTTCAGATGGAGATTCACCAGCTGAGGAGACGGGCCCTCAAGCTGCCAGTGGGACTGAAGCTGCAGGCGAGGAGGAAGAGGAAGCCGGAGCATCAGCGCCACCCTCTCCCAAGGAAGCCCATGCCTACATGGGGACCATGTCTTCCCTGGAGGGGAGCAGGGGGGGAAGGGTCTGATGAGGGTGAAGCTCCGGGATCCAGCGGGCTGTAGCAACGCGATGGGGGTAGTGAAGCTTGGGGGCCTTCTCCCCGGAGGGAGAGTAGGCCAGCAAGTCTTGCTGCACTGGATGCAGAGGAGAAGTGGCCCATCGCTGAAATGAACACCCAGGCGGTGGACATGCACACTCAGCTCATGGGTGCAGTGGGAAGGGTGCCCGAATGCATTGATGCACTGGCAAGGAGTGTGGAGCACTTCGCTGCAGCACAGGCGGATACCACGCAAATGTTTAATGTTGCAATTCAGTCACTGGCTGCCATGACCCCATCTCAGACTGGTCTCATGCAGACTCAGATGGAGGCCACGCAAGCACTGACTACTGCCATCATCGCTGGTTCGGCCACATTGCCCCGGGGCTCTCACGGCGCCGCAGCAGGCCAGCAATCTGTGCTCCAGCAGATTGCTCTGGATGCTGAGGTGCTGCCCCGTGGGAGTGCCAGTGTGTCAGTTGAGCAGGGAGGTGCTGTCCTCTCTTACTGCCACCACTGTCACTTCCCCATTGCACTTGCCACCGCCTGTAGCCCAGACTGCTGCCGCCCATGCAGAGTTGGTGCAGTCTGCAGCCAGGCCCTTCAGGTTCAGAGCTGGTCGAGGGCATCCTTCAAGGGCATCTGTAGTCTCAGGATCTGACATTCAGCAGCCTTCCACCAGCCTTGCTGCAGCCATTGGAACCCCATTACGGAGGAGCAGTAGGGTGGGAAGGGGGCAAGTGGGCAAGGGAAGGAGATCACTCTTGAAGGGCAAAAAGTAGGAGGTCTGACGAAATGTTGGGAATGTTTTTATTATAGGCCGAGGTTCGTGTTCAAGCTTTTGTTTAGTGTTTTGGCCATTATCTCCAGGCTGTGAGAACCAGTTATGTTAATCAATGATTTTTCGTGTTTGTTTCTATTAGTTTGTCATGAATAAATGACACACACAGAGTTTGTAAAATAAAAAAGTTGTTGTATTGAAAATGTACATCTTTGGCCTTTGGAATCATTGCTGCCTTGGCTGGCTATAGGGGTTGCGGATTGCTTTCCATCATGTTGTTCTCCATACCAGAAGCCATTTCCTGAGTAGGGGCCTAGAAGTGGCTTGTTATCAGTCTTTGACAGACAGTCCTTGCAGATTCAACATTTTGGGCCTTCCTCCCGCCTTGGTGCTGCTGCTGATCATCCTCCTCCACTTCCTCCTCCTCTTCCTCCTCCTCCTCCGGTGGTGCACCAAGGCCTGGTGGTATTGGCTGAGTCCTGAGAATTGCAAGGTTATGAAGAATGCAGCAAACAACTATGAAGAGGGAGACTCGCTCAGACGAGTACTGCAGGGCTCCTCCTGAGTGGTTCAGACAGCAGAACCGTTGTTTGAGCACACCAATCGTCTGCTCAATGATGTTCCTGGTGGCAAGATGGCTCTTGTTGTACCGCAGCTCAGCAGCGGTGTTCGGGTTACGGAGCGGTGTCATCAGCCAGGTGCAGAGTGGATAACCCTTGTCCCCGAGGAGCCAACCACTTGGCTGATGCGCTGCCTGGAAAAGCTCTGGCACACCAGTCTGGCGCAGGATGAAAGCATCATGGCTGCTGCCAGGATAGCGGGCATTGACAGCGAATATCAGCTGTTTGTGGTCACAGACCAACTGGACATTTAAGGAGTGGAAACCCTTGCGGTTTCGGAAAATCTCTGCATTCTCCTGCGGTGCCCGCAATGACACATGCATGCAATCAATAGCGTCCTACATAGGAAAGCCCACTATCCTCGCAAAGCCCAATGCGTGTTCATGCTGTTTGGCCTGGGTCATCGGGAAAGAGATCTACTGGCATCTCCTTTTATAGAGCGCATTTGTCATCTCCCGGATATAGCAATGGACAGTGAACTGGGAGATATTGGCGATGACCCCAGTAGCTGCTTGAAAGGAGCTGGTGGCATAAAAATTCAGAGCCACTGTAACCTTCACTGCCACCGACAGAGACGTCCTGGTCCTTAGTTGAGGCTGCAGATCTGGCTGCAGCAGGTGGCAGAGCTCAGTGACCACCCCCTTGCTGAAGCGCAGTCTACGCAAACACTGCTCCTCAGACAAATTAATGTCGGAGAATTGTTCCCGGAATACCCTGGGAGGCTAAGGTCTCCTGTGCAGAGGCCTGTTGGCCCTCCTCCATCTGGCCATGATTGCCACTCTCTCTCTGCATCTCTGATGCCTCCGATTCTGCAGGTGCAGGATAATGCCCCGAATCAGTGCAGCCCCCAAGTCTCTTTACAATCGAAGTAATGAAGGTCAAATCCAAAAGAACCTGCAAAGTGATGCTCATTAGCCAAAACTACATCACACAGCATTGACTCTATGCAGAAGTCTCTCTATCTCTCTCAGAATCTCTCTCTGTCAGAATGAGTGGTGCAAAAATGTCTCCCACAAAAAAAGGCAGGAAGAGGGCGCCTTTAAATAATGCCCTCCTCAGCCCCTCACCAACTGGAAAACGTTCCAGTCTTCCTGTCGTTGTTTGCAGCAGGCGGAAAGGAGAAAGTCACCATGCAATATCCTGTCCGGGGCGTTGCACGCTCGACTGATGTCACGATCTGCAGGTGCAGGAGGTTGGGGCGGTAGTGTTTTGCGCCGCCGCAAAACACTGGTCAATTTCACGAGTGGCGCAAACACCGCTGCGCCCAGGAGCTAGTTGCGTTGCGCCCCATTAGCAACCTCTTAGGGCACTAACGGGAGGAGCTAAGCAACTGAATTTTCCCCCCATGGTAAAGAAGTGGGGGTAGATTTTCCCGAACTTGTCGGGAAGAAGGCGGGAATTCCCCTTTCGGGTTTTTGACCCGCCTACTTTGACGTCCAGCCAATCCGCGCTATTTTCCCTTGATTGACCTTGTTGAGCCCGCCCAGCGGGCTCAGCAGGCCAATTAAGGGCCACCCGGCAACAGGTGACGTCACAGACTGCAATTTCATCTGTCAAGAGTTTTTGACAGATGAAATATCAGCGTTTCACAGCTGTTTGAAGCTGTGAAACACTGACAGTCTGAGTTCTACCATGAGTCATTCTGCACAGACTCAGTTAGAACTCTTATCGGCAATCAAAGCTGCAGGCTGTCACTTTTGACAGATCGCAGCCATTCAGCTTTCAGTTCCGGGTGAGTGATGGGCTCCTGATGGCTACAGGAAGAAAGGCTGTGAAGGTAAGTACAGGTAAGTAAAAGTTCTTTACACACTTTAGACACACCAAACACACTTACCTTTATACTCATGCACCCATCACTCACCTGAGCACCGACATCGTGACCCCTCCAACTCCTTCAACCTGACGGCCTGCCTGCTCTTACCTGGCGTGTTTTGGAGCCATCGGGAAACCCACACGAAACCCCTCAAAATAGGAATTAGGCTAAAAACTGCCTGTTAACTACATGTTAACAGGCAGTTAATTGGTACTAATCCCTTCCCGCCTGGTTTCGGCGGGTCCCAGTGCGGGGTGGGTACCCGCCGCCCCTGAAACTTACATGGGGCGGGGTTTTGAGCGGGATGGTGTCGGGACCCCCAAATTTGGGATTTCCCCCCCCCCCCCACACATGCCTGAAGCCCCGCCTGACGGCTCCACGAAAATCTAGGCCGCGGTGTTTTCACGGAAAGGATTTCTTTCAAAGGTATTAATTCCAGAAGACAACTTATTCCTACAGGCAGCTGCGGAGATCCGTAACACGCGACAAATTCCACATCAAATTCATATTGCAAGCAGATGCTATATCTCGAAACTTCCCTGATGTGTTTAATCATTTTTCTTAACGTTAGCAGAACTATTAACAGCGCAAGACATAAGCCTAGCAATTACTGCTGTGAATATTAGCAGAGGGACACTTAGGGATAAATTGTCCTCATTTGTGCTCCCAGGGAAAAGTCTCGCCCACTAGGAGGGCCTATCAGGAAAAGACATGCATGGAGATTCGTGTTTTCTGCCCATTCATTGTAATGGATGGACAATTGTGAGCTTCATACATGTAATTTCTCAATATCCAACTCAGCATGCAACATTTAGCATGGCCTAACAGTGGAAAATGTACCACTTAATTGTAGTGTATGTACCTTTAAGGGGAGAACTACTTTTTACAGCTCCTGTATACTGTAGTACCGGCAGTGACCACACCTGTATATAAACCCTGAGTAGGGATCTGTACAGTTAGTTTTAGAGTAACCCTCATCCAGTAAACACCTGTTGATTGTTCCCTGCAGTCTCTTGTCTCATTATTGAAGGAAACACAACATCAAGATACACGGATCTAACAGTGGCGACGAGACGATTCAAACGTACCTGCAACTCTGCATCACCTCCCAGGGATTCGCTCCTGGAGAACAGTGAAAGAAGAAGGCCGAGTCCAGAAGCACGGGCGTCGACCATCCAGCGGGGATTTAAGCATCGCAGGGGAGGCTGTTGAGAGCTGGGCTTGGTTCTCCAGTCACGGTGGTCCAGCGAAACGGGCTGGTAACAGGTACGGCGCAGACCCTTCCCGGACAGCGGCGGCTAGAGCCGACCGATGGCACAGAAAAGGCCGAGCAGCGTCGACGGGAGAAGAGAGAGTGTAGAGCGCACAGGGCGCAGCCGGTGTTCAGGACCGAGCAGCGGCAACGAGAGAGAGAGGCGCGCAGGAAAACGCGCAGAGCACAGCCGGTGTTCAAGGGCCGAGCCACAGTGGAGAAGAAGGGAGAGCGCAGGAGATGCCATTAAGAAGGGAGAGCGTGGGAGACGCCATTTTGAGCTGCAGCGGAGAAGAAGGGAGAGCGTGGGAGACGCCATTTTGAGCTGAAGCGGAGAAGAAGGGCGAGCGCGGGAGACGCCATTTTGAGCCAGTCTAACCACACCCAAAAATGCCGAAGAGTGGCAGTATCACAGCGTTCGACAATGAAGTCGAAGATTGGACGACATTGAAGTATACTGCAAGGCGAATGAAGTGCCAGATGACAAGAAAGCGCTGGTATTGTTGAATTCAATGGGTGCAAAAATGTATGGCTTACTGCGAAACCTAGTAACCCCAGAGAAACCAGTGGAAAAGAATTATGAAAACATAGTGTCAATCCTACAGGACCACTTAAACCCCACACTGCTGCTGATAGCAGAAAGATTTAAGTTTCACCAAAGGAACCAGCATAAAGATGAAAGTAATGCTGAGTATTTAACGGAACTGCGCAAGCTATCGAAACACTGCCAGTTTGGAACGGGACTAGCAGTTACTTTAAGGGACAAGTTCGTGTGTGGACTTCAAAGTGAAGGAACCCAGAAACGGCTTCTATCAGAAAAGGATCTTACGCTGGACAAGGCTTTCAGCATGGCAGTATCACACGAAGCAGCAGTACGGGGCGCGGCAGAGATACAACGGAGACCACAAGAATATGGCACAAATGAAATGTCATACGGAACAGTGAAGTGCTATCGCTGCGGCAGAACAACACACGACCATAAGGATTGCTGTTTCAAGGACCAAGTGTGCAGACAGTGTGAAAAAGTAGGACACATAGCAAGAGTCTGCAGGTCGGAAAAGAAAACCAGCAGGAAGAAATCTCCACAGGAGAAGTACAAGAAGGTACATAAGGTGACGGAGAGTAGTTCAGACGAACAGAAAACTGATACAGACTCCGGAAGCAAGGAGCTGGGTTGTCTCAAACTACATAATGTGATCAAAACGGAGGATCACCAAACTATCTGGGTCACACTCAAGATAGCCGGAGTCCAAGTGAAAATGGAATTGGAGACAGGGTCAGCCCTAACAGTCATAAACCGAAGGGACTACAAGCAGCTATTCTCACATATACCCTTGAGAGATACAGAGATCGTCTTGAAGACGTACACGGGGCAAAAAGTCTACCCCAAAGGAAAAATAAGGGTGAACGTTATATATAACGGCAAGAAAACACCAAAAATGGACCTATATGTATTGCCAGAGGGAGGACCACCACTACTAGGACGTGAATGGATCTGGAAGATACAACTAGATTGGCATTCCATACAAGCACTGACTGTAGATGCCAAAAAGGATGATGACGTCACACCTGGACGACTGTCAAAAATGCTAACTGATGCAGAAGAAGTGTTCCAGGAGGAACTCGGAACACTAAAAGGCATAACAGCGACGATCAAAATAGAGGAAAATGCAAGCCCAAAGTTTTTTAAGGCCAGACCGCTGCCTTATGCGATCCGCCCAGCCATCGAAGCAGAGCTGGAAGGTTTGGAACATTCAGGAGAACTGTCCAAAGTGGACTGGAGGGAGTGGGCTACACCCATCGTTCCTGTAATGAAGAGGTCATTGAGTAATACGCCTGGAGAACCAAAGAAGGTTCGCATATGTGGGGACTTTAAGGTGACAGTGAACCCAGTCCTTCACACGGTACAATATCCGCTTCCGCGGATTGAAGATATTTTTGCCTCGCTATCTGGAGGGAAATGCTTCACTATGATTGATCTGGCCCACGCGTACCTGCAAATGGAGGTAAAATTAGCCTCGAAACAGTACCTCACGATCAACACTCATAAAGGTCTCTACCAATACAACCGGCTGATGTTCGGGGTAGCATCAGCTCCGGCTATTTGGCAAAGGGCAATGGATCAAGTCCTGCAAGGGATGCCAGGGACCCAGTGTTATTTGGATGACATCCTGGTCACGGGCGAAAATGACAGTGATCACCTCGCCAACCTGGAGCAGGTGCTCACTAGATTGAAGGAATATGGGCTCCGAGCTAATCGCCACAAATGCGAGTTTCTCCAGAAGGAGATCTCGTATTGTGGCCACGTTATTGATGAAGAGGGGTTTCATAAGTCCCCTGAAAAGATTGAGGCAGTAGTCAAGGCTCCAGCACCGGAAAATGTGTCACAACTGAGGTCGTTCCTCGGGCTGGTGAACTACTACCATAAATTCTTGCCAAATTTGTCTACCGTACTACACCCGCTGAACTCCCTACTGCAAATGGGGGTACCATGGAAGTGGAATGACGAATGTAAACGAGCTTTCCAGAAGAGCAAAGAATTGATCACATCAAAAGAGGTTTTGGCTCATTTCAACCCAGCACTACCAATTCGGTTGGCGTGTGATGCATCACCCTATGGCATTGGAGCGGTGCTGTCGCACAAATTCTCGGACGGCTCAGAGAGGCCAATAGCCTTTGCGTCACGATCACTAACCTCAGCCGAGTGTAACTACGCCCAGATTGACAGGGAGGCCCTCAGTGTGGGGAGTGAAAAATTTCAACCACTATCTGCACGGGCAGAAGTTCACCTTGCTGACTGACCACCAACCACTTGTCTCCATCTTTAATCCAAAGAAGGGCGTTCCGGTGATGACTGCGCAACGGCTACAAAGATGGTCCCTTTTTCTAGGGGCGAACCAATATGAAATTGAGTATAAGGGCACGAAACAGCATGGAAACGCTGATGGGCTATCACGCCTGCCACTGCCTACTGCGGAGGAAGCACCAGCAGTGGACCCTGTCGAAATATTTCATTCGACTATAATTGAACGCTTGCCTGTAACTAACGCTGATATAGAGAAGGAGACCCGAAATGACCCGACACTGTCTCGGGTATATGACTTGACGGTGAAGGGATGGCCAACACATGGCGACTCACTGTTGCCAGCATTCTCATCCAGAAGAGAACAGCTGTCAGTATGCCAGGGGACCTTGATGTGTGGATCCCGAGTGGTAATTCCACCCAAGTTAAGGGAGAGAGTGCTCAATGAGCTTCACGAAGGCCATCTGGGAGGGGTGAAAATGAAGAGCCTTGCTAGGGCTTATGTGTGGTGGCCGGGGATCGATCAGCAAATCGAGGACCTGACAAAGAGCTGCTCAGGATGCCAGAAGGTCCAAAATGCACCACCACATGCCCCTCTACACCCATGGGAGTGGCCCTCATCTCCATGGCAATGGGTGCATATTGATTTTGCTGGTCTATTCATGGACTCAATGTTTTTAATAGCCGTGGATACGCACTCGAAATGGCCTGAGGTGATCAAAATGTCCTCCACCACCACGGAGAAAACTATTGCAGTCCTATGGACCATATTTGCCAGGAACGGCTTGCCAGAGCAGATTTGCTCTGATAACGGACCACAGTTTGTGTCCGAGGAGTTTCGAAGATTTATGAAGAGGAATGGGGTAAAGCATTACGCATCCGCCCCGTATCTTCCAGCCACAAATGGATTGGCTGAGAGGTTCGTACAAACCTTTAAGAAAGCAGTAAGGGCCATGTGTGATGACGACATCCAACTGCAGCATAAGGTGGACAATTTCCTGTTAGCCTACAGAAATGCAGTCACCAACCAAACCCCGGCCATGATGTTCTTTAACCGAAGGTTGAGATCTCGTATGGATTTGCTCAGACCAAATGTACGAAGAGATGTTGAGAATAAGCAATTCCAGCACATCAATGAGAAGCCGACAAGGAGCTTCAATGGACGGCAACCAGTCTTGGCCCGCGACTACCGAACAGAGAAATGGCAACCAGGAACGATATGCACATGGCAGGGGCCACTAATGTACACAGTGGATGTTGGGGAGAACATTGAGATGCCATGTTGACCAGATCCTAGAGTCACAGGAATGAGTCAACCCCATGTCTCGCCCATACGTACCTGGTGATGAGCCCAACATACCGGTAGCATCTACCCCAGAAACAGTAGCATTGGAAGCTGATGAACCAACCAACGACAGGGGGCCAGAATCGCCTCCACACCAAGAGCAAGACACTCAGGAAAGGAGCTATCCAGAAAGGATCAGGAAGCCTCCCCAAAGACTGAATTTATAAATAGACTGTTTTCAGTTAATGTTGCATGTTAAAAATGTTAATTGTAATTAGTTGATATTTAACTGTTAAATGAATGTTATGGTACTGTTAATCTAAAAGGGGAGGAATTGTAGTGTATGTACCTTTAAGGGGAGAACTACTTTTTACAGCTCCTGTATACTGTAGTACCGGCAGTGACCACACCTGTATATAAACCCTGAGTAGGGATCTGTAAAGTTAGTTTTAGAGTAACCCTCATCCAGTAAACACCTATTGATTGTTCCCTGCAGTCTCTTGTCTCATTATTGAAGGACACACAACATCAAGATACACGGATCTAACATTAATGTGTTCATATGACATTCCTTTTTCTGCTATTTTAACCGAGGTTAAAATAAATGGAGTAACAGCTGCATTGAAGCAGCAGGCAAAGGAATAAACCCATTTATTCGCTAATATTACTGACGGTAATTTCTAGGCCATAATTGGCAAGGCAATGATATCATTCATCACTGTGTCCCCCTTTCAGTAAAGAGGATCCTACATGGCTCTTTATAGCTGATAAACATTAGTTTAACTCACTTGGTAGCGCTCTGGCCATAATTCAAAAGCTTTTTGTTTCACGCCTCGCTCCAGAAACAGGCACATACACTTGAATGCAATCTCTCAATGCAGAACTGGAGGTGAGACACTAAATCGGGGTCCTGTCTGCCCATTAGTTCAGGTGGACATTAAAGATCCCACGGCACTATCTGAAGTGGAGTAGAAGGTTTCTTTGTGGCCTGGACAACATTCTTATCTCACCCAACACCACCAACAACAGATTGCTTTTTGTAGTATTTCACTGTTCACAAAGTGGCTGAATTGTTTGCCCAAATAGCATTTCATTACACTCCAAAAAAAAGTAATTAATTGTATGTGAAGCGCTTTGTGTTGTTCCTAAGAGACATGAAAAGGCACTACACCAGCAAGCCTTTCTTTTCCATCTTTTCATTATAATGGTGACATTGCCCACTTAAGCCTAAACTGTTTTGCTTATGAGCAGTTTTTTTCTCTTATATCATTAGTTACAGTTCATCACTATGATTTAAGGTGGCCGTAAACCTTTTTGTCCTGCACTCCACACCATTAATCATCCATTAGCAACTGATCATCTGATAATAAAAGATACAAAATGTTAATAGCCGTGTCCATAAAATGTGAGCTGATATATTCATTTATTTAAGCAACATTTATTGTTATGGTTAGGCTGTTGTAAATGTGAAGTTAGCTCACAGTGGGGGTAATTTTAATTTTGTGCGATAATGTAAAACAGTCAATGAAAATAAAAATCGGGAGGTGTAAAACGGGCTATCGATTCGATGTCACCTGTTTTACATTATCGCACAAAGTTAGAATTACCTACAGTAACTCAATAAAGTTTGATTTGATTTCAAAAGATGTTGCTATACTATTTATGTTTCACAGTGTGATGAAATATTCCATTCATCACTGCCTGTGACTGTGGTCGGTTTCAGTGTCATTTCCCTTCCCCCAGTCCTCATTGTATTGTTTATTGGAATGTGCTGGAATGTGCTGTGTGTGTAGGGCTCCGCCCATACCTGGCCCCTTTTGTAAGCTAGCTCAGTCTGGCCTCAGTCTCCAGAAGGAAGATACCTCTCTCTCTTACGTGTTACTTTCTAAGTTAATAAAAGCCTTGTTTTGTTTCGCTAACATCGAGTCTCGGAATTATTGAGGCACATCACACAGCTTAATCAATTTAAGCAAATGGCTTAAAGAGCACATTACTATTATATAATAACAATTTTGACATTGGGAATTCAAAATCTCTGCAGTGAAATTTATTGCATTACATTAATTTAAATATAATTCACATACAGACATAATGTGCAATCTCATCTTCATGTGATTAATATTGTATTTGCATATGTCACAAAAGCTTATAACGCATTCTTGCTGATATCACTCTAAAATGATCGAAGGCATCTAAAAATAAAAGCATGACCATGGACAATTACTAATTCCACAGCCTCGAGCTCTCTCATTCTGCTTCACGCTGTAGCGGATGAGCCCTTTCAACAGCACTGCTGAAGAGTCCTTGCTGCCTGTAAGCGGCACGCATTACTGAGTGAGTTTATCATGTAGAGAGTCAACTCTGGGGACGCCCAATTTCAGATAATGGTCCTATAACATAGCTTAGGGCCCTTATTTAAATATTTTACTGAGCATTTAAAAAATTTTCCGGATGCACCCTGGGCGCCTACGGAGGAGCCTGATCCAATATGGTGGGTGGTACACTTCTGGCGTGGAGGGGTGTGCATGTGCCGCCCACCTTATTAGATTAATGCTTAGGTGCCCATTTCATGCCTGTAAATGGTGGCGACCACAATGAATTTCCAAGCCATATCTCTAACCATTATCACTCACTCCCCTTTCAGGGGGAATAATCTTTTCCCTAATCACCCCATCAAAACACTTCATAATTTAAAAAACCTCTATTAAAGCTCCTCTTCACCTTCTCTGCTCCAGTGTTACTAATACCACTTTCTCATGTCTCTCCTCATAACTATAGCAAAATGCTTGGAAGAACGGCGACATACGGAATGGATTCCTTATGGAGGACCCCACAGTACAACCTGAAGGATTAAACCTTCCTCACAAACAGCAGCCAACAACCACCTCAGAACTGGTCATGGTAGATGCTGCCACCTTCTCCACAGATGGAAGGTTAAAGCATCCCCATCATGCGACTGTGGAGCTCCTAATCAGACCCTGGAACACATCATTGAGCACTGCCCTCAGAGGAAATTCGCAGGCACCTACAAGATATCCACGCTGTTACACAGGAAGCTTTGGCCTGGATATCCAACTTAGATATTGATATTTGATTTGCTTTGCTACTACCAGACGAAAGAAGAAGAAGACTATAGTTTCCCATCCCGTGCCTCAAATCCTGGTAAAACTATGCTGAACGCTCTGTATGATGTTAATATCCTTTCTATAACGAGGCACCTAAAACATGCACACAGTACGCCTATCTATGGTGTAACCAATGTTTTGTACAAATGTATCTTCTTTACTCTTGGGCTCTATTCCATTATTTATAAAGCACATAATGCTGTTGGCCGTTACTGTAGTTTTATTCACCTGCACCCACACTTTCGGGGATTATTGAACCCCTAGGTTTCTTTTTTCATCTACACCCTTAATTGTCTTTCCACTAAATGTTTGCTCCCACTCCTTACCCCCCAAAACTGTATTAACGCACACTTCCCCACATTATATTACATTTCACATCTGTCTGCCTATAGCTTCCTGAAATCTTTTGCAGTGCTCCCTGACATTTGCCAAGCTTTGATGCAGGCACAAATCCTTTATCATTGGTGAAAGCATCGTGCAATCACCACATGGGGTTTGAAGGCCAATAAAACTGTAGACAACATCAGGCAGTATTTGCACATGTCTACTACTCTTCTCAAACTTTCATGCCTTCTTTCAGCTCAGACACTGGTGAGCCACGCACACTGAAAATATTTTGAACATCACAATATAAAGGAAATTGTTAGAGGCAAGTTGTCTGAAGTCGAGGATGACTTTGATTTCGACTTCACAAGACTCATACATTCTGTTGTTATCATGGATATGAAGAGCTGTTTCACAAGTGAAAGTAGGTTACAAAACTATAGTTCAAAATATGACCAACTGCACTGTTTTTCTGTTCTAGCACATTGTGAAGTAACATAAATTTATTGTTGCAGATTTCTGTCTATTTTTTTTGCCACTATTACAAAACAGAAAATATGCATAATTTGAAAGCTGGTGAAATTTCAATTTATTTATTTATTGTACTCGGTAACATTGACTTTTTCTACACATCCCATTCTAAAGGTAGACAGCAATGGCTGCTTCAGGATCTTGGGAAAGGTTATGCCAAATCACATGTGGATAGTAAAATGGAGCGGGTTCCAGTGATGGGCTTGACAATGAGTCCTCTAAATTCACATTGAGATCAAAATTCTGTGTTGCACTCTGAAAATCTTAAGCCCAAGATCCTTTTTGTATCAAGCCAGATTTGATGAAGCAGAAGTGTTGCATTTGTAAGTATTCCAGGCATGTGCAACTTTTTGAGGAGGTTATCTTACATTATTTCTATGGGTCTGACTTCAGCTCACATTTGCTTGCAGTTATTTGCCACCATTAGGGGATCCATTCTGTTGGAACAACAGTGAGAAAGAAAACAGTGGGAAATACAATGTGAGAGAAAACAAAAGGTTATGTAAAGAAAAATAGAGAAAATAAAGCAGGGGGAATAAACCATGTGAAAAGGGGAAAAAATAAATGTGAATCTTTCATCCCTTCAGTCTGGGCTGGATTTGAACCCAGTTGCTAGAAATTAAAATAAAGATTAATATCTAACCCTCTGCACCAGGTATGTCTTCACAGACTAATCAACAGGATGGTTGGTGGGATAGAACAGTTATCCACCTTGATCTTATAAAATGACGGAGCTGGCTCGATGGGTGAAATGGTCTACTCCTGCTCCTATTTCTTATGTTCTTATGTAACAGGACAACTGTGAGGATACTGTTATGTGAGAAAAGTTACAAGGAATATACATAGAATTACATAGAATACACAGCACAGATACAGGCAATTCGGCCCAACTAGTTTGTCCTATGGCTATACTCCTCATGAGTCTCCTCCCATTCCATTCCATCTGCCTCATCTCAGCTATTCAGCATATTTTGTATTCCCTTTTCTCTCATGTACTCATCCAGTTTTCTTTTGAAAGCATCTGCTAGTTGCCTCAACCTCTTCCTGTGGTAACGAGTTCCACATTCTAACAGTACTCTAAGTGCAGTCTGATCAGGGTCCTATATAAGTTTAATATAACTTCACTACTTTTAAATTCTATACCCCTAGAAATAAATCCCAGTGCTTTGTTAGCATTTTTAATTGCTTTGCTAACCTGCGATACTGCTTTTAATGATTTGATCACCTGTATCCCTAGATTCCTTTGCACTTTTACCCCATTACATTTCATATTTTTTTAAGTGTAGGGCAATATTCCCTGTAATTTTTATTTTTGGAGTGCGGGCCCTTTAACTGGCTGCTGTAAGGATTTTGCAATAATTTTGAAATTTCCTACAGTTCCGAAGATTGATTTTTTCGATTAATGAATACCTGGGCAATATACCTTTAAAAATCCAGGGATCAAAATGGCCGTCAGACCCCATGGCAGAAGACAAAGGACTTGTAAAGGCAGCCTGTTGTGTCTGTGATAAGGGGTAATCAAAGATGGCTGCCCGACCTTGTGGCAGGACACAGACTGTGTGCATATAAAAAGGGAAGATCAAAGATGGATGACGAAACTGCCAATCAAAGGCTGTTCAGGGAGTTTCCCTCCCTGCAGAGACAATCGATGTTTGTTTACAGAAACTGCTACAATGTTTACACAAAGGATTAACCACTTGAGACTGTGGTTTCAGTTTGACCACAGGACAATGACTTTTGTTTACACTAACCTCCAAGGCTGTTTACTCAAGCAATTAAGGAAATAGACATGCTTTTTTTCAAACCAAGATAGCTCTATTCAAACCGAGTACGATGAATGGGAATACATTCAAACCCATCATGATGAATGGGAATACATTTACAAACCCATCATGATAAATGGGTAATTCATCCAAAACCCATCTCAGTTAATGGGGACATCGGATCCCTTTTGTTTAGCCCAGATGCACCTGGATTTGGGTGGGAAGGTTTCAGCCCCAAATGGGGTATAAGATAGCTTCTCAGGAAGTGATCTCTCTCTCTGCCACCTCACTTCCGTGCTCTGCCTAGACAAGAACAGCTCAGAAGCCTGCCTAAAGGAGTGGAATACCAGCAATTTACTTTTAAATACTGGGGTGTTCTCTACTTCGGGGCAGTGAAGATCATAGACCACAGGGGGCACGGAGCAGGCATTTTCATTGGTGAGCATACCTTTTCTGGCCCATTACAAGGCAACTTAGAATAGGTATAGGGGTGGGAATTAAGGGGAATTTTGTTAGAACTGTAACTTTAGTCGATTTTCCCTCGTTGTGTTCGTTTTTCTCCTCCCCTATTTAAGTAAGACAGTGTTGCACTAGCAGAAAAGTGCTGCAGTGAACACTAAGAGTTCTGTATTGGAAGTGCTATTAAAAGGGTGTTGCACTAAGCAGTTAAGTGCTGTAGTGAACACTAAGAGTTCTGTATCAAGAGTGCTATTTAAGTAACAGTGTTGCACTAGAAGAAATGTGCTGTAGTGAACACTTTGAGTTCTGTATTGAAAGTGCTATTAAAAGGGTGTTGCACTAAGCAGTGAAGTGCTGTAGTGAACACTAAGGCCTAGAAATTCGGTTGGTTGCGCCAGGGATTAGCGCCTAAAGAGGGCACTAACTGGGCCGATAGCCAAATTCTGGTGGGGCGCAAGGCGTTTAGTGCCTTGCCCCATATTGAGTATGCATTTAGCGCCGGCGCCCGCTCATGGGCGCAGGCTAATTATGATGTCATCTGAGTGTGCAACGCCTTTTTGGTGCCCCAGATGGGAAATTCAGTGACGCCCCCCTCCGTAGCACCTGGCGCTATTAGTGACAGTTTTCCTGGGCCTTACCAAGTCACTTTCGGGCTGGAGGAGCGTTATTTAAAGGGGACTGGTGTGGTTTAAAAACGGCACACATTTCTGGTGCACAACTTCCTCGAGAGCTACAAAGAGTTGCTAACCTGCATACTGAGAGCCATTTGACCACTGGGCCCACGCTGGCAGAGGAACAGCAGCCTTCTGACCATCACCTTGCTGTTGGTGAGCCTTGACAATGGGGAACCTTCCTGTGGACACTTATTGTGGGGCCTGCATTGGAGGGGAACATCCTGCTGCTGAATCATCTGGAAAGGGCACTGAGACGCTGGGAGAGGGGGGCGGGCATGGCCAGACAGAGGAGGGCCAACAGACGTCGCCACAGCAGACCTTACGCTGGCAGGGTTTTCCGACAGCAGTTTTCCTACATGAACATGCCGGAGGAGCAGTGTGTCAGAAGGCTGCGATTTAGAAAGGAGGTGGTGACTGAGCTGTACCAGCTGCTTCAGCCAGATCTGCAGCCGGTCTGATACCCCCAAGCCTGTGAAGGGCAAGATGCAGGCATGGCCATTGTAAATGAAGAAAGTGTTTCATTACACAAAATGTGGTTCCTTCAAACATGAGAAAGCTATGGCAACAGAAAGCAAAACTAATACACTGACACATAACTGCCTCTCACACCCGGGAGACTGTCCAAAACATAAATCACATTCCGACCATCTTCCTTGGCCTTGATTCCACTGCGACAACCAAAGCATCCAATGCCCCATCAGTGAGGCATTCCACCCTCTGCCTCACCCTTTCCATTTCTTGCTAGGCTGGTGAGCCACAGGTAGGCTCCCACCGCTTTGAAGGCCTACAAGGCAGTGAATGTGTCTGGTGATGCCAATTGACCTGCCCCTTTAAGAGTTGGCCGGTGCCAGTGTGTCTCAGGGAAAGTGATTATTGAAAGCAGCTGCGCTGCACCCCGCCGCAGCGATATTGGGTAGCGCCTCCGTGTTAGCGCCTTAAGAGTCGCGTGCAGCGCCTGATTTACCGCCACAAACACCATCAGGGGTGCAACGACCCAATATCGCGCCAGGTGGCGCTAAGTCGCAGCTGGTGGTACTCTTAGCGCTTCGCCAGATCTAATGCCCCAAACGGGGCTATACCGAATTTCTAGGCCAAAGAGTTCTGTATTAAAAGTGTTATTTAAATAAGACAGTGTTGCACTAGCAGAAAAGTGCTGTAGTGAACACTAAGGCCTAGAAATTCAGTTCGGACGCTCTTGCGGCGCTAAAGTCGGGCGCTCGGCAAATTTAGCGGCCGCCGGAAAGTGCAGGCGACCTCGCCGAAATTCAGTAGATTTGGCCAACTTTTTGGCCGAGCGCTGCAATAGGCGTTGGAACCCTGTGTTCAGGCGCTAATCCGGCGATGCGGCCTGATAACGCCGATTCCGGGCGCATCGCAGGTGCGATCATGTGCTGAGTGTCAGCAGACACCCTGACGCCAGCCAGCTCTTAAAGGGGGAAGGGTCAACTTTGACTGCAGCCACGCCCTGCATGCTGTAGCCCTGCAACTAGGCCTCAGCACTGGTTGTGTCCCAAATCAACGCCTGGAGGTAATGGAGAGGGCCCGTGAAAGAGCCCAGCGGTTCTCTGACCATGCGCTGGGTGTGCTCCTTCATGGGGGACGCAAGAGAAGACGGGTCGTGTGCCCGGCTAGTGGCAGGAAGGCTCCCAGGAGCAAGTTCAGGGAGGCCTGGACCAAAATTGCCCGGAGGGTCTCCTCCAACTCCGATGTTCCCAGGAGTGCGGACCAGTGCCGCAAGAAATACAATGACCTATGTCGGCTGGTCAAGGTGAGTACCCTTTCCAGTGTCCCCCTCATCCTTGCATGTGCACCTCCCATTAGGGCCAAAGGGACATCAAAGGTCTAATGCCCAGCCCTCCTCCCGCTGCAATGGCACTTGCATGTTAATCAATAGCTCTTTCTGCACTTATCACACTGTCCAAGCTATTCCACCATGGGAGGCCTCACACACAGCAACAGGGCACCACACTGTCCAAGCTATTCCACCATGGGAGGCCTCACACACAGCAACAGGGCACCACACGTCCAAGCTATTCCACCATGGGAGGCCTCACACACAGCAACAGGGCACCACACTGTCCAAGCTATTCCACCATGGGAGGACTCACACACACCAACGGGGCACCACACTGTACTTAGACGCCCTCCTTTCTCTTGCAGGCCAAGCTGGCGAGGAACGCCAGGAGCCTGCATGTCACTGGTGGAGGCCCTCGCGATTACCAGGAGCTAACAGTTCTGGAAGAGAGGGTGGCCCGACTCCTGCGTCACCCGGTGACTGGGCCTGTGGCGCTCGGCGACGCAGACCCTATACTGGAACCCACTGGTAAGGACAGGACCGGGTGCACCTCTCTCCTTGCCCTCGCGCATCAGATCTACATCCTTCCCCACTGGCCGAAAAATGCGCATAATGCACCAGTGCGGCCTCCCTCGCTGTCGGCCTGTCCTCACTCTAAAGCTACACTTGTGCCTTCCTGCTTTCAGCTGGTGAGGAGGAGGTGCTCCCTGAAGCCCACACAGCCAGGCCCTCGGAGGAGGAGGACGTCGAGGAGCAGCAGGAAGGCGCCACCTCGGGGGAACCCTCCTCCGCTCCAGGAGATGGCAATGAAGGGGAGACGTCTGGCGTGCCGGAGAGCCAGGGGGAGGCGGGGGAGGGGAGCCCCGAACCTGGTCCCAGTGGCATGGACGCACGCGGCAAGGCTCCGGCGGCACGCCAGCCTTCTGCCCAGAGGGGGGAGGCGCCCTCCAGTCCGGACTCGGACGTCGCCCAGGAGGTGTGCCTCCTGGACGAGATGTCGGCGGCGTCGGAGCGGCGGCACGTCGAATTCATGGAGGTGGTGGCACAGATGCCTCACGCCATCGAAAGCCTCGCACAAAGTGTGGTGGCTTTCGGCCAATCCCAGGCCAGGGGGCTGGAGCAAATCGCAGCAGCGCACGCCAGGGGGGTGGACCTCCTTGTGGCAGCGCATGAGAGGGGGGTGCAACAACTCGAGGCAGCGCAGCACGCCAGTCGCCAGCTGAGAGGTGCTGGGCAGACAATGGCACTGCAGATGCGGGCACATGCCGGCGCAGTTGGGGCACTGACTTCTGCCACCCTCGCACTGGTGCGGAGGCGTCGCCAGGCCAGCCGCCGCCCTGCTGCCGCACACCGGTCTGGCGACCAACAGTTTGGCGCGCTTGCTCCCCGGCCAGGCCGCCCGAGTGCACGTGTGTCTGGCGAGCAGCGCGCGCCTGGCATCACCCACCTTGTCCCCATTGGTGCAGGCGAGCCTGCCACTCCCCCAGCCAGGGTGCAAGGAGCTGCTGCAGGCAGTGAAGAGGGCCACCCACAGCTGCAGCAGCCACCAGCCGGCCCCTCCCGGGCCCGCCCTCGTGTAGGCCGACCCCCAAGGGCATCTGGCGAGACGCCTTGTCGCCCTGAAGATCCTTCCCCCAGCCTCGCCACAGCCTCACGGCCCAGCTTGAGGCGCAGCAGCAGGATGGGCCGGGGCAAAAGACGGCTGTCGACGGACTCGCCCTCTCGCCACACCGAATAGAGTGTGGTGAGCGAGGGTTTGGGTGATGCGGGGGCTTCTGTTCTGGGGGGCATTATGTTGTTTGGTTTTATGGGGGTGTTTGTGTTGTGGCGGGGGCTTGTTTTTGTTAGGCCAGTGAGGAAGGCCATTTGGATGTTGATGTTTTGTTAGTCCTCCCCAGGTTTTGGGAGTGACAGAAGTTTGTGACTGTTTTTTGGGGGTCTTCTCTGTTTTGCTCTTCCGTGTGGGAAGGGCCCTGAGTTTTTGAAATAAAGATGTTTATTTATTCACCATGTGCAGGTGTCATGTTTCAAGTGGTTGTTGGGTTAACCGGCTGAGGGCTTGCGGAGCGGCTGCCTTCAGCTGCGTTCAGTGGCCCAGGCCATTCCCTGACAGGGGGCCTAGAAGTGTCGAGCAATAAGCCCCCGGCGGACGGCCCTTGGACCTTGTCGCTCCCTCCTGGCCTGGTGCTCCTCCTCCTCAGGGTCCTCCTGCTCGTCCTCCTGAGGTGGTGGGGCAATGTCAGGTGGCAGTGCCTGAGTCCTGCGGATAGCCAGGTTGTGGAGCATGCAGCACACCACGACGAACTGGGAGACTCTATCCGGCGAATACTGAAGAGACCCGCCCGAACGATCCAGGCAACGGAACCGTTGCTTGAGGACGCCTATCGTTTGCTCTATTAGGTTCCTTGTGGCTTGATGGCTTTCGTTGTATGCCAGCTCCGCTGGGGTCCTGGGCGCGCGGAGCGGGGTCATGAGCCATCTGCACAAAGGGTAGCCCTTGTCCCCGATAAGCCATCCCCTTGGTGGAGGCTGTGCCTGGAACATGTCAGCCACAGTAGTCTGGCGCAGGATAAAGGCATCGTGGCTGCTTCCTGGGAAGCGGGCATTGACAGCTAGGATGCGCTGCCTGTGGTCACACACCAGCTGCACATTTAGGGAATGGTAGCCCTTCCGGTTGCGGTATTGCTCGGCATTGTGGATAGGTGCCCGCATAGCCACATGCGTGCAGTCAATGGCGCCCTGCACCATGGGGAAGGCCGCGATCCTGACAAATCCGACTGCACGCTGCTCCTGCTTGTGTTGGGTCATGGGGAAGGAGATGAATTGGTGCCTCCTCACGAAAAGTGCTTCGGTGACCTGTCGGATGCAGCGATGCGCGGCGAACTGGGAGATGTTCGCAATGTCCCCAGCAGCGGCTTGGAAGGGGCCGCTTGCATAAACGCTGAGAGCCACCGTGACCTTCACTTCCACCGAGAGAGACGTCCTGGACATGAGCTGTGGCTGCAAATCTGCGTGAAGCAGCTGGCAGATCTCTCCAACCACCTCCCTTCTGAAGCGCAGCCTCTTAACACAATGCGCCGCAGTCATGGTGAGATATGAGACCTGCTCCCGGTATTGCCTGACTGGGTAAGGCCTACGTTGGCGACGCCTAATGGCCCTTCTGCGTCTAGGCATGCCTGGCCCTCTCTCAAAGCGTCTGCGAGCCCTTCGCACAAAATGTAGCAACTGAGGGTTGGCCCCCCATGCAGCCCCCATTACAAAGTTCCAAACAGCAAAATCACAAGGATGCAAATGTCAAAGCACTGGCTAGAAGCCAAAAATACCTCTCCTATGGTGTCCGAAATCAGTAATCTCTGTGCCTTGCTCTCTGTGCAGAAATCCAAAGCAGTAAAGTCATTGCAGCGAAATGGCTGGCTTTTATGGGTGAGTGGATGTGCCCTTTAATTAGCGCTCCCCGAATCCCACAGGGCCTCTGTTGAGTTCCATTTCACAGTTCTTAGCAGCGCCACGCCCACATCGGCCGGGCGCCACTGAATTTCCGGTTTGGGGCGCACAAACGGCGTTGCACGACGAAATGACGTCATAAGATGCGCGCGCAGCTGAGCGGGCGCTAACACTTTGCGCCGGCGCTAAATCCCACCTGAATTTCAGCGTAGGCGCAGATCCGGCGGTGCCCGGGCGCTAAGTGGCTAGCGCCGGAAATCTGGCGCTAACGGTTGGCGCAAACAGCTGAATTTCTAGGCCCAAGAGTTCTGTATCAAGAGTGCTATTTAAGTAACAGTGTTGCACTAGCAGAGAAGTGCTATAGTGAACACTAAGGCCTAGAAATTCAGTTGGCTGCGCCAGGCGTTAGCGCCTTAGGAGGAGCAGATCTCGAGCGCTAGGCGCTTAGCGCCCGGGCGCTGCGCGATCTGCGCCTCGCCCCAACTTCAGTAGACATTTAGCGCCGGCGCAAAGTTTTTGCGCGCGCTCAGCTGCGCGCGCAGATCATGACGTCATTTCGTCGTGCAACGTCCTTTGTGCGCCCGGAACCGGAACTTCACTCGCGCCGCCCCATTGTGCACCGGGCGGCCCTAATGACTGTGAAGTGGAACGGTACACAGCCGAGGCAGGCCGCGGGGAGCGCAAATTAAAGGGCACTTACCCTGCACTATAAATGGCAGCCATTTTGCAGCATTCTCTCTTGTGCAACGGATTTTTGGAGAGAGACCAAGGAAGAGAGCTTACTGCTTTGGCCCAACACTAGGACAGGTCCTTTTGGCTTCAGGCCAGAGCTGTGCAATTCTCTTTGCCTTCATTGAGATCTCAGTGTTTGCCAGCATATTATGGGGGCTGCATTGGGTGCCAACGCTGAGTTTCAGCCTTATGTCGGAAGGGCTTACAGACGCCGTGAGAGAGTGGCAGCCCTGGCTAGACGCAGAGGGGGCAACAGGCGTTGCCAAGTGAGGCCTTACCCACCCAGGGTATACCGCCAGCAGTTCTCCTATCTCAACATGTCTGCCGCGCAGTGTGTTAGGAGGCTGCGATTCAGAAGGGAGGTGGTCACAGACATCTGCCAGCTGCTTCACAGAGATCTGCATCCACAGCTGATGCGCAGGACGTCTCTGTCGGTGGCAGTGAAGGTGACGGTGGCTTTCAACTTCTATGCCACCGGCTCCTTCCAATCCGCTACTGGGGACATCGCTAACATCTCCCAGTTCGCCGTGCATTGCTGCATCCGCCAGGTGACCAATGCCCTTTTCAGAAGGAGACGTCAATTCATCTCCTTCCCCATGACCCTGGACAAACAGCAGCAGCGTGCAGTGGGATTTGCAAGAATAGCGGGCTTCCCCATGGTGCAGGGCGCCATTGACTGCACGCATGTGGCTTTGCGGGCACCTCTGGAGCATGCCGAGGATTACCGCAACCGGAAGGGCTACCATTCCCTCAACGTACAGCTGGTGTGTGACCACAGGCAGCGCATCCTAGCTGTCAATGCCCGCTTTCCAGGCAGCAGCCACGATGCCTTTATCCTGCGACAGACAACTGTGGCTGACATGTTCCAGGCACAGCCTCACCCAAGAGGATGGCTTATCGGGGACAAAGGCTTATTGAACGTCACTTCTAGGCCCCCCTGTCAGGGAATGGCTTGTGCCAATGAAAGAACATGATTGCAGCCACTGCGCAAGCCCTCAGCCGGTTAAGGCAACAAACACTTCAAAGATCAAACATGGACAATGTGAATAAATAAAATGGTTTATTGCACAAACTCAGGGCCCTTCCCACATGAAAACCAAGAACACACGAAACCCCCAAAAAACACTCACACACATGAGTCACTCCCACAACCTGGGGAGGATTAACCAAAGATGTAAATAAAAATGGCCTCATCCTCAGCCTTCAAAAAACAACCATTCCACAAAACACAACATTTGGACACACCCTCTACTTTGTGTCCCGCGAGGGCGATGCCCTCTGCAAACTTTGCCGGCCCCTGGACGCCCTGCTGCTCCTCCTCAAAGTGAGGCCAGTGGCTGCTGCAAGGCTGGGGGAAGACTCCTGAGGGGCACATGTCGTGACGGCAGATGTCCTTGGGGGTCGGCCTAGATGAGGTCTGGCCCTCGAGGGGCCGGCTGGTGAATGCTGCAGCTGTGGCTGGCCAGCATCAGTCGCTGCAGCAGCTCGTGGCAGCTCCACTGGGGAAGTGGCAGTGGCGGCTGGAGCAATGGGGGCAAGCTGGCGGATGGCAGGCGCTCGCTGGTCGCCTGAGACACTGGCATTCGGCCGGGCCAGCACTGCAGCATGCGCAGCAATCTGCCGAGGGACAGACCGCTGTGCTGCTGCAGCGCGCCGGGTGCCCTGGCGATGCCTGGCTGACACAGCGAGTGTGGCAGCAGTGAGTGCCCGTGTTGCCCTGTTCTGTGACCGCATCAGAGCAGCCAGTGACTGCACGGCACCACTGATCACCTGGCCAGTCGCTGCCTGACCTGCCCCGAATTCCGCCAAACTGGTGGCCTGTGAGGCCCCGAATTCGGTCACACTCCGAGACAGGGACTCGATGGCCTCAGGCATCCGTGACACTACCCCCATGAGCTCCGTGTGCCGGTGCTCCGAGTCCGCGGACATGTCCTCGAGGCGGCGCATCTCCTCGGCGTTGACCGTCTCCGGACTGGAGGCCGGACTCTCCCTCTGGG
The DNA here is from genome assembly GCF_052327205.1 of Somniosus microcephalus. Classification (NCBI taxonomy): domain Eukaryota; kingdom Metazoa; phylum Chordata; class Chondrichthyes; order Squaliformes; family Somniosidae; genus Somniosus; species Somniosus microcephalus. The sequence continues at coordinate 82,672,437 of NC_141001.1, read as the reverse complement.
GAGAAGGCCGCCTAGCTGGCCGACCCTTCCTGCGTTGCTGGACGCCGCTGGGCCCAGCAATTGGACTCCCCTCCGACCCTTCCCCCCTCTGGCGAGAAGGCCGCTGGGCTTCCACCCCCCTCCCGCGTTTCTGCAGGCCGCTGGTCCCAGGAGCTACACTCCCCTCCGACACTTCCCCCACGCTCCCCTCCAGGGAAAACGTCTCCCCTACAGTGGCATGGCTTGCCGCGGCTGAGGGTTCCCCTGATGGGCCGCCTTCCTCTTGCTCCTCCTCCCCCTCCTCTTCTGAGGGGCTGTCACTGGCAACTTCAGAGACCTCCTCCTCACCATCTGAAAGCAGGAAGGCACAAGAGTAGCTTTAGAGTGAGGAGAGGGCGTCAGCGAGGGATGCATGAGTGGTGGCATTCAGCGCATTGGTCGGACAGTGGCAAAGGATGTAGATCTGATGCGCAAGTGGGACGAGAGAGGTCCAAAAAATGATGTCCTTACCATTGGTGCCCAGAACAGGGTCGGCATCTCCAGATGCAATGGGGCCAATCACCCGGGCACCCATGATGCGCTCCACGCGCTGTTGCAGCTCGGTGAGCGGCTGGATCTGGGGTCCGCCTCCCCCGGCCACAGTCCGGCTCCTCTTATTATTGGCCAGCTTGGCTTGCAAGAGAAAGGACGGCCTCTAAGTACAGTGCCTAGCCCTGATCTTGTGTGCACTGCCTCCCATGGTCGAATAGCCTGGTCAGTGTATACCCTGATCTTGTGTGCACTGCCTCCCATGGTCGAATAGCCTGGCCAGTTTGTTAAGTGTACAATGTGCAATTGATGTTCATGACTGACACATAGCTGCTGCACGAGGGCTGGCCATTGGGGCTTTCAGGTCCCTTTGCCCATAATGTGAGGTGCACATGCAAGGATGAGGAGGACACTGGAAAGGGTACTCAACCTCACAATCCTGGCGAGGTCATTTAGTTTCTTGCGGCATTGTACCGCGCTCCTGGGGACCTCACTGTTCGATGTCACCCTGGTGGCGACATGCCTCCAGGCTCTCCGGTAGACGCGGGTCGGCGGCTTCCTCCCATTGTCTGGGAACAAAATATGGCGCCTCTTCTCCACAGCGCTAACCAGCACCCTCAGATCAAGCTCTGAGAAGCGCTGCGCTCGTTCACGGGCCTTCTCCATACTTTGAGGTGCTATATGGGTCCAGCAGCAGTGTTCAGGCCTAGCTGGAGGGCTCCAGTGTGCAGGGCGTGGCAGCAGACCAAGTCGACCCTTCCCCTTTAAGAGCTGGCCGGCGCCAGGGTGTCTGCTGTCAATCAAGAAATGGCCGCACCTGTGCTGCGCCCGGCCTCGGCGGTATCGCTCAGCACCTCCGGCTTAGCACCTAAAGAGAGCCATGCATCGCCAGTTTTAGCGCTCAAGCAAACTCTTAAGGCGAAGCTAATGAATATCGGCGAAGTGGCCTCGAATTTGCGCCGGGCGCAAACTTTAGCGGCCGCCCAACTTTACTGCCCCAAAAGTGGCTATAATGAATTTCTAGGCCTAAGAGTTTTGTATTGAAAGTGCTATTAAAAGGGTGTTGCACTGAGCAGAAAAGGTGCTTCAGTGGACACTAAGTAGCTGTATTAAAGTGCTGTATTTAAGTAAAGGTACTAAGCAAAAGGTGCTGTAGTGAACAGGAAGTGTACTGTGTTAAGTGAAGTGCTGTATTTCAGCATAAGTGTGCTGTATCGTTTATTTTCAATTTGTTTCCGATTTTTGTTTCAATAAATGCTGGTCTGTTTTGCACCCAACCACGAGTCACGTTTTCTGTCTACATCGCTACCGAATAAGTCCGGCAGTCAGAACCAGGAATAGGGGAGCGCTTCAAAATTGCACGGGGGTCCCTGGAGCAGCTCAGAGGCTTCTGACTGGCCAGAGACAATAACCCCAACCCAGCTAGTTAATTTCTACAAAATGGCGACCGCGGCAGGACCGTCGGCAACGGTGTGCGATGTAGCAGACGGTGATTTGAGTCTGAAGAGAGCAGCAGTTATTGGGTTTCTTTTTATCCCACTAGTTTGTTTGTGGTTAGGTTCCCACAGGCTTGGGGAGGTTACCCGCAGGCTTAGGGAAGCCAGAGCAGAGAGTTGGGACAGGGAAAGGCAGGTTGAAGAATACCAGGCCAAGGTAGAGAGCCTGGTGGTTCAGTTTAGTGAGGGCAAAAGCCACACGAGGCACGAGTCAGAGTACCTGAAGTGCCTAGTTGCAGAGGCCAAGAGCAATGAGATGAGGGTACGGGAGGAGAACGCTCGCCTCATACAAGAATTAAAAGAGCAGGAGGGAAAGGTTAGGGAGCTAAAGACAGCATATAGGCTCGCCTGCGAGCAAGGGTTTGAGGAAGCAGATCATGGCCCCTGTAGGGCAGAGATAGAAAGCTTGAATATGGCTTTAAGGAGGGCAAAGGGGATGATATGTCTGATCAGCCTGAAGGCAGGTCAGTTGGATTTTACTGGCAACCCAAGTAAAACCGTCCCACAGGCAACACCCAGGGAGAGGTTGGTCAGGGAATCAGAGGTCCCACGACCGCCACCCACGGCTCCGAGCTTTCAGGAGCTCTGGCAGCAAAGGGGGGTGGAGGATGAGGTGGTAGAGGAAGCACAGCAGGCCCCGCTAGATAGACCGGGACCAGGACCTGTGTACCCCCTCCGACAATGGAGGTACGGTCCGCCCGTTGATGAAGATGACCCAGGGGCCATCCAGAATCAGTTTGTGGTGCCGTATGGCACCCACCAGCTCAGGGACATGGTTTGCCACATCCCCAAGCTCACTAAAAAGGGAGACCACTCTTTGCACTTCAGGGAGATAGAGCAAGCAGCTTGTGTAATTGACTGCGATGATGCAGAGCAAGCAAAAATGCTGCTGTTTTCCCTGGCAGGTGATCTCCTCCAGTCCCTATCTGGCGAGTGCAAAAGGGGGCAGAGGGATTATGAGGGTCTCAAGAATGAGGTATTGGAGGCCATGGGACTTAATGATGGTAGCCCATTCGCCCGGGTGGAAAGAATGGTGCAGCTCCCAGGGGAGTCCCCGCTGGCATTTGCAGACAGGCTGTGGCCAGTCTACCGGAGCGCATGCCCGGGAATGCCAGGGTGGGCAGCACTGGACCCAGTCCAATTGACTCACTGGCTCCGGTGTCTCATGACAAACAGCCTACCCCAGATCCAAGCCCAGGTCGTGGCTTGGTTTGACCCCCGAAACCCCCAGACCACCGAAGAAGCGGTGATCCGCCGGCTCACAGTAGCCTTCAGGAACATGAGGGGTATCGAGGCGCCCCAACCCAAGGGAAAAGTCCATGAGGTTAAACCTGGTAGCCAGAGTAAGAGAGAGTGGCACCAGGTGGGAAACCGTCCCTCTCAGGCTAGGTTAAATTGCTATGGGTGCGGGAAAGATGGTCACTGGAGAAAGGACTGTAAAAATCCTTGGAAGGACAAGGAAAATAATCCTACAGCCCCAGTCCAAAGGGTAGAGACAGGAATTCCCCCGCCTCGGTCGAGTCACTATTGGAGGCAGTGCGGTCTCTTCTGACTGGCCAGGGGAGAGTAGCAGCCACCACCGGTGCTTTGAACCCGTCTGCCCCACTTCACTCCCAACAATGACTAGAGCCAGCGCAGCCTGTTGACCTGTGTCCCCACGAAAGTGCTGAGGGGAGCAGGCCCTATGTTGAGATGGGGGTGAAGATGGTGCAGGGGAGATATTTGGTGGAGACTGGAGCCTCCAGCACGGTGGCCCACTCGGAAGACCTGACCAATTCACCCCGGTCTAACAATGTCCCATGTAGCTTAATGGGACCCACAGGGAAACAGGCAGCTGGGAGTGAACCTGAGGACAGAAATCCTCAGCCCACAGCAGATACAAGCTCACAGGCTGCACAGCCAGGTGCTGTGGCTTGTGTTAGGGGAGGAGCCATTCATGACCAGTGCGAGCTGTTTAAGCAGGGGAACAGGGAAGGAGAGTTCTGGGACCCCTGTAGAGCAGGTCCGGTAGCTGCAATCCAGGACAAGGGGGGCACACAGGGGATAGCTTTGGCTCCGGACCAAAAGCAGGTCCAAGCCCAAGACTCCACCTTTAAGGCCGACCTGGTAAGAGAAATGGATTTTGAACAGGATTACTGGCAGGCAGCCAGTTATATCAAACAATGTGGTTTGTTTAAGCAAGGGGCAGGGAAACAGGCAGCTGGGATTGTACCTGAGATTAGAAATCCACAGCCTGCAGCGCGTATGCACACACAGGCTGCACACGCAGGCGCAGTCGCGTGCATGAGAGGAGAAGCTCCCCAGCACTTGGGCCGAGTGATTCCCCCTCACTTGTGGGACTCCAGGGTGGAGTTTGAACCAGGTTTTAGACCTGAAGGGGAAGGCTCTCAGCCACCGGCAGCCGGTGGCAAGGGATTGCCTGTCCCCAGCCCAGGTTTGGAAAGGGAGGGACCTGAAGGAGGAGGTCCCCAGCCAGCAGGGAGTGTGACCCGAGCTGAGGGTCTGCTCGCCGTGGTAGCCCCACCAGCGACATTCCGCAGGAGATCTCTTCGGGTACCCCAGCCCAAGAAAGTATGGTCACCCACTTTCCAATGGAGTAGGGCGGGCTACCGAGTCAGGGAGAAGCCAAAAGGCAGAAGTCCCCAACCAGCAGCCATAAGCTGAGAGGGACCAGAAGGTCGAATCAGTCCAGCCACGCTGCAGGGAGCAACCTGTGGCAGCCCAACCAGGGATTAGGCTGGCCACCCGGAAACGGGCGGTGGATGTATATAGTTTAAGTAGTGTACTTCCAAGTAATGTGTATAGAAGGATTAAGGTAGAACGTGTTAATTTTAATTTTTTGTATTGTAATTCAGTAGTGATAGTATTAGTGTATAATTTTTAAGTATGGTACCTGTTGTGTTTGTACCACCATACACAACTACATCTTCTATATATATAAATGGATACTTCTGTCTATCTGTCTGTCTGCCTATCTGTCTGTCCTTCTGTCTGTCTGTCTGTCCTCGGGTGTGCGTCTGTCCGGCTATGCGCTCGAAAGTTACAGAGCGTACCTACGCGTGTGTTACGTCGAAAGAAAGCTTACCTTTCCGAAACCCTGGTAAGCGTATTTACGTTTCGGCCGGACAAAAATCGCGCCCGCGGTGTCCGAAAAACCTTCAACATTCTGCTCATTATCCACTCAAAAAAAAAATTCTGTTGGTTTCACAGACTGCGCATTCCTTCTCCGTGGCAGTTTTTTTAAAAAATAAAAAAATTTCTGTTCGTTTCAGACTGCGCGTTCCTTCTCCGTGGCAGCTTCAAAAAAAAAAAAAATTTCTGTTGATTTCACAGACTGCGTGTTCCTTCTCCGTGGCAGCTTTTTAAAAACATTTTAAAAACTTTCAAGATGGCCTCCCATCTTCTTAACACCCGTTTTGGAAAAAAATTTTTTTTTGCTCTTTCGCTGACCCCCTCAAAACACTCCTCCCCTCCTCCCACTCTCCCTCCTCCTCCTCCCCCCCTTCTCACTCTCTCCCCCCCCTTCTCACTCTCTCCCCCCTTCTCTCTATCTCTCTCTCTCTCCCCCCCCGGCGGCCCCCCTCCCTCCCCGGCGACCCCCCTCCCTCACTCGCCCCCGCCCCCCCTCTCCCTCGCCCCCCCTCTCCGTCGCCCTCACCCCCCCTCTCCCTTGCCCTCTCCCTCGCCCCCCCCCTCCCTCGCCCCCCTCCCCCTCGCACCCCCCTCCCTCGCCCCCCCTCTCCCTCGCGCCCCCCCTCTCCCTCGCCCCCCCTCTCCCTCGCTCCCCCCTCTCCCTCGCCCCCCCTCGCCCCCCCTCTCCCTCGCCACCCCCCTCTCCCTCACCCCCCCTCTCCCTCGCCCCCCCTCCCTTGCCCCCCCTCTCCCTCGCCCCCCTCTCCCTCGCCCCCCCTCTCCCTCACCCCCCCTCTCCCTCGCCCCCCCGCCATGCCCCCCCGCTCCCTCGCACCCCTCTCTCCCTCGCCCCCTCTCCCTCGCCCCCCTCACCCTCGCCCCCCCTCCCGCGCCCCCCCCTCTCCCTCGCCACCCCCCTCTCCCTCGCCCCCCCTCGCCCCCCTCTCCCTCGCCCCCCCTCTCCCTCGCCCCCCTCTCTCCCTCGCCTCCCCCTCTCTTCCTCGCCCCCCCTCTCTCCCTCGCCCCCCTCTCTCCCTCACCCCCTCTCTCCCTCACTCCCCCCTCTCCCCCTCGCTCTCTTTCCCCCCGTCTCCCTCGCTCTATCCCCCCTCTCTCCCTCGCTCTCTTCCCCCCCACAGTCGCTTGCTCTCTTCCCCCCCACAGTCGCTCGCTCTCTTCCCCCCCACAGTCGCTCGCTCTCTTCCCCCCCACAGTCGCTCGCTCTCTTCACCCCCACAGTCGCTCGCTCTCTTCCCCCCACAGTCGCTCGCTCTCTTCCACCCCCACAGTCGCTCGCTCTCTTCCCCCCCCACAGTCGCTCGCTCTCTTGCCCCCCCCCCACAGTCGCTCGCTCTCTTTCCCCCCCCCCCCCCCAGTCGCTCTCTCTCTCTCTTCCAACAACATGTCCTCGAAAAAGCCTCAGCACCGCCGGGCACTCCAGCTAGTAAAATAATAAAGCAGCAGAGACTGAGAGTAACTTCAAGTGATCTTTACTGGGTAACTGGAACTTCGGCACTGACTGTACAAATCGATACGCATCTGTTATATACGCTCGCAACTAAGGATATACGTCCGCAATACAAAGTAGTCCCTTCAATAATAACAACAAAAAATGCTGGAAATACTCAGCAGGCCAGACAGCATCCGTGGAGAGAGAAACAGAGTTAACGTTTCAGGTCTGGGACCCTTCATCAGAACTGGAAAAAGCTGGAGATGTAACAGATATTAAGCAGGTGCGGAGACAGGGGGGGCGGGGTTAGGAGGGGAGGAAGGAATTGAAAGAACACCCTGTACTTATGTAAGAGGCAGGAAAGATAAAATGTTGCAAATGGGAATGGCAAAAATCATACTGCATGAAAAATGGGGGCAGGGATAATTATCTGAAATTGTTAAACTCAATGTTGAGTCCGGCAGGCTGCAAAGTGCCCAATCGAAAGATGAGGTGCTGTTCCTCGAGCTTACGTTGAGCTTCATTGGAACAATGCAATAGCCCGAGGACAGAGAGATCAGAGTGGGAGTGAAGCGGTGAATTAAAGTGACAGGCGACCGGAAGCACAGGGTCACCCTTACGGACTGAACGGAGGTGTTCTGCAAAGCGGTCACCCAATCTATGTTTGGTCTCCCCAATGTAGAGGAGACCGCATCGTGAGCAGCGAATACAGTATATTAAATTGCAAGAAGTACAAGTAAATCGCTGTTTCACCTGGAAGGGGTGTTTGGGGCCCTGGACAGTGGGAAGTGAGGAGGTAAAAGGGCATGTGTTGCATCTCCTGCGCTTGCACGGGAAGGTGCCAGGTGAAGGAGAAGGGCTGTTGGGGGTGATTGAGAAGTGGACCAGGGTGTCGCGGAGGGAGCGGTCCCTTCGGAATGCTGAAAGGGGAGGTGAGGGGAAGATGTGTTTGGTGGTGGGATCACGTTGGAGGTGGCGGAAATGGCGGAGGATGATCCGTTGAATGTGGAGGCTGGTGGGGTGAAAGGTGAGGACAAGGGGAACCCTATCGTGGTTCTGGAAGGGAGGGGAAGGGGTGAGAGCAGAAGTGCGGGAAATAGAACGGACACGGTCAAGGGCCATGTCAACCACGGTAGAGGGGAATCCTCGATTGAGGAAAAAGGAAGACATGTCGGAAGCACTAGTATGGAAGGTGGCATCGTCAGTGTAGTGTATGTGCCTTTAAGAGCCCCATGTGTACTGTAATGCCGGTAATGGCCACTCGGGCTATATAAGCCTGTATATTGTGTTGTATCAGTTAGTTCCCCTCCAGACTTTCTTTAGTAAACACCTGTGAAACCAACTCCTGTCTTCAGTGTCTCTATCAACACACGGACACAACAGTGGCGATGAATTGGAAACGGACTTACCTGCAATTCGGCAGCACCTCAAGGACATCGATTCCTCTAGCGTCCAAAGTTGAAGAAAAATCAAGAAAAATAAAAAGCTGTGGTTTCACCAGCTAGCCAAGCTGGTGGCAGGTACTGCAATAATCCTTCCTGGGCGTCGGGCTGGGGCTCCAGTGGCTGGCTCTACAGCTAGGCCAAGCAGCGAAAGCGGAGGCAAGCAGTAACAGATGGGGAGGGAGCACTCGGGAGACGGCCTGCGCTGCAAGCAGGTCGGCGTTCAGACCTAGAGAGAGAGTCGGCGGGAACGAATCTCCAACTGTAAATAAATAAATAAAAAGAACGGAAACCGCGGGAAACAGCATTGTCATCAGCAGCAGCGGCGGGGAAGCGCGGGAAGCACCATATCTTTTCTGCAGAAAAGAAAGAAAAGCGCGGGAAGCGCCATTTTTTTTCTAGGATGCCTAAGTCTGGCAATATTGATGCTTTTGATAACGAGATAGCGGGTTGGACCACATATGTGGACAGACTGGAGGTATATTGCACCGCAAATGGAATAGAAGATGAAAAAAAAGCTTCAGTACTGCTAAATCTAATGGCCGCAAAGACATACGGGCTGTTACGAAATTTAATCACTCCAGCCAAACCAAAGGACATGAATTTTAAAGAAATTGTTGATACACTACAGGAGCACTTAAACCCAACACCGCTGCTGATAGCGGAACGATTCAAATTCTTCAAGAGAAATCAACACAAGAATGAAAGTAATGCTGATTACCTCACCGAGTTAAGAAAGCTATCAAAACACTGCCAATTCGGGGCAGGACTAGCAGATTATCTTCGAGACAAATTCGTCTGGGGTCTCCTAAGTGAAGGAACACAGAAAAGGCTGCTTTCTGAAAAAGATTTAACACTGGACAAGGCTTTCAGTATGGCTGTATCATACGAAGCAGCTGCAAGAGGAGCTGCAGAGATACAACAAAAGACACAGGACTTCGGCACCCATGAAATGACACAGGGTTTCGAGAGATGTTATCGCTGTGGCAGATCCACCCATGACCAGAGGGACTGCTGGTTCAAGGACAAAGCATGCAGGCAATGCGGAAAGATTGGACACATTGCACGGGTATGCCGATCTGGACAAAAACAATCCATAGACAGGAAAAAAAAATCATTAAGGAAAAGTACAGAAAGGTACAAATGATGACGGACAGTAGCTCCGAAGACCAGAAGAGCGATAGCGACTCCGAAAACAAGTGACTAAGCTGTCTCAAATTACATAATGTAATTGCCATGGATGATTACCAGACCATTTGGGTTACACTCACGATAGCAGGGTCCCCAGTTAAAATGGAGCTAGATACAGGATCAGCTCTGACCGTCATAAATCGACGGGATTACGAGCAGCTATTTCCGCATATACCTTTAAAAGACACATCCATTATCTTGAAAACATATACAGGGCAGAAAGTATACCCCAAAGGAAAAATAAGGGTGCCTGTTGTATACAACGGCAAGGAAATACAAAAGTTGTATTTATACATTCTACAAGATGGTGGTCCACCGCTGTTGGGACATGAATGGATCAGAAAAATACGTTTAGACTGGCACTCCATTCAGGCAATGACGGTGACCAGTAAGAAAAAAAACGATGATGACGTCATACCTGAACGATTAAAAGACATCTTGGCCAACGCCAAAGAAATGTTTCAAGAGAAACTAGTAACCTTGAAAGGCATCACCGCCTCAATAAAAGTGGAAGATGCATCAATTCCCAAGTTTTTTAAGGCAAGACCGGTGCCATACGCAATTCATCCAGCAGTCGAGGCAGAGCTGGAGAATTTGGAAAAGGCAGGCGTATTATCCAAAATAGATTGGAGCGAGTGGGCAACACCCATCGTCCCAGTCATGAAGAAAGCATTGAATAATGATAAATCTGAAGAACAGAGAAAAATTCGCATCTGTAAAGTCTGTGGGTTGTACGGTTAATAACGACACAGACTTCAGGAGTAACAAACAAACAGGTCTTTACTATTCGAAGGTCAGGGCGAATTTGCCCCAGCAATCCTGCCACAACACTTATATACTGGTGTGGTCACTATCGGTATTACAGTATACAGAAGCCAAACAAATAGTGCCACACCTAACGTAGTTCTCTTAAAGGTGAACGGTTACATTCAATAGTTCCCTTAAAGGTAGACGGGTACATACACTACAATCCTCCCTTTTTAACTTATTACTTACAGAGTCCCCGTTAAACATACATATCTTCAACTTCCTATAAAACAAATTACAGATATAATCTCGGTAGAGTCAATGTCATATAAAACAATTTACAGATATAATCTTGGTGGGAACAGTTCACAGGTTCAGTCTCTGCGGAAACAGTTCATAGAGTCAGTCTCTGATCTTGACTCGTTCCAAACAACATCTCTTTGGTGTAGCCGGTTCACATGGCTAGCGTGACTCCTCCATAGCCTTTTTCTTGACGTAACAGCTTGAACTTTCGTCCTGTTGAACCAGCAGTGCGGACTTTTACAACCAACTGGCTGTCTTGATATTTTCCAGTTTTTCAACTAATTTAGTTCCTTTCGTAGTGTCCCGCCTGAGATGGTAGAAGTGCTAATATTTTAGACAGTTATTATCTTCTGCTTCTTCTTTTTCTTTTCTGCCTTTTTGACACTCTCGGAGCTCCTTTCTCGGCTGCCAGCTGTAACGCCACCAACTCTCTATGTTCCTTAGACCTTAAGTGCTTCATCCGGATTTCAGCACTTTGGGAGTTTTCATCACAAACTGAGCAGACCAGATCCTCGTAATATTCAGTGTCACTCAACAGGTCATGGTAATATTCGGGGTCGTCCTGAGTTAGGCCAGTGAGAGGCCCTTCTACTTCCTTCTTATCCATCTGGACGTTAGCCGACGGTGGTTCCTTCCCTAACCATCTTTCTTGAAAAGACTTCTTCAAACATTCATATTCATTCCGCTCTTCCGGGGATGTCTGCCATTCCTTCACTACTGGCCTCATTTGTGAGTTCGATACCTTCCCTTCCATCGGGGATTTCGTTGTCAGGCTATTTAATCCTTCTACTGGAGTATCTGTTTCCACCCCCTTCTGTTCCCCTTGACGCAATTCAGCGTACTTTTGGCATCCTTGTAAAAGCTGTGTTGCCACCTCAGCTATCTCCGTGACTTTTGGAAGCTCCGAATTCTTTCCCTTTGAACCCTGAAACTCGTGTTCCCATTTTGGAGTCTTGTCCCTCAGCATGTGTAAGAGTTGGCTGGCCGTTAACTCTTCTACGGGGACACTGTGGATTAGAGTCTTCTCCATTTCATCCACCTTTCCCTCCAATGTTTTCACCTTCCTTTCCTCCGGTACTTTGGTTTTAAGCGCTCGAAGAAGTTGCGCCTTGATGTTCTCTAACTCCTGTTCAGGGGCCATTCCTACAGTCTCTGTGATCCTTCCAGTTGCCTTTCCTTCCACTGCCCGGATTCCTAGTTGAATATGTTCTTCAAGTTGTTGAACCTCGGCCATTGCCGCCTCATATTTGTCCTGGGTTGCCTTCAATAATTTAATGAGTTCTTGGACATCTTGAATTTTATGTTCTGCTATGTCTTCCACCTCTAATTTTTCATCGATGGATGGAATCTCTACCGATGAGTCTGTCTTGGCCTGGAGCTCATCAAACATTTCCTGCAGCCTTTGTAATTCTCGCTCATGTTCAACCTTTAGCTGTTCAGATGCTTTCACTAAAACTAGCTTTTCGGAGGTTGCCAAGTTAACCCCTTCCAGGATTGTAGTCTGGGCCCGTTCATACTGTTCTTTCAACTTGTTACACTCTGCTTGCAACGAGCCGTAGAGATGAACTGGGATAAAATCCTGGCTTCCTGAAGATTCCTCTTCCTTTGGTTCGTTCTGTAAATATTCTAGTTCCTGAACAGCATCAGGGGAATGTGATTGGTATTTGGCCACGATGGCTCTATGGTCGCTCTCTGCTTGAGCTAGCTGTCTCTGTTGTCTTTCCAGGTTCTCCCATTCGGTGTCCCAGAACTTTTCCATATTTTTCATCTCTTGTACGAGACGGTCACTCAACTGTTCTAATTGTTGTCGTACTTTGACATAAGTTTGAGTCCGAACTCGGTGTTCTTCCGTCGTGGATGAATCCTTTGCTTGAACAGGCTCAGAATTCTCTGTCAACCTGGAGTTCTGCTCTGCAGCTTTATTCTTCTTGGTAACATACGTCCTTCTGCATGTCTTCGTTTCCTTCCCCATCGTCGGCAAGTTCCTTTTAGCCTTGTCTTCCATATTTGAATTGGTGTTATCGTCATCCATTTCAGAATCTGAGCTGATAGCTTGCACCGAGTCCTCCCTCATTATGGCTTTTAGGTAGTGCCATTCCATATCTATTTTCTTAATCCACTCCCGTCCTAGAAGTGGTGGTCCTCCTTCAGGTAATACATACAAGTTCATTCTTGGGTGTTCTTTACCCCTATCTCTCACCTTGACACTTATTTTCCCCATGGGGTATACGTTATGCCCTGTGTATGTCTGTAATACGAACTTGGTATTTCTTAAAGGTATGTGAGAGAATAGCCGGTGGTAGTCCCTTCGGTTGATGACTGATAGAGCTGATCCAGTGTCCAGCTCCATCCTTACTTGGACTCCAGCTATTTTTAGTATGACCCAGATGGTTTGTAGATCCGTTTCTTTACCCACATTGTGGATTCTCAGACTACCCAGCTCCTGGTTGTTTGGGTCTGAGTCTGAATTCTGTTCGTCTGAACTCTTCTCAGCCACCTTGTGTACCTTGTTGTACTTTTCTTGTGGTGGCTTCCTTTGATTGTTGGTCTTCTTCCCTGACCGGCATACCTTCGCGATGTGACCCAGTTTGCCACATTTCCTACACTCTTGGTTCTTAAACCAGCATTGATTCTGGTCATGCGTTGTCTTCCCACAACAGTAGCATTTTGTTGTGCTTGAAGTAATTTGGTCCACCCCGAGTGCCGCCGCCTTTAGTTGCATTTCCGCCGTTCCTTTCGCTGCGGCTTCGTGCGATGCAGCTATAAGGACAGCCCTGTCCAATGTGAGGTCGTTCTCTTCCAGTAGTCGCTTCTGCGTCCCTTCTTTGGACAATCCGCATACGAACTTGTCCCGCAGTGCTTCTGTCAGATTCCCTCCGAACTGGCAGTATTTCGCTAGCCTACGCAGTTCGACCAAGTACTCCGCATTGCTTTCGTCTTTCCTCTGCGTTCTTGCGTAGAATTTGAATCGTTCAGCCAGCATCAACAGTGTGGGGTTCAAGTGGTCCTTCAGCACAGCCACAATCTCTTCGAAGGTCTGATCCGCTGGTTTATCTGGTGCTATTAGATGCTTCAAGAGCCCGTATGTTTTTGCCCCCATCGAGTTTAGCAATGTTATCGCCTTGTCGTCTTCCTCTATTTTGTTGGCTTCGCAATAGATCTCTATGCATTCCACGTACGTGGCCCAGTCTTCTATTTCAGAATTAAAGTCATTAATATTCCCTCGCTTAGGCATCTTTCTTCCCTTGGGAGCAGCACCAGTATTTCTTTAAGTATTCTTATTTATTTGTTTATTTCTAAGATGGCGGTTTTCCCGCGAAATCGGCGGTTTCCCGCTCTTTCCTTCTCTCCCCGCCCACTTCAATGGCGGTATGTCAGTTAAGATGGCGGTTTTCCCGCAAAAATTGTGGTTTCCCGCTCTTCCTTTCTCTCCCCGCCCACTTCAATGGCGGTTTCCCGCTTCTGTCGTCTCCTCCGCCTAATGGCGGCTTCCCGCGTTTCTTCCTGGTGGAAGGGGTACGCTTTCCCCACAGCGGACAGGTTCAGCCGCTGGGCTGGCTCTCGCACAGCTCCCCTTACTCGGCTCTGTCTTTTCCTCCCGCCCGCACGGCTCTACCGGCGCTGGGTACCCCGTTAACGGAGGACAGTTCAGCCGCTGGACTGGCTCTCGCGCAGTCTCTCTCTCCGTACCCGGCCCTGTCGCTCTCTCTCCTGCACATTCAGTTCTACCGGCCCTGGGTACCCCGTTGGTGGAGAACAGTTCAGCCGCTGGACTGGCTCTCGCACAGTCTCTCTCCCCTTGCTCGGCTCTGTCTCTCTCTCCCACCTGCACGGTTCCCGTTCGCCTCCCAGCCCTCTCGCAGACCGGTGTTTCCCTCCCCGGCTGCAGCTGGGTTTCTCTTCCCGCGCCTACTCCCAGTCTCAGCGCTTCGTGGCTGCGGTCGCTGCCCGGCTTTTCCCGCCGATCGAGGTCCGACTGTCTCACGACGCCGTTGGACCCGACTTTCTGACCAGCTCCATTCCCCCTCGACCGTGGTCGAGTGCACAGCCCTTATCCTCCGGATATTCTCTACACCTTCCCCTACTCACAGTCTCCGCGGCCGCCTTGTTTCCAGCTGATCGGCTCACTCCGCACCGTGGTAGAAGGGTAGTCAATGCCTGTTGCAGATGGAAGCTTTTATTGCTGAAGTCTTCCTCCTTTCTATTGCTGCAGCCTCGTGTTTTCTTCCAGCAGAACGACGAGGGCGGTTGCCTCTCTTCGACGCTCTTCGTTGCTTTGGTAGTCTTGCCGCAGGGTACGATCGGACTCGTCGCCACTGTAAAGTCTGTGGGTTGTACGGTTAATAACGACACAGACTTCAGGAGTAACAAACAAACAGGTCTTTACTATTCGAAGGTCAGGGCGAATCTGCCCCAGCAATCCTGCCACAACACTTATATACTGGTGTGGTCACCATCGGTATTACAGTATACAGAAGCCAAACAAATAGTGCCACACCTAACGTAGTTCTCTTAAAGGTGAACGGTTACATTCAATAGTTCCCTTAAAGGTAGACGGGTACATACACTACAGCATCTGTGGAGACTTCAAGGTGACTGTAAACCCGGTCCTTCACACGGTACAGTATCCTCTTCTGAGGATAGAAGATATTTTCGCCTCACTATCCGGAGGGAAACGTTTCATCAAAATTGACTTGGCACAGGCATATCTACAGATGGAGGTTGAAGAGGCCTCTAAAAAATATCTCACGATAAATACACACAAAGGTCTGTACCAGTACAATCGACTGGTTTTCGGAGTAGCATCCGCTCCAGCTATCTGGGAAAGAGCTATGGAGCAAGTCCTCCAAGGGATTCCGGGGACTCAATGCTACCTAGATGACATCCTTGTAACAGGAGAAAATGACAACGAGCACCTTGCCAATTTGGAGCAGGTGCTCACTAGGCTGAGAGAAGAGGGCCTACGAGCAAATCACCCCAAGTGCGAATTTTTCCAAAATCAAATATCATATCGTGGCCACATAATTAATAAGGAAGGGTTGCATAAGTCACCTGAAAAAATTGAAGCAGTCATAAAAGCCCCAGCACCTGAAAATGTTTCACAATTAAGGTCGTTCCTGGGATTAATAAATTACTATCATAAATTTTTACCGAACTTATCAACTCTTCTACACCCTCTTAATGAACTGCTACAAACAGGAGTAATTTGGAAATGGAGCGAAGACTGTAAACGTGCCTTCCATAAATGCAAAGACTTAATCACGTCCAAAGAAGTTTTGGCTCATTACAACCCATCACTGCCAATCAGACTGGCGTGCGATGCATCCCCTTACGGCGTAGGAGCAGTATTATCGCATAAATTCCCTGATGGCTCGGAACGGCCGATAGCTTTTGCGTCATGCTCATTGAACTCAGCTGAGCGTAACTATGCCCAAATCGACAGGGAAGCACTCAGCCTGGTATGGGGAGTGAAGAAATTCAACCATTACCTACACGGACAAAAATTTACCTTGTTGACTGACCATCAACCCCTCATCTCCATATTCAACCCTAAAAAGGGTGTTCCCATTATGACAGCGCAAAGGCTACAGAGGTGGTCCCTTTTTCTAGGGGCACACCAATACAACATAGAATACAAAGGATCAAAACAGCATGGGAATGCTGACGGGTTATCGCGCCTACCATTGCCAACAGTAGAAGAAGCACCTACCGTAGACCCAGTGGAGATTTTCCACTCTACCATAGTCGAATGTCTACCAGTAACAAATTCTGCCTTTGAAAGGGAAACTAGAAATGACCCGACTCTCTCACGAGTCTACGATTTAACAGTGAAGGGATGGCCAGCACATGGCGAACCACTGTTGCCAGCATTCTCGCACAGAAGAGAACAGCTGTCAGTGTGCCGAGGAACCATGATGTGTGGATCCAGAATGGTGATTCCACCCAAACTCCAGGATAAAGTTCTAAAGGAGCTTCACGAGGGGCATCTGGGTGGAGTGAAAATGAAGAACCTAGCCAGGGCATTTGTATGGTGGCCAGGTATCGATGGAGACATCGAAGAAATGACCAAGAGCTGCCTAGGATGCCAGAAGGTCCAAAACGGTCCACCACAAGCCCCTCTACATCCATGGGAGTGGCCCTCATCTCCCTGGCAAAGGGTACACGTCGACTTTGCTGGTCCATTTATGGACTCAATATTCTTAATCGCAGTTGATACACACTCCAAGTGGCCGGAGGTAATAAAGATGTCCTCCACCACCACGGAAAAAACCATCACAGTATTAAGGACCATATTTGCCAGGAATGGGCTGCCGGAACAGATCTGATCTGATAATGGACCGCAATTTGTGTCCGAAGAATTCAGGAAGTTCTTAAAAAACAATGGGGTTAAGCACTACACGTCCGCCCCATACCATCCCGCCACCAATGGATTGGCTGAAAGGTTTGTCCAGACCTTCAAGAAGGCCATGAAGGCCATGGGTAATGAAGACATAAAACTTCAGTACAAGGTGGATAACTTCTTGTTCGCATACAGGAATGCAACACATATGGTTACAAACCAAACTCCCGCCATGATGTTCTTCAATAGAAGCCTAAGATGCCGGCTGGATTTGATCAAGCCAAACATCAGAAGGGACGTGGAGAACCGACAATTTCAAGGCATGAATGAAAGGCTAACTAGAACCTTCCAGATAGGTCAACAAGTTTTGGCCCGGGACTACCGTACCGAGAAATGGCAGCCTGGAACTATCTGCACACGACTAGGACCGCTGATGTATACCGTGGACATGGGAGAAAGCATAATAAGGCGCAATGCTGACCAAATCATAGAGTCATCCAAAAAGGGACAACCTACACCACAACTCTATACGCCTAACGATGAAGCAGAGATACCCATATCTACCTCCGATCCGGTGATACTGGAACCCGATGAACCCGACACTGGCATTCAAGCCGAATCAGCCTTGCCAAAAGAACCTACTACACCACCAGAAACTACTACACCACCGAGGCGTTATCCAGACCGAGTCAGGAAGCCTCCAGAGAGACTGACTTATAATTAATTAACTGCAGCAATGTGTAGATTATTTTTCTTGTAACATGTAATTAATAATTACTTAAAATATTATGTACTGGTTGGCTAAAAGGGGAGGAATTGTAGTGTATGTGCCTTTAAGAGCCCCCTGTGTACTGTAATGCCGGTAATGTCACTCGGGCTATATAAGCCTGTATATTGTGTTGTATCAGTTAGTTCCCCTCCAGACTTTCTTTAGTAAACACCTGTGAAACCAACTCCTATCTTCAGTGTCTCTATCAACACACGGACACAACAGTCAGAACAGACGCGGTGGAGATGGAGAAACTGGGAGAATGGAATAGAGTCCTTACAGGAAGCGGGGTGGGAGGAAGTGTAGTCCAGGTAGCTGTGGGAGTCGGTGGGCTTGTAGTGGATGTTTGTTGAAAGCGATCGCCAGAAATGGAGACGGAGAAGTCAAGGAAGGGAAGGGAAGAGTCGGAGATGGACCATGTGAAGGTGAGGGAAGGGTGGAAATTGGAAGTAAAGTGAATGAACTTATCTAGTTCAGGGCGAGAGCAGGAAATGGCACCAATACAGTCATCGATGTACCGGAAAAAGAGGTGAGGGAGGGGGCCTGAGTAGGACTGGAACAAAGAATGTTCCACATATCCCATGAACAGGCAAGCATAGCTAGGGCCCATGCGGGTTCCCATAGCAGCACCTTTAATTTGGAGGAAGTGAGTGGAGTCAAAGGAGAAGTTGTTCAATGTGAGAACAAGCTCAGACAGGCGGAGGAGGGTGGTGGTGGATGGGGACTGGTTGGGCCTCTGTTCAAGGAAGAAACGGAGCGCCCGAAGGCCGTCCTGGTGGGGGATGGAGGTGTATAGGGATTGGACGTCCATGGTGAAAAGGCGACGGTTGGGGCCAGGAAACTGGAAACTGTTAAAGTGACGGAGGGCGTCGGAAGTGTCGCGAATGTAGATGGGAAGAGACTGGACAAGGGGAGAAAAAAGAGAGTCGAGATAGGAAGAGATAAGTTCCATGGGGCAAGAACAGGCTGAAACGATGGGTCTACCAGGGCAGTCCTGTTTGTGGATCTTGGGAAGGAGGTAGAAGCGGGCTGTGCAGGGTTGGGGGACTATGAGGTTGGCGGCCATGGAGGGAAATGTTGTATACATTACACTTCCTCCCCCTTTAGTTTAATAGTATATTAATGCAAAATTTCTATAATTAACATACATAGCCTGTCTTTACAGTAACAACATTCAAATTCCAACATAACATTTTATTTTGTCAACAGCCCTTTTGCAAGTCAAGTCTCTGGGGAGG
Source organism: Somniosus microcephalus (assembly GCF_052327205.1). Lineage (NCBI taxonomy): Eukaryota > Metazoa > Chordata > Chondrichthyes > Squaliformes > Somniosidae > Somniosus > Somniosus microcephalus. Next base: position 82,653,822 of record NC_141001.1, on the reverse strand, counting down.
CCTCCTCTGCCTCTCTGGGTAACGTCTCTCCAGACTCTTTTGCTTTGGGGAATGAGACTGTACAGGTACAGTTGCATCAGATGAGCTAGCAGCACAGGTAGAGCTCTCAGCTGAGGATGAGGCTGGTGCTGATGCTAATGAATCAGGAGTGTCTGTTTCCATGTCAAGTGAGTCTGGGCGAGGTATAGGGGTGTTTTCCACCTGAACGTCCAGAATTTGGTCCACATGATGTCTCAAAACGTTCTCTCCCACATCCACAGTATACATCAGTGGTCCCTCTCTTGTGGATATTGTACCTGGTTGCCACTTTTCCATCCGGAAATCACAAGCAAGAACTGACTGTCCCACACTGAAGCTTCTTGTTGGCTTAGCATTCAAATGTTTGAACTGTTTGTTCTCTACATCACGACGTACATTTGTTTTAAGAAGGTCCATGCGAGATCTCAGGTTCCTGTTCAGAAACATCATCGCTGGAGTCTGATTAGTGGCTGCGCATACTGCGTTCCGATAAGCAAAGAGGAATTTGTCTATCTTGTGTTGCAGTGGTAGATTCTCGCTGTACATTGCTTTGATGGCCTTCTTGAAAGTCTGTATGGATCTTTCTGCCAAGCCATTTGTAGCTGGATGGTACGGGGCAGATGTGTAGTGCTTGATTCCATTTTTCCTCGTGAACCTTTGGAATTCATCAGAGACAAATTGTCGTCCATTGTCTGTGCAGATTTGTTCTGGTAGTCCATTTCTAGCTAACATGGTCCTCAGAACTGAAATAGTCTTTTCAGATGTGGTTAATTTCATTTTAATGACCTCGGGCCATTTGGAATGTGCATCGACTGCAATCAAGAACATGGAGTCTATGAACGGTCCAGCAAAGTCGATGTGCACACGTTGCCATGGTGATGAGGGCCATTCCCATGGATGGAGAGGGGCTTGTAGTGGTGCATTCTGGACCTTTTGACATCCTGAGCAGTTCTTTGTCAGGTCCTCGATCTGTTTGTCAATTCCCGGCCAACACACGTATCCACGGGCAAGGCTTTTCATCCTTGCCGTACCTAAGTGGCCTTCATGCAGTTCATCTAGCACTCGGTTACAAAGCTTGGGAGGAATCACAACTCGTGAGCCGCACATCAGTGTTCCTCGACACACTGATAACTGCTCCCTCCTAGCTGAGAATGCTGGAAGCAATGAGTCACCATGCGCTGGCCATCCCTTCACAGTGATAACATAAACTTTTGACAATGTAGGGTCATTGCGTGTTTCTCTTTCAATGAGGGAGTTTGTCACTGGTAGCTGCTCAACTATTGTTGTGTGAAATACCTCTGCTGAGTCAACTGTTGTAGTTTCCTCTGAGGTCGGCAGTGGTAAACATGACAAACCATCGGCGTTGCCATGTTGCTTGGTCCCCTTGTATTCAATGTCATACAGGTGAGCCCCTAGGAAGAGTGACCATCGCTGTAGCCGTTGTGCCGTCATCACTGGAACGCACTTCCTTGGGTTGAAGATTGAAACGAGAGGCTGGTGGTCAGTTAACAGTGTAAACTGTTGACCATATAAGTAGTGGTTGAATTTCTTGACTCCCCACACAAGGCTGAGGGCCTCTCGGTCAATCTGTGCATAATTGCATTCAGCTGTCATCAATGATCTTGAAGCAAAGGCTATTGGTCTCTCTGAGCCATCTGGGAACTTATGTGACAACACGGCACCAATGCCATAGGGTGAAGCATCACATGCCAGTCGAATAGGTAAGGATGGGTCAAAGTGAGCTAGCACCTCTTCTGAAGCAATGAGTCTTTTACTCTCTTGAAAAGCTTGTTCACAGCTGTCACTCCACTTCCATTGTGACCCTGTCTGTAGCAGTGCATTTAGTGGATGTAACACTGTGGATAGGTTGGGCAAGAACTTGTGATAGTAGTTCACCAGTCCAAGATATGATCTCAACTGAGACACATTTTCAGGTGTTAGTGCATTAACCACAGCTTCAATCTTGTCTGGAGACTTGTGTAAACCATCCTTGTCAATCACATGTCCACAGTATGAGATTTCCTTTTTGAAAAACTCACACCTGTCTCGGTTCGCTCGGAGCCCATACTCCTGTAACCTGATGAGCACCTGTTCGAGGTTGGAAAGGTGGTTGTTGTCATTCTTGCCAGTAATGATGATGTCATTAAGATAACACTGAGTACCTGGAATCCCCTGCAGGACTTGGTCCATTGCCCTTTGCCAGATTGCAGGAGCTGATGCTATTCCGAATACCAGCCGGTTGTACTGGTAAAGGCCTTTGTGCGTATTTATTGTCAGGTACTTCTTTGATGCATCATCAATTTCCATTTGGAGATAGGCCTGGGCCAAGTCAATCTTTGTGAAGCGTTCCCCTCTTGACAGGGAAGCAAAGGTGGCCTCAATGCGAGGCAATGGGTACTGTACTGTGTGGAGGACTGGGTTAACAGTCACCTTAATGTCTCCACAGATGCGCACTTTTCTTGGCTTTCCTGGTTTTGTGCTGGAGGTTTTCTTCATCACTGGAACTATAGGTGTGGCCTATTCACTCCAATCCACCTTGGACAGGACCTCTAACTGCTCCAAGTTCTCCAGCTCTGCTTCTACTGAAGGGCAAATGTAAGAAGTCACACAACACCAGGTTATAGTCCAACAGCTTTATTTGAAATCACAAGCTTTCGGAGCGCTGCTCCTTCTTCAGGTGAAGTGGAGAAATGCATAAAGACACAGCTTATATAGTCAGAGAATCATGTCAGATGTTTACAGGTAACCTTTCCAACTGCCATTTATCACACCTCGGCAGAGAGATAATCACAGCAGTCAAAGGTGTGAATGGTGTCCAAACAGGTCAGTCAGGGACTATAACCTGGTGTTGGACTATAACCTGGTGTTGTGTGACTTCTTACATTTGTCCACCCCAGTCCAACTCCGGCATCTCCACACCATGTCTACTGAAGGGCGAATTGCATAAGGCACTGGTCTGGCCTTGTGGAACTTTGGATTTGCGTTCTCCTCAAACTTAATTTTTGCTTTCATGCCCTTAAGTGTTCCTATTCCCTTCTTGAACAGTTCCTGAGAGTCAGTGAGTATTTGTGACAGTCTCTCAGGAGTGGTGTTGCTGTCCTCCTTTGCTGACACAAACAGTGCTTGGATGGTGTGCCAATCCAACTGTATTTTCCTGAGCCATTCACGTCCCAGCAATGGTGGTCCTCCATTTTCCACTACATAGAGGTTCAATTGCAGTATTTTTTTTCTTTGTATGTCACTGTCACTTTTATTTTACCTTTGGGGCACACTCTTTGTCCTGTGTATGTCTTTAACAGTACTTTAGTGGGCCTTAGCGGTATGTGTGAAAACAGTCGTTTGTAGTCATGTACAGAGATCACTGTTAAAGCTGAGCCTGTGTCGAACTCCATTTTCAGCCTTACTCCTGCCACTTCTGGAGCAACCCATATTATTCTGTGATCCTCTGTTTCTTTCACACTGTGTAGTTTTAGACAAGCCAGATCCTCTTCCTCTGAGTCTGTGTCACTTTTTTCTTTATCTGAACTGTCTCAGTCACGTAGTGTACCTTCTTGTATCTATCTTTGAAAGGTTTCTGGTTTTCAGTCACTTCGTGTGCCTTTGTATCAGTTTTCTGCTTCTTTGCTTTGCAGACCCTTTCAATGTGCCCTCGTTTGCCACATTGTCTGCAATCTTTGTCTTTAAACCAACAGTCATTGTGGTCATGTGATATTTTACCACAGCGATAGCACTTCTTTTCTTGTTTCAGCGACATTTTGTTAGTGGAATATTCCAGGGATTTTTGTTGAATTTCTAAAGCGGCACGTGCTGCTGCTTCCATTGAAATTACAATACTTAGAGCCTTCTCCAAGGTGAGACCTTTTTCAGACAAAAGCTTCTTTTGTGTGCTTTCATTTTGCATGCCACACACAAATCTGTCTCTCAATGTGTCTGATAAGCCCACTCCAAATTGGCAATGTTCTGATAATTTGCGCAACTTTGCCAAATATTCAGAAATGCTTTCATTTTTGCTCTGGTTCCATTTATGGAATTTAAATCTTTAGGCTATGAGCAGTGGTCTGGGGCTTAAATGGTCTTGGAGTGTGTCCACTATTTGTTTGAATGTTTTGTTTGCTGGCTTTTCAGGGGTTAATAAACTAATAAACTGTCTTCGCACCCATAACACTCAGCAAAACAGTGGCTTTCTTTTCTACCTCCACTCCGTTAGCCTCACAGTACAACTCCACTCTTTCAATGTAAGTTGCCCAGTCTTCAATGCTGCTATCAAATGCTGCAATCGTGCCAATCATTGCCATTTTTTTTTCAAACCCGTTTATCTTTCTTTACTAGTTAGCTAGCGTCATGCAAGTCCTGTGCACTTTTCACTTGACTTACGTATCCCCTGCCTAGCTTAGCAAGCGTGCTCCATTTTCTCTACCTTCTCGCTCCTTTCTTCCAAATTTCGGTGTCCTCTGGATGTGATGCCAGAATAGGAAGACGTAGGTTCATAATTCTCATTGCCAATTTGTTGTGTTTGTACCGCTATACACAACTACATAAAATAATAAAGCAGCAGAGACTGAGAGTAACTTCACGTGATCTTTACTGGGTAACTGGAACTTCGGCACTGACTGTACAAATCGATACGTGCCTGTTATATACGCTCGCAACTAAGGATATACATCCGCAATACAAAGTAGTCCCTTCAATGTTGTATACATTACAGTACCGTTCCGGAATTGTATTGCGAATCGAGTTCGCGGGACCTGATTACACCTTCCCGAGCCAGGGGACCTGGCGAGATGTTTTTTTTGTCTTTTTCAGAGTTCCGGAAGGCACAGAGGACCAGCGTGCCGATGAGTGCTCGAGGAAGGAGCACTCCCAGCCTGCAAAGGAAGGGGTCTGCAGGAGGTGGATGCCCACAACATTTAAACTGTTACTGGAAATTCAATTTAAGATTAAGAATTTGCAAAGATTGTTAATTATTTTACTGCTTGTTTGGAGTTGAGGGAACAAATTGCATATGCCTAGGAATTGTTGTGCTTGCAGATGGTGAAAATTTAAAATACATTTATGGCTGAAGAATAGTGCCATTTAATAAAGTGGCAGGCAATTGCATTGTAATAAAAAAAAGGGGGAAGCTCATTGTCTTCCATGTGTATTTGTAGCAGATATGTTGGCTGGGTGACAATCCTATTAAAGATGTTGTATCATGTTAAAATTATGTTACAAGTGGTGCAGGGGCGTCAGTCCCCTCCATGCTTGAATTATTGTAAATACAAGTGGTGCAGGGGCATTGGACCCCCTCCATGTATTGATTATTTAATTAATCTTGGTTTTCTGTCGATAGATGCCTACCGGGTACTGCAATTCTCTCTGGGTAGGGGAGATGGAGGTGTCGGGGGATCGAAGATAGATTTAGATAAGAATAAGGGAAGGTTGTTTGTGGGGGGTCAGAAATTATTGCTCACCTTTGGCCAGGATACTACAAGCAAGTTTTAGTATCCGATGGGGGACTGTAAGGATTTTGAAATAATTTTGAAATTTCCTACGGTTCCGAAGATTGATTTTTCCAATTAAAGAATACCTGGGTAATATACCTTTAAAAATCCGGGGATCAAAATGGCCATCAGACCTCATGGCAGAAGACAAAGGACTTGAAAAGGCAGCCTGTTGTGTCTGTGAAAAGGGGTAACCTAAGATGGCTGCCCAACCTCGTGGCAGGACACAGACTGTGTGCATATAAAAAGGGAAGATCAATGATGGCTGACTAAACTGCCAAGCAAAGGCAGTTCAGGGAGTTTCCCTCCCTGCAGAGACAATTGATGTTTGTTTACAGAAACTGCTACAATGTTTACACAAAGGATTAACCACTTGAGACTGCGGTTTCAGTTTGACCATAGGACAATGAATTTTGTTTACACTAACCTCCAAGGCTGTTTCCTTAAGCAATTAAGGAAATAGACATGCTTTTTTTCAAACCAAGATAGCTCTATTCAAACCCAGTACGATGAAGGGGAATACATTCAAACCCATCACGATGAATGGGAATACATTTACAAACCCATCACGATAAATGGGTAATTCATCCAAAACCCATCTCAGTTAATGGGGACATCGGATCCCTTTTGTTTAGCCCAGATGCACCCGGATTTGGGCGGGAAGGTTTTGGCCCCAAATGGGGTATAAGATAGCTTCTCAGGAAGTGATCTCTCTCTCTGCCGCCTCGCCTCCGTGCTCTGCCTAGACAAGAACAGCTCAGAAGCCTGCCTAAAGGAGTGGAATACCAGCAGTTTACTTTTAAATACTGGGGTGTTCTCTACCTCGGGGCAGTGAATATCATAGACCACAGGGGGCACAGAGCAGGCATTTTCATTGGTGAGCACACCTTTTCTGGCCCATTACAAGGCAACTTAGAATAGGTATAGGGGTGGGAATTAAGGGGAATTTTGTTAGAACTGCAATTTTAGTCGATTTTCCCTCATTGTGTCTGTTTTTCTCCTCCCCTATTTAAGTAAGACAGTGTTGCACTAGCAGAAAAGTGCTGCAGTGAACACTAAGAGTTCTGTATTGAAAGTGCTATTAAAAGGGTGTTGCACTAAGCAGTGAAGTGCTGTAGTGAACACTAAGAGTTCTGTATTAAAAGTGTTATTTAAGTAAGACAGTGTTGCACTAGCAGTAAAGTGCTGTAGTGAACACTAAGAGTTCTATATCAAGAGTGCTATTTAAGTAACAGTGTTGCACTAGCAGAGAAGTGCTGCAGTGAACAATAAGAGTTCTGTATTGAAAGTGCTATTAAAAGGGTGTTGCACTAAGCAGAAAAGGTGCTTCAGTGGACACTAAGTAGCTGTATTAAAGTGCTGTATTTAAGTAAAGCCACTAAGCAAATGTGCTGTAGTGAACAAAAGTGTACTGTGTTAAGTGAAGTGCTGTATTTCAGCATAAGTGTGCTGTATCGTTTATTTTCAATTTGTTTCCTTCTTTTTGTTTCAATAAATGCTGGTCTGTTTTGCACCCAACCACGAGTCACGTTTTCTGTCTACATCGCTACCGAATAAGTCCGGCGGTCAGATCCAGGAATAGGGGAGCGCTTTGAAACCGCACGGGGGTCCCTGGAGCAGCTCAGAGGCTTCTGACTGGCCAGAGACAATAACCCCAACCCCGCTTGTTAATTCCTACACTGCGCGGCCTATTCAATTTTTTGTGCATTCGCGATTATTTCAATTGAAAAGCTGGTCTGCGGCATGTGCGGGATCTCCAGACCGCAGCGCGGCCACACCCAAGTGCATCATCTCACATTTATCAATGTTAAGCTTAATTTGCCACTTAACTGTCGAGCCTGCATGTTTTCCAATGGGGGAGGGGGGAATAAACCATGTGAAAAGTGAAGAAAAAATGGGAAACTTTCATCTAAAAAGGAGAAAGACCCAAAAGCACCCATTTCTGAATTCTCACATGGTTACTACCAAGGGGATTAAGGACGATGTTATGAACACTATTTTCCACAATTACATGGGATAATTGTTTTTTAAAATTTATTTCATGCTTACCGGGTTTTTCAAACTCCAGAGGTGCAGTGTCCCACATTGAGCAGATTGATTGGCAAACAACTCATTCACCAATGTCGGTCCATTGTTTTATTATTTTTAATAATCTTCCACTCTCCGTAAATATCAGCTCATCCAAAACTCTGCTGTCCATATCCTATCCCGTACCAGGTCCTGCTCATCCATCACCCTGTCCTTGCTGACCTACATTGGCTCCCAGTCCCGACAACACCTGAAATTTAACATTTTTATCCATGTTGTCTGGATCCTTTCATAACCTGATCCCTCCTTAGTTATGTCATCACCCTCAGCCCTCCAAACCCCCACCCTCCTCAACTCTCCATTCCACTGACTGGCCTCTTCTGAATTCCCCTCCCTTCACTCCACAATTGGCAGGCTTGCCTATAGCCACCTGAGCTCCACACTCTGAACTTCCCACTATAAATCACTCTGAACTTCCTCTTCACCTACCTCACCTTCTTTAAGGCCCTCCTTAAAAATCATGGGGGGAAAATTGGCTCACGCCCCCTTTAAGGTGATAACTTCTTTTAGCGCCCCGAAAAAGTTAGCGCCCCTGCAACCGAAATTCAATGGTAGCACCCCAAGCAGGAGGCAGGGTGCTATGGGAAGCACTCCCCCTCCCTCTTGGGGCACTACCATTGAATATCACGGCACTACGTGCAGCAGTGTCACGCGCATTGGCACGTTGCACCACAGTACTGCAGGCCTCCGTCCCCTCATTAAAGGGGAGGGGCCTAGCACAGCACGCACCAGGGCCCTGCTGGACCACCGGGGAGCGGGTTGCTGGCAAAAGAGCCCAGCACTCAAGAGGAGTGCCGGGCTGACAGATCGCGGCCGGCACCCCGCAGGAGGCAAGTGCTGGCAGGCGGCCCCGAAAACAAATGGTCACCCGACATCTGCCCTTTAATTATCGCCGCCCCGGCCGCAAAAACGTCCCCTGACTCTGTCAGACATAGCGTCTGGCGGTAGGGCAGGGGACGCCAGCCAAGTTTGCGGCCGGGGTGCAAGCGGGGCACCATCTTTGGAGGCGTAGCGCCACGGGGCGCTACCAGCTACCACCTGAATTTCACAGGAGGCATTAGCGGCACCACAACCAGGCGCTAGTTGCTTTTTGCCCCATTAGCGCCCCCAATGGAAGGCGCAAAGCAACCAGATTCCCCCCCCCCCCCGACTTCTTTAATCAAGCTTTGGGTCACCTCTCTTACTTTGGCTTTAGGTTTCAGGGTTGTTTGCAAAGAATAAAAAGTTCAATTTCAGAAGGTATCTTTGCAATTTTGCCTTGTTTTTACTTATCACATAACACAGATCAAGTACCTCACTCTACTTCATTGGTTCTTCTACATCCACTTTTTAATTTTGCCTGTGAAGAACTTTTATGTTTAAGTTTTAATTTGCTTTGTGTTTGTTATGAAGTGGGCCATAATTCTTGTCTTCAGTTTAAACCTTTGACTCTTTTGAGGTCTTCTTCTTTCGTATAGTAGTAGCAAAGTAAATCAAATGTCAATATCAAAGTTGGATATCCAGGCCAAAGCTTCTGGTGTAACAGCATGGATAACTTGTCAGCTGCCTGCGAATTTCCTCTGAGGGCAGTGCCAAAAATATCTTTATGTTTCGGGATTGTTTGCAAAGAATAAAAAGTTCAATTTCAAAAGGTATCTTTGTAATTTTGTCTGAGAAGGAATCTACCCAGTGCAGCACTATCTGGAACAGGTGGTGGCAACCCTAATATCTGCATCCATCCTCTCCTCACAGAGAGATTATCAGGCCAGTCAGTGCATCCAGATGGATGCTTTGACCACTGGCTTCAGGCTTTGGGAGACTGAGAAGCAAGAACGCTGAAAAGTTGCTTTCGAGAGCTTCGGGGTGACATCCCAGGACTTGCAAAATGTAATTGCTACCTTCAGGTCAGCCCTCCCACTGATCAATGAGCACTCAGATCGAGGACCCAGTGGCTACAATCTGCCATAATGATGGCATCCTCTCTTCTGATGACCTTACTAGCCAACCCCCCTCAGTTGCCACCTATTTTGAGCACCAGGTGCAGGTCCAGTCTGCCCACACACCTGCAAGGCAATGCAGCCTGTTGAAAAAATCCTTCTAGGATTTAGAAACCCTGAGACAAGAGCCATCGCGGTCTCCAGATACCACAATGGAACCATGCACCACTGATGTACCTGGCCCTCAGGTATCACTTTGGCTAATCGCCAGAACAGGCACAGAAACAAAACATGAACCTCTTGGTCACGAGTTTTCTTGTTAAACATCATGCAGGAGAGAGCATATTAAATTTTTAAAAAACAACAGACTTTTGAAGAATTATTGGTAAGAATATGATGTTAAAATTTTCCACAATTCTTGGTATAATAAGTAGGCTGTAAGTATATATATATATATATATATATTTAAAAAATTGTAATATGAAATCCACTGTTCTAAAGAAAGTATGTTCTTTTGATTTTGTGTATGAGAGGGTTTTGAAGGCCACTTTTTAATGCAAGACACCAGCAATTTCCTTGTAACTTCAGGGGAAGATTAGTGGAAACCCCAGATAAACATGTAATAGGGTTTTCACCTATCCTCCAGCCAAGATATGGTTGCTGATCAGGAAGAACCCTCAAGGAAGTTCCTGGCAAGAATTTTTATGCCTTTTTACTGAGCCTTTGTCCCCTTAAGTAAGCCTCATCTGACACACCATCAAGAGAATCTGTGGATTCTAGTGGAAGGGTATCTACTAGTTGGTCTTTCTCTCCTTTGGTGTAGCATTATTCTGTATGCCTCACTCATTTCCTCTTCCTCCTGCTTCAGTCCTGCCTCCTAAGGATACATATGAGAATGGCCATAGTGAACCCTGTGGAAAGGGCTCCGTCACAGGAGTGGAAGGAAAACATTCCCTGCCTGAAAATGCTGAAAGGAAGCTTGCTGAATCATGTCTTAGTTGTCCTGCTAAGGAAAGATTTTTTCTAATCCCTTCAGTCAGAACTGATGTTTTAGATAAAGTTAATGGACATTTTAAGCTGATATAAACATAACCATTTCCTGATTTGACAAATCATGCAGGTAATGTACCCTTCTTATCTACAGGCTTAATTTAAGTCCGGTGCAATTCTGGTGTAAATGGTGGAATTTCTGTGATAGTAGCTTTTGCGTTCATTATTCTGTCTTTTATGTACATGCACCGCTTTAAGGTTTGGGGCATCATCTGCCAGCAGCCAATTCTACCAGAATTTAGCATGTATATTGGAAAGGCTGCAAAACCGGCATATCTGGCTGAGCTGCAAATTCTCAGTCCTCTATGCAAGAACTACAATGGGCTGAATTTTCCAGGGTGGTAGCGGGCGAGATCGGTGGCAGATCGGGTGGGAAAGTTGTTATTTTTAACAGCGGGTCGGGAACCCGCTGTCATCTCACTCCCATGCGCCTTTCCCACAGGCGCGTCTGTTATCACGGAGCAGATCCGATCGGTAGCGGCGGGGTACCCAATTGAGATCATTATCAGCAAGTTGACAGGCACTTTAGAGCCTTTTCTCCATGTACTTCTTAAATTTCCCTGCATGGCCACGGGATTCACGCAGCTCGGGAACCACATCTGTCAACCTGAGGCGTGAGTTCTGTGGTCATTGCTCTAGCTGATTACTTGACAGCATGGAAAACAAACCAAAATAAGAACATGTTGATTACATCAGCTAACAGATTGATGGAGACTGTTCTACTTAAAAAGCTACTTCAGAAATTAATTCAGAAATTCCTGAAGGTGTGTAAGTGTTACCCTGGATGGTGAGGGAAATACATTTTTCACTGGCCATTCTCAGCTGTTGCATCCAATTCAACAGTAATTACAGTGAATTAATCTGCTCTATAAAAAAATGACATATATTATTTAAATACATTTTTGTGTTGCTTCTGGTCAGGTTTTTCTCACAGTATACTGTGATTGTTCAGTTACACATTAAATCAAGTCATCAACCATAACAGTTTCATTCTCATCAGTCATTCCACTGGTTCAATTTGCTTTCAGTCCCTGAATATGACTAATTTAATTTTTCAGTCTGAGACTTTGGGGGTGAATTTCTGCAGAGGTTTTCTCACTTGCACCACTTACACTGTTTGTCAGGGATTCCGCAGCTCTTCCGCCAAACTTGCATAAGATTTAGTACACCCCTTTACAATTACATTTAAAATCTGCTTAATTTTATATATTATCTATGTACACACTTCATTTATTTGTACCAGTTACTGATACAAAAGTCTATAGATTTGTGACTAAAACACCAATAACTTCCCAATTAATGTACTTTTTAAAATTATGTTCTTGATCATATTTGTCAATGGCATTATATTACTAAATGATAACATTATTTAAATATTTCTTTGTCACTCATATATAACTTTTATTATATTAGTGTAGAGTAAAGATTCAACACCCACTTTGTTAGATTAAACTTAAAATGTAATGTGGCCATGGTCCCTTTAAGGATCCCAGCTTAAAATGCATCATTAATGACATCAGCAGACCCGCTCCATCTCATTGAGCCGGGTAACACGCTGGGTGGGCTTAATAGGCCCCATTAAGGTAAGTTCATTTTCAACAGCAGGATGGAGCCAACAGCAGGATCGTGACCCGCCATGGACACTGCCCGCACCAGACCCGCCCAGGTAGGCAAAATTCTGGGCAACATGTTTGCACCAAAGAAAATAATTGGAATTTTGAGCTACATATACCTTAATTCCCGACAGCCCAAAATATAATCTACTAGGAATTTTGAGCATTAACGCAAATATTTGGAGACATTAATCTTCTGGTTAACAGAAGCTCTGCTGTTAAATGATTTTTTTCCACAAGTAAAGTATAATATTGAAGTATAAATTGAGTCTAATTAAATTGGCTTTATTCAGAGCAAGAAAATTCTGTCTCAGTTCTGCAGTATTAACATGCAATTTGTGTGTTAACTAAAATTAATTGTTCATTTGTTATAGTCTCAGGTGACTGCAGTAGATATATCTCAGTTACCTGGATGTAAGAACATCAAATATGTTTACCTCAGTTAATGGGCAATATGTCTGGTTCCACTCTTATCTATTAGAGAGCAATTAATCTCTGCACCTTTCTAAAATTCTCCAGTGACAGTTCCATCACAAAGTATCACAAGATTAACATTTTGGACATCAAACACACAGCCAGAAATTGAACATGATTATCTCATGCATGTCCATACAAATAACTACAATACTGCAATTTAATTATTGATTACTGATTAGGGGTGAGAATTCCAATTTTGATATATCTTTAAATAAGTGCTTTAAATAAACTGTGGTCGAAAAAATTGAACTTTATGGCCTAGAAATTCACTGGTGCCTCGTTTAGGGCGCCAGTCTCGCCAGGGCGCCAGAAGTACCGCCCCGGAAGGAGTCGCAAACGCCCGCCGGATATTCAGTTTCAGCGCCCCAGATGGAAGCGCAGCGCTGCTCGAGGCGCCCCGCATCCCTCCTTGGGCGCTGCAACTGAAAATCACAGTGCAACGTGCTGCAGCGCCACACGCTGCGGCACGGCGCGCTGCGGTACTGCAGGCCTTCCTCCCTTTCTTAAAGGGGAGGGGCCTGCTGCAGCGCGATCGGCGATTGCGAGTGCCGGCAAAAGAGCCCGGCACCGAGGAGAAGTGACGGGCTCTTGGGACACAGCCGGCACAACGCGGGGGGCGGGGGCTCAGGAGGCCGGGGACGGCGGTGTGAAGAGGTGCTGGCAGGCGGCCAGCAAAAAAAATGGCCGCCCCGCACCTCCGCGCCTCTACTGCCGCAGGTAGGCCCCCCTGAACCAGTTGCAAATTGCGACCGGAGTTAAAGCAGGGGGTGCTACCAAATTTTGCGATCGGGGCGGTAGCGGGGCGCTGCGCACACCGGTGACGTCATCGGTAGCGGCGCAGCGCTAACGGCTAGTGCTGTCATTAGCATCCCGCTAAATTTAGCGGGAGGCGTGGCCAGTGGTGTAAAACCCACTAAGTGCCCTCTTTGGGCGCTAACGGGTGGCGCAGCCCACTGAGTTTCTAGGCCTATATGTTAATTCAGATTTGTTAAGATGTAATATATATTTGTAGAAAAGTATAAAGTCTGAATTAAAAAGAAATAAATTACAAAGAAATTAGGAATAATGTTAATACCCTTTAGATTTTATGATTATTTGCCTTCCTGTTTGTTTTTAACAACTCTGTTTACATAAGAACTTAAGAACATAAGAAATAGGAGCAGCAGTAGGCCATTTGGCCCTTTGAGCCTGCTCCACCATTCAATAAGATCATGGCTGATCTTCTACCTCATCTCCACTTTCCTGAACTATCCCCATATCCCTTGATTTCCTTAATATTCCAAAATCTATCGATCTCTATCTTGAATATACTCAACGACTGAGCCTCCACAGCCCACTGGGGTAGAGAATTCCAAAGATTCACCATCCTCTGAGTGAAGAAATTCCTCCTCATCTCAGTCCTAAATGGCCATCCCCTTATTCTGAGACTGTGACCCCTGGTTCTAGACTCCCCAGCCAGGGGAAACATCCTCCCTGCATCTACCCTGTCAAGTCCTGTAAGAGTTTTGTATGTTTCAATGAGATCACCTCTCATTCTTCTGAACTCTAGACAATATGGCCTAGAAATTGGGTATAGCCCCGCTTGAGGCGTTAGAACTGGCGCTGCGCAAAGTTTACAGCCAGACGAAACTTATCGCCGCCTGGCGCGATATTGGGTTGCATCGCCCCTAAAAGGGATTGAGGCACGAATTCAGGTGTTACACGGGACTCCTAAGGCGCTAATCTTCTGGCGCAACCCAATATCGGAGCGGACGGGCGCAGCGCAGGTGCTCTCTATGACTGATGACCACGAGACTTCCAGACACTGGCCAGCTCTTAAAGGGGTGGGTCAGTCAGCTTCAGCATGCACACTCTTCGCCTTGCAGGCCTCAGAATCGGCGCAGGCCCTTCTCTGGCGCTAAAAACTTGGACCAGATGGAGAAGGTGAGACAGAGAGCAGAGCGCTTCACCCATGAGGCTCTGGAGCAATTGGTGGCCGCAGTGGAGCGCCGGCGAGATGTTCCCTACCCAGACAATGGCACGAGGCTGAATCATAAGGACTACCGACGAGCTTGGAGGGATGTATGCCAGAGGGTCAACTCCAGCAGCATGGTGACCAGGAGCCCTGTCCAATGCAGAAAGAAATTAAACGACCTCACTCGGGTCGTGAGGGTGAGTGTTGTCTCTGCAAACTTTAGCATCCCTTCATTTGCACCTGACTTTATGGCTACAGGGTGGGCTGTGCCCCATTGGCCATCTGCCAGCAAGCACCCATGGCCCTTTCTGGGCACACACATGCACATTTGACTCAAGGCGTCATGTAAGGGCTCTTACACCATGGGGGGCATGAGATGATTACTCAGGGCATCATGTAACATAACTTCCCCTCCTTTCCCCTGCAGTCCAAGCTGGCGAGGATTGGCAAAGACCAGCTTCGCACCGGTGGAGGATCGCCACAAGTGGTCACTCTCACGGATCTCGAGGAGAGAGTCCACCAGATTCTTGGAGGACGCCTGAGTGGTCCTGCGACCACTGCAGCTGCCGACCCCATTGTCGACAGCGATGGTAAGGCTCTCACCTATTACAACTGTCTCCTTCCACTTGTTCCCCCCGCCAGCATGCTTTCTCACTGTGGACCCATGTCATAGCCTTGCCGCAATCTGGCATCCCTTGCTGCCAAGCTGTCCTTTTGCTAAAGCCACTCTTCCACCTCCCTACTTTCAGATGCTGCATCACCAGCTCGGGAGCCGGGCCCTCAAGCTGCCAGTGCCAGTGCCTCCGAAGGCTCAATGAGAAAATTACTGTCCAACAGAAGGTCAGCAACTCTCTTCAGCAACGATCAGAATGGCCAGGTCAAATGGCTGCAGCTTTTATACTAGTGCTGTCCCCTTTAAATAGCGCCCCCCGAGTCCGAGAAGGGTCTGGGAATGCTCCATCCAACTGTCACTAATAGCATCAGGCGAAAAGGTTGCGGGCACCACCGAATATCCGGTCCGGGGCGCCAAAAAGGCGTTGCACACTGAAATGACGTCATGATCTGCCTGCGCCCGCGGGCGAGCGAAAAGAGTTAGCGCCAGCGCTAAAAGGATACTCAATATGGGAGGTGGCGCTATATTCACTGCGCCTGCCCTAAAATTGGGTAACGCCCCATTTCTCGGGCTCTTTAGGCGCTAATCGCTGGCGCTACCAACTGAATTTCTAGGCCACTAGGCCTAGTCTACTCAATCTCTCCTCATAGGACAATCCCCCCATCCCAGGAATCAGTCTGATGAACCTTTGTTGCACTCCGTCTATGGCAAGTGTATCATAGAAACATGGGGGAGAAATTCGGTATCGCCCCATTTGGGGCGCAAATCTTGGCCGGGCGCAAAGTTCTGCGCTTGGCGCAAATTATCGCCACCTACTGCGAAATTGGTCTGTTTCGCCCCTGGAGCCGATTGCAGCGCTAAATCAGGTGCTGCACGACTCTCTTAAGGCGCTAACTCAGAGGGCGGGCGCAGCGCAGGTGCTGTCAGTTAGCGATTGCACACAGACACGCGAGCGCCGGTCAGCTTTTAAAGGGGAGGGTCGATCTTGATTTGCAGCCGCACCCTACGCATCGGAGCCCTGAATCTTGGCCTGGGCAGACCTGTTGCCAAATCCTGCAGCCAAGGACCATAGAGGAGGCCAGGGAGCGAGCGCAGCGTTTCAGCGAGGGGGCCTTGGAGGCTCTGGTTGGCGCGGTGGAGCGCAGGCGATCTCTCCTGTACCCGGAGAGTGGCAGGAGGCCTCTGCCCAGCGAGTACCAAAAAGCTTGGAGGGAGGTGGCTCACAGAGTGACCTCCAGCAGCATGGTGCCTAGACCCCTGTGCAATGCAGGAAGAAGTTCAGCGACTTCACTCGGGTCGTCAGGGTGAGTGCCTTTTTCAGAAACATCTTCATCCCTCCATCTCGACCTCGCTTTATGGCCAAAGGGTCTTGAAAGCCCCAATGCCCAGCACTCCTCCAACAACTTTGGCCCTTTCAGGAAACTCACATGCATATTCAGCACTTTGCCTACAGTAAGGGCTATTCGACCATGGGAGGAATTTCAGCCAAGATCATGGCTGCATGCAGTAAGGGCTATTCGACCATGGGAGGCATTTCAGCCAAGATCATGGCTGCACACAGTAAGGGCTATTCGAGCATGGGAGGCATTTCAGCCAAGATCATGGCTGCATCTTTACTCAGACCCCGTCCTTTTTCTTGCAGGGCAAGCTGGCACATAATAGGAGACAGCAGTAATGGACCTGGGGAGGCCGGCCTCGCCTTCAAGCCCTGACCGATCTGGAGCAGCAAGTCCACCGGATTGTGGCAAGCCGGATGCTTGGCCCCGTCGCCACTGGAGACGCCGACCCCGTTCTGGCCAGCAATGGTAAGGTCATCACCTTTTTGACCTCTCTCCTTCCACTTGTTCCTCACAACAGCATCCTTTGACACTCTCGATCCAAATCAGTACATTGCTGCACTCATTCCTCCCTTGCTGCCACCCTGCCCTCACGCTAAAGCCACTCTTGTACCTCCCTGCTTTCAGATGCTGATTCACCAGGTGAGGAGACAGGCCCTCAAGCTGCCACTGGGAGTGAATCTAAAGGCGAGGAGGAAGAGGAAGCCGGACCATCAGCGCAACCCTCTGCCGAGGCAGCCCATGGCCATACTGGGGACAGTCCTTCCCTGGAGGGGAGCGGGGGGGAATGGTCTGATGAGGGTGAAGCTCCAGGACCCAGCGGGCTGCAGCAACATGAGGCGGGTAGGGAAGCTCGGGGGCCTTCTCCCCGGAGGGAGATTATGGCCTCCAGTCCTGCTACAGTGAGCGCAGAAGAGGTGCGGCTCCTCGCTGAAATGAGCACCCAGGCGGAGCAAAGGCACACTGAGCTCATGGCTGCAGTGGCAAGGATGCCCGAATCCATTGAGTCACTGGCAAGGAGTGTCCAGGACTTCAGTGCAGCACAGGCATCTGCCACGCAAATGCTAAGTGCTGCAATGCAGTCAGTGGGTGGTCTCATACAGACGCAGATTGAGGCCATGCGAGTACTAACTGCTGCCACCCTCGCTGGATCGGGCAGATTTCCCCAGGGCTCTCACCGCGCCGCAGCAGGCCAGCACTCTGTGCTCCCGCAGATTGCTGCGCATGCTGAAGTGCTGCCCCGTGGGAGTGCCAGTGCGTCGGTCGAGTGGGGAGTTGCTGTCCTCTCTCAGGATGACAGCATTCCTGCTGCCAGCACTGTCACTTCTCCACTGCAGTTGCCATCACCTTTAGGACAGACTGCTGCCGCCCATGCAGAGTGGTAGCAGTCAGCAGCCGGGCCCTCCAGGCCCAGAGCTGGTCCAGGCCGTCTCTCAAGGGCATCTTCAGTCTCAGTTTCTGACACTCAGCAGCCTTCCCCCAGCCTTGCTGCAGCCACTGGGGTCCCAGTGCGGCGGAGCTGCAGGGTGGGAAGGGGGCAATTTCGCAAGGGAAGCAGATCACCCTCAAAGGGCATAAAGTAGAAGGTGTGGCAATATGTGGATCATTGATTTTTGAAGGCCGAGGATCGTGGTCATATTTTTGTTACTGTTTTGGACATTGTCTCCAGGTTGTGAGAGCCAGTTATGTGATTGACTGTTTCTTTGTGTGTTTCTTTCTATTACTTTGTCATGCGGGAAGGATATACAGTTTTGTTAATAAAGAAGTGTCTTAATTCAAAATGTGCATGTTTGCTCTTTGTACTCATTGTTGCCTTGACCGGCTTAGGGGTTGCGGCATGGTTCCATTCAGGTTCTTTGAATGACAGAAGCCATTCCCTCAGAGGGGGCCTAGAAGCGACTTGCTATAAGCCTTTGACGGATGGCCCTTGCACTTTGTGCCTCCCTCCCGTTTTGGTGCTGCTGCTCCTCCTCCTCCTCCTCCTCCTCCTCCTCCTCCTCCTCCTCCTCTGCTGCTGGTGCTTCAAGGCCCACTGGCATTGGCTGGGTCCTGAGGATTGCCAGGTTATGCAGCATGCAGCATGTAGTGTATGTAACTGTTCTACCTTTAAGAGAACTATTGTATGTAACTGTCCACCTTTAAGAGAACTATTTTAGGTGTGGCACTACTTTATCCTGGCTGCTGTATACTGTAATACCGACGGTGACCACACCGGTATATAAGTGCTGTGGCAGAATTTATTGGGCAGATTCGCCCTGACCTTCGAATAGTAAAGTCCTGTTTAAGTTACTCTTGTAGTCTGTGTATTACTTCGCTATACAACCCACAGACTTTACAGTGGCGACGAGTTCGATCTTACCCTGCGGCAACAATACTTCTGAAGAAGTAAACGAGCGTCGAGAAGAGGCACCCGCCCTCGTCGTTTTGCTGAGAGAAAACTCGAGTCTGCAGACCAAGAAAGGAGGAAGATTTCAAACACGAAGTCTTCCATCAGCAACAGGCACGGATTGTCCCTTCTGCCACGGTGGTGAGTGAGCCGATCAACACGAGAAGCAAGTCGGCCACGGTGACTGTGAGTAAAGGGAAAATAGAAACAAATAAACGGAGGATAAGGGCGGTGCACTCGACCACGGTTGAGGGGGAAAGGAGCCAGACAGAAGTCGGGCCCAGAGGTGCTGAGACTGGGGCAGCGTGGAGCAGAAGCCGCGGTACAAGCGGGCTGGGGAGCGTCGTGAGACGACTAGACCGCGACGGCGAAAAAGGCCGGACAAATACCGCGACCACGAGGCGCTGCGACCGGGATCGTAAGGCGCGGGAAGATATAAACATAAATAAGCCACGGAGAACTCAGCCACAGCCGGGGAGGAAAGCACCGGACTGCGAGAAGCTGGGAGGCGCGATTGGGGTGAAAAAGGCCAGACAGTGACTGAGGCCATGAAGCGCTGCGACCGGATCGTAAGGCGCGGGAAGAGATAAAAATAAATAAACCGCGGAGAACGCAGCCGCAGCCGGGGAGGAAGCACCGGACTGCGAGAGGTTGGGAGGAGCGATTGGGTGAAAAAGGTCGGACAGTGACCGAGGCCACGAAGCGCTGCGACCGGGATCGTAAGGCGCGGGAAGAGATAAAATAAATAAATCGCGGAGAACTCAGCCGCAGCCGGGGAGGGAAGCACCGGACTGCGAGAGGGCTGGGAGGCGCGATTGAGAGCCGTGCGAGTGGGAGAGACAGAGCCCGAGCGAGAGCCGCGCGAACGGGAGAGACAGAGCCCGAGAGAGAGCGAGCGAGAGCGGCGCGAGCGGGAGAGACAGAGCCCGAGGAAGACTGAGTGAGATCCAGCCCAGCGGCTGAAACTGTTCGCCGTCAACGGGTTGTACCCAGCACCGGAGAGACAGAGCCCGAGCGAGGGAGACTGAGTGAGATCCAGCCAGTGGCTGAGACCGTTCGCCGTCAACGGGTTGTACCCAGAGCCGGTTGCCTGGCCGAGAGAAGGGAACGCGCTGAAGCCGAAGAGCAGGCTGCGAACCCCGAAAGCCAGCGGCCGTCGCCCGAGGGAAAAGCTTAACCCTCCCGCCAGGGGAAGAAAAGCGGGAACCGCCATCTTGAAAGGGGCGGGGGAAAGAAGATAAGCGCGGGGAAACCGCCATCGTGGAAAAAAAAATTTAAAAATTTAAAAAAAAAAGAGTTAAAGAAATATTTCGTTGTTGTTTATCAGGGAGGTGAAGATGCCTAAGCGTGGTAACATCAATGATTTCGATTCCGAGGTAGAAGATTGGGCCACGTATGTAGAACGCATTGAGATATATTGTGAGGCCAATAAAATAGAGGATGATGATAAAGCTATAACCTTGCTAAACTCGATGGGGACGAAGACATACGGGCTATTGAAGCATCCTCTAGCACCAGTTAAACCGGCAGATCAAACCTTCGATAATATTGTTGCTGTTCTGAAGGATCACTTGAACCCCACACCGCTGATGTTGGCGGAACGATTCAAATTTTATGCGAGAACGCAACGGAAAGAGGAAAGCAACGCGGAATACTTGGTCGAACTGCGTAGGCTAGCGAAATACTGCCAGTTTGGAGGAAATCTGACAGAGGCATTGCGAGACAAGTTCGTGTGCGGGTTGTCGAAGGAAGGAACGCAAAAGCGACTGCTCGAAGAGAACGACCTTACACTGGATAGGGCTGTCCTTATTGCAGCATCACACGAAGCCGCAGCGAAAGGAACTGCGGAAATGCAGCTGAAGGCAGCGGTCCTCAGTGTGGATCAAATTACTTCGGGTGCAACGAAATGTTATCGTTGTAGGAAGACAACACACGACCAGAACCAATGCTGGTTTAAAAACCAGGACTGTAGGAAATGTGGCAAACTGGGTCACATAGCCAAAGTATGCCGGTCAGGGAAGAAGACCAACAACCAAAAAAAAAAGCCATCACAGGAAAAGTACAACAAAGTACACAAGGTGGTTGAGAAGAGTTCAGATGAACAGAATTCGGATTCAGACCCAAGCGGCCAGGAACTGGGTAGTCTGAGAATTCATAATGTGAGTAAGGAAGCTGACCTACAAACTATCTGGATTATGCTAAAAATAGCCGGAGTCCAAGTGAGAATGGAATTGGACACTGGATCAGCCCTATCAGTCATAAATCGAAGGGATTACAACCGGCTATTCTCACATATACCCTTGAGAGATACCAAGTTCGTATTGCAGACATACACGGGGCATAAAGCATACCCCATGGGAAAGATAAGAGTCAAGGTGAGAGACAGGGGCAAAGAACACCCCGGAATGGACTTATACGTACTACCTGAGGGAGGACCACCACTTCTAGGACGGGAGTGGATCAAGAAAATAGACATGGAATGGCACTACCTCAAAGCAATAACGAGTGAGGACTCGGGGCAGACAATCAGCTCAGACTCTGAAACGGATGACGATAAGACCAGCCCAAGCATGAAAGACAAGTCTAAAATGAACTTGCTGACTAAGGTTGGTAGAACGAATGTGGGCATAAAGGCTTATGCTCCAGAGGAGAACAAAGTTTCAGAACGGAATTCCTCTGAACAACAACAACATAGCTTGACAGAGAATTCTGAGTCTGTTCAAGTTACAGGCATATATATTACTGAGGAACATCGAGCTCGAATGCAAACTTATTTCAGATTACGACAGCAATTAGAACAATTGAATTGCCGTCTCGAGCAAGAGATGAAAGCAATGAAGAAGTTCTATGATACCGAATGGGAGAATCTGGAAAGACAACAGAAGCAGCTGGGGAAGAAAAGGGAGCAGGAGCACACAAACCGTCTGCACGAGGAGGCCAAACGAATCAAAGCTGATTCAGCTTCTGAAGGGGCGTGCTCCAATCCGGTGGAACAAGATGTGCCGCAACTGAAGGCGCTGGTTAGCAGGTTGCAGGCAGAAAAAGCTGAGTTGGTCGACAAGACTTCCGAGCTCCTACTGAAGTTGGGTGCAGCATCACCGGACGATTCATTTGTGGAAATTCGAATGATGGGGGCTGCGGATGATGGTGAAGTAGAAGCAGCAAAGGAGCCCCAGGACAAGGTTCTAAACAGCCCTGCAGCTAATGGAAAAGGGATGATGGCAGAAGAGTTAACAGTCAGCCAACTCATTCATATGCTGAGGGATAAAACTCTAAAATGGGAAAAACTTAAATACGAGCCTCAATCTTCAAAGGGAAGGGAGCTCTCAAAAGTCATTGGAAGAGCTGAGGTGGCAACCCAGACTGAGAAGTCTGCAGCAGAACAGCCCTTGGATGCCAAAATGTAGAACAACAGAATACTGAAACAGTTACTTCAGTAGAGGGATTGAATAGTCCGATCAATCAATCTCCGAATGAAGTTGAAGTATTGAAATCACAAATGAGGACATTAGTAAAAGACTTGCAGGAAGCCCAGAAAAAGCGGGATGAATCTGAATGCATGATGAAGTCTCTTCAGGACAGATGTCGGGATTTGGAACAAAAGTCGGCTAACGTCCAGCTGGGTAAGGAGGAAATAGAAGACCCTCTCGCTGGCCTAGCTCAGGACGACACCGAATAGTACCATGATCTGTTGAGTGACACTGAATATTACGAGGACCTGGTCTGCCCAGCTTGTGCCGAGAACTCCCAAAGTGCCGAAATCAGGATGAATCACTTAAAGTCTAAGGGCTAGATTTTCAGTTGCTTGCGCCAGCAGTTAGCGCCTTAAGAGAAGTGATTTCCGGGCGCTATGCGTGTAGCGCCCGGGCGCAGCGCAGTTTGCGCCCCGCCCCAAATTAAGTTGCCCGTTAGCGCCGGCGCAAAGTTTAGCGCCCGCCCGGATGCGCGTGCAGAAAATGACGTCACATCCTCGTGCAACGCCCTTTGGCCGCCCCGATTGCAAACTTCAGTCGGACCGCCCCATTGTGCGGCGGGCGGCCGGAGCGTTTGGAAAAAGGAACGCAACACAACCAGCGCGGGCCCCGGGGGGCGCTAATTAAAGGGAACGTCCTCTCCAGTATAAAGGCCATCCTTTTTTCTGAAAACAGTCTTGTGCAACGCATTTCTGGAGACACAACAAGGAGGATAGCTAACTGGTTTCAAGCAGCAAGAGCCAGGTATTTTTGGACTCAGGCAATAGCGCTGCAAGTGGCCATTTGGAAATTAGACTGTTTGCCAGGATTTGATGGGGGTTGCATGGGGTGCCAACGCGGAGCTGCAGCTCCATGTCCGTAGGGCTCGCAGACGCATTGTGAGAGGGGCAGCCCTGGCTAGAGGCAGAGGGGGCTACAGGCGTCGGCCACGTAGGCCTTACCCAGTCAGGCTATACCGCCAGCAGCGCTCCTACCTAAACATGAGTGCCGCGCGATGTGTTAAAAGGCTCCGATTCCGAAAGGGGGTGATTGCAGAGATCTGCCACCTGCTTCGCCGAGATCTGCGGCCAAAGCTCAGGTGCAGGACGTCTCTGTCGGTGGAAGTGAAGGTGACGGTGGCATTGAACTTCTATGCCACCGGCTCCTTCCAATACGCTGCTGGGGACATAGCAAACATCTCCCAGTACGGCGCGCATCGCTGCATCCGCCAGGTGACCGAAGCACTGTTCAGAAGGAGAAGCCAATTCATCTCCTTCCCCATGGCCCTGGAGAGCCAGCATCAGCGCGCATTGGGATTTTCCAGACTCGGGGAATTCCCCTTGGTGCAGGGCGCCATTGACTACGCATGTGGCTTTGCGGGCCCCTCTGGAGCATGGCGAGCAGTATCGCAACAGGAAGGGCTACCATTCTCTGAATGTGCAGCTGGTCTGTGACCACAAGCAGCGCATCATGGCAGTCAATGCCAGCTTCCCAGGCAGCAGCCACGATGCCTTTATCCTGCGGCAGAGTACTGTGCATGACATGTTCCAGGCACAGCCTCCCCCAAGAGGATGGCTACTCGGGGACAAAGGCTATCCTTTGTGCACCTGGCTCATGACCCCGCTCCGCGCGCCCAGGACCGCTGCTGAAGAGGCCTACAACGAGAGCCATCAAACCACCCGCAACATCATCGAGCTAACTATTGGGGTCCTCAAGCAGCGGTTCCGCTGCCTTGATCGCTCCGGAGGAGCTCTCCAGTATTCGCCGGACCGGGTCTCCCAATTTGTGGTGGTTTGCTGCATGCTACACAACCTGGCTATCCGCAGGACTCAGGCACTGCCACCTGACGTTGGACCAGCACCTCAGGAGGAGGAGCAGGAGGAGCATGAGGAGGAGGAGGAGGAGGAGGAGGAGGAGCAGGAGTACGTTCCCAGGAGGGAGCGACCAGGGCCAAGGGCCGCACGACGCCACCTTATTACACGGTACTTCTAAGCCCCCTGTCAGGGAATGGCCAGGGGCCATGAGGGAAGATGAATGCAGCCGCTCCGCAAGCCCTCAGCCGGCGAAGCCAACAAACACTAAGAAGAACAACCATGGAGACTGCATGAATAAAGATAATTTTTTATTAAACAAAAATGAAAAGCCCTTCCCACATGAATCCCCAAAAACAATAAACGGGCCCCACAAAAAGCCCAACAAACGACTCACTCCCACAAACTGGGGAGGAGCCACTCCACCTTTATTGAAACCGGGCCTCAACGTCGGCCTAACGCAAAAAAAAAGCCCTCCAAAAGCACAACCATGGGCAAAATAAAGATGGCCACCGTCATATTAAAGGAAAGCTGGCCACACCCTCTACTGAGTGGCCCGTGAGGGCGAGACCTTGGCCAGCATTTTGCCTCCCCTGCCCTGCCTGCTGCTCCTTCGCAAGCTCTGCCCAGTGGCTGCTGCGAGGCTGGGGGAAGGCGCCTGAGGCTCAGATGCCCTTCCGCCAGATGCCGCTGGGGGGCGGCCTACACGGCTTTTGGGCCTCGAGGGGCCGTCTCCTGAGTGGCGCACCTGAGCCTGGCCACCATCAGCTGCAGCCGCTTGCCCTTGACGCCCCAGAGGGGGAATGGTGGCGACGGATGGCGCAATGTGGGCCAGCTGGCGTCTGGGATGCGCTGGCTGGTGCTGTGGCGCGGTGGCACTCGGCCGGGCCCGCACTGCAGGATCCGCAGCAATCAGCCGACGGCCGGCTTGCTGGGATGGTCCAGCGCGGCGCCTGCCCTGGCGATGCCTGCCTGAGACAGCGCGTGTGGCAGCAGTGAGTGGCCCTGTGGTCCTGGTGTGCGCGCGCATCACATCCGCCAGGGTCTTGACGGCATCAGTTAGCATGCGGCCAGTCGCGGCAGTTGCTGCCCCGAACTCGCGCACACTGGTCGCCAGCGACTCGATGGCCTCAGGCATGCGCCCCACCACGCTCATGAGCTCCGTGTGGCGCCGGTCCGAGTCGTCGGCCATCTGATCGAGCTTCCGCACCTCCTCCGAAGTGAAGGTGTCCGGACTGGAGTCGCGACTCTCCCGCTGGGGAGGAGGGGGCCGAACTAGGGGACCCTTGCCGCGTTGGTGACGGCGAGTGTGCCGAGCAGCAGCACTCCCCTCTGATCCTTCCCCCCTTTGGGGGGAAGGCCGCGGGCCACGCGCACGGCTGCTGGGTGGCTGGACGCCACTGGTCCCAGAAGCTGCATTGCCCTGCGACAGTTCCTCCAGGCACTCGTCCAGTGAGGAGGTGTCGAGCATTTCCTCCTCTCCTGCGGGACGTGACTGTTCCCCCGAAGGTCCGGCTTGCTCCTCCTCCTCCTCCTGGTTGGAGGTGCTGTCACTGGCAGCCTCAGGGTCCTGGTCGTCACCAGCTGAAAGCAGGAATGCACAAGAGTAGCTTCAGAGTGAGGAGACGGCGTCAGCGAGGGAGTTAGGACTGGTGGGATTCAGCGCATTGGTGGGACAGTGGCAAAGGAGGTAGCTCGGATGGGCCAGTGCGACGCGAGAGGGCCAAAAGGCGAGGTCCTTACCATTGCCGGGCAGTGGAGGGTCGGATACACCGCACGCTGTGGGGACAATCACACGTGCTCCCATGAGCACACACACGCGCTCCTCCAGCCGAGTGAGCTTCTGCAGCTTGGCGTGGCCACCCCTGGCACGGGCCTGGCGATTAAACGCTACTTTAGCCTGCAAGAGAAAGGACGGGCTGTAAGTGCGCAGTGAAGCCCTGATGTAGTGTGCACTGCCTCCCATGGTGGAATAGCTTGGCCAAAGTGTAGAGTGCCGAATGGCCATTTGATGCTCATGACTGTCCCAATGCTGCTGGCTGAGGGCTGGCCAAAAGGACTTTCAGGTCCCTTTGCCCATCATGTCAGGTGTACATGCAAGAATGAGGAGGAGACTGGAAAGGCTACTCACCCTCACAATCCTGGTCAGATCGTTGTATTTCTTACGGCATTGTGTGTGGGTCCTGGGGGCCTCGCCGGTGAACGTCACCCTCTGGGCGATCTGCTTCCAGGCTTTGGTGTAGTCGTGGTGGGTTGGATTCCTCCCACTGTCTGGAAACAAGATCTTGCGCCTCACCTCCAGAGCTGTGACCATTATGTCCAGATCACCCTCTGAGAAGCGCAGGGCACGCTGACGGGCCTTCTCTGGCGTTGCCATGACTCCCTGGGGCTGAGCAGTAGTGTTGAGGCCTCTTTGCAAGGCTGCAGTGTGCAGGGCGTGGCAGCAGACCAATTCGTCCCTTCCCCCTTTAAGAGCTGGTCGGCACCACGGGGTCTGCTGTCAGTGCAAAAATGACCGCACCCGTGCTGCGCCCCGCCTGGGCGCTATCCCTCTGGACCGCCGGCTTAGCGCCTAAAGAGAGTAGTGGAACGCCTCTTTTAGCGCTCCACCAACCTCTTAGGGCGAAGCCACTGAATTCCCGGCAACGGGGCGCTACTTTGGGGCGGGCGCTAACTTCGGGCGGGCGCTAAGGTTAGCGCCCCAAAACTGCCTATACTGAAAATCTAGCCCTAAGGAACATAGGGAGATGGTGGCGTTACAGCTGGCAGCTGACAATGGAGCCCCGAGAGTCTCCAAGAAGCAAAAAAGGAAAAGACGAAGCAGAAGATGATCACCATCTGAACCATTATTACCTCTACCCGATCACACACGTGGTCCCCCGAACGGAGCCCAATCAGTTGGGAAGTAGGAAAATTTCCCAAGGCAATCCAACTGTTTTTTTTGTTTGTTTTAAAAAGTCAGCAATGCTGGTTCAGAAGTGATGGAAGTAAAGCTGTTAAGTCTAGGGAAGGACTATGGGATGAGTCCCTCTAGCAAGGTGGCCCGACTACACCACGGAGGCGTGGTCCGGACTGAGTCAAGAAGATCAGAGACTGAATCTGTGAACTTTTTCCCGCAGAGACTGAATCTGTGAACTGTTTCCGCAGAGGCTACCCCTGTGAACTGTTGTAACATGAAGTTGGATATGTTATGATGTTATGTTAATGGGGAATAAGTATGTTGTAAGCTAAAAAGGGAGGATTGTAGTGTATGTAACTGTTCTACCTTTAAGAGAACTATTGTATGTAACCGTCCACCTTTAAGAGAACTATTTTAGGTGTGGCACTACTTTATCCTGGCTGCTGTATACTGTAATACCGACGGTGACCACACCGGTATATAAGTGCTGTGGCAGAATTTATTGGGCAGATTCGCCCTGACCTTCGAATAGTAAAGTCCTGTTTAAGTTACTCTTGTAGTCTGTGTATTACTTCGCTATACAACCCACAGACTTTACACAGCAGACAGCATCAAAGTGGGAGACTCGCTCAGGCGAGAACTGCAGGGCTCCTCGAGAGCGGTCCAGACAGCGGAACCATTGCTTGAGCACTCTGATTGTGTGCTCAACGATGTTCCTGGTAGCTTGATGGCTCTCATTGTATCGTTCTTCTGCAGGGGTACTGGGCGAACGGAGCGGGGTCATCAGCCAGGTGCACAGAGGATAGCTCTTGTCCCCGAGAAGCCAGCCTCCTGGGTGAAGCGGGGCCTCAAAAAGGTCTGCCACAGAAGTCTGGTGCAGGATGAAGGCATCGTGGCTGCTGCATGGAAAGTGGGCATTGACAGCGAGTATCAGCTGTCTGTGGTCACAGACCAACTGGACGTTCAAGGAATGGAAGCCCTTTCGGTTGCGGAAATCCTCGGCATCCTCTTGCGGTGCTCGCAAAGCCACATGAGAGCAGTCAATGGCACCCTGCACCATGGGGAAGCCCGCTATTCTTGCAAAGCCTGTTGCGCGATCTTGCTGCTTGTCGGGGGTCATCGGGAAAGAGATGTAGCCTCGTCTCCTTTTAAAGAGGGCATTTGTGACTTGATGGATGCAACAATGCACCACAAACTGGGAGATATTGGCAATGTCCCCAGTAGCAGATTGAAAGGAGCCGGTGGCATCAAAATTGAGAGCCACTGTTACCTTCACTGCCACCGACAGAGACGTCCTGCTCCTCAGTTGAGGTTGCAGATCTGGCTGGAGGAGGTGGCAGAGCTCAGTGACCAACTCCTTGCTGAATTGCAGCCTTCGCAAACACTGCTCCTCAGACATATTGATTTATGAGAACTGTTGTCAAAAAACCCTGGGACGGTAAGGTCTCCGGTACCGACGCCTGTTGGCCCTCCTTCGCCTGGCCATGATTTTCACTCTATCTCTGCGTCTCTGTGCCCTCTCAATGTGATGGAGAAGCACGACGTGCCCATCCATTGCAGCCCCCATAATATGTGGGCAATCAAAGTTTTGCCGGTGAAAAAGCAAAGCATCTACAAAGTTATTGGCAGAAGCCAAAACTACCTCAGACAGCATTGACTCAATGCAGAAGTCTCTCTTTCTCCCTTTGTCTCTCTGCAAATCTCTCTCTCTCTCTCAGAACGAGTAGTCCAAAAATGGCTACAACACAGAAGACAGGAAGAGCCCCCTTTAAATAGTGCCTCCCCCCCAGCCCCACAGTGACTGGGAAGCATTCCAGTCAACCTGTTGTTGGTAGCGACAGGCGGAAAGCAGGGAGGCGCCACTGAATTTCTGGTCCGGGGCATCCGAAGGGCGTTGCACTCTGGAATGACATCAAGGTCTGCGTGCGCAGGAGAGCGGGTGGTAGGGTTTAGTGCCGCCGCTAAATGTCCGCTCAATTTCGCGAGAGGCGCAGGTCTTGCCGCGCCTGGGCGCTAGTTGGTTAGCGTCCCACTTATCGCCCACTTAAGGCGCTAACGGGTGGGGCTCTGTAGGGGGTGGCGGGTGGCACGTGTGCCCAGTCAGTTATGCCCCTGACTGTCTGTGAGCGGTTCGAATTGCTCCCACGCCCCTGGGTTCTAGACACCGGACTTAGGTAGAGGTGGCGATACAGAAAACTCGAGTAGACAAGTGGTTTGGTGTAGGAAAACCAAGATTTTATTGAAACAGAAATAAAACACAGTCTTATGAGAAAAGTACTGGTAGACAATTACAGGCATAAACAATAATTATACTTATACAGGGAATGGGGAACACATGGCACATTGAGGGAAAAACAACTACATTAACAATCCCCTTATCCTTATCCCACCCCCTAAACCTAACTAGATTAAGCTATCAAGGGCCAAAATTCATGCTCACCAATCCAAAGCCTGTTGCTTTTACGGATGCGAGTTTTGAGGTTTGGTCTTCTATCCTTTTAGGTATCCCGTCACCACGTGGTCTCAGGGCGCGGTGCTGGAGCTGCTGCTGTGACACACCTTTCTTCTCCTCAGCTACCGTCGTCGTCTCGTCGCGATGGGTTATCTTCTTCTTCTCCCTCGGGCGGTCGTCAGCGGTAATGTTGTGTCTATAGGACGGTTGGCAGTCTTAACTGACTAGATTTTACTACCCAAGCGTCAAACGCCAGCATATTCGTTGTGGCATGGACACCTGCGTTTATTCACAGTATTCAACAAGATTCTTCCCCCCAAACGCCAGCTTATAACTAGGCGCTTGGCCTTTATCGATGCGTTTTTCTCTGCCCTGCTCTGCTCTTATCGAGTTGTTACCTTCTTCTTCGTCTCTCCTCATCTCGTTTCATTTCGCCTCATTTCCTCTGCCCTCTCTCGTGGCCCGGGTGTCCTGGGTGACTTTGGACTCAGGTCTCGTTCCCCTCCCCTGCGATTGGTATGGTTGTCCTTGACTGCTGAAAACTTACTACGGGGAGCGAGGAGAGAATCCGCCACGAGGCCAGGGCATGAGTACGGGCGGCGGCAGCCCAAGGCCCGACAAGAGGTCAGAGTCGAGAGCAGAGCACGAGTCAAGAGAGTGATTGCTACAGAGGGCCTACAATTATACCCATTGCTTCATCTCCTATCTGCGCGCCAAATCAGGTCAGTTCGTTGTTTTACTTTTGGCGGGCTGTTTAACATGATTATACCAATCTAAGTTAACTGGTTTTAGATGGCCGTTTATCGCACCTGATGGCCTTAATATCCGGATTTTATTGTCATTAATGCATTCTAATCATCCTGTCCAGCCTTGATGGCTCTCTTGAGCTGTTTCCGATTATTTATGCGGACAAACTAATGGCCTCATGCCTAGGCCTAACTGGATTTGATCTGTCTACGATCTGATGTAATGCATATTCAGTGTAGCTGTCTGGCTTTCAAAACACATTGGGGGAGAATTTGGGTGGAGCCGCAAACGGGGCGCCAAGCTCGCCTGGGCGCCGGATTTAGCGCAGCAATTGGAGCAGTAGCGACCGCTGGAAATTCAGCTTGAGCACCCCAAGTGGGACACAGGGTGAAGCTCGAGGTGCTCCGCGTCCCTCTTAGGGTGCTGAAACTGAATATCGCAGCGCAACGTGCCACAGCGCCACATGCTGCGGCATGGCATGCTGCAGTACTGCAGGCCTTCCTCTCATTCTTACAGAGGAGGGGCCTGCACCAGCGCGATCGGAGATCGCGAGTGTGCCGGCAAAAGAGCCCGGCACCGAGGAGAAGTGCCGGGCTCTCGGAAAACAGCCGGTAATGCCGCGGGGGGCGATCAGGAGGCCGGGGACGGAGGTGCTGGCAGGCGGCCGCCGGAAAAAATGGCCGCCCCGCACCTCCACCTTAATTTGCGCCACTGCCGCCATAGGATGGTCCCGTGAACCGGGCGCCATTTGCGAACGGTGCTACAGAGGCGGTCGCTGCCAAATATCGAGATCGGGGTGGTAGCAGGGCGCTGCGCACACCGATGACGTCATCGGAGGCGGCGCAGCGCAACAGGTTAACGCTGCCATTAGCGCCCCAGCTAAATATCGCGGGAGGTGCAGCCAGTGCTGTTAAAGCCACTGAGTGCCCTCTTTAGGCACTAACTGGTGGTGCAGCCCACCGAATTTCTAGGCCAAAGTCCCTTTTCACAGAAAATGCATTTTAAGTTTCGATTTCCCAAAGCTGCTTGTGCTGCTACAGAGTCCAAGCCTTTTAAAATCTTGCAGGCTTTTGGTCACGAGGTGCAGACGCCATCTTTTGGGTACCCTTTTTAAAATGTCCATGCAGGGTCCCTTTTATTAATACCCTTGGGGGGAATGTGGGAATTTTGCCAATCTTACACTCCCCCCTGTGATACTAAAACTTGCTTGAAGTATCATTCTTACGAGGTGAGCAAAATTTTCTGGCCCTCCATAGTCAACCTTCCCCTGTAATTACCTAACTAATATACCCACGACACATGCACTTCCCATTCCGTGAAAATGTAGTGTACATAAGCATACATAGGATAAATCACAGTCTTTTACACACATCCAAGCATGGAGGGGGTCCAACACCCCTGCACCAATTGCTACACATACATCTTCATTAATCAACGCGTCGCAAAACTTTTACTAAAACAACAAACACAAAAAAAACAATCTTTAATCAAAAATGCAAAGAAAACTGTAGGGGGGCATCTTTTAACTGGTTTATGGTAATTTACCTGGCCAGCAGCCTTTGCCTACGCTCTGACCAATTCCAACCTTTTACCTGGCTTACGGTAATTCACCTGGTCAGGCAGCCTTTTGCTGCGACACTGTAAACTAATTTAAACAGCGGTTTCGAATCGCTACCCCACCTTCCAGTTCTGACTGAAGGACTTATAATTAATGATATAGTAAAATGGACAACTGGTCTGGGTGTGAGAAAGTCAAACTTTATTCAACTAAAAAAACTATAATCAAATTTTAAACTATACCACACGAACACAGTAATTACAGTAAATTGCTTAACAGGGGAAGGCAGACGGCAAAAACGAGGGGTAAGTGGCTACAATGTTAATTTAACAATCTTAGCAATTTCCCCTTAATTACCACCCCCTAACTCCTTACTAGGTTGCCTTGCTGAGGAGTCAGAAACTCTGCTCACCTGTGGTCCAGCGAAGTGAGAGAGAGCAATAGCTTCTCAGGAGCTACCTTTTATATCCTGCCAACTCCTGTTTGGCGCTGAAAAGGTCTGTGTGCAAAACTCGCGCCCAAAAGGTCCAATACACAAAAGAAAGGCTGATTCAAAGTGGTTGGAATGATTTAATGTGTCTACACTCTGGGGCCGAAGTGTACCCGCCCACATCCGGAGTTCACCTGGACTAAAACAAAAGGAATCCAACTGCCGTATTGTCTGAGGGATGGGTGATTCAAACCCATCCATTCCTAAACTGTTGCATATAAAAAGTCCTTTCCACAGCTTCAATGTGCCTCATTGTGTGTGTAGGGAGTTTGAATGGGTTTGGATTTCTGTGTAAACAGAGCCGATTGTTCTGCGGTTAGTCTCAAGTGGGTTAATCCCTTAAGTACATAAACATCCTGCAGTTTCACGTAAACAAACCTTGCCTCTCCACAAAGGGAACCTCCCTGGTTTGATTGACAGGTCTTTCACACAGACACACGACAAGCTGTACAACTCTGGTTCCGGAATTCTAATATCTGACCATTTCCTTTACATTGAATGCAAACTAGATACAGCATTATCCCTAACTGGCAAACCACGAGAATGTGGGAAGCCAGTCTGATCCATGAAGGGACGTCTATGTTATTGAAAATGTCCCACCAGGGTGGAATCACAATATCCAATATTTTAGCCCCTATCTCTACTGTTTTCTGCTCTAGAGTGTAAAAATGTCTCTGTGAAACTATAACGGCTTTGAGTATTTTGGTAAGGTGTTCTGGGAGAGGGGGAATTTCATAGCCAAAATGTGCCACATAATTCTGCAAATTGGTAAAATTCTCCTTCACAGTGAGGTGAACAGTGGTGGGTTCAGGAATGGGGACAATTCGTTCCTGGGCCACTTGAACTTCTGCCTCGAATTTAAAACAGAAACTGCTGTCACTGACCGGACACCAGCTATGCTGTCCATGCTGGTAGTGGGACGCGCCTGTGGTGACACAAAATGTTCCACCTCCTATATATGCTACCTGCGGGGGAACATGGCCTTGTGCCATTGCCTCCATGGTACAATTTATAGGTTTCGCGCCAGCAGCTCTGAACCCGCACTGTGGTTTTGAATAGACATTCACATGCTGGGGACACAGGATTATGTGTGCTCCCCGGCTCCGGCACCCTGAGAGGTCAGTACCTGTCATAGCATGCTCCCACTTTATGACGTAAGGCGGGGCCGCTGTGAAACGAATGTGTGCACCCCCTTGAATGACTGCAATGTTCTCAACCCTGTATACTGGTGCGGGTCGGGCTGTCCTACCCATGACCGGCATCCTAACTACTACTCCCATGATCATGTGGTTGGACCGCCCACAATCCACTGGGACTGGGTAGGCTTCGGAAGCTAGCCGGAGTTGGCACGGGCTTAATGCATTCTCAAACGGATGGAGGGCTGCGAGGTGCTTGTTGCTGATCCAGGAGGGGACTAAACCCTGTTTTAAATCCTCCAGATTATTGCGGCCCTCGCCCAGCAACCATGCCCCGTATAGCACGCACACCTCGTTCTGCGCAGCCTGGTCAGAAGCATTTCTGTCCTCCCTTATGAGGGCATTTACTGTCTTTGCGTGCTTCTCCAACCCACTATAATCTCCTTTAAATGGACCATCACAGCCTGGTCCTCATGTAACTCCGAGCCCACTACTTTGTTCTCATCCATTAATATCTTCCTTAACTGTGTTTTTAAACCATTTATCTGGGTCTGCAGCTCTATGTCATCCAGACTGTTGATGACAGAGGATCCAGTATTAAACGCAGTAAAAACATCATTCCATACACCCCTTCGTTGCCTCCCTACATCACCCAAAAACTCTCGGTGTGAGGTGTACAGTTCGGTTTTGTCGACATTGGCGAAATTGAACTCATAAAACTTCCTGAACATGTCCTTTAATAGGGCCTGGTATAGCTGCTCTGTTTCTTTGGGACACCACTCCCGTAAATGTACCTTGGTGAGATTTAAAATCACGGAGGCTACCGCGTAGTGTACCCCCTGGTACAGCACCTGATCGGTAGGTACTAGTACCAACCCATTCCCTGGTCCCTTGGTGGTGGTGGGGCACCCTTCCCTGTGTATCCTCGCTGCCGGCGCCATGGGCGGGGGCTTACAGGGCCGGGTTACAAGCTCAGTGGCATTGGCTGGGATCGGGGAGAATGGGACTGCGCACGCCTTCAGGCTGGTATCCCACTTCATCCCCTCCCCGGCGTCTTGCCACTGCTGGTGGAAAATGATGGATATGCCTGCGGGGCAGACCCTCTCGGACCCCCACATACAAATCCCTTGGTCCGGCTCCCACCACTTGTCCCAACACACACTTAATCCCCCGTGAGTCACTGTAATCGTCCGGTGGGTATTGTTCCCCAACCTTTCCCACTTGACTGCGGGATTCCTCATAACTTTGCTCAGCTTTCTGAGCCACCACCACCTATCCAGAGGAATGTGTCCCTTGTCTTATGTTCATTAATAAATAGACATTCTTATTATGAACACAGCTAGCTTTTGCTAGACACTTTTATTGAGCACATGTGGACTAGGTACAGTATCTGTAGAGGCTTCCATCTTGACTGCTGCCTTGTGGGTAGCCTAGTGCCTCATGGGTAATGTCATCTTCATATACATACAGCTGGGTAGTGTAGTCTTATATACAGCTCTACACAGCTCTACGGCTCCACCTAGTGTCCACTATAGAATGACATGTTATTGATCATTACATCCCCCTTTCTTTGAGGTTTAACAAAATCAATATCAATCAACTTTCAAGAAAACAATAAAGATAATATCAGTAACACTTTTGTTAGTGCTCTATAAACATAAACATTTTCAAAACAGTCAACACATTTTCAAAGCTTTACATTGTACTCAAAGATTAAGTCTATCAGGCTTTTTTACTTCACGCGTGGATCTTCTCAACACGGGTAAGTCTGATGTGTCTTCATGAGATTGTTCTGGCGGTGAATGACAAGATGCAGTTGCGGCATTGTCATCAATCTGCTCTTGTATAGATCGAGGTCTCCTTGCGATCTTTGCTTGGAGAGGGTTTCAGTGTTTCCTTCACTCTTCATGCCATAACTCTCAATGTAATCAATGCACTCTCGAAAAACTGCTGGCAGCTGGATCCCATCATACAGCATAGTCCTCTCAGCAGCCTCGGCTAATGGAACACCAAAGATTGGCCTGAGGGAAGAAGGAGTATACACCGGAACAGCTTCCTGCTCTGGTGCAGGCTTCTTCTTTATCTTTTTCTCTTTCCACTGCTTAACAACATCTGCTGCGGTTATATCTTTGGACTTTTTCTCCTTGTGTTTTTCATCTTTGTGCTTTTCTTCCTTTGGCTCCTCTTTGACCTTAAAGTCTTTCGGCTGAAAATTCAGTAGCCTTAGCGCCTCATTTGAGGCGCTAGAGGGCCTTGCGCCGGAGTTATGGCCAGTAGTGAAATTCCCTGGGGCCCTAAATCGGTGTTGCTCCGGTAGCGCTGCGCCGGCACCGATGACGTCATCGGTGTGCGCAGCGTCCCGGTTGCCGTGGTAACCTGCCCGAACTCCGAAATTGAGTTGCGGCCGCCTCGCCCGTGGCAGCCGCAACCAACGTTTTGTCAGAGGTGCCTTACTGCAGTTAGTGCCGGCGCATTAAAGGCCCCACGGCGGCCGGCCGCTTTCCCGCCGGCCGCCTGCCCGCAGCTCCCTCCCCGGGCTTCTCTCCCCCCCCCCCGGAACAGATGCAAGCCCGGCACTTGTCCGAGGTGCCGGGCTCATTTTTAAGCAGATTTGCGCGGGCCGCGGCCGGGTGCAGGCAGCTCCTCCTTAACGGAAGGAGGAGGCCTGCACTTCCCCAGCCTGCCGCACCGCATCGGGTGCCGCAGCGCCGGAATTGCAGCGCGAAACGGCAGTTAGCGCCCTTTTCCAGGCGCTAAGACCCTTCAGTAGCGCCGGCAGCCGTTTGGGTGCGGCGCCACTGAATTTTTGGCGCGCGCAGGGGACTTAGCGCCAGCACTAATTTCCGGCGCTAAAGCCCTGGCTAAGCCAAAACCCAATTTCTAGGCCTTTTTCTTTCTTCTTGGATAAACTAGGCTTTTTGAAGACATGGATACCCTTTGGCCTTTTCATCCTTGATGGGCTCTCTGCTTCATCACCTGAGTCATCTGGTCTGCTTATGGCACAGTTTATATGGTAGACCCTCTTGACCAGTTCTAAGTCTTCACAAGCTTTGTCACCTAGTATCAAATCAAGTCTTTCAGCCACAACAGAAAACATGAGATGATGCACTTTGTCTTTGACTGTCACTTTAAGTCTGCATACACCTAAGCTATCTATTTTCTGTCCATTATAGTCCTTCAGTAGTACTGACTTTTTCTGTATTTTGGGCTTTTCTTTCATATTTTTTATGTCACTCATACTGATTAAGTTTGCTTTTGCCCCAGTGACCAGTTTCAATGTAACTAATGCTCCATTTATCTGCAGTGGGATCATCCATTTGTCCACTTTTACTGCATTGACTTTAAGTTCAGCATTGTCCATTTCTGAGGGCTGCACATTTTCTGTATCTTTTTTGATATCGTCACATGACACCATTCTTACAAAAAATGTCTCACTTAAATCAGTGTCCTCAATCACATTAACTTGTTGCCCTTTCGTTGTTTTTACTTTTGAAAAGCATTGTTTGGCAAAGTGATTCTTTCCATTACACTTTGTGCACATTTTTCCAAACGCTGGGCATTGTCTTAACTGGTGTTTGTAACCACAGCGTTTACAATTAAAAATTTCATCCTCCGATTGCTTTTCATTTCTGTTCTGCTCACGTTTCTTCCCCTTGTAGGACACAGCACCGACAGCAGCATTATCACTCATTACAATCGCATCATTATTGATTTCACTGAAAGGCTTCGCATGCTTTCGAGCTAGCTCGCTGGCTTGGCATATTTTCACTGCATTTTCCAAATTTAGTTCGGTTTCTCTCAACAGACATTCCCTGACTTTTTTTATCATGAATACCAAGCACAATCTGGTCACGAATCATGGATGATTTCAGCTCAGAGAAATTACATGTCTGTGCTTTCAGTTTCAGATCAGTTATAAAGCTATCAAAAGTCTCATTTTGTTGCTGTGTCCGAAAACGGAAGATGTATCTTTAGTACGTCTCATTCTTTTTGGGAGATCAATGTGAATCAAATTTTTTTAGCACATCTTCTAATTTTTCTCTGTTCTCCTCTGGATTAAATACAAATGTATTAAATACCTCTATCACCTGTGGGCCTGCAACCGTAAGCAGCAACGCTATCTTCCTTGCCTCTGGCTTCGTACCGAATCCGATGGCTGCAATGTAGAGTTCGAATTGTTGTTTAAAAATCCGCCAATTGTAGTCGACATTTCCCTTGAGATTCAAACACTCTGGTGGCTTCAAATTCTCCATGTCGCTTTTCACAATTTTCAGCAGATCTTCACCATCCTGATACCATCTTATGTTCATTAATAAATAAACATTCTTATTATGAACACAGCTAGCTTTTGCTAGACACTTTTATTGAGCACATGTGGACTAGGTACAGTGTCTGTAGAGGCTTCCATCTTGACTGCTGCCTTGTGGGTAGCCTAGTGCCTCATGGGTAATGTAGTCTTAATATACATACAGCTGGGTAGTGTAGTCTTATATACAGCTCTACACAGCTCTATGGCTCCACCTAGTGTCCACTATAGAATGACATGTTATTGATCATTACAGGACTGCGGCACACTGCTACCTCCGGCGTGGCTGCACCGTCCTGCACTGCTGGTCCCTCGCAGCCCGTGGCTGCTGTCTGAGGACCTCTGTCCTTGGGCCTCCCCATAACTCGAGGGGCCGCCCTTGGTAACTGGAGAGCTTGTGACCATGGCTTTCTCGGCTGGGGCGTCCGTGGGGACCTTCTAGGGACTTTGGCGGGTGGGGCTTTCTTGGCCGATGGGCCTTTAACCCGAACCGCTGTCCCCTCCGGTGTGGCCTGTGGGCTCACCACTACTGCTGGCTGGGGATCTTCCCCCTCAGGCTTGATCTCTCCTGAACCTGGGCTAGGGGCAGATAACTCTTCGCAGCCCGTTGCTGTAGGCTGAGAGTCTCCGCCCCCAGGTCCCAAAACTGGGTCCGGGGCGGGGTCTTCACTCTCGGGTCCCTCCTCGTCTGGATCCCAGAAGAGCGGGGGAGTGTCCCAATCGATGGGCGGGATAGTCCCTCCCTTTAAGCAAGCCACAGCGCCTGCCTGTGCAGTCTGTGAACTCGCTCCTGCTGCAGGCTGAGGATCTTTATCCTCAGACCTTATCCCAACTGGTTGTTTTCCCCTTTCAGGTCGAAACAGTTTGCACTGGTTGATATGAAACCATTTTGTACGCCGGGGCAACTTAGCAGCGTATACCATGGGGCTGGCTTTGTCTACAATGCTGTAGGGCCCCATGTACAATGGTTCCAAACTTCCTACTCGGGCATAGTTCCTCACCATGACCTGATCTCCTACCTCCCACTCGTGGTGCCTTCGGGGTTCGAGCAGCAATCGGTTACTCCGATGCTGCCTTCCCATGTTCCCAGCCGACTGCTCGTGGACCTGCTTAAGGTGCTCAAAGATGTTTCGGGCGAACCTGTCCCGGTTGACCTTCCTTGAGCTGACCCTCCGTGAGCACCGGGGCTAGTACATAGGTGGGGGTCCGCATAACCCTGCCAGTCATCAGCTGGTACGGGGAGTACCCCGTGCTTTTCAACTGGCTGGCCTGGATCCCCATCAGAACCAACGGTAGGACCTCGGCCCATTTACGGGGCGAGTCCACCGTCTCCTTCCTCAACCTTTCTTTCAGGTTCCTGTTCATTCTCTCCACAACCCCAGATGACTGGGGGTTGTGGGCCACGTGCCATTTCCCCTCAATGCCTAGCAGCATAAGGGTATTCTGCATCTCCTGTCCGGTGAAGTGGCTCCCTTGGTCGGACTCCACATACTGTGGTAGTCCCCACCGCGAGAACACTTCCCGGACCAGGATCCTGGCAGTACCCAGAGCTGTGGCTGTTCTGCAGGGGAAGGCCACTACCCATTTGGTGAACATGTCCACCAGGACTAGGCAGTACTTATAGCCTCCCTGGGCGGTGGGTAGGGGCCCGATGTAGTCAACTTGTATTGACTGCCATGGTCCCTCTACCCTCCTGACGTGTCCCATAGGTACCTTCCTTTTGTGGGGGTCAGGGTTGTTAGCAGCGCACACAAGACAGCCTGCACAGAACTCGCGGACATCTTCCCTGAGTCCCGGCCACCATCCTGCCTGCCCCACCCGCTGCCAGCTGGTCTCAGGCCCAGGGTGTCCCACTCCTGGACCCTCATGGGCCAGTTGAAGGAATTCCCTCTGGTGCTGCTGCGGCACAACCCACTGTTCCCCCCGGAACAGCATGCCTTCTTTGAAGGAGAGGGTTGCTGTGCCGTACAAACCCTCTATCCCTTTTCCCTCAGTCACAGCACTGAGGACCGCTTTGAGGACGGGGTCTTGGGCTTGGACCGTCTTAAGGTCCGGGGCTAACGCTAACCCTGCACTCCCTTGGGTCCCGTCCCTACCTCTGACTGCCACCATGGGTCTGGACCCAAATGGGTCCCAGAATGTGCCTGTGCGGGCACCCTCCTTGGCGAGCATGTCAGCCTGCTGGTTGCCCTGGCCGCGGGGTTCTGTGGAGGAATGGGCTTTCACCCTGTGGATGAAAACCTCCCCTTCCTCCTCCACTGCTGCCAGGATCTTTTCCAGCAGGGGTTTTACTGTGAGGGGTCTCCCGTCGGCGGGGCCAGATGGCCAGGTACTCCGTACACGAATTGCACGTAAACATGCTGTCCGAGCAAATCATGTAGGGGGTGGGGAAGATTTCGGGGTGTGTAACGACGTACACCACCGCGAACAGTTCAGCCTGCTGGGCGCTCATGGTGCTGGGGAGCTTAATCGCTAGGGCAATGTTTGCCGCTGGGTCGTAAACTCCACACCCCGTGAGACGCTCGCCAGCAGATACCATGCTGGAACCGTCTACATAGATCTTGCGGCCCGTGGGATGTATCCCGGCCAGTAAACCTATGTTCACTTCCCAAACCCCTTCTATGGAACACCGGTGGGCTGTTCCAGGATATAGCAGATTGGCTGCGAGCTTTGGCTCGCAGAGACCCTTCACTTTAAGATCCATCTGTGAGAGGAGCAAGGTCCAGCGGGCAATGCGGGCACTGCTCACTGTTCCATCCTTGATCCTCCCATCCAGAAGCATCTGGGTGGGTGTGTGATGGGTGAGGAGGGTGATGGGAGAGGTGCCTGTGAAGATCAGCGATCTTTTCACAGCCCAATGTGTGGCCAAAAGATGCCGCTCACAATTGGAATAGCTCCTTTCCACATCTGTGAGTATCCTGAAGGAGTAGACCACCGGCCGCAGCCGGCCGTGCCGCTCTTGGAGCAGCACAGCACTTAGGCTGTCCCCGCTGGCTGCTACCTCCAGGAAGAACACTTTCCTCCCATCTATGGCCCCTAGAGCTGGTGCGGTCTACAAGTCTTTCTTGAGCCTGACGAATGCTGCCTGGCAACCCTCATCCCAAAGCCACTCCACTCCCTTGTGTAGGAGTCGGAGCAGAGGGGCTGCTGTGGCTGCATAGTTCTCAATAAAGTCTCTGCAGTACCCGGTTAGCCCTAAGAACGACCTCACACCCGTTATTGTTTTGGGAACCGGTAACTCTTGTACCGCCTCCCTCCTAGCCTTATCTATGGCCCTTTCTCCAGCGCGGACGGTCAGGCCCAGGAATTTCACCTGCTGCTGGCCGATCTGCGCCTTCTTGGGTTTACCTTAAAACCCTTTTGCCCGAGCAGCTCCAGCAGTTCGGCCAATAGTGGGCCATGCTCCTCTTTCGAATCAGTAAACAGGAACACATCATCCACATACTGTACCAACTGTCTGGGCTGACTGAAATCCTTTAAACTGTTTGCCATGCACTGATGGAAAATGCTGGGGCTGTTGTGGAAGCCCTGGGGCAAGCAGTTCCACGTGTACTGTTGCCCTTTAAACGTAAAGGCAAACTTGTACTGATGCTCCATCCTCAAAGGGATGGACCAAAACCTGTTGGAAATATCCAGCACTGTGAAAGTTGCCGCAGATGCTGGAATACTCCCGATGAGGTCGGCAACTGCTGCTACCATGGGTGTCAAGGCTGGGATGTTACTATTGAGCACCCGATAGTCCACCATGGCCCTCCAGGAATTGTCCGGCTTTCTAACCGGCAACAATGGAGAGTTTACATGGGTGGCTATCGGTCTCAGAACTCCCTGCTGTACTAAAGGGAAATGGCTGCTTCCCTGGGGAAGTTATACTGTTTCTGTGGTCAGGCCATGGGGTCCCCGTCTACGCTGACCTCAAACCCGTTGACCCTCCCGCAGTCGTGTTTGTGTTTGGCAAATGTGGCCAGGTGGGCCTGCACAAATGCTTGGAACTCTTGCGGGGTGTTGCTGACCATAAGCTCGAGGTTATAACCCTCTTTGGGCTTCATGGTGCATAGGGCCCCCTTCCCTTCCTTTCCTGGGATGACTACTATCTCACCGTTCTTTACTGTACCTTCCCCCCACAGGCAATGATTCCTCAAATCTACTAGGATCCCGTGGCCTACAATAAAGTCGTCCCCCAGGATCCCTCTTCCACCCTCCACTTCCCATTTCATCAGGACACAGGTCCACTTGGAGTGGAGCGGTGCAGTCCTAAACGAATGGCGAGCAGGATGGAAAACGAGCCAGCCTGTTCTTTGCCTGTGAACCCCGACAGACTGTATGGGACCCCGTTAGATCGAGGCGAGGTGGTGGGGTTAGCTGAGTAGACCACGGTGCATGATGACTCCGTGTCCAACAGATAGGTCCCCATCACCTTTTCTACCTCCATCTCCAAGAGGGGTCTTTTCCATTCATCATACCGGAGAGAACACAGGTAAACAGGCTGCGCCAGCTCTAGTCATGGCTGTGGGTTGGATGGGGCCGACGGGGTCAGAGCACTGGTAGCGGCTGCTACTCTCCCCTGGCCAGTCAATAAGGACCTCATGGTGTCCAAAAGTGACTCGACCTCTGCGGGAGGGATTCCTGCCCCCGCCTTTTGGGCTGGGGCTGTGGAATTCTTTCCCTTGTTATCTTCCAAGGGTTTTTGCACTCCTTCCGCCAGTGACCATCCTTCCTGCACCCGTAACAATTCGTCTTTGTGTTGGGGGGTTATTCCCTTCCTGGTGCCACTCTTTCCTACCCGGTCCAGGCTTTAGCTCATGCACCTTCCCCTTGGGTGGGTGTACATCAGTTCCCCTACCGCTTTTATAGGCTAGAGTTAGCTGTCTGATCTCCGTAAGTTCGGTGGTGTGGGGGTTCTTGGGGTCGAACCAGACTTCTGCCTTGGCCCGGACCTGTGGCAAGCTGTTCGCCACCAGGCAACGGAGCCAATGGGCCAGGGGAACCCCGTTCAGGAACCCCTGGTTCGGCGCCCCCGGACAGGCCCTCCGGTACACCGGCCATAACCGGTCCGCGAAAGCCTGCGGGGTTTCCCCTGCGAGCTGGACCGTCTTCTCCACACGGGACTTAGGACTTCCCTCATTCATCCCCATGGCCTCCAGAGCTGCATCCCTGAGCTCCTCATACCCGCTCTGCCCCCTCTTGCACTCGTCAGAGAGGGATTGGAGGAGACTACTCTCCAGGAAGAATAGCAGCATCTTGGCCTGCTCAGCACCATCGCAGTCGTTGACGCTGGCTGCCTGCTCTATGTCCCTGAAGTGCATCGAGGGGTCTCCCTTTTCGGACAGCTTCGGGATATGGTTGACCATAGCCCTAAGCTGTTGGGTGCTATAGGGTAATACGAACTGGTTTTGGAGGGGTCCCTCATCGTCGCCATTGACGGGTGGGCCGAACCTCCGATGCCGTGCTGGGTACATCGGTCCCGGCTCCGACCTCTCTGGCGGGGGTTGCTCTACCTCTGCTTCCACCTCTAGCTCCACCCCCCCTTGCTGCCAAACCTCGCTGAAACTTGGCGCTAAGTGTAGTGGTCGTGAGATCTCCTGTCCCTCAACCAGGTCGTTACTGGGCACTACCGGTGACGTTGGAACTGTCCTCCCCTCGTTCCCCATAAAATCCGCCTGACCTGCCTGCGGGCTTCTGAGGCATACCATGCCTCTTGCCTTCCAGAGGGCCTGGCTCAGATTTTCTATCCGCTCTTTACAGGGGCCGTGGTCTGCCTCCTCAAACCCCTGTTCGCTCGCTAGCTTGTACGCGGCCTTTACCTCCTGTACTTTCTCTTCCTGTTCCCTAACCTGCCTTGCCAAGCGGGCGTTCTTCTCCCGCAACCTTAACTCATTTCCCTTGGCCTCGGTGACTTGGCACCGTAGGTATTCCAACTGGGCCTTGTGTTCTCCCATTAAATGCACTCTCTCCTGATTCAGGGCCTGCAAAGATACCAATAACATTTCCCCTGCTAGAGCCTTATCCTGGATCTCCAGTGCTGATTCCCTTAGCTCGACTGCCTGTGCTGCAACGAGCCTGTCCAAAAGCTGGACCTGCTTCTTGAAACACATCAGCCAAACTGCCTTCTCTAAGGACTTCTTGTGTTCCTTTCCTTCTGTCCACTTAGCTGCTGCATCTACCGGATGCCCAGCTCTTAACAGAGTGGTGATCCACTTCTTTATGAGATCCACCTTGCTAAACACACTATCAGAAATCCTTTCCTCCATCATGGTTTACTCATCCAAACCATTGTCTACTGTATCGCAACCCTGTTGCCGGTGTCCTGCCGCGGTCGCCATTTTCTGTAGGGGGTGGCGGGTGACGTATCCGCCTAGTCAGTTATGCCCCTGACTGTCTGTGAGCGGTTCAAATCGCTCCCACGCCCCTGGGTTCTAGACAACAGACTTAGGTACAGGCGGC
Source organism: Somniosus microcephalus (assembly GCF_052327205.1). Lineage (NCBI taxonomy): Eukaryota > Metazoa > Chordata > Chondrichthyes > Squaliformes > Somniosidae > Somniosus > Somniosus microcephalus. Next base: position 82,609,598 of record NC_141001.1, on the reverse strand, counting down.
GATACAGAAAACTCGAGTAGACAAATAGTTTGATGTAAGAAAACCAAGATTTTCTTGAAACAGAATTAAAACACAGTCTTATGAGAAAAGTACTGGTAGACAATTACAGGCATAAACAGTAATTATACTTATATAGGGAATGGGGAACACACGGCACATCGAGGGAAAATGTAAGATTTGCAAAATTTCTACATTTCCCCGAAGGTTGTTATTAATAAACGGGACCCTGCGTGGACATTTTAAATCAAAAAGGGTACTCAAGATGGCGTCCGTGCCTCGTGGCAGAAAGCCTGTGGGATTTTAAAATGGACTCTGCAACGCAGACAGCTTGTGGATCGAAACCAAAGCTGCAGTTTCTGTGAAGAGTGACTTTGTATTTTGAAACCAGACAGGACTTTGAATTATGTATTAGATCGAATTGGAGACAAATCTAAATTCAGTTAGGCCTATAGTTAAGGCCATCAAGCAGTTTACATATATAATCGGAAACAGATTAAGAAAGCCATCGAGGCTGGACAGGCCCATCAAGGAACATTCATGACAAAACAAGTCAATTATCGGGCCGGTAGATGCGATTACCGGCCATCTGAAAAACAGTTACTAGATTGCTACCATTATTTAAAATAGCCCGCCAAGATTAAGACAAAGAACTAACCTGATTTGGCGCACAGATAAGGGTTTTCAAAAAGAGTATAATTGAAGGCCTCGGGTAGCAATCTCTCTCTTTTCTCTCTGCTCTGCTCGGCTCTTCTGCCCCTCGCCCTCATGGCTGTCGCTCTTTCCCTGTCCCGCGCTTACCCCCTGGTCTTTGCCCGTGCCTTTTGCCACTCCATCTGGAAATCGCCCCGGCACTGCATCGGGCGGACACGGACAATTCAGGCCAGGCGAGGCGGGACGCGACGAGGGGAGGAGGGAAGACCAACTGAGGAAGACCAACTGAGGAAGACCAACTGAGGAGACAAACTAAGGGTAGGCTTTGAATCATCGGGCCTTCAGTCTCAGCCAACCTGCGACTATCTTTATGCAAACTCAAACTATTGGCCGAAGACTATCATCCCTGCAAGGTAAAGTACCCAAACAGAGACTTTAACTTTGGGGTACTCGAGCCTGGACAATGCCCTTGCAGCACCTGGAGACCATGTGATGACGGCAGGCTCCAGAGAGCACCAAGAGCGAACCCCGAACCCCACCGCTGTTTTGAGTCCAACAAACCCTTTTGATTGGTGAGCATAAATTCTGGCCCCTCATAGCTTAATCTAGTTAGGTATAGGGGGTGGGATAAGGATAAAGGGATTGTTAAGATAGTTCTTTTCCCTCGATGTGCAGTGTGTTCCCCAGTCCCTGTATAAGTATAGTTATTTGTATTTGCCTGTAATTTTATACACTGGTAACTTCTCGTAAGACTGTATTAACTTTTCCTGTTTAATAAAATCCTGAGTTTTGCTTACATCCAAACCACCTGTCTACTCGAGTCTTTTCTGTATCGCTACCTGTACCTAAGTCCGGTGTCGAGAATCTCAGGGGCGTGGGAGCGATTCGAACCGCTCAAGGGCAGGCAGAGGCATAACTGACTGGGCTCACGCCTACAAAAAACAACTACATTAACAATCCCCTTATCCTTATTCCACCCCCTATACCTAACTAGATTAAGCTATGAGGGGCCAGAATTCATGCTCACCAATCCAAAGCCTGTGGCTATAATGGATGCGAGTTTTGAGGTTTGGTCTTCTATCCTTTTAGGTACCCCGTCACCATGTGGTCTCAGGGCACGGTGCTGGAGCTGCTGCTGTGACACACCTTTCTTCTCCTCAGCTACCGTCGTCGTCTCGTCGCGATGGGTTCTCTTCTTCTTCTCCCTCGGGCGGTCGTCGGCGGGAATGTTGTGTCTATAGGACGGCTGGCAGTCTTTACTGCCTAGATTTTACTACGCAAGCGTCAAACGCCAGTATATTCGTTGTGGCATGGACATCTGCATTTATTCGCAGTGTTCAACAAGATACTTCCCCCCACGCGCCAGCTTATAACTAGGCGCTTGGCCTTTATCGATGCGTTTTTCGCTGCCCTGCTCTGCTCTTATCGAGTTGTTACCTTCTTCTTCGTCTCTCCTCATCTCGTCTCGATTCGCCTCGTTTTGTCTGCCCTCTCTCATGGTCCGGGTGTCCTAGGTGACTTTGGACTCAGGTCTCGTTCCCCTCCCCTACGATTGGTATGGCTGTCCTTGATTGCTGAAAACTTACTGAGGGGAGTGAGGAGAGAACCCGCCATGACGCCAGGGCATGAGTACGGGCGGCGGCAGCCCATGGCCCGACAAGAGGTCAGAGTCGAGAGCAGAGCAAGAGTCAAGAGAGTGATTGCTACAGAGGGCCTACAATTATACCCATTGCTTCATCTCCTATCTGCGCGCCAAATCAGGTCAGTTCATTGTTTTGCTTTTGGCGGGCTGTTTAACATGATTATACCAATCTAAGTTAACTGGTTTTAGATGACCGTTTACCGCACCTGATGGCCTTAATGTCTGGATTGTATCATCATTAATGCATTCAAATTGGCCTGTCCAGCCTTGATGGCTCGCTTGAGCTGTTTCCGATTATTTATGCTGACAAACTAATGGCTTCATGCCTAGGCCTAACTGGGTTTGATCTGTCTATGATCTGACGTAATGCATATTCAGTGTAGCTGTCTGGCTTTCAAAACACAATGTCCCCTTTCACAGAAAATGCATTTTAAGTTTGATTTTCCAAAGCTGCTTGTGCTGCTACAGAGTCCAAGCCTTTTAAAATCTTGCAGGCTTTTGTTCACGAGGTGCAAACGCCATCTTTTGGGTACCTTTTTTAAAATGTCCATGCAGGGTCCCTTTTATTAATAACCTTGGGGGGAATGTGGGAATTTTGCGAATCTTACACGCTCACAAATGAATTTCTCCCCCAAAGAAACATAGAAGATAGGAGCAGGAGTAGGCCATTCGGCCCCTCGAGCCTGCTCCGCCATTCAATGAGATCATGGCTGATCATCCAAACTCAGTACCCTGTCCCTGTCTTCTCCCCATATCCCTTGATCCCTTTAGCCTTAAGAAATATATCCAGCTCCTTCTTGAATATATTTAATGTATTGGCCTCTACTGCCTTCTGTGGTAGAGAATTCCACAGGTTCACCACTCTCTTGGTGAAGAAATTCCTCCTCATCTCTGTCCTAAATGGCTTACCCCTTATCCTTAGACTGTGACCCCTGGTTCTGGACTGCCCGACCATCGGGAACATCCTTCCTGCATCTAGTCTGTCTAGTCCTGTTAGAATTTTATAAGTTTCAATGAGATCCCCTCTCATTCTTCTAAACTCCAGCGAGTATAAGCCTAATTGACCCAACCTCTCCTCATACGTCATTCCTGCCATCCCAGGTATCAGTCTGGTGAATCTTCATGCACTCCCTCCATGGCAAGAACATCCTTCCTCGGATAAGGCGACCAAAACTGCACACAATACTCAAGATGTGGTCTCACCAAGGCCCTGTACAACTGCAGCAAGACATCCTTGTTCATGTACTCAAACCCTCTCGCTACGAAGGCCAACATATCATTTTGGAGATATTACATCTAGTTCCCTCGTCTAGATCATTAATATATATTGTGAATAGCTGGGGTCCAAGGACCGATCCCTGCGGTACCCCACTAGTCACTGCCTGCCACTCGGAAAAAGACCCGTTTATTCCACTCTTTGCTATCCTTCCTTAGGTAAGGAGACCAAAACTGTACACAATACTCCAGGTGTGGTCTCTTATTAGTTATAGAGGCACCAGTGATCTCTTCACAGCATTAGCCTTACAGGGAGTAGAATATTATTACTGTGTAGCATATTGAGGTGATTCTATTATTTTTGCTTGAGTTTATGCAGCTGTGACTCGTACGGCTTATACTGGAGCTCAGGGGTAACCAACACCTTCCAACCCCTTTCCCACCCAACTTAGTGAGAAGAATATTCATAACATGTTGCTACAAGGAAAATGTAGCACATCAGTAAGATTTGCATAATTTGAGGCTTTCATGCACAGCTACTGTAAAACACAGCCTGAGTTTTGAGATTAAAGCATTGGTATACATTTACACAGGGTCATTTGTGAAAAGTGAATTGGCTTTTTTTAAAATCTGGACCTTAGAAACCCAGTATAAAATGTGTCCCTGTTTACATAAAAATTGGGGTCAGACCGCCCATTTTTTTGCAGGGCCCTCATATTAATTATTTTGCACATTATTCTAATCAAGGAGAGTTGTACTTGATCAACCAGGCATGTTTCATAAATCACATTACACTGTCATACTTAGTTCAGTTGGCAATGCATAATGAAAAGGGAACTTGGTACTGTATATTTTAATCTTGATGATAATGGAAATAGCATAGTATTCAATCAACTCTCCACAATAACATTAAATGTCCCATAATACCACACTTTTGGATCTATTGCCAGAAAAAAATATCCATGCGACCTAAATTGGTAATAATGTAAAAATGTGTTTTTCTTAAATTTTAAAACTGATGCAAATTGGTATAAATAAAACAGCATAAATTGTTAGAACAGCAAAATACTGCAGATGCTGGAAATCTGAAATAAAAACAGCAAATAGGAGGAAAGAACAAAAGGGAAGGTCTGTACTAGGGTGGAAGGCACGAGAGATTAAATGACAAAAGGGATGATGGTGCAAGGTGACTGGAGATGGTAATCTCCTTTTGTTCTTGTGTCTTTCCTCCCCTCCCCCCTCCCCCTGCCACTGTACTTGCTTAAAACCTGTTCCATCGTTAACCTTTTCCAGTTCTGACGAAAGGCCATCGACCTGAAACTTTAACTCTGTTTCTCTCTACACAGGTGCTGCCTGACCTGCTGAGTATTTCCAGCATTTTCTGTTTTTATTATAGCATAAATTGTTAAACAGTGATTATGCAACAGTTTCAAAATTATGCTAATGAGGTATATTAGCATTGAAATGCATCTTTATTGGGACTCATTTGTGACACTCACTGCCATGAATAGACTGAGTTTCGGGGTAGAGCAGTGGAGGTGAAAACTCTAGAATCATTTAAGACGTAATAGATGCCATGGTGGAATGAACATTTTTTTCTGGAAGAATGAGCTAAAATGGACTAATTGGCCTTCATCCATATTTATCTTGTGTAACCCACTCTTGTAACTGTACCACTCTTACAAAGACATTTCCAGCGATATTGCTATGGATCAGTAAATCATTACTGTTCAAAGGGTAAATATTTAAATATTATCATTTAACCTCACATCAATTAAACTGTGCTTTAATTGAGGGAGAGGAGATCGGTAAGATTTGACTTATCCTATTAAGGGCCAATTAATGAAGCTGAACTGTCCTTTCTTTCTATTTACCTCTTTGTTCTCTATCTTTTCTGAAGGTGAATTGCTATCATATGCTGAAATGGATTGATGTTGAAAATGTGACTGATCTGCTGGAAAAATCTATATATTGCAACCTGACTATAAGGACATAAGAACATAAGAAGTAAGAGCAGGAGTAGGTCATACGGCTCCTCGAGTCTGCTCCGCCATTCAATAAGATCATGGCTGATCATTGAACTCAACTCCACTTTCCCGCCCAATCTCCATATCGGTTGATTCCCCTCGAGTCCAAAAATCTATCTATCACAGCCTTGAATATACTCAAAGACTCAGCATTCACAGCCCTCTGGGGCAGAGAATTCCAAAGATTCACAACCCTCTGAGTGAAAAAATTCCTCCTCATCTCAGTCTTGAACGCCCTACACCTTATCCTGAGACTATGCCCCCTAGTTCTAGACACTCCGGCCAGGGGAAACAACCTCTCAGCATTTACCCTGTCAATCCTGTAGTGTATGTACCTTGAAGAAGGAACTATATTCTGCAGCCCCTGTATACTGCAGTACCAGTAGTGACCACCCCTGTATATAAGCCTGTGTAGTAACTTTGTATAGTAGTTCCAGTTTTGTCTCCATTCAGTAAACACCTGTTATAAGCAACTTCTGCAGTCCATGTCTCAATTACACACGGACGTTACACTGGCGACGAACAGATCCGAACGTACATACAGTTCTGCACCACCTCACGGGGATCCATCCCTGAAGCTAAGTTGTTAGAGGTCGAGGCCAGAAGGAAGAAAAAAAAACATCGAATTCGAAGATTTGCAGGAGAGGCTGTCGAGAGCTGGGCTTGGTTATCCAGTCTATGGTGTTCCAGCTAATCGGGCTGGTGGCAGGTAGTACACTGATCCTTCCTGGGCTGCGGCGGGCTAGAGCTCGATCGGGTGGCTTTTCAACGGGGCCGAGCAGCGTTGTCGGGAAGAGGAGAGAGAGAGAGAGGGTGGAGTACACAGGGCGCGGCCGGTGCTATGAAGCCGGGCAGCGTACAGACCCGAGAAGAGGGAGGAAAGTGTCCCATAGGGTCTGCTCTGACGACGGGAACAGTAATTAAAATAAAAGAAATTAGAAGCGCAGAAAGCCGCGAGGAGCTGCAGTTTGCCACGGGGACTGCGGAGAGCGGCGTTGGCAGCAGCACGGGGGGGAAGTGCGCGAAGACCATAGGGCGTTGCCATCAAGGCATAAAAACACCAGCAACAGCGCTAGCAGCAGCGGAAAAGACAGAAAGCATGGGAGGCGCCATCTTAATCCAGCGGGGAAGAAGGCAAAGCGCGGGAGGCGCCATTTTGTTCAATCGGGGAAGAAGGCAAAGCGCGGGAGGCGCCATCTTAGATCTCCAAGATGCCGAAGACTGGCAATATCACTGCCTTCAATAATGCAATAGAAGACTGGACCACGTATGTGGAAAGAGTCGAAGTATATTGCAAGGCAAATGAAGTAGCCGATGAGAAAAAGGCATCGGTACTACTAAACTTAATGGGCGCAAGAATGTACGGCCTATTGCGGAACCTGATCGCTCCAGTCAAACCGATGGCGAAGAGTTTTAACGAAATTGTTGATATCCTACAGGAACACCTAAATCCTACACCGCTGCTGATAGCAGAAAGATTTAAATTCCACAAGAGAAATCAGCATAAAGATGAGAGCAATGCTGATTACCTTACGGAACTATGCAAGCTATCAAAGCACTGCCAGTTCGGAGCAGGACTGGCAGATACCCTACAGGACAAATTTGTCTGTGGACTCCTGAGTGAAGGAAACCAGAAGAGGTTACTCTCAGAGAAAGAGCTGACGCTAGATAAGGCTTTCAGTGTGGCAGTATCATATGAAGCAGTAGCAAGGGGAGCTGCGGAAATACAGCAAAAGCCACAGGAATACGGCACCCATGAAATGACACGGGGATTTGAAAAATGTTATCGCTGCGGCAGAACAACTCATGACCAGAAGGACTGCTGGTCCAAGGACAAAACATGCAGGCAATGCGGAAAGATTGGACACATTGCACGAGTTTGCAGGTCCGGGAAGAAGACTAACAACAACAAAAAGACTACTAAGGAAAAGTACAGGAAAATACAAAAGATGACGGACAGTAGTTCCGAAGACCAGAAGAGTGATAGTGAATCCGGGAACAAGAGACTAAGCTGTCTCAAACTACACAACGTAATCACAAAAGAGGATCACCGAACCATTTGGGTCACCTCATGATAGCAGGGTCCCAAGTCAAAATGGAATTGGATACAGGATCAGCCCTAACCTTCATGAATCGACAAGACGACAAGCGGCTATTCTCACACATACCCTTGAAAGACAAATCCATTGTCTTGAAGACATATACAGGGCAGAAAGTATACCCCAGAGGGAAAATAAGGGTGCCTGTCGAATACAATGGCAAGGAAATACAGAAATTGCATCTGTACATACTGCAAGATGGTGGACCACTGTTATTGGGATGTGAATGGATCAGAAAGATAAGTTTACACTGGCACTCCATTCAGGCACTGATGGTGGCTGGTAAAAAGGATGACAACGTCACACCTGGACGATTGTTAAAAATCTTGGTTAACGCTAAAGAGGTATTTCAACAAGAACTGGGAACTCTTAAAGGCGTAACCGCCTCGATAAAAATAGAAGAGAATGCAATTCCCAAGTTTTTCAAAGCAAGACCGGTACCATATGCAATTCGCCCAGCCGTCGAGGCAGAGCTGGAGAATCTGGAGAATGCAGGCGTGTTAACTAAGGTAGACTGAAGCGAGTGGGTGACACCCATCGTTCCTGTCATGAAGAAAACGTTAAACAATAAGTCTGAGGAGCCAAGGAAGGTTCGCATCTGTGGGAACTTCAAGGTGACTGTGAACCCAGTCCTTCACACAGGACAGTATCCTCTTCCGAGGATAGAAGATATTTTCGCCTCACTATCTGGAGGGAAACGTTTTACAAAAATTGACCGAGCGCAAGCATATTTGCAGATGGAGGTTGAAGAATCCTCTAGGAAATATCTCACGATAAACACTCACAAAGGTCTTTACCAGTATAATCGACTGGTATTCGGAGTTGCATCAGCTCCGGCTATATGGCAAAGAGCGATGGAACAAGTCCTGCAAGGGATTCCGGGGACTCGGTGTTACTTGGACGACATCCTAGTGACGGGTGAAAATGACAGTGAACACCTTGCCAACCTAGAGCAGGTGCTCACTAGACTAAGAGAACATGGGCTACGAGCCAATCGCCCCAAGTGCGAGTTTTTTAAAGAAACGAATATCGTATTGTGGCCACGTGATTGATGAAGAGGGGTTACATAAGTCCCCTGACAAAATTGAAGCGGTAGTTAAGGCTCCAGCACCTGAAGTTGTGTCGCAACTGAGGTCATTCCTCGGATTGGTGAATTACTACCATAAGTTTTTGCCGAATTTGTCCACAATTCTGCACCCACTGAACGCCCTGCTACAAATTGGAGTAGCATGGAAATGGAGCGATGAATATAAGCGGGCCTTTCAGAAGTGTAAAGGCCTGATCACTTCAAGAGAAGTATTGGCTCACTACAACCCATCACTACCGATAAGACTGGCGTGTGATGCGTCTCCCTACGGCATTGGAGCGGTACTGTCACATAAATCCCTTGATGGTTCAGAGAGGCTGATAGCTTTTGCGTCACGCTCGTTAACTGCAGCCGAGCGTAACTACGCCCAGATTGACAGAGAGGCCCTCAGCCTGGTGTGGGGGGTGAAGAAGTTCAATCACTACCTGCACGGACAGAAATTTACTCTACTAACTGATCATCAACCTCTTGTCTCCATTTTCAACCCTAAGAAGGGCGTCCCGATAATGACAGCACAACGGCTACAGAGGTGGTCCCTTTTCCTAGGGGCTCACCAATATGACATCGAGTACAAAGGAACTAAACAGCATGGGAATGCTGATGGATTGTCGCGCCTACCATTGCCAACGGTGGAAGAAGCACCTGCAGTGGATCCTGTGGAGATATTCCACTCGACCATAGTCGAATGTCTACCTGTGACGAATGCAAACATAGAAAAGGAAACACGAAATGACCCGACACTCTCCAGGGTCTATGATTTAACGGTGAAGGGATGGCCAGCACATGGCGAACCACTGTTGCCAGCATTCTCACCGAGAAGAGAACAGCTGTCAGTGTGCCGAGGAACCTTGATGTGTGGATCCAGAGTAGTAATTCCACCCAAATTGAAGGATAGAGTGCTCAATGAGCTTCATGAGTGTCATCTGGGAGGGGTAAAAATGAAGAACTTAGCCAGAGCGTTTGTGTGGTGGCCGGGAATCGATAGAGAAATCGAAAAGATGACCAAGAGCTGTACAGGATGCCAGAAGGTCCAAAACGCCCCACCACAAGCCCCTCTACATCCATGGGAGTGGCCCTCATCTCCATGGCAAAGGGTACACATTGATTTTGCTGGTCCATTTATGGACTCGATGTTTTTAATTGCGGTGGATGCACATTCAAAGTGGCCAGAGGTAATAAAAATGTCCTCAACCACCACAGAAAAACTATCACAGTCTTACGAACCATATTCGCCAGAAATGGGCTGCCTGAACAGATTTGCTCCGACAATGGACCACAGTTTGTGTCTGAAGAGTTCCAGAGGTTCTTAAAGAACAATGGTGTTACGCATTACACATCCGCCCCATATCATCCAGCCACCAATGGATTGGCTGAGAGGTTCATTCAAACATTCAAGAAGGCTATCAAGGCAATGTGTAATGAAGACATATCCCTACAACACAAGGTGGATAACTTCTTGTTTGCCTACCGGAATGCGACACATGCGGTTACCAACCAAACTCCAGCCATGATGTTCTTCAATCGAAGACTAAGATGCCGCTTGGATTTGGTTAAGCCAAACATCAGAAGAGATGTGCAGAACAGGCAGTTTCAGAATATGAATGAAAGGCCAACCAGGAGTTATAAGATAGGTCAACCAGTTTTGGCCCGGACTACCGCACAGAGAAATGGCAGCCAGGAACGATCTGCACACGGCAAGGACCTCTAATGTATACCGTAGACGTTGGAGAGAGCATTGTAAGACGCCATGCTGACCAGATTCTAGAGTCACTGGAAAACGTCAAATCTACACCACGATCCTATACACCTGGTGATGAAACCGAAGTACCAATTGCATCTACCTCAGAATCGGTGATATTGGAAGCAGACGAACCAAACAACGACGTTGATCCCGAATCAACTTTGCCAGAAGAACCTGATACCCCAAAGAGGCGTTATCCGGACAGAATCAGGAAGCCTCCTCAAAGACTGAATTTATAATTGATTAACTTCAGCTAATGTATATAGCAACTGTAATTGTAAATATGTTATTTAATTATTAATCGAATGTTATGTACTGTTTAGCTAAAAGGGGAGGAATTGTAGTGTATGTACCTTGAAGAAGGAATTATATTCTGCAGCCCCTGTATACTGCAGTACCAGTAGTGACCACCCCTGTATATAAGCCTGTGCAGTAACTTTGTATAGTAGTTCCAGTTTTGTCTCCATTCAGTAAACACCTGTTATAACCAACTTCTGCAGTCCGTGTCTCAATTACACACGGACGTTACAAATCCCCTTCAGAATCTTGTATGTTTCAATGAGATCACCTCTCATTCTTCTAAACTCCAGAGAGTATAGGCCCATTCTACATAATCTCTCATCTAGGCTAATGAAAAGATCTCGGGGGAAAAAAATTGGTACCTTAGCGCCTCCTGTTAGTGCCAGCAGATGGCCCTTCCCTTTAAGGGAGGGAAGGAGCCTTCCAACACGGCAGCGCTGCACAGCCAATTGTGCAGTGCTGCACACCTAACGTCCCGCCTGCTGCCTGTTGCGCTCCAGGAAGGAAGTGAAGCACTTGATTTCGCATTCCACTTCCTTCCTGGAGTGCAAAACTGCATGTTTTTAAAGTTGAAACCTGGCATGTTGCTAAAGGAGTGTGCAAGGCCAATTACAAACGTGAGTACTGTCCCAAACGTTAAAAGATGATACACAAAGGCAGAGGGCCGCACCCAGAATTAGTGATGCATCTTTGCATACTCTGGTGGAGGCAGTGAGAGCACGCAGGAAGGTCCTGTTTCCTGAAGATAGGCGCAAGTGACCTCCAAAAGAGCCTGGCTGGATATAGCAGAGGAGGTCAGCAGCAAGGCTGTGGTCAGGAGGACCTGGATCCAGTGCAGGAAATGATTCAATGTTCTCATGAGGTCAGGAAAGGTGAGTGCAATGTCACACTTACCTTCATCCTGGTATGCCTGTCACCACATCCCCATCACTCTGCCTTCCCAAGCCGACTCCTTCACAGCATTCCTCATACCAACCTACCTTGCATGTCCACCAATCCCTCTCTCTATGGACATACTCACATCCCCATGTGACTAACCACCCCTCACACTCACACTCATCCTAATGCAATCAAAGCAAGTAACACCACAGAAGGAGGCCATTTGGCATTGTCACCCGACTCCCTCATAGTCTCCCTCTACAGATGTAACTGTTCCATTCCTTACACTCATTCCATCACTCTCACTCAAACTTCTCTTCTTTCCCTCCTTGCAGGAGAAAAGAGCCCAGAACAATAGGAAGAGGCAGAGAACCAGAGATGGCCCTCCACTATTCACACAGTTGACTCCAGCAAAGGAGGAGGCACTGGAGATATCGCAAGTTGCAGAGCTGCTGGTGGTGGGAGATGGACAGAGGCGGACATCCCAGTAACCTGGTGAGAGAATCACACCTCATAAAGTCACATAGCATACAACAGTCACTCATATGGTGACTGATGTCAGCAGCCAGTGAAATTTAATCATGAGCATAATTGTAACATAAACCATTCTTAATATAATACTTCTAATTAATCTCACAGGTCCATTAGTGCCTCCCCCCCACCCACCCCCCAACCCACTGTCCAGCCAGAGGAGAAAGACAACACCTCGGAGGAAACTCCAGCCTCTGAGGGTGCAGTGTCAGCAGACTTAAGTTCACCCAGCACCAGCGCAGATACGTACACCTCAGTGGGTCCTGTGCGAGATAGAGCAGTGTTGTCACCTGGTGTCTCACACTGCACAAGTGAGCAAGAGTAGATGGTGTTGACAGGGACAGCAGTGGAGACTCCTTGCTGGAGGGTGCAGGAGGCTCCAAGCTCTGCTGAGCTGCATGCAATGACTGAGCTTCGGGGGCCATCGAGAGAGAGGGTGATCTTGAAGGGGCAGCAACAATTTCATGAGGTACTGGCAGCTTTTGCAGCCACGATGTCTGCAAATGTTCAGAGAATGGAGGAGTCCATCTTCAACATGAGCAGCACTATATCACAGTCAATGGTGATGATGAGCTGTTCCATGGAAAGGATGGCCACCTGCATGGAGCAGTAAATGCGCCAGTCACATGAGCACATGCTTGCTGTGGAAAACAGATGGCAGATGTTCATAGACCTCATCTCAAGGAGGGATATAAACTTGGACTTGGGTATACCTCACGCCATTGCAGTGCAGCAAGGTGCTCTCCAACACCTTGCTAGCAGGGAAGTGTGGGTGGCCCATGAGAGGGATGATGGTGAGAGGGGACATGGAAGTGGGGGCTCTTCTCAAAGTGCTCCCACTTCTCCCCCATTGCCTCCCGCTCAGTCAGAGCCCCATATGCTTCCTCGGCTCACGATGTCCAAGTCTGCCCCTGCACAGTTGCAGGAGGAGTAGACATTGGCAGGGCCCTCACAGGCTCCAAAGCCCAGATGATGTCCGCCGAAAGTGTCTAACCAGTCGCAGCAGGGAAGTGAGCAGCCTGCCTCTACCTCTGCTGAAGCCACAGGGGTTGTACCTCGTAGAAGCACCCGGAAAAGGAAAAAGACACAAAAGTAGATGCACAAGGGTATGCACATGGGTGTATGAAAAAATGTTAGTGTTAAGTTTCAGTTATTTTGATGACACAGATATATGTATTTCTTTGCACCACTTTCTGGTCTTGTCCATTTTTGCCTCAAACCTTGGAGTGCCTTTGTCACTTGGAATGAATGGTGAGACATTACTCTTAACCTCGAGCACTGGGGGTTTGTGTGACAGGAATGGCTTCGTCATTGTAGGGGTTTATGGGAAAATGTAGTACAACATGTGGCAGCCATATGGGTGCATCGGAGCAAGTTAAATAAACCTGGCCATGATGAGGCCATCCCGGGCCTCCCGGACAGCAGTGTGCACCGCTGTTACATAAGAACATAAGAAATAGGAGCAGGAGTAGGCCATTCGGCCCTTCGAGCCTGCTCCGCCATTCAATGAGATCATGGCTGATCTTCTGCCTGAACTCCATTCACCGGCCCTATTGCCATATCCCTTGATGCCCTCACTAGTCAGAAATCTATCGACTTCTGTTTTGAATATACCCAATGACTGAGCCTCCACAGCCCTCTGGGGTAGAGAATTCCAAAGATTCACCACCCTCTGTGTGAAAAAATGTCTTCTCAAATCAGCCCTGAATGACCTACCCTTTATCCTGAGGCTGTGGCCCCTGCTTCTAGACTCCCCAGCCAAGGGAAACATTCTCCCAGTTTCCACCCTATCAAGCCCTGTAATAATGTTGTATGCTTCAATGAGATCCCCTCTCATTCTTCTGAATTCAGGAGAATACAGGCCTAGTTTACTCAATCATTTCTCATACAACAGTTCCGCCATCCCAGGAATCAATCTCGTGAACATTCGTTGCACTCCCTCTATGGCAAGTATATCCTTCCTTAGGTAAGGAGACCAAAATTGTACACAGTACTCCAGGTGTGGTCTCACCAAGGCCCTATATAATTGGAGTAAGACTTCTTTACACCTGTACTCAAATCCTCTTGTAATGAAGGCCAGCATACCATTTGCCTTCCTAATGGCTTGCTGCACCTGCACATTCACTTTCAGTGACTCAAGTACAAGGACACCCAGGCCCCTTTGAGCATCTGCATTCCCCAATCTCTCACCATTTAGGAAATACTCTACCTTTCTGTTTTTTCTACCAAAGTGGATAACTTCACATTTATCCACATTATATTCCATCTGCCATGATCTCGCCCACTCACTGAGGCTGTCAAGATCCCCTTGAAGCCTCTTCACATCCTCTTCACAACTGACACTGCAACCTAGCTTTGTATCATCAGCAAATTTGGATATTGTTACATTTAGTCCCCTCATCCAAATCATTGTTATAGATTGTGAATAGCTGGGGCCCAAGCACCGATCCTTGTGGTACCCTACTAGTCACAGCCTTCCATCCTGAAAAAGAGCCATTTATCTCTACTCTTTGTTTTCTGTCCATTAACCAATTCTCAATCCATGCTAGTATATTACTCCCAATTCCATGTGCCCTAATTTTGTTCACCAACCTCTTGTGTGGAACCTTATCGAAGGCCTTCTGAAAATCCAAATACACCACATCTACCGGTTCCCCTTTGTCTACTCCACTAGTTACATCCTCAAAGAACTCCAATAGGTTTGTTAAACAGGATTTCCCTTTCATAAATCCATGTTGACTCTGCCCAATCTTACTATTAGATTCGAAGTGCCCAGTTATTGCATCCTTTATAATAGATTCCAGCATTTTCCTAAATATTGATGTGAGGCTAACAGGTCTGTAGTTCCCCATTTTCTCTCTCCCTCCTTTCTTAAATAGCGGGGTTACATTTGATATCCTCCAATCCACAGGAACCGTTCCAGAATCTATAGAATTTTGGAAGATGACAACCAATGTGTCCACTATCCCAATGGCCATCTCTTTAAAAACCCTAGGATGTAGATCATCCGGTCCTTGGGATTAATCGACTTTTAGTCCCATTAATTTTGCTAGTACTGTTTTTTTACTAATAATAATTTCTTAAAGTTG
The DNA here is from genome assembly GCF_052327205.1 of Somniosus microcephalus. Lineage (NCBI taxonomy): Eukaryota > Metazoa > Chordata > Chondrichthyes > Squaliformes > Somniosidae > Somniosus > Somniosus microcephalus. Next base: position 82,594,337 of record NC_141001.1, on the reverse strand, counting down.
CTCATTCTCGCCACGCCCTTGGTTTTCTCGTATTTCTGGGAGTTTTTTTGTGTCTTCCTCCGTGAAGACAGAAACAAAGTACTTATTTAATTTCTCCGCCATTTCCTCATTCCCCATTATAAATTCTCCCGTCTCTGACTATAAAGGACCTACATTTACCTTCACCAGTCTTTTGCTTTTCACATACCTATAGAAGCTTTTACAATCCATTTTTATATTTTTCGCTAGTTTGCGCTCATATTCCATTTTCCCTTTTTTATCAAGTTCTTGGTCCCCCTTTGCTGATTTCTAAAAAGACCCCAATCCTCAGGCTGACCGCTTTTTCTGGCAACTTTATAAGCTTCCTCCTTTGACTTAATACTAGCTTTAATTTCTTTTGTTAGCCATGGTTGGATCACTTTTCCTTTTGGGTTTTATGCCCTAGAGGAATATATGTTTGTTGCAAATTATGCATTATTTCCTTGAATGTTAGCCATTGTGGCAGAGCCACCAAGAGACACTGGGCAATCAGTAATCATTCCTTTAACTACTATGCAGTGCAGCTGTGGACTGCACCTTTAAACTGTATGTAGTTTCTTGCATTTTCGCGTGATGACATCATGACGCCGATCACATGACCCCCAGTTGGCGCGGAGAGCGTGATGACGTCATGACGTCAGCTTCCAGTATTTAGTAGCAGTCTTAGAGAGGCTGTGAGGCTGCACAGACCTGTTCACATCTGCTCCTGTAGTTTTACCAGTTAAGTTGTTTGTTCATTAAACTTGGTTATTTTGTTTCACTGCGTCGAACTTCATTATTCGGATAGGAACTTCCGTTCCTACATTGGTGACCCCGATCTCGTTGGACAACTTTCGTTGAGATACTTAGAATGAACACGAACGCCGTTGCCCTTAAATTGCCGCAGTTCTGGGGACAGCAACCAGCAGCATGGTTTTTCCAGGCAGAAGCCCAGTTTGCACTCTGGGACATTACAGTGGATTCGACCCGTTATTATTACGTGGTTTCCGCTCTCGACAGCGCCACGGCCTCGCGGGTCATCAGCCTCCTGGGCAATCCACCGGCAGAGGGCAAGTATGAAGCTCTAAAAACTCATTTACTACAGGTGTTTGGTTTAAATAAGTCGGAGCGTGCACGCAGGCTTATTGCTATGCCCGGTCTTGGGGACTCAAAACCATCGGAATTGATGAGCCAAATGCTCACGCTTTTGGGTTCGGAGCCCCAATGTTTTTTGTTTCGAGAACTCTTCCTCTGCCAGCTACCTGAGCCAGTTCAGGCAGCCTTGGCCAGTTCTACGATTACGGACTGTGCCGAGCTTGCTGCAGAGGCAGACAAGACTTTTACGGTCACACAGCAGAGTTGTGCAGCCACGAGGCGCCTTTCCCCTATGCGAGCAAAGTCCAGCCCTCCTTCAGCAGGCTGGTGTTTGTACCACGCCCGTTTTGGCGCCAAGGCTCGACGCTGCCGTCCTCCCTGCAGTTTTGCTGAAAAAAAATCTCCAGCAGGCTCACAAACTTCGATGAGGATGACAGGGTCTGACAAACACACCCAGTGCACCATGGCAGTCGGTTCAGCGGGAAAACTCCTCTACATTACTGATTCCAGGACAGGGCGACGATTCTTGTGTGACACTGGTTCTCAGTGCAGTATATTGCCAGTTTCAAAGTTAGATCTACAATCCGGCGGTCACGGCCCTTCCCTCGAGGCAGCCAATGGTGCGGCCATTCGCACGTTCGGTAAACGGACAGTTAATTTAACTTTTGGAAGTCAACGTTTTGTGTGGGAGTTTATAATGGCTAAAGTATCACAGGCCATCCTGGGGGCTGATTTTTTCTGTGCCTATGGTTTTCTGGTCGACGTCCAACATTGTCGACTCATTAATGCATCTACTTTCCACGCGGTGCCTTGCCACCGCAGTACCGCTGTCTCCTGGTCGGTTGCCTGTGCGGTTCCATCGCAGGAAGGGTTTAGGCGCCTACTCGGCAAGTTCCCGGGGCTCACCAGGCCTACATTCTCGGCAGCAGTCGCGAGGCACGGTGTGGTGCATTATATCACCACAACGGGATCGCCTGTTTACGCTCGGGCACGAAGATTGGAACCCGGAAAGCTTGTAGCCGCAAAGGCAGAGTTTCAGACCATGGAGCGCCTTGGGATTGTCCGACGCTCCGATAGTCCTTGGTCCTCCCCACTACACATTGTACCTAAACCAGGTGGCGGATGGAGGCCTTGCGGGGATTACAGACGCCTTAACGAAGCCACTATGCCGGATAGGTATCCAATACCGCATATACAAGATTTTTCGGCTCATTTGGCTGGCAACTCAATATTTTCCAAAGTAGATCTCGTCCGTGGATATCACCAAGTTCCTGTGCACCCTCAAGACGTCCCTAAAACGGCGGTCATCACACCGTTTGGCCTTTTTGAGTTCCTCCGCATGCCGTTTGGATTGAAAAATGCGGCTCAGGCCTTTCAGCGACTCATGAACTCTGTGTTACGGGACCTTCCCTTCATTTTCATTTACTTGGATGACATTCTCATTGCTAGTAAGGATAAGGAGGAGCACATGACTCATTTACGTACACTCTTTGCCCGTCTCAGCCAACATGGCCTCATCATAAATCTAGCCAAATGCCAGTTTGGGTTAACCAGCATTGACTTTCTGGGGCATAGGATCACCTCAGAAGGCGCCGTCCCACTGGCCACCAAGGTAGAGGCAGTTACGGCATTCCCGCGGCCTCATATACTCAAATCTCTTCAGGAGTTCCTGGGGATGGTAAATTTTTATCATCGTTTTGTCCCCAAGGCAGCCCAATTGATGCAGCCGCTGTACGAAGCGCTCAAAGGGAAGTCGGGTAAAGATGTTATCATTTGGACACCACAGATGGACCAGGCGTTCCTGGACACCAAGGCAGCATTGGCAGATGCAACTATGCTTGCACACCCACTCCCGGGCGCGACCATCGCCCTTACTACCGATGCCTCTGATTACGCCATTGGGGCGGTTCAGGAACAATGGGTTGACGGGATTTGGCAGCCATTGGCCTTTTTTAGCCGCCAACTGCGCAAGAATGAACGAAAATATAGCACTTTCGACAGGGAGTTGCTGGCCTTGTTTTTGGCCATCCGGCATTTCCGTTTTCTCCTAGAAGGGCGCCCGTTCACTGTATTCGTGGACCATAAACCGCTCACTTTCGCAATGGCCAAAACGGCGGAGCCGTGGTCAGCCCGACAACAGTGCCACCTTACATTTATATCTGAATTTACGACGGATTTACGACATAGGTTGATTGGCCATGATAAAAAAAATTGGCCCTTAGTGTTAGGGGGGATTAAATACGTGGGGTTACGGGGATAGGGTTTGGGTGGGATGGCTGTCGGTGTAGGGACCGGGTGCTAGGGTTTGGATGATCAGCCATGATCTCGTTGAATGGCGGAGCAGGCTCGAAGGGCTGAATGGCCTACTCCTGCTCCTATCTTCTATGTTTCTATGTGTCTGGCAAAGATAATCTCGTGGCTGATTGCCTTTCGCGTGCCCCAGTCCAGGCAATTCACCTGGGAATCGATTTCGTCGGGTTGGCGGAAGAACAACTGGCAGATCCCGAAGTTCAGGCATATCGGACAATGCCTTCTAGCTTGCAGGTAGCCGATGTTATGTTCCAATCAGCAGGAACCACGCTCTTGTGTGACACATCCATGGGAGTGCCCCGGCCCATTGTGCCAGTTGAATGGCGTAAGAAGATTTTTCAGGTTATACATGGTTTATCACACCCGGGGATGCGAGCGTCACAACGACTTATGTCCCGCAAATTTGTTTGGAAGGGAATGCATTTAGACGTTCGGGACTGGACAAACAATTGCGTGGACTGTCAAAAATCAAAGGTCCATCATCATGTTAAGGCTCCAGTGGCCATCTTCCCGGTGCCTGAACGCCAGTTCGATCACGTACACGTGGACTTAGTGGGTCCCCTCCCCACTTCGTGGGGTTTCATTCATCTCCTGACAATAGTGGACCGTACTACCAGGTGGCCAGAGGCGATTCCCTTGGTTGCTACTACTACAGCAGACGTATCCAGGGTATTTATTTCGTCGTGGGTGGCCCGGTTTGGGGTGCCATCTGATATCTCCTCTGACCGAGGTCCACAATTCACGTCAGAGTTGTGGAATGCAGTTGCACAGGGCTTGGGTACCAAGCTGCACCGTACCACCGCTTACCATCCGCAAGCAAACGGTCTATGTGAGAGGTTTCATCGGTCTCTAAAGGCGTCCCTCCGTGCCAGCTTGCGTGGTCCCAACTGGGTGGACAGACTCCCTTGGGTGATGCTAGGCCTCCGTACAGCCCCCAAGGATGACCTCCAGGCTTCATCGGCTGAGTTAGTCTATGGTCAAGCACTTCGAGTACCAGGGGATTTCCTCCCTCCACATACAGAACCGTGGTCGCCTGCTCAGCAGCTCCTTCAGCATCACGAGGTGGCAAAGAATTTCCTGCCTATTCCAACCTCGCATCACAACCCACAGAGGCCTCATGTTCCGGCAGAACTTATGAGTTCCGATTACGTTTTTATTCGGCAGGATGCTCATAGAGATACACTCAGACCACCTTATGCTGGACCATTTCGTGTCATCTCAGCGGGAGAGAAATTTTTCACGGTCGAAGTGAGAGGTAGGTCTGATACCATCTCTATCGACCGACTTAAACCAGCCCATCTGGATCGGAGTGAACCAGTTGTTGCTGCTCAGCCACCTCGCCGTGGACGACCACCATTGGCTGCTAGACCAGTTATGCAGCAGTCTACCATTAAATTGCCTGCTTCAGCCTCATCCTTGTCTACACCTTCTGCTACGGTTTCCTCCACCCCAGATGCACCGCTTCAGACACAGCCAAGCACTGGCTCGTCTCCCAACGTTCCATCGTCTGAAGTTTGTAGTCGTTCGGGCAGAATCATTAAACCTCCTGTTCGTTTGACGCTGTCTGTTAAAGAGAATTCTGGGGGGGCGCCTGTGGCGGAGTCACCAAGAGACACTGGGCAATCAGTAATCATTCCTTTAACTACTATGTAGTGCAGCTGTGGACTGCACCTTTAAACTGTATGTAGTTTCTTGCATTTTCGCGTCATGATTTCATGATGTCGATCACGTGACCCCCAGTTGGCGCGGAGAGCGTGATGACGTCATGACGTCAGCTTCCAGTATTTAGTAGCAGTCTTAGAGAGGCTGTGAGGCTGCACAGACCTGTTTACATCTGCTCCTGTAGTTTTACCAGTTAAGTTGTTTGTTCATTAAACTTGGTTATTTTGTTTCACTGCGTCGAACTTCATTATTCGGATAGGAACTTCCGTTCCTACACCATTGTATATCGACCTTCATATCTTTTAGTGTAGTCTCACAATCTACTATGGCCAACTTGTCCCTCATACCCTTGTAGTTTCCTCTGTTTAGATTGAAGACCTTATTTTCAGATTGGACTACATCACTCTCAAACTTAATGTAAACTTCAATCATATTATGGTCACTTATCCCTGAAGGCCCCTTTACCGCAAGATTATTGATTAGCCCTTTCTCATTACAGAGTACCAGATCCAGAATAGCCTGTTCCCTGGTTGGTTCCTCCACATACTGATCCAGGAGATCATCTTGCATGCATTCCACGAATTCGTCCTCCACACCATTAGTGATAATTTGATTAGCCCAGTCAATATGTAGATAAAAGTCCCCCATGATTACCATATTGCCCTTGTTACATGCACTTCTAATTTCTTGATTGATACTGTGCCCTACATTACCACTACTGTTTGGTGGCCTATACACAACTCCCACCAATGTTTTCTGCCCTTTGCTGTTTCTTAGCTCCACCCAAACTGATTCCATTACTACATCACGATCTGCCGAGCCAAGATCTTTTATCTCTACCATACCGATCTCATCCCTTATTAACAGCGCTACACCACCTCCTTCTCCTTTTTGTCTGTCCTTCCTAAATTTTGAGTACCCTGGAACATTCAGTTACCCTGCAACCATGTCTCTGCCATGGCAATTATATCATACACATTTACTTCTATGTGTGCCATTAATTCATCCACATTGTTGCGAATGCTATGTGCATTTAGATAAAGTGCCTTCAACTTTGCCTGTTTAATATTTTTCTGCACTTTGACCCTCTTTACGGTTGGCCTTTGTTTCTGCTCCCTACTAGTTTTGCTGACTACTTTTCTAACTTGCACTTCCAGCTTTGTTTCTCTCCATTCTGGGCCCACACTTAGGTTCCCAGCCCCCCTACAAACTAGTTTAAATCCTTCCCAACAGCACTAGCAAACCCCCCTGCGAGGATATTGGTCCCGGTTCTATGGAGGTGTAATCCGTCCAGCTTGTACAGGTCCCACCTTCCCCAGAATCAGTCCCAATGCCTCAGGAATTTAAATCCCTCCATCCTACACCATCTCGCCAGCCACGCATTTATCTGGTCTATTCTCCTATTTCTGCTCTCGCCAGCACGTGGCACTGGGAGTAATCCTGAGATTACTAAATTTGAGGTCCTGCTTTTTCATTTATTTCCTAGCTCCCTATATTCTGCTTGCAGGATTTCATCCTTCTTTCTACCTATGGCGTTGGTACCGATATGGACCACGACCTCTGGCTGGTCACCCTCCCACTTCAGAATGTCCTGCAGCCACTCAGTGACATCCTTGACCCTGGCACCAGGGAGGCAACATACCATCCTGGAGTCACATCTGCGGTCATCTCCACCTCAGGTTCTTCCTCCTCCACCTATTCCTCCTCCTCTTCCTCTGAAGAGGCTGTGCACTCTGCGCCTTGCTCCTCCTGCAGCTCAAATTTTCACTAATGCGCTATGTTGTGCAGCGTGCAGCAGATGATGATGATTATGGAGACCCTGGCTGGTGCATACTGAAGGGTTCCTCCAGATCTGTCAAGGCATCTGAAGCGCATCTTTAGCATGACTATTGCTTGCTCTATGACACATCTGGTGGACATGTGGCTCTCATTACAATGCTCCCCAGCCTCAGTACTTGGCATCCTCAAGAATGTCATGAGGCACGTCTTCAGTGGATAGCCCTTGTCTCCAAGCAGCCAGCCGGTAAGTCTGTTTGGACGTGTGAAGAGCTGAGGGATGGTGGATTGGCACAGCACGGAAGAGTCATGAGAGCTGCAGGGGAATCTGGCGCACACATACATGATTATCTTTTTATGGTTGCAGGCGAGCTGCACATTGAGGGAGTGGAAGCCCTTGAGATTCTGTAGGGTTCCCAAAATTCTCACATTCCCCAGAGTTATTAATAAAGGGACCCTGAAGGATGAAGTGATAAGGGAACCCTAAACAAAATGGCTTCTGGACCTTGTGGCAGAAGCCTGCAAGATTGGAAAGCAGAGCCCTGCAAAAACGGCAGGTCAATTCAAAAGACTATTGAAAACCCTGACATGCCTGGGCCTGTGGAAGACTTGTTATTTCTGAGAGCCAGACAAGTAGACAATACAGAATACGTATCCTTAATCAACTCAGGAAAGGACTTAATCTTGAACCCATCAAACCTTTGCATAAATAATCGCTTACAGTTTGGACTGGCTACCGAGCCAGGAAGATACCGATTCACATTCTGAATAACAAACACCGAGACATTAAAGAGCGTTTAGCAATGGGGCAACCACCCAAAAAGCAGTTAAGGCAAAAGATTATAATCACTTTAACGGACCCGCCAAAATTGGACAAAGAACTAACCCTGATTTGGCATGCAGATAACGAACCTCCGAAATAGTATAACTGTAGGCCCACCGGTAACCAAGGGCAGACGAAGACTAAGGCGTGCAGTAACCAAGCAGGCAGACGGGTGCAGCAAGCGGGCTGGAGCAGAGGAAGGCGGGCCGACGAAAAGCAGAGAAGGGCAGTGTGGAGAAGCGTTGGGGGACAGGCAGGCACACGCTCAGGCCCAGGTACACTCGAAACGCAAAGAGGCATTGGGTGGCACACGCTCAGGCCCAGAGACACTCGGACCTCAAAGAAGCAGATCAGCACGGTGGGGCAGGCTCGACCGAAGACGACTAGGCCGCAAGCGCTGCCTTATACGAGGAATGACCACGAGCACCGCGGTAACAAAGGGCTGGGTAAACTACACCTTCGGATCATTACCACTGCACAGGTAGTGATCTATGCCACCGCGACTGAGCCAAAACCGAAGACCGCCAACCGAACCCCAACCGCAACAAAACTTTGACGACCAGACCATCACCAGAAGAACAAAACCCAAAGTTTTCCACTCTATAAGGTAAAGTACCCAACAAAGACTTTACTCCCGATATCTAACGGAGAATAGAGGGTACTTTACTCAGACGACTCCACCACCACGCCCTGGGACCACGTGACGACAGCAGGCCCCAAAGGACACAAAGAGCGAGTCCCAAAACCGCAACCGACTTAATTGACAGGATTCGACCTGTCCAGAAACCCTTATTGGTGAGCATAATCCCTGGCCCCTCACAGCACAGTTAGTTAGATATTGGGGGTGGGACAAGGGTGAGGGGATTAATACTGTGATTTTTCCCTCGATGTGCTGTGTGTTCCCCATTCCTAATTAAGTGTATTCTTGTAAGCCTGTAACTATTCCAGTAATTTTTCAGTGTTGTAATTTTATTGTGCGTTTTAATAAAAATACAGTTTTCTTGTACCAAACTAGTTGTCTACTCCAATTCTGTATCGCAGCCTGTGCCTAAGTCCGGTGTCTAGAACCCAGGGGTGTGGGAGCGATCCGAACCGCTCAGGAACCCAGTCACAGGCAAGCTGACTGCACACACGCCAGCCCCGACAGAAATGGCGACTGCGGCAGGACACCGGCAACAGGGGTGCGATACAGGAGACACTGATTTGGAAGAGCAAACCATAATGGAAGAGAGGGTTTCTAATTATGTATTCAGTAAAGTGAATATCACTAAGAAGTGGATCACTAATCTGTTGAAGGCTGGGCGTCGGGTAGATGCTGCAGCTAAATTGACAGAAGGGAAGGATCATAGGAAATCCATAGAAAAGGCAATCTGGCTGATGTGCTTCAAGAAACAGATCCAGCTTCTGGACAGGCTCGTTGAAGCACAGGCAGCCGAGATACGGGAGTCAGCCCTGGATGTCCAAGACAGGACTCTAGCAGGGGAGAAGTTACTAGTAGCATTGCAGGCCCTAAACCAGGAAAGGGTACAGTTAATAGGGGCTCATAAGGCCAGGCTGGAATATCTACAGTGCCAGGTCACCGAGGCCAACAGCAATGAGCTGAGGTTGCGGGAGAAGAATGCCCGCCTAGCGAGACAAGTAAGAGAGCAGGAGGAAAAAGTAAAAGACATAAAGGCAGCCTATAAGTTAGCGAGCGAACAGGGGTTTAAAGATGCAGATCCTGGCCCCTGCCATGAACAGATAGAGGATCTGAGCCTTGCCCTAAGGAAGGCAAAGGGCATGGTATGCCTCATAAACCCGAAGGCAGCCCAGGCGGATTTTACAGGGAACGAGGGGAGAATGGTTCAGACACCACGGATAGTGCCAAGGAATGAACCGGTTAAGGAATAGGAGGCCCCACGAACAACACCCGTAGCGCCAGGTTTTAGCAAGGTCTGGCAGCAGGGGGACGTGGAGTTAGGGGTAGAAGCGGAGATGGAACAACCCCCGCAAGAGAGGCTGGAACCAGGGCCGATGTGCCCGGCCCGGCAGCGAAGATTGGGCCTGTGGTGTATGTACCTTTAAGACAGAACTAATTTTACAGCTCCTGTATACTGTAGTACCGGCAGTGACCACACCTGTATATAAGCCTTGCGCATGCCTCTGTACCCCCAGTCTTGAGACTACCCTCCTCCAGTAAATACCTGTTTATTGTTAAGTTACAGCATCCGTGTGGTTATTGAAAAACATCATACTCTCAGAATCACGGATCTAACAGTGGCGACGAGTGTCGATTCGAATCTACCTGCAACTCTGCATTTCCCTTCGAGGATTCGCTCCGGGAGGGTGGTGGAAGAAAGTCGAGGCCAGGAACACGGGCGTTGACCACGAGCAACCGCCCAGTCGTCCGGCAGAGAGTGAACATCGCAGGGGAGGCTGTGGAGAGCTGGGCTTGGTTCCCCAGCCATGACGATCAGCAAGAGACTGACGACAGGTCCAGCGCAGACCCTTCCCGGACAGCGGCGGCTGGAGCCAACCGACGGCGGAGAGAAAGCGGAGCAGCGTCGATGGGGTAAGACAGAGGGTGAAGTGCATAGGGTGCAGCCGGGGGTTGAAAACCGAGCGGCGTCGAGAGAAAAAAAAACAAACCGGAGAGAGAGAGGGTAAAGCAACAGCCGGGTTCAGGAACGAGCGGCATCGAGAAAAAAAAAAATGAACGCGCAGAGCACAGCCAGGGCTCAAGGGCTGAACAGTGTCCGCGGGGAGGAGAAGGGAGAGCACGGGAGACGCCATTGAGCCGCGGAGAAGAAGGAAGAGCGCGGGAGACGCCATTTTTAGAAGTACACGGGGCCAAAAGTCTACCCCAAAGGTAAAATAAGGGTGAAAGTGATATATAAAGGCCAGGAAATACCTAAAATGGATATATATGTATTGCCAGATGGAGGACCACCACTGCTAGGACGTGAATGGATCCGGAAGATACAATTAGATTGGCATTCCATACAGGCACTGAAGGTTGAGGCCAAAAAGGATGACGACGTCACACCTGGACGACTGTCAAAAATGCTAACTGACGCAGAAGAAGTGTTCCAGGAGGGACTCGGAACACTAAAAGGCATAACAGCAATGATTAAAATAGAGGAAAATGCAAGCCCAAAGTTTCTTAAGGTCAGACCAGTGCCTTATGCGATCAGGCCAGCTGTCGAAGCAGAGCTGGAAGGGTTGGAACGTTCAGGAGTACTGTCCAAAGTGGACTGGAGCAAGTGGGCTACACCCATCATTCCTGTAATGAAGAGGTCATTGAGTAATATGCCTGGGGAACCAAAGAAGGTCCGCATCTGTGGGGATTTTAAGGTGACAGTGAACCCAGTCATTCACACGGTACAATATCCGCTTCCACGAATTGAGGATATTTTCACCTCGCTATCTGGAGGTAAATGCTTCACCAAAATTGATCTAGCCCAGGCGTACTTGCAAATGGAGGTAGAAGAAGCTTCAAAACAATACCTTACGATTAACACTCATAAAGGTCTCTATCAATACAATCGGCTAGTGTTCGGGGTAGCCTCGGCTCCGGCTATTTGGCAAAGGGCAATGGATCAAGTCCTGCAAGGGATTCCAGGGACCCAGTGTTATTTGGACGACTTCCTGGTCACGGGCGAAAATGACAGTGATCACCTCGCCAACCTGGAGAAGGTGCTCACCAGATTAAAGGAGTATGGGCTATGAGCTAATCGCCACAAGTGCGAGTTTTTCCAGAAACAGATCTCGTATTGTGGCCATGTCATCAATGAAGAGGGGTTACATAAGTCCCCTGAAAAGATTGAGGCAGTAGTCAAGGCTCCAGCACCGGAAAATGTGTCACAACTGAGGTCGTTCCCCGGGCTGGTAAACTACTACCACAAGTTCTTACCAAATTTGTCCATGGTATTACACCCACTGAACACCCTACTGCAAACAGGGGTACCATGGAAGTGGAATGACGAACGTAGACGAGCTTTCCAGAAGTGTAAAGAATTGATCACATCAAAAGAGGTGTTGGCCCATTTCAACCCAGCACTACCAATTTGTTTGGCATGTGATGCATCACCCTATGGTATTGGAGCGGTGCTGTCGCACAAATTCCCAGACGGGTTGGAGAGGCCAGTAGCCTTTGCGTCTCGGTCACTAACCTCAGCTGAGCGCAACTACGCCCAGATTGACAGGGAGGCCCTCAGCCTAGTATGGGGAGTAAATAAATTCAACCACTATCTGCATGGGCAGAAGTTCACCTTGCTGACTGACCACCAACCACTTGTCTCCATCTTTAATCCTAAGAAGGGCGTTCCAGTGATGACTGCACAACGGTTACAAAGGTGGTCCCTGTTTCTAGGGGCAAATCAATATGAAATAGAATATAAAGGCACGAAACAGCATGGGAACGCTGATGGGCTATCGCGCCTGCCACTGCCGACTGTGGAGGAAGCACCAGCAGTGGACCCTATCGAGATATTTTATTCGTCAATAATTGAACGATTGCCAGTAAAGAACATGGATGTAGAGAAGGAGACCCGCAATGATCCGACGCTGTCTTAGGTATATGATTTGACGGTGAGGGGATGGCCAACACATGGCGACTCACTGTTGCCAGCATTCTCATCCAGAAAAGAACAGCTGTCAGTATGCCAGGGGACAGTGATGTGTGGATCCAGAGTGGTGATTCCACCCAAGTTAAGGGAGAGAGTGCTAAATGAGTTACATGAAGGTCATCTGGGGGGAGTGAAAATGAAAAGCCTTGCTAGGGCTTATGTGTGGTGGCCGGGAATCGATCAACAAATCGAAGACCTAACTAAGAGCTGCTCAGGATGCCAGAAGGTCCAAAATGCACCACCACATGCCCCTCTACACCCATGGGAGTGGCCCTCCTCTCCATGGCAACGGGTGCATATTGATTTCGCTGGTCCATTCATATACTCAATGTTCTTAATAGCAGTGGATGCTCATTCGAAGTGGCCTGAGGTGATAAAAATGTCCTCAACCACTACAGAGAAAACGATTGCAGTCCTACGGACCATATTTGCCAGAAACGGCTTGCCAGAGCAGATTTGCTCTGATAATGGACCACAGTTTGTGTCCGAAGAGCTTCGAAAATTTATGAGAAGGAATGGGGTAAGGCATTACACATCCGCCCCGTATCATCCAGCCACAAATGGATTGGCTGAGAGGCTCCTACAAACCTTTAAGAAGGCGATAAAGGCCATGTGCGACGATGAAATTCCACTACAACATAAGGTGGACAATTTCTTATTAGCCTACCGAAATGCGACACATGCAGTTACCAACCAGACCCCGGCCATGATGTTCTTTAACCGAAGGTTGAGATCTCATCTGGACTTGCTCAGACCAAATGTGCGAAGAAATGTTGAGGACAAACAATTCCAGCACATCAATGAGAAGCCGACAAGGAGCTTCAATGTAGGACAACCAGTCTTGGCCCGTGACTATCGAACAGAGAAATGGCAACCCGGAACGATATGCACAAGGCAGGGGCCATTAATGTACACAGTGGATGTCGGGGAGAACATTGTGAGACGCCACGTCGATCAGATCTTAGCGTCACAGGAACGAGTCAACCCCATGTCTCGAGTACCTGGGGATGAACCCAACATACCGGTTGCATCTACCTCAGAACCAGTAGCAGTGGAACCCGATGAACTACCCGATGAAAAGGGGCCAGAATCGCCTCTGCACCTCAGGAAAGGCGCTATCCCGAAAGGGTCAGGAAGCCGCCCCAAAGACTGAATCTATAAATGGACTATTGTTGTTTAATGTGCATGTGTGGTGATTATTCTTGTTTTATAAGAAGCATTGTAATTGGTTGCCTGTTTCCCTGCCTTGAGATATATGCTGTAAACTTATTGGTTAGTTGATGTCATGTGACCAGTGGTGGCCATCTTAAATTCAGTTCTCCACAGTTTGGTGGAGACTGGGTGTTTAATATGTACTGCTGGTTTTTTAAGGTTAATAAAGCCTAGCTTTTGAAAGGCAACCTACTCTTCATTTCAATTTATTAACCTTTTGCTATAATGGAATGATATCTTCGACCGGAACGATTTAATGCTGACCCTAATTCTGCAAGAGTGGATGATCAATGGAAACATTGGTATCGTACATTTAAAAACTTTTTGGGTGTGTTGGATCAGCAATCTCTAAAGTTGGATATACTAATCAACTACATTGCTCCGGATGTGTACAAATATATTTTGGACTGTGAAACTTATGAATTGGCTATTGCTACATTGGAAAACATTTTTGTTAAACCCAAAAATGAGGTATTTGCACGTCATCTTTTATCTGCCCGTAGGCAGCAGGCGGGAGAATCCTTGGATGCTTATTTACAGGCACTCCGGCGCCTTGGTGCTAACTGTAATTATAAGGCCATGTCGGCAGAAGAACATAAGGAAGAGTCAGTACGGGATGCATTTATTAATGGATTACTGTCTAGATCAATTCGTCAGCGGTTATTAGAAAATAAGACCTTGGATCTTAAGAATGCTTTTGAGCAAGCCTCTACATTGGATTTGGCTCAGAGAAGTTCGGATTCTTATGCTCTTTTTGATCGGCCTGCGACCGTGGTTTCAGCAGTTCCGGATGAAAAGGAATTATGTGGACTTAATAGGAGTGGTTTACCAGATTCCGAAACAGTTTCTACTTCGGCAGCTGTTGCCTCTAGGATTCAGAAGTGTTATTTTTGCGGGAACGCCCGGCACCCTCGTCTGAAGTGCCCTGCCCGGGAGGCTGTGTGTAGTAAATGCGGCAAGGGAGGTCATTACGCACGTGTTTGCAAATCGGTTGCCTCCTCTGCGACCATTCAGCCTTTAGATAGGGCGTTTATTGCATCAGTTTCTGCCGCCTTTGCCCATGGCCTAAACAAAGTTATAGTTATGGCCCAAGTTAATGGGTTAGAAGTGAAGGCCCTTATAGATACGGGCAGTACTGAGAGCTTTATAAGTCTTCAGTTTGTGAGGGAGAAGCGCTTGAAAATTTCACCTGTTTCCTATCAGGTGTGTATGGCTCAGACGACTCTCACCTCACAAGTAGCTGGTTGTTGCCTTGTGAAATTAATTCTCCTAGGTAATACGTATACTGATATACGCCTGTCTGTTCTGCCTAAGCTCTGTGCGGATATTTTGATTGGTCATGATGTGCTTCAATTACATGAGTCTCTCAGTCTTTCTTTCGGAGGAACTAAGCCACCTTTGTCTATTTGTGGATTAACTTCTTTATCTATTTCTCCATTATCACTTTTTTCCAATTTGATGCCGGACTGTAAGCCAATTGCTACCAAGTGAAGAAGGTATAGCAGTCAGGATAAAGAATTTATTAATTCTGAAGTTCAACGTCTTTTATCGGAAGGAATCATTGAACCTAGTTTTTCGCCCTGGTGGGCACAGGTAGTTGTCACCACTAATGAGAGACATAAGAAGCGAATGGTGATAGACTACTCTCAAACTATTAACAGGTATACTCAATTAGATGCGTACCCCCTGCCTAAGATTGATGAGCTTATCAATAAAGTATCTCAATATAAGGTTTTTAGCACTATTGACCTGAAGAGTGCTTATCATCAGATTCCTATCGCTAAGAGGGACCAACCATATACGGCCTTTGAAGCTGGCGGAAAACTGTACCAGTTTTGCCGAGTACCATTCAGTGTTACTAACAGTGTCGCCTGTTTTCAACGGGCAATGGATGCTTTTATAAGTGCTAACTCTCTCTCTGACACCTTTTCATATTTAGATGACATCACGGTGTGTGGCAAATCAAGGGTGGAGCATGATTTTAATTTAGAAAGATTCCTTCAAGTTGCAGAAAAAGTTGGCTTAACTTTTAATAAAGAGAAGTGTATCTTTTCGACCACCGAGGTAAATTTACTGGGGTATATTATCTCGGGAAATAAGATTAAACCAGATCCAGAACGGCTGCGACCACTGATTGATTTACCTTGCCCTACTAATTCTAAGGCTTTGCAACGAGTTGTTGGACTGTTTTCTTATTATTCTAATTGGATTGCAAACTTCTCGCAGAAGATCCGGCCCCTTATTCAGGTTACGACATATCCTCTGTCATGGGAGGCCAGGATGTGTTTTGATAATCTTAAAAAGGATATCCTTGGAGCAGTTGTGCATTCTATTGATGAGCAGGTTCCCTTTGTGATTGAGACGGACGCTTCCGATTTTGCAATTGGGGCTACCCTGAACCAAAATTGAAGACCTGTGGCCTTTTTCTCACGTACTCTGAACAATAGTGAGAAGAGACATTCATCAATAGAGAAAGAGGCGTACGCAATAGTAGAAGCACTGCGTAAATGGAGACATTATTTATCTGGGCGACATTTTACGTTAGTAACTGACCAAAAATCTGTGTCCTTCATGTTTGATGTCAAACATTTTGGAAAGATTAAGAATGATAAAATAATGAGGTGGAGGATTGAGTTGGCATGCTACCATTTTGATATAGTTTATCGTCCGGGGAAGGATAATGTTGCCGCTGACGCGCTGTCGAGGGCTTATTGTTCTGTCATTCACGGAGATACGCTTATTAATCTTCATAATGCTTTGTGCCATCCTGGTGTTACGAGGATGATACACTTCGTATGCAGTAAGAATTTGCCCTTTTCAGTTGAAGATGTCAAGCGGATGACTTCGTCATGCTCTGTCTGCGCCCGGTGTAAACTGAATTTCTTTAAGCCTCAACGAGCTCATCTTATAAAGGCTACTTCTCCCTTTGAACGTCTGAGCATTGATTTTAAGGGGCCTCTTCCTTCAACGACTCAGAATCGATATATATTTACTGTTGTGGATGAGTTTTCAAGGTTCCCTTTTGCTTTTCCTTGTGCAGATGTATCAGCTGCTACAGTTATCAAATGTCTGACTCAACTTTTTGTCATCTTTGGGATGCCTGCGTATATCCATTCGGATCAGGGAAGTTCTTTTATGTCTTCCCAGTTGAAGGAATACCTCCAGAGTCGGGGAATTTCTACTAGCAGAACTACCCCATATAATCCCCAGGGTAATGGACAGTGTGAACGATACAATGGGGTAATCTGGAAGGCAGTTATGTTGGCTTTGACATCCCGGAACCTTAAGAATACACAGTGGGAAATGGTATTGCCTGATGCCCTGCATTCCATTAGATCATTGCTTTCAACGGCTACTAATGTGACTCCCCATGAAAGGCTCTTTAACTATCCGCGGAGATCCACTACGGGATATTCGGTACCTTCATGGCTTACTATGCAGGGACCTGTGCTGCTTCGACGCCATGTTAGACTGTCAAAGTATGATCCTTTAGTGGAGGAGGTGGAGCTATTGGAGGCGAATTCCCAATATGCTCACATTCGATTCCAAGATGGGAAAGAAAGTATGGTTTCAGTTAAAGACTTAGCTCCTTGTGGTGGCCAGCCCTCTTCTGAGGACATTAACAATAGCCATAATTCAGATAATGTTGATGTCGTCACAGATACTACGAATATTTCCAATCCTATTGCAGACACTTACAATTCTCTTAGTCTGCCCCCGATGGATGTTCATGACCTTCCCAGTTTACCTTCTAATGGGACTTCCAATCCGGAAACCGTTGATAATCGGGATATTGATAGCCTCCCTGCAGAAGATATTTCTGTGTCTCCTGGTGTGGGAAGGCAAGGAACTCCACCAAGGCTAAGAAGGTCGACACGAACAAAATATTCGGTTGACCGATTAAAAATGGACTTTTAAAATAATTTAATAGCAAAATTTTAAAATTGTTGAAGGTATTATACATGTATTGTTTTAGTCATAAATAATTAATTGTAAACTGTAAAGGCTACCTAGGTTGAAGTATATTTTAAAAGGAGGGGTGAATGTGGTGATTATTCTTGTTTTATAAGAAGCATTGTAATTGGTTGCCTGTTTTCCTGCCTTGAGATATATGCTGTAAACTTATTGGTTAGTTGATGTCATGTGACCGGTGGTGGCCATCTTAAATTCAGTTCTCCACAGTTTGGTGGAGACTGGGTGTTCAATATGTACTGCTGGTTTTTTAAGGTTAATAAAGCCTAGCTTTTGAAAGGCAACCTACTCTTTATTTCAACATGTTAAAGTGTTAATTGTTATTTGAATATTAGGGGTACTACTAATCTAAAAGGGGAGGAATTGTGGTGTATGTACCTTTAAGACAGAACTACTTTTACAGCTCCTGTATACTGTAGTACCAGCAATGACCACACCTGTATATAAGCCTTGCACATGCCTCTGTACCCCCAGTCTTGAGACTACCCTCCTCCAGTAAATACCTGTTTATTGTTAAGTTACAGCATCCGTGATATTATTGAAAAACATCATACTCTCAGAATCACGGATCTAACAGGGCCCACCCGCTCGTGATGGGGAAGAGGGACCCCTCCAAAACCAGTTCATAGTTCCCTACAGCACCCAACAGCTTAGAGCTATGGTTAGCCACATACCAAAGCTCACAGAAACAGGGGACCCCTCGGTCCACTTCAGGGAAGTGGAACAGGCAGCCAGCATCAACGAGTGCGATGATGCCGAACAGGCCAAAATGCTGCTGTTCTCCCTGGAGGGTAAGCTCCTCCAGTCCCTTTCTGACCAGTGTATGAAGGGACAGTGCGAGTATGGGGAACTCAAGGAGGAAGTTCTTGAGGCCATGGGGTTGAATGAGGGAAGTCCTTTCTCCCGAGTGGGGAAGACAGTGCAGCTCGCAGGGGAAACCCCGCAGGCTTTCGCGGACAGGTTATGGCCGGTGTACAGGAGTGCCTGTACGGGGCACCTAACCGGGCGTACCTGGACTGGGATCAGCTGGCCCACTGGCTCCGTTGTCTGGTGGGAAAAAGCTTGCCACAGGTCAGGGCCAAGGCAAAAATGTGGTTTGACCCAAAGCATCCCCTGACTACCGAACTCACGGTGATCAGACAGTTGACCCTAGCCTACAGGAATGGTAGGGGAACCGAGGCACACCCACCTAAGGGGAAGGTACGTGAGGTAAAACCCGGACAGGGTAGGAAGGAGTGGCATCAGGAAGGGAATAACCCTTCCAGCATGAAGTTTAATTGTTACGGGTGTGGAAAGGATGGACACTGGAGGAAGGAGTGTAAAAACCCTTGGAAGGATAACAAGGGAAAGAACTCCTCAGCCCCAGCCCAAAAGACAGAGTTGGGGATCCCTTCCGCCACAGTCGAGTCATTTTTGGACGCGATGAGGACCCTATTGACTGGCCCTGGGAGGGTAGCAGCCACTACAGGTGCGCTGACCCTCTCAGCCCCATCCAACCCACAGCCCTGACTAGAGCCAGCGCAGCCTGTTTACCTGTGCTCCCTGCAGTACGACTTGCGGAAGAGACCCCTCGTTGAGATGGAGGTAGAAAAGGTAAAGCGGACCTATCTGTTGGATACGGGGGCATCATGCACCGTGATCCATTCAGATAACCCCACCACCTCGCATCTATCTAGCGGGGTCCCATACAGTCTGTCGGGATTCACTGCTAAAGAACAGGCTGGCTCATTTTCCATCCCGCTGTCCATTCGTTTGGGAACACTCCGATCTAAGTGGACCTGTATCCTAATGAAGTGGGAAGTGAAGGGTGGAAAGGGGATCCTGGGAGCCGAATTTATTGTGGGCCATGGGATCCTGGTGGATTAAAGGAAACATTACCTATGGGGGGCAAGTACAGGAAAGGAAGGCGGAGTAGTAGTCATCACAGGGAAAGAGGGGAAGGGGACCCCGTGCACCATGAAGCCTAAAGAGGGTTATAACCTCGAGCTCATGGTCAGTAATACCCCAAAAGAGTTCCAGGCATTTGTGCAGGCCCACCTAGCCACATTTGCCACACACAAGCACAACTGTGGGAGGGTCAACGGGTTTGAGGTCAGCGTAGACGGGGAGTCTTAGGCCCGACCACAGAAACAGTATAACTTCCCCAGGGAAGCGGAGCCAGACATGGAAGCAGCCATGTCCTCTTTAGTACAACAGGGGGTCCTGAGACCGATTGCCACCCACGTAAACTCTCCACTGTGGCCGGTTAGAAAGCCGGACAACTCCTGGAGGGCCACGGTGGACTATCGGGTGCTCAACAGTAACATCCCAGCCTGTGCGCCCACGGTAGCAGCAGTTGCCGACCTGATAGGAAGTATCCCAGCATCCGCGACCACTTTCACGGTGCTGGATATTTCCAATGGGTTTTGGTCCATCCCTTTAAGGAAGGAGGATCAGTACAAGTTTGCCTTTACTTTTCAAGGGCAACAGTACACCTGGAACTGTTTGCCTCAGGGCTTCCACAACAGCCCCAGCATTTTCCATCAATGCATGGCAAACAGTTTAAAGGGCTTCAGCCAGCCCAGGCAGCTGGTACAGTATGTGGATGACCTGCTCCTATTCACGGATTCGAGAGAGGAGCATGGCCCACTACTGGCCGAACTGCTGGAGTTGCTCAGGCAGGAGGGTTTTAAAGTAAAGCCAAAGAAAGCGCAGATCGGCCAGCAGGAGGTGAAATTCCTGGGCCTGACTGTACGCGCTGGGGAAAGGGCCATCAACAAAGCTAGAAGGGAAGTGGTACAGGAGTTACCAGTCCCAAACACAGTCACGCGAGTGCGATCTTTTCTAGGGCTAACCAAGTACTGCAGAGATTTTATTGAGGACTATGCAGCCACAGCAGCCCCTCTGCTCCGACTCCTACATAAGGGAATGGAGTGGGCTTGGGATAAGGGTTGCCAGGCAGCATTTGTCAGGCTCAAGGAAGATCTGCAGACTGCACCAGCTCTAGGGGCCATAGATGGGGGGATAGAGTTCTTCCTGGAGGTGGCAGCCAGCGGGGACAGCCTGAGTGCTGTGCTGCTCCCAGAGCAGCACGGCAGGCTGAGGCCGGTGGTCTACTCCTCCAGGATACTCAAGGATGTGGAGAAGAGCTACTCCAATTGTGAGAGGCACCTCTTGGCCACATATTGGGCTGTGAAAAGATCACTGATCTTCACAGGCACCTCTCCCATCACCCTCCTCACCCATCACACACTCATCCAGGTGCTCCTGGATGGGAGGATCAAGGATGGAACAGTGAGCAGTGCCCGCATTGCTCGCTGGACCCTGTTTCTCTCACAGATGGACCTAAAGTTGAAGGGGCTCTGCAAGCCAAGGCTTGCAGCTAACTTGGTATATCCTGGAACAGCCCAGCAGTGTTCCATAGAAGTGGTTCGGGAACTGGACAGAGGTTTGCGGGCCAGGATACACCCCACAGGCTGCGAAATCTATGTGGATTGCTCCAGCACGGTATCTGCTGGTGAGCAAATCACAGGGTGCGGAGTTTATGACCCAGCGGCAAACATTGCCCTGGCAATTAAGCTCCCCAGCACCATGAGTGCCCAGCAGGCTGAACTGCCCGCAGTAGTGTACGTCGTTACGCACCCCGAAATCTTCCCCACCCCATACACAATTTGCTCGGACAGCATGTTCACGTGCAATTCGTGTACGTAGTACCTGGCCATCTGGTCCTGCCGCGGATACACCTCCGCTGACGGGAGACCCCTCACGGTGAAACCCCTGCTGGAGAAAATCTTAGCAGCAGTGGGGGAGAAAGGGGAGTTTTTCATCCATAAGGTGAAAGCCCATTGCTCCGCAGAACCCCGTAGTCAGGGCAACAAGCAGACCGACGTGCTAGCTAAGGAGGGTGCCCGCACAGGCACTTTCTGGGACCCATATGGGTCCAGTCCTATAGCAGCAGTCAGGGGTAGGAATGGGACACAAGGGAGCACAGGGGTAGCTTTAGCCCCGGACCTTAAGACGGTCCAAACTGTAAGGGGTTTTCCTGAGAGATGTCCCTGAGGTTTCTCTCTCTAGAGGCCTCTCTCTCTTGCACAGTAAAACCTTGAGTGGTTCGACCCACTCGTCCCTTAGATTCTATACTCTGGACTTAGGGGCAGGAACTACAATGTAGAGAAAACTCTTGTAGACCACGTTTGATGAAACAAAATGAAATTTTATTGCGTAATGAAAAATATCAAATCAAATGCAAGCAGATAAGGGAGTACATGGGAGGGAAAAACACAAAACAAATCATAACGACACAGTACTAACTAAGGCAAATACAGGCATCTTATACTCTACAAAGATCATTATGAAATAAGGAAACACACGGAACATCGAGGGACAACAACTCATGTTAATTGTACCCTTAAATCCACCCCCTTATTAAACCTATCTAGATCTGATTGTGAAGGGCCAGAAACATGCTCACCAATCCCATTAGGAAGTGCAAGGTTTTGAAATCGAGTCTGTGTTTGGTCCTTTCAGGCGTTTTGTCTCCACGTGGATCGTGGAGCCCCTGCGAGCTGCACCACACCTCTCTCCTGAGGTGGGGGTTGGGGGTGGCTGGACACCGGCGGGCCTGGATGTCGGCGGGGTCGAGGATCATCGGCTCGATCCTGGTTAGATGAGCCTTGGGCTGGCTCCCATCGCTTCTTCAGTTTCTTTTTATCTCTTCTCCTGAGCCGGGGTGGCTGGAAGGTTTCTTCTCTTGGGACTTTTCTTTTTTTGTTTCTTCTCCCAAGTTGGGTCGATGGCCTCTCGTTCCGGCAACGGCCCGGGGATGGTCGATGATCTCCCGATGTGTTTCCGCGGGGTGGGACGCCGGCTTCGAGACAGCCTTCTCGATGTTGGCTTGGTTTTTCTTCCTTCTCCGAGTGCCTGCTTCTTCTTCTGAGTGTCCGGATTCAAAACTGCACACACGCTGCAACTGTCTCCAAGCTTGCCCCAACTGCCGAAAAGTCTTCCAGATATACCTTTCTCCCAGAAGCTTCCGTCTCCCACCCAAAATCAGGTTAGTCTTTGTTTAACTTTTGGCAGGCTGGGAGCACAGCGGGGTAGTTATTATATTTTTTAATGTTTTAAACGGCCGGTAAAGGCCCATCTCTGGTCTGGAATTACCTTCATTGTTTTTAATGTCCTGCTGATCTCGTTATCTAGTCCTGGGTGCTGTTCTCATGAATATGAAATTGTCCCCTTTTGTCTGGGTCAACATTTAGATGGCCTCTGTCTCCAGGCCGATCTTGACTGGACCTGCATCTAATCCATATGCATACGTGTGGGTCTCGTTTCGTTCTCTCAGAAACGGCTTCCAGAACTTGCTGTAGGTTGAATCCACAAAGCTGTCTGAGGTTGCGCAGGAACCATTTTAAAGTGTCCCAATAAGCTGGTCACATGGTATGGCGGCCATTTTTTATGCCCCTTTTCCTGGGCTTCTTTTAAAACAGTCTTTAAAATCATGGCCTCTTCTGCCATTTGACCCTTATTAATACAAAATCCAATTTTGCGAATCCTACACTCCCCCCTGATGATACTTTAACTTGCTTGAAGTATCATATTCTGGGTGAGCAAAATTTTCTGACTTTCCACAATCTAACCATCCCCAGTATTTACTTATCTATGACCCCACGACACACGCATTTCCCACTTCAGAAAAATCTAGTGTACATTAAGCATCTATAGATGGCAATACCTTGGAGTTAAAGTCTACCAACTTACTTCCAGGCATGAAGGGGGTCCTTATACGTCTACATCACCTAGTGCATACACATTACCTTCTAATAATAACATCACATCTAATAAAATTTCAATAATAAAATAAAATACACAAGAAAATCACAATGCACATGAATACATATCAAAAATAATACAGAGGAGGGAGGGAAAACGTTAACTTTATACAAAGCAGCAAAAATCTAAACGGGTGTCTCTTCTTCTACCCACACATAATGCTCCCTCCATTCCCCTCTATTCTCGCACTTTTGCGAATGTTTGACCTTTTTACAGTGTACAAACAGTAAATAAACTACAATGACAACCTGGCACACTACAAGAATGTGGGAGGCTATCCTAATCCAGGAAGGGAATTCTATATTAGTGAACAGGTCCCACCACGTTGGGGTCACTATGTCCAATATGTCTGCCCCTATCTCTAGAGTCTTCTGCTCCAGTGTGTAGAAGTGTTTCTGTGAAACAACAACGGCTTTTAATATCTTGGTGAGGTGTTCAGGGAGAGGGGGAATGATATATCCAAAATGTGCAACGAATCGCTACAGATCAGTGAAATTCTCTTCCACAGTGATGTGAACAGTGGAAGGTTCAGGAATGGGGACAATTTGCTCTTGGGCCACTTGAACTTCCGCCCTGGGCTTGAAACAGAAGCTGCTGTCACTGACCGGACACCAACCATGCTGTCCATGTTGGTAGTGGGGCGCTGCAGTGGTGACACAGTATGTCCCACCTCCTATATATGCCACCTGCGGGGGCACATGGCCTTGCGCCATTGCCTCCATGGTGTAATTTATAGGCTTCGCGCCAGCAGTTCTGAACCCGCACTGTGGTTTTGAATGGGCATTCAAGTGCTGGGGACACAGGATGATGTGTGCTCCCCAGCTCCGGCACCCAGAGAGGTCGGTACCCGTCATTGCATGCTCCCATCGAATGACGTAAGGTGGGACCCCTGTGTAGCGAATGTGCGCACCCCCCTGAATGACTCCAATGTTCTACACCCTGTATACCGGGGCGGGTTTGGCTGTCTTTCCCATCACCGGCATTCTTACCACTATACCCATAATGGTGTGATTAGACCATCCACAGTCCACTGGGACTGGGTAGCCCTCTGAAGCTAGTCTGAGCTGGCACAGACTTAATGTATTCTCAAAAGGGTGGAGGGCTGCGAGGTGCTTGTTGCTGATCCAGGAGGGGACTAAACCTTGCTTTAAGTCCTCCAGATTACTGCGGCCCTCGCCCAGTAACCACGCCCCGTATAGCACACAAGCTTCGTTCTGCGCAGCCTGATCGGACGCATTCCGATCCTCCCTGATGAGAGCATTTACCGTTTTGGCGTGTTTCTCCAGCTCAGCTATTATCTCTTTTAAGTGTAGTGTCATGGCCTGGTCCTCATGTAACTCAGAACCCACTACCTTATTCTCATCAGTCAGTATCTTTCTTAGCTGTGTTTTTAAACCACTGATCTGGGTTTGCAGCTCCACGTCATCCAGTGTGTTGATGACGGAAGTTCCTGTATTAAAAGCTGTGAAAATATCATTTACTGCACCCCTTTGTTGTCTCCCTACTCCGTCCAAGACCTCATGTGGTGTGGTGTACAATTCGGCTCTGTCGACATCGGCAAAGTCGAATTCGTAAAACTGTTTAAACATGTTTGTTAACAGGACCTGGTATAATTGCTCCGTTTCCTTGGGGCACCACGCTGGCAATCTTACCTCGGTGAGGTTTAAAATCACCGAAGCCACCGTGTAGTGGACCCCTTGGTACAGTACCTGACCTGTGGGTGCCAATACCAATCCATTCCCGGGTCCCTTTGTCGTGGTGGGGCACCCTTCCTTGAGGGCTTTAGCTGCTGGAACTGTGGGCAGGGGCTTGCGGGGTCGGGTGATGAGCTCCGTGGTGTTTACTGGGATCTGAGAGTATGGGACTCCACACGCCCGTGTGCTGACGTCCCACCTCATTCCTTGTCCAGCATCCTGCCACTGTCTTTGGAAAAAGATGGAGATGCCTGTGGGGCAAGCGTGTTCTGAACCCCACATACAGATGTAGATCCCCTCATCTGGTTCCCACCATTTGTCCCAACAGACACTCAACCCCCCATGAGTTCCCGTTATAGTCCAATGGGTGTTATTACCCAATCTCTCCCATTCCACAGTTGAATTCTTCATGGTGCTGCTCAACTTGCGCAGCCACTAACAGCGGTCCAAAGGTACATGTCCATGGCAAACAAGGCAAATCTTCTTGCCCATGGTGACGCTGATCCTGGGTGCAATGATCCGCACCCTGGGGCACATCAGAGACGTTTCTCTGTACGCAAACCCTGTCTGGCTGGAGTATTCAGTAGAGTTCAACCCCAGCCAGCCTGGCCATCTTCCTTCATGGAAGTAGACAGCAGTCTCTTCAGCGTTCCGTCAGCCGGTTCCGTCAGTCGCGATGGGGCCTCTGTTGCCAGAGCACCCATAAATCGTGGAGTCCTTGGTGCGGCCCCGATAGGCCCAGCTCCACCCGATCGTCACGAACGCGACGAGGATCCCTCTCATCTTTACTGGCTCCTGCAATAAATCAAACAATATAGCCAGGCTCCCGAGAGATTCTGGCTTAGGTGACAGCATGATCGGGTCTTTCGACCTCGATCCCAAAAAAACACACACACACTGGGCAAATTTAAAACTACTTAAACTCTATTCCCCTTAATATTTACACACATTAAACTTAAAACTAAACTTATGTACAGCGCTGCCCGTCCCCGGGCGGCTTGCCTAATCCCTGATTGAACTGCAGCTCGCTGTTCCCTGTGGCGGGGCTGCAGTGACCTGTGGCTCGGGCTCCCCGCAGCCTTTTGCTGTTAATCGGGGACTGTGTTTTTTCATGGATTTCTGAAGTTGGCGTTTACTGAGAACGGGGGACTCGGGCCAAGGTTTTACAGGCTGAGGCGTTCGAGTCGATCTGCGAAAAGGTACTTTGGGCGTGGCTCCCTTAACGAGTGGACCTTTGGGTGGGACTTTAGCTCTCACAGTCCGTGGCTCTTCCACGACTGTAGGCTTCGGCTCCCTTCCCTCAGGCTCCGCCCCTTTGGGATTTGGGCAGGCTCCCTTGGCGAGTGGACCTTCGAGTGGGACTTTAGCTCTCACAGCCCGTGGCTCTTCCACGACTGTGGGCTTCGGCTCCCTCCCCTCAGGCTCCGCCCCTTCGGGAATTGTGCCTGTGGCAGACGGCTCCTCCTCACCTGTCCCTACAGGTAGAGAATTTCTGCCCCCAATTTCTACCTTCCCCACGCTTGAGTCGAGGGCGGGATCTCCGTCCTCCGACTCCACCACTTCCAGAATTGTGTCGAGGGCGGGACCTTGTTGTTCGGGCCCCTCCTCGTCCGAGTCCCAGGCCATCAGGGAAACCTCCCCCCAGGTGGGCGGGACAGCTTCTCTTTCCAAGCAGTCTACAACGCCAGCTTGTGTGGTCTGTGACTCATCGCGTGCCTCAGGCTGAGGATCTGTATCCTCAGACCTGGCTTCGGTTGCTGATGTTCTTGCACCCGGTTTAAACAGTTTGCACCGCTTCATGCAAAACCACTTGTTGCGTCGGGACACCTCCACAGTGCGAGTGGCGTAGACCGGCGGATTTTGCACTGATTCCGGCCCATCCTCCTGGTCTACGGTTCTCTCGCCAGTGCATAGGGTTAGACCCAAGAATTTTACTTCTCGCCGGCCAACCCGCGCCTTTGTAGGGGTTTCCTTAACCCTCTCTATCTCCTTCACACTCGTACCCGCTCCCCAGAGGCAATGATTTCTTAGGTCCACGTAGATCCCGTGGGCTACCAAGAAATCAGACCCCAGGACTCCCGTTCCACCCCCCACCTCCCACTTCATCAGGGTACACTTCCACGTGGTGCGGAGTGGTCCTAAACGAATGGAGAGGGGAAGGGAATGCGCGCCAGCCTGTTCTTCGCCCGTGAAGCCTGACAGAAAGTATGGGACCCCGGTGGACAGAGGTGAGGCGGTGGGGTTATCTGCGTGGATTACGGTGCACGATGCTCCCGTATCCAACAGATAGGTTCCCTTCACCTCCTCCACTTCCATCTCCACGAGGGGTCGTCTCCATACATCATATCGCAGCGCACACAGGTAGACGGGCTGCGCCGACTTTAGTCATTTGGGTACAACGGTCGGAGTCTCGGGAGCGACAAGACCAGTGGTGACGGCTATTTTCCCCAGCGAAATCATCAGGGACCGCATTGTCTCTATGATCGATTCAATCGCAGCGGGATTCATAACTGCACCAGCTCCTTGTGCTGGGGCAGGAGCTACGGTTTGGGTTTGGGCTGGTGCTGGGGTGGCGGTCTTGGCTTGGGCTTGGGCTGCGGGAAATCTCCCTTTATTATCCTTCCATGGATTTCTACAGTCCTTGCGCCAATGTCCATCCTTCCCACACCCGTAGCAATTGAGCTTGGCTTGGACAGGGCGATTCCCCTCCTGACGCCACTCCTTCTGGCTTGGGGCTGCGGGTTTTGCCTCATGCACCTTTCCTTTCTGGGGAGGTGTTTCCTGACCTCTGCAATTCTTGTACGCTACATTGAGCTGACGGAGCACCGTCTCCTCCGTGACACCGGGACCTTGGGGATCAAACCAAGATCTGGCTAGGGCCCGTATCTCTGGCAAGCTGTTGGTAACCAAGCAACGGAGCCAATGAACCCGCTGTTCGTTGCTCATTATAGCCCGTTCCGGCATACCCGGACACCTGCGTTGATACACTGGCCACAGCCTTTCTGCGAAAACCCGTGGGGGTTCTCCAGATAGCTGCACGGCCCCTTCTACACGGTCGAACGGACTACCGTCGTCCACTCCCATTACTTCTAAAACTTCCTCTCTGAGATCCGCATACCCTTTTCGTCCCCTCTTACCATCCTCTGAGAGACACTGAAGGATTGTGGAATCCAGGGAGAAAAGCAACAGTTTCACCTGTTCCTGATCATCACAGTCATTGATGGCTGCTGTTTCCTCTATCTCCCTGAAATGAATTGAGGGATCTCCCTTTACTGTGAGTCGTGCGAGGTGGCTCACCATGAACCTTAATTGCGGGCCAGCGTAGGGCACCACGAGCTGGTTCTGGTGGGGTCCGATACTGCCATCGGCAGCGTTGGGACCGAACCTCTGGTGCCGAGCAGGACACATTGGTGCCGGTCCCGGCTTTGCGCCAGTGGTTCTTCCACACACTCCACCTCGGCTACCTCCTCATTCACTACCCCCTCCTTTTCCGGCCAAGTCTCACTATAGCTCGGCGGTGCTGAGGGCTCGGTGGCTGGTACCACAATGACCTCAGCTGGAATCGGCTGTTTTGATTCCTTTAAGAAGTCCATATGACTGACTTTCAGGCTGACGAGACACACCATGCCTTTTGCCTTTACCAGGGCCGTTCTTAGGTCCTCTGTGGTCTTTTGGCAGGGGCCATGGTCTGTGCTCTCAAACTCGTGCTCGAGGGCTAGCTTGTAAGCCGCCTTAACCTCCACTACTCTCTCCTCCTGCGCTCTTAGCTGTTGTGCGAGGCGGGCGTTTTTCTCCCGTATCCTTGTTTCATTAATCTTTGCCTCAGTAACCTGGCACTCCAGGTACTCTATCCTAGCCTGATGTTGACTAGCTACCACTTAGCATTCCTGATTCAGCGCATGAAGCGCTGTGATGAGTTTTTCCCCACCCATGGCCTTTTCCTCTATCTCTGCTGCCTGGGTTGTGATCTTGGCTGCCTGTGCTGCAACGACCCGGTCCAAGATCTGGACCTGCTTCTTGTAACACATCAGCCACACTGCCTTCTCCACTGACTTCTTATGCTCTTTGCTCTCTGTCCACCTGATGGCTGCGTCCACCGGACGCCCATCCAGCAAGAGATCGGAAATCCACTGTTTAGTGAGATTTACCTTGCCAAAGGCATAATCCGCTAACCTCTCATCCATTGCATTTTGACCATTCAAACTTGGATCTACTACATTGCAAACCTGCTGCCAGAGTCCTGCCGCGGTCGCCATTTTCTGTAAGGGGTTTTCATGAGAGATGTCCCTGAGGTTTCTCTCTCTAGAGGCCTCTCTCTCTTGCACAGTAAAACCTTGAGTGGTTCGACCCACTCGCCCCTTAGATTCTATACTCTGGACTTAGGGGCAGGAACTACAATGTAGAGAAAACTCTTGTAGACCACATTTGATGAAGCAAAATGAAATGTTATTGCGTAAGGAAAAATATCAAATCAAATGGAAGCAGATAAGGAAGTACATGGGAGGGAAAAACACACAAACAAATCATAACAACACAGTACTAACTAAGGCAAATACAGGCATCTTATACTCTACAAAGATCATTATGAAATAAGGAGACACACGGAACATCGAGGGACAACAACTCATGTTAATTGTACCCTTAAATCCACCCCCTTATTAAACCTATCTAGATCTGATTGTGCAGGGCCAGAAACATGCTCACCAATCCCACAAGGAAGTGCAAGG
The DNA here is from genome assembly GCF_052327205.1 of Somniosus microcephalus. Lineage (NCBI taxonomy): Eukaryota > Metazoa > Chordata > Chondrichthyes > Squaliformes > Somniosidae > Somniosus > Somniosus microcephalus. Next base: position 82,564,654 of record NC_141001.1, on the reverse strand, counting down.
TTTTGAAATCGAGTCTGTGTTTGGTCCTTTCAGGCGTTTCGTCTCCACGTGGATCGTGGAGCCCCTGCGAGCTGCACCACACCTCTCTCCTGAGGTGGGGGTCGGGGTGGCTGGACACCGGCGGGCCTGGATGTTGGCAGGGTCGAGGATCATCAGCTCGACTCTGGTTAGAGGAGCCTTGGGCTGGCTCCCATCGCTTCTTCAGTTTCCTTTTATCTCTTCTCCCGATCCGGGGTGGCTGGAAGGTTTCTTCTCTTGGGACTTTTCTTTTTTTGTTTCTTCTCCCAAGTTGGGTCGATGGCCTCTCGTTCCGGCAACGGTCCGGGGATGGTCGATGATCTCCCGATGTGTTTTCCCAGGGCTGGACGCCGGCTTTGAGACGGCCTTCTCGATGTTGGCTTGGTTCTTCTTCCTTCTCCGAGTGCCTGCTTCTTCTTCTGAGTGTCCGGATTCAAAACTGCACACATGCTGCAATTGTCTCCAAGCTTGCCCCAACTGCTGAAAAGTCTTCCAGATATACCTTTCTCCCAGAAGCTTCCGTCTCCCGCCCAAAATCAGGTTAGTCTTTGTTTAACTTTTGGCAGGCTGGGAGCACAGCGGGGTAGTTATTATATTTTTTAATGTTTTAAACAGCCGGTAAAGGCCCATCTCTGGTCTGGAATTACCTTCATTGTTTTTAATGTCCTGCTGATCTCGTTATCTAGTCCTGGGTGCTGTTCTCATGAATATGAAATTGTCCCCTTTTGTCTGGGTCAACATTTTGATGGCCTCTGTCTCCAGGCCGATCTTGACTGGATCTGCATCTAATCCATATGCATACATGTGGGTCTGGTCTCGTTGTCTCAGAAACAGCTTCCAGAACTTGCTGTAGGTTGAATCCACAAAGCTGTCTGAGGTTGCGCAGGAACCATTTTAAAGTGTCCCAATAAGCTGGTCACATGGTATGGCGGCCATTTTGTATGCCCCTTTTCCTGGGCTTCGTTTAAAACAGTCTTTAAAATCATGGCCTCTTCTTCCATTTGACCTTTATTAATACAAAGTCCAATTTTGCGAATCCTACAAAACCCAAGACCCCGTCCTCAAGGCAGTCCTCAGTGCAGTGACTGAGGGAAAAAGGGTAGAGGTCCCTTATGGCACAGCAGCCCTCTCTGTGAAAGAAGGCATGCTGTTTAGGGGAGAACAATGGGTAGTACCACAGCAGCACCGGAGGGAATTCCTTCAACTGGCCCAAGAGGGTCCAGGAGCGGGGCATCCCAGGCCTGAGACCACCTGGCAGCGGGTGGAACAGGCGGGATGGTGACCAGGAATCAGGGAAGATGTCTGTGAGTTCTGCGCCAACTGTCTGGTGTGTGCTGCTAACAACCCTGACCCCGACAAAAGGAAGGTTCCTATGGGACACATCAGGAGGGGAGAGGGACCATGGCAGTCGATCCAGGTTGACTACATCGGGCCCCTGCCCACCGCCCAGGGAGGCTATAAGTACTGCCTAGTCCTGGTAGATGTGTTCACGAAATGGGTAGAGGGCTTTCCTTGCAGAACAGCCACAGCTCTGGGTACGGCCAGGATCCTGGTCCAGGAAGTGTTCTCGCGATGGGGGCTACCACAGTATGTGGAGTCCGACCAAGGGAGTCACTTTACCGGGCAGGTAATGCAGAATACCCTTATGGTGCTTGGCATTGAGGGGAAGTGGCACGTTGCGCACAACCCACAGTCCTCAGGGATTGTGGAGAGGATGAACAGGACCTTAAAGGAAAGGCTGAGGAAAGAGACGGTGGACTCACCTAGTAAATGTTCCGAGGTCCTACCATTGGTCCTGATGGGAATCCGAGCCAACCAGTCAAAAAGCACAGGGTACTCCCTGCACGAGCTGATGACTGGCAGGGTTATGCGGACCCCCACCCATGTACTAGCCCCAGTGCTCACCGGAGGTCAGCTCAGGGAGGTAAACCGGGACAGGTTCGCCAGGAACCTCTTTGAGCACTTTAAGCAGGTCCACAGGCAGGCAGCTGGGAACATGGGAAAGCAGCATCGGAGCAACCGATTGTTGTTAGAGCCCCAAAAACACCACGAGTGGGAGGTAGGAGATCAGGTTATGGTGAGGAATTTTGCTTGGGTCGGAAGTCTAGAACCGTTATACATGGGGCCCTACAGCATTGTAGACACGGCCAGGCCCATGGTATATGCCATAAAGATGCCTCGGCGCATCAAATGGTTCCATATTTATCAGTGCAAATTGTTTAAGCCTGAGAAAAGAGAACAGCCAGTTGGGGCAAGGTCTGAGGATAGAAATCCTCAGCCTGCAGCAGGGGAAAACCCACAGACTGCACAGGCAGGTGCAGTGGCTTGTTTTAGGGGAGGGGCCATCCCGCCCACCACTTGGGACACTCCCCCACTCCTCTGGGACTTAGATTAGGTGGGATGTGAGGGCGAAGACCCTGCCCCGGACCCAGATTTGTGACCTGAGCGCGAGGACCCTCAGCCTGCAGCACCAGGCTGCGAAGACTTACCTGCCCCTAGCACAAGTTTAGGAGAGGTAAAGCCTGAGGATGAAAATCCCCAGCCAGCGGCAGTGGAGAGCCCACAGACCGCACCGGATGGGGCAGTGGCTCATGTTAAAGAGCCACCAGCCATAAAACCCCCACCCGCCTAAGTCCCCAGAAGGTCCCCACGAACGCCACAGCCAAGGAAACCGTGGTCACCGGCTCCCCAGTTTAGAAGGGCAGCCTCTCGAGTCAGGGATCAGTCTGAGGGCAGTGGTTCCCAGCCAGCAACCGCAGGCTGCGAAGGACCAAAGGAACAGGACAGAGCAGCCACTCCGAAGGGAGTACTGTGCTGTGGCCCGAATAGGGATTAGCCTGGCCGCCCGGAGACGGGCAGCGGATGTACATAGTTTCTGTAATGTAATTTAATTATTGTTAATTTTGGTTGTTAGTTTAAATTTATACAAGGTGATTGGTAGTTTAAGTATTATTGTTTTAAGAGTGTTTGTATTGAGTCGAGGTCGCAAGACTCAACTATGCTTTACCCAAGTCAGAGAATCTCCTCGGGACCTGGCTATATGCTCTTGTGTCTCTTTACAGAAGGGATTTCGAGATAAAGGGGGGCATACTCCTACTCGCCCTGATAGGAATGAACACTGGGAAGCGAGGTGACGTGGAGGACTCCCACATTTATGGGTGCTCAGGAGAGAAAGCACCAGTTGTGACTGCTGGGAGCAGCGAACGAGGCGTGGAGGAGCTCGCCATCTATTCCCATGAAGGAAGATGGCCAGGGTGGCTGGGATCTAACTCCACCCGATACTCCAACCAGACCGGGTTCACCTATGGGGAGGCCTCCCTCCCCTGCCCCAGCGTACAGGTTGTGGCCTCACGGGTCGGGGTCACTGAGGGGAAACGCGTGTGCCTGACTTGCAGAGGACAGATTCCCCTGGGAAGGTGGTGGTGGCTCAGAAAGCTGAGCAGAGACATGGGGGACCGTACAGCGGACTGGGAGCGAATGGGGAACGACACCTACCGGACGGTCACAGGGAACCAAGGGGGGACTAGTGTATGCTGGGATAAGTGGTGGGAGTCGGAACAGGGAATTTATGTCTGTAAGTGGGGGTTGCAAAGGGCCTGCCACACAGGCATATCCATCTTCTTCTCCGCATCAGGGCAGGATAAGGGGGAGGGGGTGGAATGGGAATCCCACCTAAACACTTGCATAGTCCCACGCTACCCAGCCCCAGTAAAAGCCACTGAACTGGTGGCTCGTGCCCGAAAGGCCCTGCCCATGACTCAGGCAGTAAGGACACACAGAGAGGGGTGCCCTGCCACCACCAAGGGACCAGGGAATGGGCTGGTACTAGTGCCGATGGAAAAGGTGCTATACCAGGGGGTACACTACGCGGTAGCTTCCGTCATCCTAAACCTTACCGAGGTACACTTACCTGACCGGTGCCCCAAAGAGACAGAACAGCTATACCAGGCCCTGTTAAAAGAAATGTTTAAGAAATTCTACGAGTTCGATTTTGCCAATGTAGACAAGACAGAACTGTACACTACACACCATGAGTATTTTGGTAATGTGGGGAGACAAAGAAGGGGAGCCTGGAATGATGTTTTCACAGCATTTAACACAGAATCCTCTGTTATAAACAGCCTGGATGACATAGAATTGCAGACACAGATAAACGGTTTGAAAACGCAATTGCGAAAAATCTTAATGGATGAAAATACAGTAGTAGGCTCAGAGTTACACGAGAACCAAGCTATGATGGTCCATTTAAAGGAGATCATAGCTGAGCTGGAGAAGCATGCAAAGACTGTAAATGCCCTTTTAAGAGAGGACAGGAATGCTTCAGATCAGGCTGCACAGAACGAGGTGTGCGTAATGTATGGGGCATGGTTGCTAGGCAAGGGCCGCAGTAACCTGGAGGATTTAAAACAGGGTTTAGTCCCCTCCTGGATCAGCAACAAGCACCTCGCAGCCCTCCACCCGTTTGAGAATGCATTGAGCCCGTGTCAACTCCGGCTAGCTTCTGAGGCCTACCCTGTCCCAGTAGATAGTGGACGCTCTAACCACACTATCATGGGGATAGTAGTGAGGATGCCGGTCATGGGTGGGATAGCCCAACCCGCGCCGGTATACAGGGTAGAGAACATTGGAATCATTCAAGGGGGTGCACACATCCGTTTCACAGCTGTCCCACCTTATGTCATAAAGTGGGAGCAGGCTATGACAGGTACTGACCTCTTGGGGTGCCAGAGCCGGGGAGCACACATAATACTGTGTCCCCAGCACTTGAATGCTTATTCAAAACCACAGTGCGGGTTTAAAGCTGCTGGCGCAAAACCTATAAACTGTACCATGGAGGTAATGGCACAAAACCATGTTCCCACACAGGTAGCATATATAGGAGGTGGGACATATTGTGTCACCACAGGTGCGCTACACTACCAGCATGGACAGCATAGCTGGTGTCCAGTAAGTGACAGCAGTTTCTGCTTTAAACCCGAGGCAGAAGTCAAGTGGCCCAGGAACGAGTTGTCCCCATTCCTGAACCCTCCACTGTTCACCTCGCTGTAAAGGAGAATTTCACCAACCTGCAGAAATATGTAGCACATTTCGGCTACGAAATCCCCCCTCTATCAGAACATCTGACCAAGATACTAAAAGCAGTAATCGTCTCACAGAAACATTTCTACACGTTAGAGCAGAAGACAGTAGAGATAGGGGCCAAGATATTGGACATTGTAGTTCCACTCTGGTGGGACATTTTTGAAAATATAGAGGTCCCTTCATGGGTTAGAATGGCTTCCCACATCCTTGTGGTTTACCAGCTGGGAATAGTATTGTACCTAGTGTGCACTCAGTGCAAGGGAAAAGGCCATATACTAGAATTCCAAAACCAAAGGACCTGGAAGGAGCATTATGTTAAGGTGGAGGGAGATACACCTGTTTGAATCTTTTTTATTTTGTATTTCTGAATAAAGATTGTTGTTTTTTGTGTTTTGTTATTTTTTCATAAAGACTTTGATATGTTATTTTTAATAAAGATGTGTATGTACCAAGTGGTGCAAGGGTGTTGGACCCCCTCCATGCTTGGATGTGTGTTGTAAGATTCGCAAAAGTAATATTGTCAGATAAGGGTCCTTTGGCAGAAGAGGCCTTTAATTTTAAAAGACTGTTTTAAAAGAAGCCCAGAAAAAGGGACACACAAAATGGCCGCCAGACCCCATGACTAGCTTTCTGGACACTTTAAAATGGTTCCTGCAGTCCCCAGACAGCCTTTGTGGATTCAGCCCACAGTAAGTTCTGGAAGGCCGTTTCGGAGAAAACAAAACCAAACACAACCACATACATATGGATTGGATGCAGATCCAGTCAGATCGGCCTGTAGGTAAAGGCCATCTAAATGTTTACCCAGACAAAGGGAAACAGTTTTATATTCATAAGGGGAGCATCAAAGACCCATTAAAGACATCAAGAAGACATTCAAAACAATACAAGGTCATTCCAGACCAGAGATGGCCATCACTGGCCATCCCGAAAGCAGTTTAAATATAATAACTACCCCGTTGTGATACAAGCACGTCAAAAGTTAAACAAAGACTAACCTTGATTTGGCGGGAGATAAAGGCTTCTTTGAGAAGTATAACTGGAGTCCCGGGTAGCCATCGGGAGCGATCAGCGAGACGCGCTTTTGAGCTTGTCCTTTTGAGAACCGTGGAGGAACGTCGATCCAGAGACCAAGAAGGTGATTCAAGTCTGTGTCCCGCCCTGGGGTAACCATCGGGAGATCATCGACAAACCCTGGGCCGTTGACGAGACAAAGGACCGCAGCCCTACAGAAGAAATCTAGCTGAAAATGGTAATCAGCTAGACTCCGCGAAGAGACCTCTTCAACCATGGTCAAACAGGTGGTCGCCGTCCCCGCCGACGTCCAGGCCTGCCAGTGTCCAGCCTGTCCGTGACCTTCACCTCGAGGAAGAAGAGAGAGTGTCGCAGCCCGCAGCGCTGACCACGTGGAGGCAGGACACCTGAAAGAATCAAAACGCAGACCTGTTTCAAAACTCTATACTTTCCAACTGGATTGGTGAGCATGTTTCTGGCCCCTCACAATCTGATCTAGCTAGGCTTAGGGGGTGGGCATTTAAAGGGTAATGAGTTGTTGTCCCTCGATGTTCCGTGTGTTTCCCCATTTCATGATGACTTTTGTAAAGTATAATATGCCTGTATCTATCTCAGTTAATAATGTATTATGAATTTGTTTTTCCCTCCCATGTACCCTTTTATTGACTTGCATTTGATTTGTTTTTCTCTATGCAATAAAATTTCATTTAATTTCCATTAAACCTGGCCTATCGAGTATTCTCTACATTGTAGTTCCTGCATCAAAGACCAGTGTCTAGAACCTAAGGGGCGAGTGGGTCAAACCACTCAAGGTTTTACTGTGCAAGAGAGAGGCCTCTAGAGAGAGAAACCTCAGTGATCTAAAACCCCTTACAGTGTAAATAATTGTATTTTGCCTATGTATGCTTATGTACACTACATTTTCGAAGAATGGGAAATGCATGTGTCATGGTGTAGTGTATGTACCTTTAAGCGAAGAACTACTTTTTACAGCTCCTGCATCCTGTAGTACCGGCAGTGACCACACCTGTATATAAGCCCTGAGTAGTGCTCTGTGCAGTCAGTTGCAGTTTGAACCTCATTCAGTAAACACCTGTTGATCGTTCCCTGCAGTCTTTGTCTGATTATTAAAGGACACCACATTAAGATACCCGGATCTAACATTGGCGATGAGAAAGATTTGAACCTACCTGACCTCCCAGGGATTCGCTCCTGGAGAACAGTTGAAGGAGGTCGAGTCCAGAAGCACGGGCATCGCAGGGGAGGCTGTCAAGAGCCAGGCTTGGCTTTCCACCCACGGTGGTCCAGCGAAACGGGCTGGCAACAGGTACTGCGCAGACCCTTCCCAGACAGCAGCGGCTAGAGCCAACCGAGCGGCACAGAAAGGGCCGAGCAGCGTCGAAGGGGGAGAGAGAGAGGGCAGAGCGCACGGGGCGCAGCCTGTGTTCAATGGCCGAGCAGCGCCAATGAGAGAGAGCAGAGCGCAGCCGGTTTCGGGACCGAGCGGCGTCAACGGGGAAGAGAGGCGAGAGAGAGCAGAGCGCAGCCGGTGTTCAGGGGCCGAGCAGCGTCAACGGGGGAGAGAGGCGTGCAGGAAAATGCGAGGCGCTGCCATTGCCACGAGGACCGCAGAGAACAGCATTGGCAGCAGCGCAGGAGCAGCGCGCGAGGCCCACAGGGCATCGCCATTTGCCGGGAGGACCGCCGAGAGCGGGGTTGGCAGCAGCGCAGGAGACGCCATTTTAAGCCGCAGTGGGGAAGAAAGGAAAGCGCGGGAGACGCCATTTTAAGCCGCAGCGGGGAGGAAAGGAAAGCGCGGGAGATGCCATTTTAAGCCGCAGCGGGGAAGAAAGGAAAGCGCGGGAGACGCCATTTTAAGCCAGTCTAACCACACCCAAAAATGCCGAAGAGTGGCAGTATCACAGCGTTTGACAATGAAGTCGAAGATTGGACGACATATGTCGAACGCATAGAAGTATACTGCAAGGTGAATGAAGTGCCAGATGACAAGAAAGCGCTGGTATTGTTGAATTCAATGGGTGCAAAAACGTATGGCTTACTACGAAACCTAGTAACCCCAGAGAAGCCAGTAGAAAAGGATTTTGAAAACATAGTGTCAATCCTACAGGACCACTTAAACCCCACACCGCTGCTGATAGCAGAAAGATTTAAGTTTCACAAAAGGAACCAGCATAAAGATGAAAGTAATGCTGAGTATTTAACGGAACTGCGCAAGCTATCGAAACACTGCCAGTTTGGAACGGGACTAGCAGATACTTTAAGGGACAAGTTTGTGTGTGGGCTTCAAAGTGAAGGAACCTAGAAACGGCTTCTATCAGAAAAGGATCTTACACTGGACAAGGCTTTCAGCATTGTAGTATCACAGGAAGCAGCCGCACGGGGCGCTGCAGAGATACAACGGAGACCACAAGAATATGGCACAAATGAAATGTCATACGGAACAGTGAAGTGCTATTGCTGCGGCAGAACAACACACGACCATAATGATTGCTGGTTCAAGGACAAAGTGTGCAGACAGTGTGGAAAAGTAGGACACATAGCAAGAGTCTGCAGGTCGGGAAAGAAAACCAGCAGCAAGAAATCTCCACAGGAGAAGTACAAGTAGGTACATAAGGTGACGGAGAGTAGTTCAGACGAACAGAAGAGTGATACAGACTCCGGAAGCAAGGAGCTGGGTTGTCTGAAACTACATAATGTGATCAAAATGGAGGATCACCAAACTATCTGGGTCACGCTCAAGATTGCAGGAGTCCAAGTGAAAATGGAATTGGACACAGGATCAGCCCTAACAGTCATAAACCGAAGGGACTACAAGCGGCTATTCTCACATATACACTTGAATCACAGAAACCCACACAGTGCAGATAGAGGCCATTTCGGCCCATCGAGCCTGCACTGACACATATCCCACCCGATCCCCGTACACCAACACATATCCCACCCTATCCCTGTAACCCCACGTATTTAATCCCCCTATCACTAAGGGTCAATTTATCATAGCCAATCAACCTAACCCGCACATCTTTGGACTGTGGGAGGAAACCGGAGCACCCGGAGGAAACCCACGCAAACACGGGGAGAATGTGCAAACTCCACACAGAGATACAAAGATTGTCTTGAAGAAGTACACGGGGCAAAAAGTCTACCCCAAAGGAAAAATATGGGTGAACGTTATATATAACGGCAAGGAAACACCAAAAATGGACCTATATGTATTGCCAGATGGAGGACCACCACAACTAGGACGTGAATGGATCCGGAAGATACAGCTAGATTGGCATTCCATACAAGCACTGACTGTAGATGCCAAAAAGGATGATGACGTCACACCTGGACGACAGTCAAAAATGCTAACTGATGCACAAGAAGTGTTCCAGCAGGGACTCGGAACACTAAAAGGCATAACAGCGATGATCAAAATAGAGGAAAATGCAAGCCCAAAGTTTTTTAAGACCTTATGCGATCCGTCCAGCTGTCGAAGCAGAGCTGGAAGGTTTGGAACGTTCAGGAGTACTGTCCAAAGTGGACTGGAGCGAGTGGGCTACACCCATTGTTCCTGTAATGAAGAGGTCGTTGAGTAATACGCCTGGGGAACCAAAGAAGGTTCGCATCTGTGGGGACTTTAAGGTGACAGTGAACCCAGTCCTTCACACGGTACAATATCCGCTTCCGCGGATTGAAGATATTTTCGCCTCGCTATCTGGAGGGAAACGCTTCACTAAGATTGATCTGGCCCAGGTGTACCTGCAAATGGGGGTAGAAGAAGCCTCGAAACAGTACCTCACGATCAACACTCATAAAGGTCTCTACCAATACAACCGGCTGGTGTTCGGGGTAGCATCAGCACCGGCTATTTGGCAAAGGGCAATGGAACAAGTCCTGCAAGGGATTCCAGGGACCCAGTGTTATTTGGACGACATCCTGGTCACGGGCGAAAATGACAGTGATCACCTCGCCAACCTGGAGCAGGTGCTCACTAAATTGAAGGAATATGGGCTCCGAGCTAATCGCCACAAATGCGAGTTTTTCCAGGAGCAGATCTCGTATTGTGGCCACGTTATTGATAAAGAGGGGTTATATAAGTCCCCTGAAAAGATTGAGGCAGTAGTCAAGGCTCCAGCACCGGAAAATGTGTCACAACTGAGGTCGTTCCTCGGGCTGGTGAACTACTACCATAAGTTCTTGCCAAATTTGTCTACCGCACTACACCCACTGAACACCCTACTGCAAACGGGGGTACCATGGAAGTGGAGTGACGAATGTAAACGAGCTTTCCAGAAGAGCAAAGCATTGATCACATCGAAAGAGGTGTTGGCTCATTTCAACCCAGCACTACCAATTCGGTTGGCGTGTGATGCATCACCCTATGGCATTGGAGCGGTGCTGTCGCACAAATTCCCGGACAGCTCGGAGAGGCCAGTAGCCTTTGCGTCTCGGTCACTAACCTCAGCCGAGCGTAACTACGCCCAGATTAACAGGGAGGCCCTCAGCCTAGTGTGGGGAGTGAAAAAGTTCAATCACTATCTGCACGGGCAGAAGTTCACCTTGCTGACTGACCACCAACCACTTGTCTCCATCTTTAATCCAAAGAAGGGCATTCCGGTGATGACTGCGCAATGGCTACAAAGATGGTCCCTTTTTCTAGGGGCGCACCAATATGTTATCGAGTATAAGGGCACGAAACAGCATGGAAACGCAGATGGGCTATCACGCCTGCCACTGCTTACTGCGGAGGAAGCACCAGCAGTGGATCCTGTCAAAATATTTCATTCGACTATAATTGAACGCTTGCCAGTAACTAACGCTGGTGTAGAGAAGGAGACCCGAAATGACCCGACACTGTCTCGGGTATATGATTTGACGGTGAAGGGGTGGCCAGCACATGGCGACTCATTATTGCCAGCATTCTCATCCAGAAGAGAACAGCTGTCAGTATGCCAGGGGACCTTAATGTGTGGATCCCGAGTGGTAATTCCACCCAAGTTAAGGGAGAGATTGCTCAATGAGCTTCACGAAGGTCATCTGGGAGGGGTGAAAATGAAAAGCCTTGCTAGGGCTTATGTGTGGTGGCCGGGGATCGATCAGCAAATCGAGGATCTGACAAAGAGCTGCTCAGGATGCCAGAAGGTCCAAAATGCACCACCACATGCCCCTCTACACCCATGGGAGTGGCCCTCATCTCCATGGCAACGGGTGCATATTGATTTTGCTGGTCTATTCATGGACTCAATGTTTTTAATAGCCGTGGATGCGCACTCGAAATGGCCTGAGGTGATCAAAATGTCCTCCAACACCACGGAGAAAACTATTGCAGTCCTACGGACCATATTTGCCAGGAACGGCTTGTCAGAGCAGATTTGCTCTGATAATGGACCACAGTTTGTGTCCGAAAAGTTTCGAAGATTTATGAAAAGGAATGGGGTAAGGCATTACACATCCGCCCTGTATCATCCAGTCACAAATGGATTGGCTGAGAGGTTCGTACAAACCTTTAAAAAAGCAGTAAAGGCCATGTGCGATGACGACATTCCACTGCAGCATAAGGTGGACAATTTCCTGTTAGCCTACAGAAATGCGACACATGCAGTCACCAACCAGGCCCCGGCCATGATGTTCTTTAACCGAAGGTTGAGATCTCGTCTGGATTTGCTCAGACCAAATGTACGAAGAGATGTTGAGAATAAGCAATTCCAGCACATCAATGAGAAGCCAACAAGGAGCTTCAATGTAGGGCAACCAGTCTTGGCCCGCGACTACCGAACAGAGAAATGGCAACCAGGAACGATATGCACACGGCAGGGGCCACTAATGTACACAGTGAATGTTGGGGTGAACATTGTGAGACGCCATGCTGACCAGATTCTAGAGTCACAGGAACGAGTCAACCCCATGTCTCGGCCATACGTACCTGGTGAGGAACCCGACGTACAGGTCGCATCTACCTCAGAAACAATAGCATTGGAAGCTGATGAATCAACTGACGACAGGGTGTTAGAATCGCCTCCGCACCAAGAGCGAGACACTCGGGAAAGGCGTTATCCAGAAAGAATCAGGAAGCCTCCCCAAAGACTGAATTTATAAAAGGACTATTTCCGGTTAATGTTGCATGTTAAAAGTATTAATTGTAATTAGTTTGAGATTTAATTGTTAAATGAGTGTTATGGTACTGTTAATCTAAAAGGGGAGGAATTGTAGTGTATGTACCTTTAAGGGAAGAACTACTTTTTACAGCTCCTGTATCCTGTAGTACCGGCAGTGACCACACCTGTATATAAACCCTGAGTAGTGCTCTGTACAGTCAGTTGCAGTTTGAACCTCATTCAGTAAACACCTGTTGATCGTTCCCTGCAGTCTTTGTCTGATTATTGAAGGACACCACATTAAGATACCCGGATTTAGCACATGGGATTATAGATAGGTAATTACGGGGAAGATTGGCTGTGGAGGGTCGGAATTTTCCTCACCTTCATAAGTATGATACTTAAAGTGAGTTTTATTATCAACAGGGAGGGGTGTAGGGTTCTCAAAATTCCCACATTCCCCAGAGTTATTAATAAAGGGACTCTGAAGGACAAAGTAATAAGGGAACCCTAAACAAAATGGCTTCTGGACCTCGTGGCAGAAGCCTGCAAGATTGGAAAGCAGGGCCCTGCAAAAACGGCAGGTCAATTCAAAAGACTATTGAAAACCCTGACATGCCTGGGCCTGTGGAAGACTTGTTATTTCTGAGAGCCAGACAAGTAGACAATACAGAATACGTATCCTTAATCAACTCAGGAAAAGACTTAATCTTGAACCCATCAAACCTTTGCATAAATAATCGCTTACAGTTTAGACTGGCTACCGAGCCAGGAAGATACCGATTCACATTCTGAATAACAAACACCGAGACATTAAAGAGCGTTCAGCAACAGGGCAAGCACTCAAAAAGCAGTTAAGGTGAACAACTATAATCACTTTAATGAACCCGCTAAAAATTGGACAAAGAACTAACCCTGATTTGGTGCGCAGATAACGAACCTCCGAAATAGTATAAATGTAGGCCCACCGGTACCCAAGGGCAGACAAAGACTAAGGCGTGCAGTAACCAAGCAGTCAGATGGGTGCAGCAAGCGGGCTGGAGCAGAGGAAGGCGGGCCGACGAAAAGCAGAGAAGGGCAGTGTGGAGAAGCGTTGGGGGACGAGCAGGTATATGCTCAGGCCCAGGAACACTCGAAACACAAAGAGGCATTGGGTGGCTCACGCTCAGGCCCAGAGACACTTGGATCTCAAAGAAGCAGATCAGCACGGTGGGGCAGGCTCGACCGAAGATGACTAGGCCGCAACCGCAGCCTTACATGAGGATCGACCACGAGCACCATGGTAACAAAGGGCCGGGTAAACCATACCTTCGGATCATTACCACTGCACAGGTAGTGATCTAGGCCACCGCGACCGAGCCAACACCGAAGACCGCCAACAGAACCCCAACTGCAACAAAACTTCGACGACCAGACCACCACCAGAAGAACAAAACCCGAACTTTTCCACTCTACAAGGTAAAGTACCCAACAAAGACTTTACTCCCTATATCGAACGGAGAAAAGAGGGTACTTTACTCAGACGACTCCACCACCGCGCCCTGGGACCACGTGACGACGGCAGGCCCCAAAGGACACAAAGAGCGAGTCCCAAAACCCCAACCGGCTCAATCGACAGGATCTGACCTGTCCAGAAACCCTTATTGGTGAGCATAATCCCTGGCCCCTCACAGCACAATTAGTTAGATATTGGGGGTAGGACAAGGGTAAGGGGAATAATACTGTGATTTTTCCCTCAATGTGCCGTGTGTTCCCCATTCCTAATTAAGTGTACTCTTGTAAGCCTGCAACTATTCCAGTAATTTTTCAGTGTTGTAATTTTATTGTGCCTTTTAATAAAAATACAGTTTTCTTGTACCAAACTAGTTGTCTACTCCAATTCTGTATCGCCGCCTGTACCTAAGTCCGGTGTCTAGAACCCAGGGGTGTGGGAGCGATTCGAACCGCTCAGGAATCCAGTCAGAGGCAAGCTGACTGCACACATGCCACCCCCTACAGTTCCTGGGTGATGAGAGAGTGCCTTGATGGCCACATCTGTGCAGTCGATGATGTCCTGCACCTGAGGGAAGCCAGCAGAGCTGCAAAGCCAAATATCCACTCAGTAACACTGGCTTCATCAGTGGCAAAATTGTCTAAAAGTTGCTAATAATGATATAATATGAATATGGCAGAGTACAGTGAGAGAAGATTAAGGACAAGTGACCAGACACGAGAGCTGAAGTCCACAGTTTGGTTTTTACCTAACTCATGTCCTTAGTTACAACAAGCTTCATGACTGCAGGTTCATCATTGAAGTTAAATGGAACAACTTACTTTTGACATCTTTGTAATCTGCATGGTCTAAGGTGGATCTGGGGTATGGTTTAAAATTGCATCCTTGTTAATGGTGTTGACAATTTTGCTGTAACATTTTTTTTAATGTATGCAGTGATGCTTTAAAAAAAATCAGCAGGAGATTACCTGCAGAAGCTGCAACTTCACCATTGTTCTGCTTCGCATTACTTCAGTTTTGGACACTGTTTTATATTAGGTATTGCAAGGTTTGTGATTCATTTGCTGTGTGTCTCTTTAATAGAACTTGACAGCACCTCCGCACAACCAACCAGAAAATTAGTCAAGCTTAATGAAATGTAATTTTAGATGGTGGATATTATCATTAGGTTTCATAGTAAGGGTGACCATTGGCTAGTGCTATCTGTATGACATCTTCAAGGTAGATTTGACTAGATTTTGAAAGCTACAGAAGAAGTGTTTTATTCACCTTTATAAAAGTGCAGCTCAATGCTTCAAACAGTGTCATTCATAGGACTGGTTGAAACAAATATGTGGTTACCCTGTAATACACAGAATAATTAAAAGTAATAAGGCTGCAGCTTGTAATAACAACTCAAGTTGAGCTCAGGTGGTTCATAATGGCATTTGGATTTCATGAATTTGTTACTCGGTATCTGGTAGTCTATATCTATTGTAGTTGAAAAATGTCAAAAATTCAGCTTCAAGAACTTACTGATCTCCACTGTCTGCATTCTAGTATTTGAAGTCAGTAAGTGAGTACTATACATATTTCTGGCATAAGCAAATGTAAGACATGATCTGTCAATTGTCAACTTTTTTTTGGCTTGAAAATATGCCTGCATAATTTGCAGACGACACAAAGCTGGGTGGGCGTGTGTGCTGTGAGGAGGATGCCGAGAAACTCCAGGATGATTTGGACAGGTTGGGTGATTGGGCAGAAGCATGGCAGATGCAATATAATGTGGATAAATGTGAGGTTATCCACTTTGGTAGCAAAAACAGGAAGGCAGATTATTATCTGAATGGCAATAGATTGGGAGAAGGGGAAGTGCAACGAGACCTGGGTGTCCTTGTGCACCAGTCGCTGAAGGTAAGCATGCAGGTGCAGCAGGCGGTTAAGAAGGCAAATGGTATGTTGGCCTTCGTAGCAAGAGGGTTCGAGTACAGGAACAGGGATGTCTTGCTGCAGTTGTACAGGGCCTTGGTGAGACCACATCTTGAGTATTGTGTGCAGTTTTGGTCACCTTATCTGAGGAAGGATGTTCTTGCCATGGAAGGAGTTCAGCGAAGATTCACCAGGCTGATACCTGGGATGGCAGGAAAGACGTATGAGGAGAGATTGGGTCGATTGAGCTTGTACTCGCTGGAGTTTAGAAGAATGAGAGTGGATCTCATCGAAACTTATAAAATTCTAACAGGACTAGACGGACTAGATGCTGGAAGGATGTTCCCGATGGTCGGGCAGTCCAGAACCAGTGGTCACAGTCTAAGGATAAGGGGTAAGCCATTTAGGACAGAAATTAGGAGGAATTTCTTCACCCAGAGAGTGGTGAACCTGTGGAATTCTCTACCACAGAAGGCAGTAGAGGCCAATTCATTAAATATATTCAAGAAGGAGTTGGATATATTTCTTAAGGCTAAAGGGATCAAGGGGTATGGGGAGAAAGCAGGGACCGGGTACTGAATTTGGATGATCAGCCATGATCGCATTGAATGACGGAGCAGGCTCGAGGGGCCGAATGGCCTACTCCTGCTCCTATCTTCTATGTTTCTATGTTTCATATAAGTCTCTTGTTGCTTATATAGCATCGGGTTTAGTCATACAATGTTAACATTGGGGTGTCTAGGATAGGTCCATCCTCAATTTACAGCAGAAGTAATTTTGCATGAACCAATCAGCAGGATCACCACCTAAATAAGATGTTAGATCTGGGGCCCAAGGGTCAATCTTTTCCTCCCTCCTCTTCCTCATCTATGTGCAGCCTGTTAACGACATAATTCTCAGGCAGAGGGTCAGCTTCCAGATATATTATGACGACAACCAGTTGACGTCTCTACCACTGCCCTTAACCCCATGACCACCTCTGTGCTGTCAGACCGTCTCACTGATATTAAGTCGTGGATGAGTCAAAATTTCTTCCAACTGATCATTGGGTACATAATGAGAAGTTACATTTATATTGCACCTTTCTCATCCTCAGGACATTCCAAAGTGCTTCACAGCTAATGAAATACTTATGAAGTGTAGCTACTACAAACATAGCAGAACATTTGCACATAACGAGATTCCACAAACAGTAATGTGATAAATGACCAGTTAATCTGTTTCAGTAGAGTTGTTGAGGGATAAATGTCCAGGACACCAGGAGAACACCCCTAATCACATTTGAATAGTCACATGGGATCCTTTATGTCCACCTGAGCAGGCAGACAGTGCCTTGGTTTAACCTATTATCTGAAGGACAGTCCCTCCACCTGTGTAACATTGCCTCAGTACTGCACTGAAATACCAGCCTAGCTTATATGCTCAATTATTGGAGTGAGGCTTGAACTAACAACCTTCTAACACAGAGGTGAGAGTACAACCTCTGCAATAAACTCCACACCCTCGCCATTGATTCTATCCCCGTCCCCTGATGCTCACTCAGACTGAATCAAGCCATACAAATTCTGTATCCTGTTCAAGCCACAATTACATTTGAACAAGAGCTTGTATTTATATAGCTTAATGTAGAAAAATGTCCCAAGGCCCTTCACAGGTGTAAAGAGAAAATGGGCATGAGCCAAAGAAGGAAAGGTTAGGAAGAAGAGGTGAATTTTAAGGAGGGTTTTGAAAATATATGAAAGGGAGAGGTTTAGGAAGAAAATTCTACAGCATAGGGCTGAAGGCATGGCTGCCGATGGTGGGATAAAGGAAGGGATGCACATGTGTTTGGGCACTGAAACAGAAGGTTTGGGGGCATTGTGGAGCTGGAGGAAGCCACAGAGATAGGGAGGGGCAAGGTCATGAAAGGATTTAAATACAAGGACGAGAATATTAAATTTGAGGCATTGGAGGGCCAGGATGAGGAGAGCCAAGTGAAGGA
The DNA here is from genome assembly GCF_052327205.1 of Somniosus microcephalus. Taxonomy (NCBI): domain Eukaryota; kingdom Metazoa; phylum Chordata; class Chondrichthyes; order Squaliformes; family Somniosidae; genus Somniosus; species Somniosus microcephalus. The sequence goes on along the minus strand of NC_141001.1, from coordinate 82,547,058 downwards.
AATCCCACTGAGCTGAATAATGGAGTAAAGGTGTTGGAGGAGGATGGTGTTTGACTGAGTCAGAGGTTAAGGAGGGAATCCTGAGCGGCAGAGCGGGGCTATAAAAGTCCCAGAGACCAGGTAAGGCCTCACAGCATCGGCGGGAATCCTGAGCGGCAGAGCGGGGCTATAAAAGTCCCAGAGACCAGGTAAGGCCTCACAGCGTCAGCGGGAATCCTGAGCGGCAGAGCGGGGCTATAAAAGTCCCAGAGCCCAGGTAAGGCCTCACAGCGTCAGCGGGAATCCTGAGCGGCAGAGCAGGGCTATAAAAGTCCCAGAGACCAGGTAAGGCCTCACAGCGTCGGCGGGAATCCTGAGCGGCAGAGCGGGGCTATAAAAGTCCCAGAGACCAGGTAAGGCCTCACAGCGTCAGCGGGAATCCTGAGCGGCAGAGCGGGGTATAAAAGTCCCAGAGACCAGGTAAGGCCTCACAGCGTCGGCGGGAATCCTGAGCGGCAGAGCGGGGCTATAAAAGTCCCAGAGACCAGGTAAGGCCTCACAGCGTCGGCGGGAATCCTGAGCGGCAGAGCGGGGCTATTAAAAGTCCCAGAGACCAGGTAAGGCCTCACAGCGTCAGCGGGAATCCTGAGCGGCAGAGCGGGGTATAAAAGTCCCAGAGACCAGGTAAGGCCTCACAGCGTCGGCGGGAATCCTGAGCGGCAGAGCGGGGCTATAAAAGTCCCAGAGCCCAGGTAAGGCCTCACAGCATCGGCGGGAATCCTGAGCGGCAGAGCGGGGCTATAAAAGTCCCAGAGCCCAGGTAAGGTTTACCAGTCTCCGGTCTGGGAACTTGGAGGGAAGGAGAGAGGTAAAAAGTAATCCAAGTGTGACGTGACCAGAAAGCGGGTAAGTGATTGGTTGGTGAGTATTTCTGCCTTTTGAAGCTTAAATCTCTTTGGTTTATAGTTTCTAAGGTGTGATATTCACCATCTAGAATCGGGGCAGAGGGTATTTAAGAATAATATTAATAAATTTAATTAATTACATAGAATGGGAGATCAGGTGATGTGCTCCTGCTGCAATATGTGGGAGCTGGTGGACACCATTGATGCTCACGGTGATCACATTTGCAGTAAGTGTTGGCTGCTCGAGGAATTCCGGCTCCGTGTTGAAGAGCTAGAGTCCGAGCTTCAAACACTGAGACACATCAGGGAGGGGGAGAGTTACCTGGACTCTGTGTATCACGAGGTATTCACACCAATTAGATTAATTAATTCAGATGTAGTCCGTGGCCAGGGTCAGGATGGTGTGACTAGAAGTGAGGCAGGTACGGGGATCCAGGAGGTAGTGTTGGAGGAGCCGCAGCCCTTGCACTTGTCCAACAGGTTCGAGGCTCTTACTCCCTGTGAGGTTGGGAACAGGGACTGCGGGGAGGATGAGCAACCTGGACACAGCACCGTGGAGCAGGGGGCCATTCAAGTGGGGGGAGTTAAAAGAAATGTTGTAGTGGTAGGGGATAGTATCGTTAGGGGGATAGATAGAGTTCTTTGCAGCCGAGAGCGAGAGTCCCGAAGGCTGTGTTGCCTGCCCGGTGCCAGGGTTAAGGGTATCTCCTCTGGACTGGAGAGAAACTTGGAGTGGGAGGGGAAGGATCCAGTTGTCGTGGTCCATGTTGGTACCAACGACATAGATAGGACAAGGAAGGAGGTTCTGCTGAGAGAGTTTGAGCAGCTAGGGGCCAAATTAAAAAGCAGAACCACAAGGGTAATAATCTCTGGATTATTACGTGAGCCACGAGCGAATTTGGCTAGGACAAATAAAATCAGAGAGTTAAATGCGTGGCTCAAAGACTGGTGTGGGAGAAATGGGTTTTGCTTCCTGGGACACTGGCACCAGTACTGGGGCAGGAGGGAGCTGTTCCATTGGGACGGGCTTCACTTGGTCAGTGCTGGGACTAGAGTCCTGGCGGATCATATAACTAGGGCTGTAGAGAGGGCTTTAAACTAACTAGTGGGGGGGGAAGTTCCTAGAGAGCAAATAATAAAACTGACAACAGAGAAGGTCATAGACTTAGGTAGCAGTGGGGAAATTGAAAACCAGAGTGTTTCAGGAAGGGGCAGAAGGTATGGAGTAAAAGGTAAAGTAATAAAAAGGGCAAAAGCAGGAACTAAGTGTCACAAAACATCTTTGAAAGTTCTCTATCTGAATGCACGTAGCATTCGTAACAAAATAGACGAGTTAATGGCACAAATAACTACATATGGGTATGATATTGTGGCCATTACAGAAACATGGCTGCAGGGTGACAATGCCTGGGAATTAAACATGCCAGGTTATTTAACGATCAGGAAGGACAGGCAGGAAGGAAGGGGAGGTGGGGTGGCTATGTTAATAAAGGAAGGAATCACTGTAATACAGAGAAATGATATTGGGTCAAAAGATCAGGATAATGAAACAGTTTGGGTGGAGGTAAGGAATAATAAGGGGAAAAAAACACTAGTGTGCGTAGTCTATAGGCCTCCAAACAGTGGCAACTCTGTTGGATGGAGTATCAATCAGGAAATAGTTGAGGCTTGTAATAAGGGAACATCCATAATTATGGGGGATTTTAACTATCATATTAATTGGACAAATCAAATTGGGCAGGGCTGCCTTGAGGATGAGTTCATTGAGTGTATTAGGGATGGGTTTCTTGAGCAGTATATAACTGAACCGACCAGGGGGCAAGCAACCTTAGATCTGGTCCTGTGTAACGAGACAGGATTAATTAAAAATGTCCCAGTAAAGGATCCCCTTGGAATGAGTGACCATAACATGGTTGAATTCCATATTCAATTAGAGGGTGAGAAGGTTGGATCTCAAACAAGCGTGCTAAGCTTGAATAAAGGAGACTATGAAGGTATGAGAGCGGAATTGAGTAGAGTGAATTAGGAAAATAGATTAAAGGGTAAGACGATACATGATCAGTGGTGTACATTTAAGGAGTTATTTTACAACTTTCAAAAAAATATACTCCACTGAGAAGAAAAGGGTGTAAAAGAAAAGACAGCCATTCGTGGCTAAGTAAAGAAATTAAGGATAGTATTCGACTAAAAACAAGGGCAAATAAGGTAGCCAAATCTAGTGGGAGGATGGAGGATTGGGAAAGCTTTAAAAGACAGCAAAAAATAACAAAAAGATTGATTAAGAAAGGGAAGATAGATTATGAAAGTAAATTAGCAAAAAATATAAAAACAGATAGTAAGAGTTTTTATAGTTATATAAAAAGAAAAAGGGTGGCTAAAGTAAATGTTGGTCCCTTAGAGGATGAGACTGGGAAATTAATGGTGGGAAATATGGAGATGGCAAAAACACTGAATGAATATTTTGTATTAGTCTTTACAGTAGAAGACACTAAGAATATCCCAACACTGGACAAACAGGGGGCTAAAGGGGGGGAGGAGCTAAACACAATCAAAATCACTAAGGAAGTGGTACTCGGTAAAATAATGGGACTCAAGGCAGATAAATCACCTGGGCCTGATGGCTTACATCCTAGGGTCTTGAGGGAAGTGGCGGTAGGGATTGTGGATGCATTGGTAATAATTTTCCAAAACTCCCTGGACTTGGCAAAGGTCCCGGCAGACTGGAAAACTGCTAATGTAACACCCTTATTTAAAAAGGGCAGTAGACAGAAGGCTGGAAACTATAGACCGGTTAGCCTAACATCTGTGGTAGGTAAAATTTTGGAGTCCATTATTAAGGAGACAGTAACAGGACATTTGGATAATCATAATTTAATAGGACAAAGTCAGCATGGTTTTATGAAGGGGAAGTCATGTTTGACAAATTTGCTGGAGTTCTTTGAGGAAGTAACATATAGGGTGGATAAAGGGGAACCAGTGGACGTAGTGTATTTAGACTTCCAAAAGGCATTTGACAAGGTGCCACACAGAAGATTATTGCTTAAGATAAAAAATCACAGGATTGGGGGTAATATTCTGGCATGGATAGATGATTGGCTATCTAACAGAAGGCAGAGAGTTGGGATAAATGGTTCATTCTCAGACTGGCAATCAGTAACTAGTGGTGTTCCGCAGGGATCAGTGCTGGGTCCCCAACTCTTTACAATCTATATTAACGATTTGGAGGAGGGGACCGAGTGTAACATATCAAAGTTTGCAGATGATACTAAGATGGGAGGGAAAGTAGTGAGTGAGGAGGACATAAAAAACCTGCAAGGGGACATAGACAGGCTAAGTAAGTGGGCAGAGATTTGGCAGATAGAATACAATACTGGAAAGTGTGAGGTTATGCACTTTGGCAGGAAAAATCGTAGAGCAAGTTATTATCTTAATGGCAAGAAACTGGAAAGTACTGAAGTACAAAGGGATCTGGGGGTCCTGGTGCACGAAATACAAAAGTTTAGTATGCAGGTGCAGCAAGTGATTAAGAAGGCCAATGAAATGTTGGCTTTCATTGCTAGGGGGATAGAATATAAAAATAGGGAGGTATTGCTTCAGTTGTACAAGGTATTGGTGAGACCGCACCTGGAATACTGCGTACAGTTTTGGTGTCCATACTTAAGAAAGGACATACTTGCTCTCGAGTCAGTATAAAGAAGGTTCACTCGGTTAATCCCGGGGATGAGGGGATGGACATATGAGGAGAGGTTGAGTAGATTGGGACTCTACTCATTGGAGTTCAGAAGAATGAGAGGCGATCTTATTGAAACACATAAGATTGTGAAGGGGTTGGATCGGGTGGATGCGGGGAGGATGTTCCTGATGATGGGTGAAACTAGAATTAGAGGGCATAGTCTTAGAATAAGGGGCTGCTCTTTCAAAACTGAGATGAGGAGGAACTACTTCACTCAGAGGGTGGTAGGTCCATGGAATATGCTGCCCCAAAAAGCTGTAGAAGCTACATCATTACATAAATTTAAAACAGAAATAGACAGTTTCCTAGAAGTAAAGGGAATTAAGGGTTATGGGGAGCGGGCAGGAATTTGGACATGAGTCTAGGTTCGGATCGGTCATGGCCCTGTGGGTAGCGGAGCCGGCCCAGGGGCCGTATAGCCTGATCCTGCTCCTATTTCGTGTGTCTAATTCTGTTAGATTCAGGAGATGGTTCTGTGATAGTGGATTGGCGGTTAGGATTAGATCAGCCATGATCTTATTGAATGGCGGAGCAGGCTCGAGGGGCCGATTGGCCTACTCCTGCTCCTATTTCTTATGTTCTTATGTTCTTAATGCACCGCAGGCACAGTCACAGAGGATGTCAATTATGATTTTGGTTAGGACTATTTCAGTGCTGAGGAGGCTTAAATATGGAGTTGCAGGAAAGGTGGGCACATTTAGAAGCCTAATCTGAGTAATCAAGAGGCCTACTATCTGAAACAAATGGGCACTCCAGCCGCCCAAGGAAAGGCAGCAGCTGGAGCATAGGCATTAGCGGGGCTGTACATTTACCAACCCCACTTTGAGGCCATCATCAACATCAATTTTTGCCCTTATATAACTATGTATGACTAAATCACTGTATCTCTTGACTCAGTACTTGAAAGGTTCATCAGCAGGAGATCCTTAAAATACAAATAAGAACAGTTGTGTCAATTGGCAAACTGTTTGGTTTGTAGTGTGTTAGCAAATCACTAGGTCATAGACACCCTATTGGCTCGTTGATTCATAAATGATGAACGGAGCTCTTTATGAAACATGATGTTGAGATGACAGCTTCACTCAGTTTTCCTTAAGGCATGCCACATTTTTCAGCTGTGGCTATAGTAACAGAACTCTTCTAACCACAAAAGTGGAACTAAATCTTGAGCTGTGCAATTTCCATTGCAATCACTTTGGTGGCTTTCTTGACGTCACTGGGTTTCCTCTGCATTCCTTGATGGTTCTTCCTGCTTTTCCGCACATCACTGACACAAATGCCTCGCTTCCTGCCATAGAGAAAGTCAGTGGGCATTAGCTGTGTAAGCTGCCAACCTGAATATTTGCTGCACGTGAGTTAGCACTTCTTCCACAAGTACAGTTACAGTATGGTCAGCAAACACTTGATTTCCTAGTATGGGCAGCTACCATAGCGTTTATTGTTTCTGTGCTTTGTTTCAGTGGGCACAGCTGCTTTTATCACAATAATTAGGCCTTTAATAGGTGCATAATAGACTCATGCTGATTTTGGCTGCTAATCTAAACATCATGGTGAGGTAAATTAGCACCCAAATAGAGGGTTTGGGCCAAGTCCAGAATGTGCCGACAGCTGCTAATTAAATTAGTCCCCTATGCCCACAGAGGGATTTTGGCTGACTGCCTCTCCACCACCACTCGCCCCCTCCCCGCCCCCATCAATCCAAAGGCACTGAGGCAAATTGTAGTGCTCCAAATGAGATGGGTTCAATCAGCACAGACTGATGTTCAAAACTGGGACCTTTCATGCCTTTATGGCTAAACTAAACATTGAATAAATTCAATTAGCCATTGGAAAAGGATGTAAATATTGGTATTTTGAAATCCAAAGGCTGTTTCCAATAATGCAAGCGGGTGAATTGGCTTTGTTGAGCCACCAGGGAACATCAGGAATTACAGACATTTATCCTAGATTGCTATGGATTATGGATCCATCTTCTTTGATGGCTAGATATATTTCTTATTTTCATTGGACTGCTCAGGATCAAACACACAACCAATATAGTCTTTCTCTCCTCCCAAGCTCAGCAAGATCATCAGAGAGCTGGATGCATAACCAGCACCAAACTTCAGGGGATTAGATACTTCACATTAGGTTACTAAATATTCATTTTTATAAGATATTTAGATGAATCTTAATTTAGACAAATTGGTTCAGCTATTCATGAATCAGCCTATAATGATCTAATTTTTGCAACTGTATAATTTGTCAGGCAAAGAGTTAGTTAACATTAATAGACCATGGGGGAAAGTACAAGCGTATAATGTATGGATTCCAACTTATTCTTTTTGTTGCTTTTTTTGGTCCTGCCGTTTACTGACTAGCAAACAGCCTCCTCCATCAAGGAAGATGAAATAGTTTGAGTCAGCAACGTGTTGATGATCATCTGCATTTTAATACAATGATCAACCAGCAGGATAAACAATACAGGATGAATTGGATTAAAGTAGATTATCTTACCAACAGGAAGCGGTATTTCAATTCTATATGGCACCCCATTTACTGGGCTACTTAAGAATTAAGGAAAGGTACCCAACTGCATGAAGTAACTTCAAGGTCCAGAGTTCTTGGAAATGACCACTCATGAAACTTTTGCCATTGAACTCTGGAAATCAGTGGATACCAACTATGTCTGTGTATGTAGTATATATATACTGTATATGAATCTTAACAGAAGTAAGCATTCACCTGGCAACAGATAATGATGATAGTGGAATTCACACAGTAAAATGGCACAAAGGAACATTTTGTCCTTCTGCACATATTTTGTAAAAGGCACAAGACTGCTGAATCCAAAATTTAGGGAAATATTATACAACAGAAGAATTAACTAAAACATCCTAAATTGGCTTAATGGGCCTCTTGCATACCTCTATTCTTGTCTTTCTCATCTATCTATCTATCTATCTATCTATCTATCTATCTATCTATCTATCTGTCTATCTATCTAGTGCTAAATGGAGTTTTAGGTGAATGTAACAAATTTGGGGTCCTCTGAATAATCATAGAATCATAGAATGGTACAGCACAGAAGGAGTCCATTCAGCCTATCGTGTCTGCACTGGCTCTTTCGAAGAGCAATACAATTAGTCACACTCCCCTGCTCTTTCCCCATATTCATGCAATTTTTTCTCCTTGAAGTACTTATCCAATTCCCTTTTGAAAACTACTATTGAATCGGCCTCCACCACCCTATCAGGCAGTGCATTCCAAATCCTAACCACTTGTTGCTGACAAAGGTTTTTCCACGTGTCGCCTCTGGTTCTTTTGCCAATCACCTTTAATCTGTGCCCTCTGCTTATCAACCCTTCAGCCATTGGAAACAGTTTCTCTTTATTTACTCTATCTAAACCCTTTACGACTTTAAACACGTCTATCAAATCTCCTCTTAGCCTTCTCTGATCTAAGGAGAACAATCCCAGCTTCTCTAGTCTATCCACGTAACTGTAATCTCTCATCCATGGAACCATTCTAGTAAATCTCTTCTGTACCCTCTCCAAAACCTTCACGTCCTTCCTAAATTGTGGTGCTCAGAATTGAACACAATACTGCAGCTGGGGCCAAATTAGTATTTTATATAGGTTTAGCATAACTTCCTGGCTTTTGTGCTCGATGCCTCTATTTATAAAACCCAGAATCCCACATGCTTTATTAACTGCTTTGTTAACCTGTCTGGCCACCTTCAAAGATTTGTACACAAACATCCCCAGACCTCTCTGTTCTTGCACCCACTTTAAAATTGTACCATTTAGCTTCTACTGTCTCTGCTGTATCAAAATGAATCACCTCACACTTTTCTGCATTGAATTTCATCTGCCATGTGTCCACTCATTCCACCAGCCTGTTTATGTCCTCCTGAAGACTATTACTAGCTTTGGCAAAGTCCGCTTCCTTGACGTATTTATCCAATTCCCTTTTGAAAACTACTATTGAATCGGCCTCCACCACCCTATCAGGCAGTGCATTCCAATGCAAAGTACTCATTTAGTACCTCAGCCATGCCTTCTGCCTCCACCAATAGTTCTCCATTTTGGTCCCTAGTCAGCCTCATTGCTCCTCTGACAACGCTTTTACTGATAATATGACTATAGAAGACCTTTGTATTCCCTTTTATGTTAGACACCAATCTATTCTCGTACTGTCTCTTTGTCCCTCTTATTTCCTTTTTCACTTCTCCTCTGTACTTTTTATATTCAGCCTGATTCTTCCGTGCATTATCAAGCTGACATCTGTCATACGCCCACTTTTTCAGCTTCATCCTACTCTATAGCTGTTTCATCATCCAGTGAACTCTTGCTTTAGTTGCCCTCCCTTTCCCCCTCGTGGGAATGTACCTCGACTGAACCTGAGCCATGTCCTATTTAAAGACTGCCCATTGCTCCATTACATTTCTGCCTGCCAGTCTTTGGCTCCAATTTACCTGGGCCAGATCCCTCCTCAAATTAGCTGAAATTAGCTGTATTCTAGATTGCTGCTTGCCCTTCTCCATAACGAATCTAAACCTTTTGATACTATGGTCACTATTCCTGAGATGCTCCCACAACTGTGACATTCTTCACATAACCTACTTCATTCCCCAGGACTAGATCCAACAATGCCTCCTTCCTTGTTGGGCAGGGAACATACTGATCAAGAAAGTTCTCCTGAACACACTTCAGAAATTCTTACCCCTCTCTGCCCTTAACACAATCACTGCTCCATTCAATATTGGGGTAGTTAAGGCTTCCCATTATCACTACTCTATAGTTTATGCACCGCTCAGTAATTTCCCTGCAGATCTGCTCCTCTACACCAAGTAGTGTAATAGCTTCTCTATTGTTTCTTAACTCCAACCAAATAGATTCTGTCATTGACCCCTCAAGGACTCTAGCACTGTAATATTTTCCATAATCAAAACTGCTACCGCTCCTTCTTTTTTTCCTTCCCTATCTTTCCTGAATAACTTGTACCCAGGAATATTAAACATCTAATCCTCCCCTTTCTTGAGCCAGGTCTCCGTTATTGCGTGAGTCCCTTATGGTATGTTTTCTATCTGGTGTGAAGTCTCCGTTATTGCCACTACATCATATTCCCACGTGACTATTTACACCTCCACCTCACCAACCACACTTTGTGCATTTACGCACATGCACTGCAAACCTAACTTAGACCACTGTGTATTTTCTATGATCCCACCTAATTCTGTATTATTTCTAACTCAAACTGTCTCTCCCAATCCTCTGTGCACCTTGTTTCTACTTTTTAATACTACACCTTGGTGCCCTGCCAAATTAGTTTAAACCCACCCCAACAGAACTAGTTAACCTTCCCCGGAAGATATTGCCACCAATTTTGTTCACGTGCAACACACCCATCTTGAACAGATCCCTCCTGCCACAGAACTGTCCCAACAATGCGCTAGGAATCTGAAGCCCTCCCTCCGGCACTATCTAGCCATGCATTAACCTGTCATATCCTCCTATTTCTACTCTTACTAGTGCGTGGCACTGGGAGTAATCCAGAGATGACTACATTTGAGGTCTTGCTTTTTAACTTCCTCCCTAGCTCCTTAAACTCTGACTGCAGGACCTCAACCCTCTTCCTCCCTATGTCGTTGGCTCTGACATGGACCATGACTTCTGGCTCTTCCCCTGCCCCCCGCTGAATGTTCTGCACCCTCTCTATGAAGACCCTTTCCCTGGCACCAGATAGAAAACATACCATAAGGGACTCACGTCGATGGTAGCAGAACTGCCTGTCTGCCCCCAATCGAATCCCCAATTACAACTTCAAATCAAATTCTGGCAGTGGTGGGGTACAAACCTACTTTCTAGACTGGAGCCTTAATCCAGTGCCATAGATCACTCGGCCACCCAGCAGACACCTTAAATTCAACTGCTGGTCTTCACTGTCATGAATTCCTTCTGTTAGGATTCATTTGTGTAAATCATACATTGCCTAAATCATTGGCCGCGAAATTCCCCATAGCAATGTCGGCCGGTTTTTTTGAAAAAATGGCTGCTGCCTCGCTTCCATCCGCTTCTGGCTGCCTTTTTTAGAGATTTTGGCAGCGCTTCCGTTGCCTGCGCTCGCCTCTCCAATGTAAATCTGCAGATCGTGACGTCAATCACGTGCAACGTATGATTCGACACACGACTACAATTTTGGATGTTGCCACATGCCATAACGCCCTCCCCAAACCATGCATGGAAGGACGACGTGTGTACAGCAGTTGTACAGAGACGCTGTCAGTGCTTCTTAAAGGGATACACACATCTTTCAGGTAAGTTTCAATTTCAGCTTTTGGATTATTTTCTTGATACTTTATTGAAGTTGTGGCTTGGTGCAATACATTTAAAAAGTTGTTAGGATGTGCAGGGAGTGCTATTGGATGCTTGCAAGGCTTTGAATGTTAAAGGAAGGCTGTGGAGAACACCACTTGCTCAGTCCTGGGGCTCTAGTTGCAGTCCCCTTTGGGCTGCAACATCACATAGAGATGAAGCAGAGGCAGCAAAGGGGACAAGCTGCTCACAGAGGGAAGAGGAGGAAGCGGAAGGAAGGAGGCAACCCAGACAGCCCCTTTCTGGTCAGGATATCCGGGATCAACCACCTGCAGTACCAGTGACCACAACCCCAATTCCCCTTTCAACATTTATCCCACACCTTATTTTCCCTCTGTTACTGACCATCACAGTGTCCTCTTGGCCACAATGCTGAAATAAAAGCCACCATAAAGCAAACTTTACAATCCAACATTATCCATATATTATCCAATATTACATCAAGAAATCAACGAATCACCCTTGTGCATTCCCTTAGTGACTGTCTTGCGTATGCCTTTGCCTATCCTAGTGCTGTTATGTAGTGCTACCCCAGTGGCTGCAGCACGGCTGATGGAAGGCTGCTGACTTTCAGTGGGGGACACTGCAGGTGGCCTTGCAGGACAACCTCGAGGAGCTGGTGGCTGGGAGTGTGAAATTGAGTGACGGTGTTTCTTCTTCTTCACTCTTCTTGGTCAACCATTGGCTGGGCAGGCTGGATTTCTTGGATGTTTGAAATGAGGAATGCGCAAGGGTAGGGTTGTGGTGAGGGGAGGGGGGTAAAGCAAGAGGTGCATGCTTACACCATGTGCAGCTTGTAAATCAGAAGAGATTGTGGGCTGAGGGGGAAGTGTGATGTGAGAAGGAGGACAACGTATGAGGTTACGGCATCTTTCATTCTTTTAGCCCCGCCACTGGCTCAGCCATGCCCCTGCCAAGAATGACAGTACCATCTCCTCCAAGGGGGTGAGGTGAGCTAGGAATGTGAGGTATGAGTCTTGTTTGGTAGAGATTGTTGGTAGGCGAGTGATGCGGGGGTCGTGCATTGAGCAGTGTGTGAGGCTAGTGTTGCCGTTGGTAGCAGATGGCTTTTGAAGATGCATTCACTGACCTTGACCATCCACCTGAGGTCATGAAACTTCTTTGGGCACTGCAGCCAGGTCCTGGGGGCGACAATGCTGGCAGTGACCGTCTCGGCGATCTGGTCCCACATCGTTCTTTCTGGAGGGCCACCTGGCCCCCTGTTGGTAGAAGACCTCTCTTCCAGTGTTGACCCCCTGCACAAAGTTGGAGTGCTGTGTGCGAGACCCTGGGTGTGCTTTCCCTGGCTGGCTAAGCCATTTGTGTTAGTGCTTCTTTTTTTTATTCATTGATGGGATGTGGGCGTCGTTGGCTAGGCCTGCATTTAGTGCCCATCCCTAATTGCCCTTGAGAAGATGGTGGTAAGCCGCCTTCTTGAACCGCTGCAGCCCATATGGTGTAGGTACACCCACAATGCTGTTAGGAAGGGAGTTCCAGGATTTTGGCCCAGCGACAGTGAAGGAACGGCGATACAGGTCCAAGTCAGGATGGTGTGTGGCTTGGAGGGGAATTTGTAGGTGGTGATGTTCCCGTGCGTCTGCTGCCCTTGTCCTTCTAAGTGGTAGAGGTCGCGGGTTTGGAAGATGCTGTTGAAGGAGCTTTGGCGAGTTGCTGCAGTGCATCTTGTAGATGGTACACACTGCAGCCACAGTGCGCCGGTGGTGGAGGGAGTGAATGTTGAAGGTGGTGGATGGAGTGCCAATCAAGCGGGCTGCTTTATCCTGAATGGTGTCGAGCTTCTTGAGTGTTGTTGGAGCTGCACGTATCCAGGCAAGTGGAGAGTATTCCATCACACTCCTGACTTGTGCCTTGTAGATGGTGGAAAGGCTTTGGGGAGTCAGGAGGTGAGACACTCGCCGCAGAATTCCCAGCCTCTGGCCTGCTCTTGTAGCCACAGTATTTATATGGCTGGTCCAGTTCAGTTTCTGATCAATGGTAACCCCCAGGATGTTGATAGTGGGGGATTCAGCGATGGTAATGCCATTGAATGTCAAGGGGAGATGGTTAGAGTCTCGCTTGTTGGAGATGGTCATTGCCTGGCACTTGTGTGGTGCGAATGTTACTTGCCACTTGTCAGCCCAAGTCTGAATGTTGTCCAGGTCTTGCTGCATATGGACACGGACTGCGTCAGTATCTGACGAGTCTCGAATGGTGCTGAACAGTGTGCAATCATCAGCGAACATCCCCACTTCTGACCTTATGATGGAGGGAAGGTCATTGATGAAACAGCTGAAGATGGTTGGGCCTAGGACACTGCCCTGAGGAACTCCTGCAGTGATGTCATGTGATTGAGATGAATGACCTCCAACAACCACAGCCAACTTCCTTTGTGCTAGGTATGATTCCAACCAATGGAGAGTTTTCCCCTTGATTCCCATTGACTTCAGTTTTGCTAGGGCTCCTTGATGCCACACTCGATCAAATGCTGCCTTGATGTCAAGGGCAGTCACTCTCACCACACCTCTTGAGTTCAGCTCTTTTGTCCATGTTTGGACCAAGGCTGCAATGAGGTCAGGAGCTCTTTTACCATTTTTTACGTGCAGAAGGCAGTTTAGCTTTAAGAGCTGAAGACTGCCTAGTTTGTAAAGAAAGACTTGCATTTATATAGTGCCTTTCACGAATACCAGACATCTCAAAGCACTTTACAGCCAATGAAGTACTTTTGAAGTAGAGTGACTGTTGTAATGTGTAAAATGCAGCAGCCAATTTGCACACAGCAAGTTCCCACAAACAGCAATGGGAAAATGACCAGATAATCTGTTTTTGTTATGTTGGTTGAAGGATAAATATTGGCCAGGACACCAGGGATAACTCCCCTGCTCTTCTTCAAAATAGTGTCACGGGATCTTTTATGTCCACCTGTGAGAGCAGATGGGGATTTGGTTTAACATCTCATCTGAAAGACGGCACCTCCAACAGTGCAGCACTCCCTCAGCACTGTACTGGAGTGTCACCCTAGCTTTTTATGTGTGCAAGTCCCTGGAGTGGGACTTAAGCCCACAACCTTTTGACTCAGAGGCGAGGGTGCTACCAACTGAGCCACAGCTGACACTGTGGAAGAAATTTTAGGTTTTTTTTCAGAATGCAGTTGAACTTTAAGGCTAGAGACTGCCTATTTTTGAATGATTTTTAATATTTTTCAGAAGGCAGTTCACCTTTAAGGGCTTGAGAATGCTTTCTAAAATGACAGCCTTGCTTTAAGAAAATGCAGACTCGTTCAAGGGACCCGACAGGGACGCGACATTGGGTCTCCTGCTGAGTGCACAGCCTGAAGCAGTGCATTTGTCACTGGACTGTGTGCTGAAGGCATTCAAATCAGCAGGCAGCACCAAAATAAACTGCTGCCTGCAATTTGTAAATGGGTGTGAGCAAATCCCGCCCTACGGTGCAACCACTCGTTTTGGGGACTTATCGAATCTCTAGGCCATTGTGTTTCAAGATGAAGGCATCTCACTGTCTTTGTTAAGATGTAATAACATTCCCTTTTGATGGTTTTGGGTGGTGGACTTTGGCTCAGGAAATACTTCCAATAGAAATTTCTATGTAAACTTACATCATCAGTATGAAGAGGAAAATTACATTGTGGTACTCTACTCTAGCAAAACCAGTTGCATCTCCTGCACAAAAAGACCCACAATGTAACCTTTCATTTTGGATATGATTATGAAGAAGGTGGTGATTTTATCCCTACTCCCTTAGCAGAAACCTGGCAGGTGGGCAGTAAAAATCGCCCTGGCTCTTATCTGTTTGAAAGCCACCTGATCACAACATCTGCAATTTTAGCAGGCAGCAAAGACGTGTGACCGGAGCCAACAAGGTCCTTTTTTGCATATGCATGTTGCGGCCTGATGACATCATTGAGACCCGACTGTAATTTTATCTCGGGCCTGGGCGGGGAATCCACCTGCAGTTAAAATCGGGACCATATCACTTTAAACCACTTTACCTCACAGTGTGCCAAACAATAACAGTCTTGCCTAAGTTTGCATACAACTCTACTGAGAGATAGTGACTGATCAATGATAACTTATGTAAAGGGAGTCATTGGTGATTTAAAGCTGTAGGTCGTACACCACAGAAGTCAGATTTGCAGCAGACAGCTTCATTACAGCAGGGCCATCTTTCATGCACTTCAAACTGAACTGTCCGATCGAGGGAAGATAGATGCAGGGACAAAGTCCAATTCCTATTTTTTATGTTGCAATGTGACTCTCTTCCAAGTAGCGTTGGCCTGCAGTTTGCTTTTAAATATAATTGATTTCACTTGTAGGTATTTGTGAACAATATGATTTGAAGGCACTAAACTGCAATATTTCCTACCCGTACCTTCAAATTCAGTGGCCTAGAAATTCGGTGGGGTTAGCGCCCAATTAGAGGCGTTAGAGGGCCTTGCGCCAGAATTATAGCCGCGATCGAAATTGCGTTGGGCCCTACCATCGGCGTTAGCCGGTAGCGCTGCGCCGGCACCGATGATGTCATCGGTGTGCGCAGCGTCCCGGTTGCCGTGGTAACGCGGCCGGACGCCCAAATTCAGTTGCGGCCGCCTCGCCCGTGGCAGCCGCAACCAACGATTGTTCAACGGGATGTTGCAGCACGTAGCGCCGGCGCATAAAGGTGGAGCGGCGGCCGGCCGCTTTCCCGGCGGCCGCCTGCCCGCACCTCCCTCCCCGGACTCCTCCACCACCCCCCCGCGGCACTGATGTGTGCGGCCCGCGAGCCTGGCACTTCTCCGAGGTGCCGGGCTCATTTGTTGGGCGAATCGACCGGTCAGCGGTCGGCTGCAGGCAGCTTCCCCTTAACAGAAGGAGGAGTCCTGCAGTACCCCAGCCTGCCGCACCGCATCGGGTGCCGCAGCGGGGGATTAGCGCCGCAAACCTGCATTCAGCGCCCATAGCGAGGCGCTGAAACCCTCCATTAGCGCCCGCAGCCGTCTGGGCGCGGGGCAGCTGAATTTTTGCCGGGCGCAGCGGCAATTATCGCGGGCGCAAAATTTCGGGCGCAAAAGCCCTGGCGGAGGCAAACCTAATTTCTAGGCCAGTGTTTTTAATGTGAATGCTCTTGTCACTCTCCTCATTGTATAACCAATTAAAGTTCAATCCTAGTCAGGTATTTAATTAAAAAAAATATGGCCTAGAAATTCAGTGTAGCCACTTTTGGGGCGGTAAAGTCGGGCGGGCGCTAAAGTTAGCGCCCGCCGGAAAGTGGAGGCCACTTCGCCGATATTCAGTAGCTTTGGCCAAGGAGTTTGGGCGAGCGCTGAAACTGGCGTTGCACTCCTATCTTTAGGCGCTAAGCCGGCGGTGCAGACTGATAACGCCGAGGCCGGGCGCAGCGCAGGTGCGGTCATGTTTTGATTGACAGCAGACACCCTGACGCCGGCCAGCTCTTAAAGGGGGAAGGGTCGACTTTGTCTGCTGCCACGCCCTGGATAGTGGAGCCCTGCAGCTAGGCCTGAACACTGCTGGTGGACCCAAATAGCACCTGAAGCCATGCAGAAGGCCCGTGAACGAGCGCAGCGCTTCTCAGAGCATGCTTTGAGGGTGCTGCTTAGGGGTTTGGAAAAGAAAAGAGAGATCTTGTGCCCGGACAGTGGCAAGAAGGCTCCCAGGAGGCAGTACAGGAGAGCCTGGAGGGAAATCGCCCAGAGGGTCTCAGCCAACAGCGATGTCCCCAGGACTGGTGACCAATGCCGCAAGAAGTACAACGACCTCACTCGGTTGGTCAGGGTGAGTACCCTTTCCAGTGTCCTCCTCATCCTTGCATGTGCGCCTCACATTATGGGCAAAGGGACCTCAAAGGCCTAATGGCCAGCCCTCCTCCCGCAGCTATGGCACTGGCATGATCATCAATAGCACTTTCTGCACTTTACACACTGGCCAAGCTATTCGACCATGGGAGGCAGTGCACACAACAACAGGGCACCACACTGGCCAAGCTATTCGACCATGGGAGGCAGTGCACACAACAACAGGGCACCACACTGGCCAAGCTATTCGACCATGGGAGGCAGTGCACACAACAACAGGGCATCACACTGGCCAAGCTATTCGACCATGGGAGGCAGTGCACACAACAACAGGGCACCACACTGGCCAAGCTATTCGACCATGGGAGGCAGTGCACACAACAACAGGGCACCACACTGTACTTAGAGGCCGTCCTTTCTCTTGCAGGCCAAGCTGGCGCAGAATCTGAAGAGCCGGACTGTCACCGGGGGAGGCCGTGTCCAGTTCCAGGAGCTCAGTGACCTGGAGGAGCGCATGGCTCGACTCATGCGTGCCCGGGTGGTTGGCCCCGTAGCTATTGGAGATGCCGACCCTGTGCTGGGCCCCAATGGTAAGGACATGACCATTTGGACCTCTCTCGTTCCCCTTGCGCTTCAGATCTACATCCTTTGCCACTGTCCCACCAATGCGCACAATGCCAACACTCATGCCTCCCTCGCTGACGCCCTGTCCTCACTCTAAAGCTACTCTTGTGCCTTCCTGCTTTCAGCTGGTGAGGAGGAGGTCCCTGAAGCTGAGAGTGCCAGTCCCTCGGAAGAGGAGGACGACGAGGACCAAGAGGAAGGCGGCACATCGGGGGAACCCTCATCCGCGCCAGGGGATGGCAATGGAGGGGACACATCTTGCCTGGAGGAGAGTCAGGGGGAAGTGTTGCAGGGGGGTGTAGCTCCTGGGCCCAGTGGCGTCCAGGCACGCGGGAAAGGTCGGGCAGCACGGCTGCCTTCTCCCCAGAAGGGGGAAGTGTTGCAGTGGAGGGCAGTTGCTGGGCCCAGTGGCGTCCAGGCACGCGGGAAGGGTCGGGCAGCATGGCTGCCTTCTCCCCAGAGGGGGGAAGTGTTGCAGGGGAGGGCAGTTGCTGGGCCCAGTGGCGTCCAGGCACGCGGGAAGGGTCGGGCAGCATGGCTGCCTTCTCCCCAGAGGGGGGAAGTGTTGCAGGGGAGGGCAGTTGCTGGGCCCAGTGGCGTCCAGGCACGCGGGAAGGGTCGGGCAGCTCGGCGGCCTTCTCCCCAGAGGGAGAGTCCGGCCTCCAGTCCGGAGACGGTCCTCGCCCAGGAGGTGCGCCTCCTTGATGAAATGTCCGCGGACTCGGAGCGGCGCCACACCGAGTTCATGGGGGTTGTGGGACAGTTGCCTCAGGCCATTGAGTCCCTGGCTCATAGTGTGGCCGATTTCGGGGACTCACAGGCCAGGGGTGTCGACCAACTCGCGGCAGCACAGGACGCGAGTCGAGAGTTCCTGAGTGGTGCCGTGCAGACACTGGCTGGTCTGATGCGGGCACAGACCAGGGCAGTTCGGGCACTCACTTCTGCCACACTCGCTGTGTCACGGACGCATCGCCAGGGCACCCGCTGCCCTGCTGCAGCACAGCGGTCTGGCCTTCACCAGATTGCTGCGCTTGCTGCAGTGCCAGCCCGGCCGAGTGCCAGTGTCTCTGGCGACCAGCGAGCGCCTGGCATCAGCCAGCTTGCCCCCATTGCTGCAGCCACCGCTGCCACTCCCCCAGCCAAGCTGCGACGAGCTGCTGGTGAGACTGATGCTGCCCAGCCACAGCTGCAGCAGTCAGCAGCCGGCCCCTCCAGGGCCGGACCTCGTCTAGGCCGACCCCCAAGGGCATCTGCCGTCACGCATTGTGCCCCTCAGGAGCCTTCCCCCAGCCTTGCAACACCCACAGGGCCCAGGTTGAGACGGAGCAACAGGTCGGGCAGGGGCCGGAGAAGCCTGCACAAGGACTCGCCCTCTCGGCACACCAAGTAGAGTGTGTTGCCAACTGTTTTTTTATATGGGGGTGTTTGTGTTCTGTATGGGGGGGTTTGTCTTGGTTAGGCCGAGGATGAAGGCCAATTGGATGGACAAGTTTTGTTATTCCTCCCCAGGTTGTGGGAGTGAGATATGTTTTTGACTGTTTTTTGGGGGTCTTGTCTGTTTTTCTGTTTCATGTGGGAAGGGCCCTGAGTTTGTTAAATAAAGCTTTTTATTTATTCAGCTTGTCCAGGTGTCATGTTTCAAGTGGTTGTTGCGTTAACCGGTTGAGGGCTTGCGGAGCGGCTGCATTCAGGTGCGTTCATTGCCACAAGCCATTCCCTGACAGGGGGCCTAGAAGTGTCGTTCAATAAGCCGCCGGCGGACGGCCCTTGGACCTTGTGGCTCCCTCCTGGGCTGGTACTCCTCCTCCTCCTCCTCCTCCTCATGGTCCTCCTGCTCATCCTCCTGAGGTGGTGGTCCAACGTGAGGTGGCAGTGCCTGAGTCCTGCGGATAGCCAGGTTGTGCAGCATGCAGCAAATGACGACGAACTGGGAGACTCTATCCGGCGAATACTGTAGAGATCCGCCGGAACGATCCAGGCAGCGGAACCGTTGCTTGAGGACGCCAATCGTTTGCTCTATGATGTTCCTTGTGGCTTGATGGCTTTCGTTGTATGCCTCCTCAGCAGGGGTCCTGGGCGCACGGAGCGGGGTCATGAGCCATGTACACAAAGGTAACCCTTGTCCCCAATAAGCCATCCCCTTGGTGGAGGCTGTGCCTCGAACATGTCAGCCACAGTAGTCTGGTGCAGGATAAATGCATCGTGGCTGCTTCCTGGAAAGCGGGCATTGACAGCTAGGATGCACTGCCTGTGGTCACACACCAGCTGTACATTGAGGGAATGGTAGCCCTTCCGGTTGCGGTAATCCTCGGCATTGTCGATAGGTGCCCGCATAGCCACATGCGTGCAGTCAATGGCACCCTGCACCATGGGGAAGTCGGCGATCCTGGCAAATCCGACTGTACGCTGCTCCTGCCTCTCTAGGGTCATGGGGAAGGAGATGAATTGGTGTCTCCTTGCGAAAAGGGCATCGGTGACCTGCCGGATGCAGCGATGCACGGCGAACTGGGAGATGTTCGCTATGTCCCCAGCAGCGGCTTGGAAGGATCCGCTTGCATAAAAGTTCAGAGCCACCGTGACCTTCACTTCCACCGACAGACACGTCCTGCACATCAGCTGTGGACGCAGATCTCTGTGAAGCAGCTGGCAGATCTCTGCAACCACCTCCCTTCTGAAGCGCAGCCTCTTAACACAATGCGCGGCAGTCATGGTGAGATAGGACACCTGCTGCCGGTATTCCCTGAGTGGGTAAGGCCTACGTTGCCGATGCCTGATGGCCCCTCTGCGTCTAGGCATGGCTGGCCCTCTCACACGGCGTCTGCGAGCCCTTCGCACATAATGCTGGAACTGAGGGTTGGAACCCCATGCAGCCCCCATAATAAACTTGCAAACAGTGAAATCACAATGAGTCAAATTTCCAAGCTCTGGCCAGAAGCCAAAAATACCTCTCCTATGTTGTCCCAAATCAGTAAGGTCTGTTCCTTGGTCTCTGTCCAGAAATCCAAAGCACTAAAGTCATTGCAGCAAAATGGCTGGCCTTTATAGTTCAGTCTAAGTGCCCTTTAATTAGCGCTCCCCGAGGCCCGCAGGGCCTCTGCTGCGTTCCACTTCACAGTTCTTAACAGCGCCACGCCCACATTGGGCGGGCGCCACTGAATTTCCAGTTTGGGGCGCACAAACAGCGTTGCACGACGAAATGACGTCACAAGCTGCGCGCGCAGCTGAGCGGGCGCAAACACTTTGCGCCGGCGCTAAATGTCAACTGAAGTTGGGCGTAGGCGCAGATCGGCCTGCGCCCGGGCGCTTAGTGCCTAGCGCTCGAAATCTACCCCTCTTATGGCGCTAACGGCTGGCGAACGCAACTGAATTTCTAGGCCCATATATATTGATATATTCCTGGTTTTTTTCTCATGTTAGATCTCCCACTGTTGAATCTTAATGTGACACAATTCTTTCTTCAGCCTGGAGAATAGAACAGTGTAAGCTGTAGGCTTCTCTATGGTTATTACTTTTCGTATGACCAACTGGCAGAATGTATGCATTAAGTTATATTTTTCTTCTTTCCCCATACAGCGGTATCTGAAACCTAATAGAATGTGCTTGCTTTGTATATTAATGTTTACTTTGAGCCAATTGAAAATTTATGATTGGAACATTGGCTCGGTCACATCATAAATATGACTGAGTCAGCCATTGGCACAATTTTTATGCATCACGCCAGGAAGAGGCTATTAAATGAGTATACTTATCAGGACCCCATAAGAAAAACAGCGCTGGGCAAATAAACTTGTCTGTGGTACTAGAAGTGTAAAACAGAAGAACTTCTGAATTGTGTTCAAGAGAACTTTCTTGATCAGTATGTTTCCGGCCCAACGAGGAAGGAGGCATTGCTTGATCTGGTTCTGGGGAATGAAGTGGGTCAAGGGGAGCAAGTGTCAATAGGGGAACATTAAGGGAACAGTGATCACAGTATCATAAGGTTTAGATTAGCTATGGAAAAGGAGAGGGAGCAAACTAGAATAAAAATACTTAATTGGAGGAGGGCCAAATTCAGTCGGTTGAGAGTGGACCTGGCCCGGGTAAATTGGAATCAAAGATTGGCAGGTAAAACTGTAATCGAACAATGGGTTGCCTTTAAAGAGGAGATGGTTCGGGTACAGTTGAGGTACATTCCCAAGAGGGGGAAGGGTAGGGCAACCAAAGCCAGAGCTCCCTGGATGACGAAAGAGATAGAGAGTAAGATGAAGCAGAAAAAGGGGGCATCTGACAGATGTCAGGTTGAGTATACAAGTGAGAACCAGGCTGGATATAGAAAGTTCAGAGGGGAAGTGAAAAAGGAAACAAGAGTGGGCAAAGAGAAAATATGAGAATAGATTGGCAGCTAACATAAAAGGGAATCCAAAAGTTTTCTATACGTATATAAATAGTAAACAGGTAGTAAGAGGAGGGGTGGGGCCGATTAGGGAACAAAATGGAGACCTATGCATGGACACAGAGGGCATGGCTAAAGTTCTAAATGAGTTCTTTGCATCTGTCTTTACCAAGGAAGAAGATGCTGCCAAAGTCATGGTGAAAGAGGAGGTAGTTGAGGTACTGGATGGGATAAACATTGATAAAGAGGATGTACTAAAAAGGCTGGCTGTACTTAAAGTAAATAAGTCACCAGGACCAGATGGGATGCATAAGAGGATACTGAGGGAAGTAAAGGTGGAAATTGTGGAGGTACTGGCCATAATCTTCAAACCTCCTTAGATACGGGGTGGTGCCAGAGGACTGGAGAATTGCAAATGTTACACCCTTGTTCAAAAAAGGGGGCAAGGGTAAACCCAGCAACTACAGGCCAGTCAGTTTAATCTCGGTAGTGGGGAAGCTTTTAGGAATGATAATCCGGGACAAAATTAACAGTCACTTGGATAAGTGTGGATTAATTAAGGAAAGCCAGCATGGATTTGTTAAAGGCAAATCATGTTTAACTAATCTGTTTGAGCTTTATGATGAGGTAACAGAGAGGGTTGATGAGGGCAATGCGGTTGATGTGGTGTACATGGACTTCCAAAAGGCTTTTGATAAAGTGCCACATAATAGACTTGCCATCAAAGTTGAAGCCCATGGCTAAGTGACAGGAAACAGAGAGTGGTGGTGGGACAGCAAGTAAAATCGGAGAAATTGGGGGCGGGTGGCAAACCCGCCCCCATCCCACCTCCGTGTCCTTTTGCCAGGAGGCGGGAGGATGTGTAGCTTCGGGTCCCATCCCCTGAAGGCGGGAAAGGCTTTTAATCCTTTTAACTGCCTGATAACAGGTAGTTAACAGGTAGAAAAAGGGATTAGTGCCATTTTACCTTCACAGGTGAAGGCTTCTCAATCTCGGAGAACCCCGCCGGGTTGGAGGAGACGTGGAGGAGGTCTGCGGCAGTTGGAGGCACCTGGAAGTAAGGTGTAGAGGTGAGTGATGGGTGCAAGTGTGGAGTGGTAAGTATGCAAGGTGAGTGAAAAGTGTTCACTTACTTTTTTTATTTCTATAGCCATTAGCCGTGCTGGATTGGGAGAACGGACATCCACCTTGTCAATTTCAGGCAATGGCTGATGGACCCTCCGATCCATCAGACATCTGAAATTTACTTTTTTACAATGTTTTTTCAGTCCTTATCACAAAAACGAATCAAACTCAAGAGAATGTCAGTGTTTGACAGCTTCACAGAGCTGTCAAATGCTGTAATTTCTTCTTTCAAGACGTCTTGACAGATAGCACGTCTGACATTGACGTGATCTGTCAATGACTTCTTCCCTAATTGGCTTTCTGAGCCCACAGGGCGGGCTTAACAAGCTCAATCAGGGGAAAATCCCTCTGAATGGTCAGGCGAGGATGAAGGCGGGGCATTGATACGACAAGCAGCAGTCCCGCCTCCAAGTCGCCTCCATTGACAAAATCCAGCCCATAGAGTACAAAAGCAAAGAAGTTATGATAAAACTTTATAAAATACTGGTTCAGCCTCAACTGGAGTACTGTGTCCAATTCTGGGCACCACACTTTAGGAAAGATGTGAAGGCCTTAGAGAGGGTACAGAAAAGATTTACAAGAATGGTTCCAGGGATGAGGGACTTCAGTTACATTGATAAACTGGGGAAGCTGGGGTTGTTCTCCTTAGAGCAGAGAAGTTTGAGAGGAGATTTGATAGAGGTGTTCAAAATCATGAGGGGTCTAGACAGAGTAGATAGAGAGAAACTGTTCCCTTTGGCAGAAGGGTTGAGAACCAGAGGTCACAGATTTAATGTGATTGGCAGAAGAACCAAAGGCGACATCAGGGAAAACTTTTTTACTTAGCGAGTGGTTAGGATCTGGAGTGCACTGCCTGAAAGGGTGGTGAAGACAGATGGAATGCATTGCCTGAAAGGGTGGTGAAGGCAGATGGAATGCACTGCCTGAAAGGGTGGTGAAGACAGATGGCATGCACTGCCTGAAAGGGTGGTGAAGACAGATGGAATGCACTGCCTGAAAGGGTGGTGAAGACAGATGGAATGCACTGCCTGAAAGGGTGGTGAAGGCAGATGGCATGCACTGCCTGAAAGGGTGGTGGAGGCAGATTCAATCATGGCTTTCAAAAGGGAATTGGATAAGTACCTGAAGGAAAAATATTCATAGGGCTATGAAGAAAGGGCGGGGGAGTGGGACTAGCTGAAGTGCTCTTGCAGAGAGCCGGCACAGGCTTGACAGGCCGAATGGCCTCCTGTGCTGTAACCATTCTATGATTCTATGATTCGAACAACAGGGTGCAGTCAAATAACAAGACCAGAAAGCTCACCAAGAGCAGTATAGTCCAGGGTATGATTGGACACACTGAGTATATGCACTTTTATTTTAGAGTTAAGGTCCACCTTAAAATACAATGATTTAGTTTTATGCAGGAGCATAGTCAAGTATACATTCTGAGACTGGAGTATGAATGAGGAGTAAATAAAAAGGGTGATTCCATAATCCTTGCAAGGGAGCCATTTTTGCAGGGACATGGCTCAGAGATATGGCAGAAGAATTTTAGCCCCTCTCCTCCGAGCTGCAGTTCTCTCAAGCAGAGCTTCCTACTGGTAGCAGGGATCTCCTAATCATCCCTATAGTGTATTATGCTTTGCTCTCTTCAACATATCTTCCTCAAACGTATGCATACTCTTTAATCCTCATTCATATCTGATCTCCATTATGCTTACACTATGTGTAATCCATATTTATATGCAGTTCCTATTATCATTCCACACTATGCTTAACGTTCATTCATATATACTCAACATTTTTATGATATATAGAGACACTTTTCTTCTTGTAAATGCCCTAAATACACTAGTTTATGGGTATTACAGCACAGAAAAAGGGGCAGAGACACGTAACATTGAGTCTCCGCCCTTTTAGTGCATGAAGCACATTTCTTGTTTTTCTGGTCTTGGGGTAGTAGAAAGAGGTTCCCACCTGAAACAGGGAAGAGCATCGTATTAGAATTCAAATGACACAGAAGTGACGTAATAACAGCTCCCGGCCTTTACACCAGGTCTTTGTCACTTTCAAATTACACCATATAAATGTACATCCAGGGTTGCTAAATATAGATCTGTATGTTTAAAGAACAGCAAGAAGATTCGGTCAACAGTTTTTAGGTCATTTCTGGCCTGTTTTACGTCTCTTTTTTCTAGAACATAAGCTGTCATGATGTTTTATGCCTTTATTAAATTATTTTTGGTTTGTTCCCAGCACCGTTACTGCCTCCAATAGGTTTCCTAATGGGAGGTGCTTGGAAAGAGAAGAGGAGAACCACTGCACAGATGACAGTCAGGACAGATTACATGAGCCATGTGCTGGTATCCACACACCTGCATCTGTGGCTAGAGATAAACATGCCCCACTTTGCCAAATGATTAGTGTGTGCAGAGGCTCCAAATCTAGGTAGGTTGTGACAACAGGCCTGATGGCAAAGATATATGTGAAGGCCATATTACCCATTCTGCTGGATGGTTTTTCAGAAGCACCCAAATCACATCATAATTTACATGGTACTTCATGTAAAGCCATGCCAGGGTGATCATCATCCATTAAGCCTGATTGTCTGCATTCACCTAAATTGGACCAATCATATGTGCAGGCCTACCTGGTAATGGCTGTAACTGTCTTCACAGTGAGCCAGATGCATAGCTGTGCCAAAGCTGTAAAGCTAGCTCTTGCTACAGTGCACTATAGGGCGGCACAATCAGCGACAGTACCAGTCAGTTGCAGCATCAAGCCTGTCTCCACCTCCTTCTAGACATTCTGCAATGTAGACTTAAAAAAGTGATGGTGCCATTGAATGCTATAGAGGACAACCCACCTCGCAACTACTTTATGTCAGCTGTGACTCAGTGGGTAGCACTCTCGCCTCTGAGTCAGAAGGTTGTGGGTTCAAGTCCCACTCCAGGGACTTGAGCACATCAAGCTAGGCTAACAGTGCAGTGCTGAGGAAGTGTTGCACTGTCGGAGGTGCAGTCTTTCAGATGAGACTTTAAACCAAATCCCCGTCTGCTCTCTCAGGTGGATGTAAAAGATCCCATGGCACTATTTTGAAGAAGAGCAGGGGAGTTATCCCTGATGTCCTTGCCAATATTTATCCCTCAACCAACACAACAAAAATAGATTATCTGGTCATTTTCACATTGCTGTTTGTGGGACCTTGCTGTGCACAAATTGGCTGCTGCTTTTCCCACATTACAACAGTGACTCCACTTCAAAAGTACTTCATTGGCTGTAAAGCGCTTTGAGACGTTCGGTGGTCATGAAAGGCACTATATAAATGCAAGTCTTTCTTTTTTTTCTTTTTATACAGCATCACTTCCACCTCAACAGCCATCAAAGGGTAGTCAGGTGTTGTGCTGCTATGTCAGTTGCCTGCAGAGTCATGTCTTCACCTTGGGATTTTTCCCCTTCATTTATCGCTCTGCCCCATTATCCTTGGCAAAAACTGCTAGTGGGTTGTGATACATTTTGACCCTTTTCTAAAGGCTTTCAAAATTTTTGATAATCTATTGTGAATGTGACAAAAATTTATTTCTGTCAGTATTAGATTATTGATGTGAATGCCTCAGTACTCTAACAGTACGCACAAGGTTAATTGTGATTTCTATGGGCTGTTACTGCGAGGTACAGGAGATTAATATTTCATTCAGGCAGGTGAAGGTCAATTAAAATGCATCTAGATCTTAGTTTCTGTCAACCTAAGATGATTTTAATATGCTTATATCAACTGAATGCAGATTCAGTGGGTTGTTCCTGTTTTACAGTGCCTGGTGGCTAGTTGGATGAAACATTAAGTTCCAGCTATCACTGAGATTTCAAACTGGGGGAGAAACTTTCCATATAATTGACAAAGATTTGCTAACCATACAATACAATAAGGAAAATTAAGTATTTTTATGTGAATGATACTTCTGTGGGTGGGTTTACCTCAGAAGTCAGCCTGCAGTCCGTAGCCAGCAGAGAAATTAGTATTGTTTGACTTTGTGGCAGTGGTTCATCAAGTAAGACATAAACTTCCATGTTCAGGATTTTAAAAAGAAAAAAAGGATGACTTGCATTTCTATAGCGCCTTTCGCGATTTCATGACATCCCAATGCGTTTTACAGCCAATGAAGTACTTTTGAAGTGTAGTCACTGTTGTAATGTAGGAAACATGGCAGCCAATTGCACACAGCAAGCTCCCACAAGCAGCAATGTGATAATGACCAGATAATCTGTTTTAGTGATGTTGATTTATGGGTTTAATAAATATAATAGATATTGAAAGATAGTTCAGGGCAAGCAGCTTTATTATTTTGATATATCGTGTGATTTAGCCAATAAAATTGATATACCTATCAATTCATCCAATGAAAAGCGACGAGTTAAGACAGTAACTATAGGTTTTTATTGGCTAAATAACAGAGCCCGCCCTCGTGGGTGATCGGATCCAACAAGGAGGAATACCAGCCAGTCGACCACCTTTATACCTGGGCAAGTAGGTGGAGCCATGGGCGGAGTCAGCAGTGGTCAGCCCAGGTATAACAGCGTGACAAGAGGCGACCTCGTGTAGTGATACAACAGTGTAAACAGTGATAACCATAGTGTAACGATATAACAGTGATAACCATAGTGTAACGATAGTGAATGATAAAAGTGGTTTACCACATCGTGGAGGGTAGAAAGTTTGTATTTGTGGTAAATATACTATTTACACTGATATTGTTTTCTTATCTATTTTAAGTGAAATCATTTGTTGGTTTATAGCTGGGTCTCATCTATCGAAGAGGAATTGGATCACATGACAGTACATTGTACTTTCTCGTAAACTATTGTACTGTGATAAGCGTCCTCTGCTTGATCCTTGGGTCTTGCTATCATTTAGCTACATATTTGGCAGGTAATGTTACACTCCAGATTATAAGGGATGTGAGGTCTGCTTATGGAAGTGGTCAGTGACATTGATCACATAAAATATTTAGTGTAAAAGCCAAAAATGTACCACTTGGTGGAATCTGAATAACATTCATTGGCTAAAAAGGCTATTCAGATGTTTTAAATTACAAACAAATTGAACAGCAACAAATGATAATCTTTGACAAAAAGAGCTTAGAAACCCTTACAAAAAGAAATAGAGCTAGCCCATTTAACCTCAGAGGAAAGCAATAAAGGAGGAAATTTTAACCTTAAAGAAACAGGTGGGTTGGGGGCGTGTACTTTAGTTAAAGTGTTAAAAGTGTGAATCCTGACCTGAACCCGCCTCCAACCCACCCACTTCCAGTTTTAACGGAGGCGGGACAGGGGCGGGCAGCCAATCCGCTGCCACGAGGCGAGCCGTCTATTTAAATATTATAATGAGGCTGGAAGCCTCTGCTTTAACCTCCATTTTGTATTTAACTTTAGCTGGTCAGGTTTTGCACACTTTGGGAAACCTGCCAGCTAATGCAAGACATGGACTGCTGGATCCAGGAGGTAAGTGCCTTTACACTTACCTCCTGGATCCAGGGCACCCCACCGTGCTGCCCCCTGCCCCAGCTCCTCCGGCCGGCAAGCGATTGCGATGTTCTGGAGCCCCCCACCCCGGCACCCTGTGCTGGTCCAGGCCCGCGATTGTGACCATTTGGACACCCCCCAACCCCCCACACCTCCCCCCTCCGGCCAGCCCGTGATCTTTTCAGACCCCCCTCGCTCCTCCGGCCAACCCCGGCCCCCACGCGATCCCTCCCTTCCGCAGGCAATACCCACCCGGAGCCAGCCAGCCTCTCAATTTGGCTGGCTGCGGGTGGGAAACAGAGGTTTCCCATTCAAATCAGACCCTGCCGTTAAATTTGGCAGGGCCTGCGGGAAACCCATGCTCCTGGGTTTCCCAGCCACTTTGGAGCCCCCCTCCACTCAGCCCCCAACCCGCCTTCCCCATTAAAATTCAGCCCAAAGAGTGTACTCTATTGTGACACCCCCTTTAAATTGCCCTTATCTGATTAAATCTCACTTACACACAATTTTCTTCTTTCATTACTAATGTGCTTTGTACACCCACCCAAATCAGCACCCGGATCTGTGACTAATTATGTAATAACTCTGACACTAAATTTGAATGCCATGAGGACTTTACCATTTTGGCAAAATTAGGAGTGGATATTAACCATTTAGAATTGATTAATTTAGTAGACAAAAATTGACCCTGTAATCTTCTCCCCTCATGGAATTTATTAAGTATTATTAATGTTGGTGCATATGAAATCTCCATCCCTATTAAATGAATAATTATGAATGTATGGTGGAGCATAAATTGATTTATGCATTCCATTGCTCAAACTAGGCATCTGATTAAGGATTTAGGTATACCTCATCCCCAACTAGATCATCACTCCTTGGAAGGCAAGACTCTGTATTTAGGATATTTCAGACAAAAAAAATTCTCAGCAAACTCATCAATCCACATTTAATTCTGGTCGAACCCTCTTTGACATTTGTTTTGTCCTATTACATTAATTCAGGTAATACAATTTTTGGGAGTTATATATTAATAAAGGGAAGAGTAATTGTGATATGATGAAAGATAAAGAGAACATAGAACATACATTTAATAAATAATATTCTTAATAAGCGTTCACTGAAAGGATATAATATGAGGAAGTTATTTAACAATTCATTACTAACCAACTTTTGACTCAGCAGGAAATCAGTTTTATATTCACGATGACTTTGTGTACAGTCAAAACTATTAATAGAAATGCAGAGACGTTACAACACAAAAACAGGCCATTTAGCCCAACCAATTCGGGTTGGTGCTTACTCTTCACACGAGTAAATAGTTCTGATCACGTTTACCTAAACTGCTACCATATCCCTTCATCCACTTTCCCTTGTTCCACCTATCCAATCTAATCTTGAAAATTGACATTGTTTATGCCTCAACAATTACCCCAAGCAGTGAATTCCACAGCCTCATAGCTCTCTGTGTAACTAGGTTTCTCTTGCTTCCTGTTCTAAGTCTCTTATGTTCAATCTTGTATCTATGGCCCTTCATTATAGACCCGTCAGCTACTGGAAACAGTCTGCTTATATCTTCAGAAAATGTTGGAAATGCTCAGCAGGTCAGGCAGCATCAGTGGAGAGAGAAACAAAGTTAACGTTTCAGGTCAATGACCTTTCATTAGGAAATCTCCATCCCTATTAACTGAATAATTATGAATGGTCATTGACCTGAAATGTTAACTTTGTTAACTTTGTTTCTCTCTCCACAGATGCTGCCTGACCTGCTGAGTATTTCCAGTATTTTTTGCTTTTATTTCAGATTTCCAGCACCACAGTATTTTGCTTTTGCTTATATCTTCATTGTCCCACCCTTCCATTATTTTAAACATTTATATCATATTGACCCATAACCAGTGTCACTCTAATGAAAAATGCCCCAGCTTTTCAGCTGAAATATGCAACACTTTGTGACCTGCGAGAACAAGTCTACAGGGCATTTGTTCACATCCTGATGCCTTCTGCCTCAACTAACAATTTCTTGTCATCCACAGGAATATACCATTGTTGTATGGGAAATCCTGCTTCAGCAAATGATGGTTAGAGTTCCAACTTATCCTATTGTCAGACAGTAGGAGCAGCAGTAATGAAGAAGCAATTTGTTGATATATACTAGCATGCATTTTGCATGCCATTATTTTCACTGCAATACTTAAGATGCTGCATAAATAGGGTTGATGGCAGATCAAAGTTATCACCGGACCGCACTGTGTAACCCCACCACCTGGTGGTTGCAGACCTAAACTGCAAATCATAGACCCCAATGTAAATCCAGACTTCTGCAGTTAGGTCCCAGAGAGCAAAGTTTAGTGTTGCCCAGGAGAAAAAAAAATAACTCTAAGACAATCATTCACCCGTCATTATGAAATGAAGTTTGAATGCATGTTAAAGATTTTAGGGGCAATTTTGTTATGTGGTGCAGAGTGGGCTGTCAATGGGCAGGGCATCCACGCTACCGGACGTTAGCCTCAGCAATATAAATCATTCCCTCCCCTACTTCACAAACCTCTCCTTCAATCACAACAGGACATTTCATTACACTTCATTCTACATGCACTCACACACTTGACATCCACAACTGTCCTCACAACTACTTCCCCCTCATGCTCACACTTGCTGCTTCTTCCTCTCAGCATGCACACTATGCTAATCTGGAGGAGATTAGAAATAGGGAGGGGCGAGACCATGGAGGGATTTCAAAACAAGGATGAAAATTTTAAAATTGAGGTGTTGCTTAACCGGGTGCCAAAGTAGCTCAGTGAGCACAGGGGTGATGGGCAAATGGGACTTGGTGCGAGCAGCAAGTGTGGGCAAGAGGGGGATGTAGTTGTGAGGACAGTAGTGGATGTCAAGTGTGTGAGTGCAAGTAGAATGAAGTGTAATGAAATGTCCTGTTGTGATTGAAGGAGAGGTTTGTGAAGTCGGGGAAGCGAAGGACTTATAGTGTTGAGGCTTGGTGCAAGTTAGGGCAGCAGAGTTTTGGATGACCACAAGTTTACATAGGGTAGAATATGGGAGGCCGGCCAGGAGTGCGTTGAATAGTCAAGTCTAGAGGTAACAAAGGCATGGATGAAGGTTTCAGCAGCAGATGAGCTGAGGCAGAGTCAGGCAATGTTCTGGAGGTGGAAATAGGTGGTCTCAGTGATGGCACAGATATGTGTTTGGAACGGGTCAAATATGACAACAAATTGGCGAACAGTCTGTTTCAGCCACACTAACACTTATCACAGCCTTATAAAATGGGCATGCAGTATGGCAAGGCACGACAGTAAAAGTAAAAGGAATAACTGAGTTATTATGTGTAATATATTATTGACAGAGGCCGTGGCCGCGATTTCCCCAAACTCGGCAGGTCCGGTGCGGGCGATGTCGGTGGCTGGTCCCAAACCCACTGGTGGCTCCAGCCCACTCTGTAGAATGATTTTACATTGATTGGGTTTGTTAAGCCCGCCCAGCACATTTGCCGGCCAATTGAAGGAAGCGGGACTGATGACGTCATTTGATGAGGCATCTTCAGCCAGTTTCCTTAAAGGGACTGTGCGCAAATTGCTTTTGACAGTTGTGCTGTCAGTGTTCTACAGCATTGAGGTGCTGCAAACACTGACAATGACTACACAGAGGTGCACAACTGCATCCAGGCTCTCCCATGACTCCCTCCATATGCTTGTGGAGGGAGTCAAAGCATGCAGGGTGGTCCTCTTCCTTTCCAATGGGCGGAAGAGACCTCCCCAGGAGACCAATGCAGCCTGGTTGCACATTGCACAGGTGGACACAAGCAGGGATGTGGTCAGGAGGACCAGGCTGCAGTGGCACAAACCTTTCAATGATCTCAGTAGATCACAAAACGTTACTGCAAAGCCACACTCAACCTCATCCTGCTGTGCCACTCATCACATCTCCATCACTCAGCCTTCCCTCCCCTATTCCTGCACATCTTTACTCACACCAACTTACCTTGCACCTCCACCCATCTCTCTCTATCGACATTATCACTTCCCCATCTCACTAGCCATCCCTCACACTCACCCTCACCCTAGTCCAATCATACCAACTAACAACACACATGGATAGGCACCCTTGGGTGTTTTTGCCAACGTTCATGTGAAGTTTCTGTTAATGTGGTGTCAAACATTAAAATCTTTATTTTCAACACTTTGCTTTCTTGGACAGATTTGTGTGCACCTTTGGAAGTGGTTTAGTGAGTTGCAATGAATGGTGAGACATAACTGTGCCCCCCACAATGGTCATGAGTGTGAAAGGAATGGCTTGGGCATTGTCAGGATGCCTTATGGTGTTGTTGTGGGGTGGTGCCAACCTGGCGCATTATGTGGCAGCCAGGGTGTACAGTGTCAAGTAAAGTAAATCTGGCTATGGTGAGGCCATCCCTGGCCTCCTGGACAGCAATGTGGTCGGGTGCTGCTGCCCTGTGTCCTGTAGAGCATCAGTTGATTGCGGAGAAGGTTGGTGTTGTTGTTGGTGCTGCTGGTGTGCCTGGTGTTGCTGGTGTTGGGGCTGATCATGGTGTGATTCTGAGGACCAAGGTGAGATAGTTTCAAGGGCACCAATGTTGCTGGAATAGATGGCAGGTGAACTTGAGATGACAGAAGCGATCTGTCATTGGTGAGAGAGGTTGTTCCAATGAGGTGACACTGAATAGAGAGTTTGCTACAAACACTTGCAACCTGCATAAAGCTCAATCTGTCTGCCAATTGCAGTAATCAACAGCTTCTGAGTTTGGAAAGTGAATAGCAGTGAGATGAGAGCTTTTATAGCAAATTTGCAGCTGTCAAGTAATGAGATGATCCTATGCTCATACAACTCCTGACCTCCTTACCTGACGTGATCCCCGAGCAGCGTGGACCCTGTGGGTGACCTCTTAAAATGGTAAGGTGAGCTCAAAATACATTTAATTGGCTGTTAACAAGGTCATAATGACTTGAATTGCCTCCCCTGACGCTGCGTATCGAGTCTGTTCAGCCCTGACAGACCTGACATCTGGGAAAGTCATGGTGGGTTGACAGGGGGTTCCCGACCTGGTCAAAAAAAAATTCCCCACTCGTCCCACCACTGGACACGCCTGCTGACCCCCTGAAAAATTCAACCTATGTAATTGTAAAACAAAATGCATGGCAGCATAGACATTACAGGTATTGAAAACAGGTACTGCATCTTGAATCCTATGAAACAGAAGCACGCTGTGAGTCAATTTTGCACAGCGCTGCAAGAATGAACAATATTTAGACCAACACAGTGTTGACATGAAATCTCAACAGTTTAGGAGTTTGAAGAAACAGCTTCAAGAGAGAGAAATTTTCTGATTATAATTCAGAAAAGTGAACCTCTGCGAAATACCATCAAATATCATCACTGATTTTTTTCCCTTAGTCAAAGGCCTTTCAAATCCCCCAAAATATTATTAGCTCCTCTTTCATACGTTAAAGATCCAGAGGCTTTTTTATATTAATTTTTCAGTATCTTTTTGCTGTTGATTTTTGGGAGCATTTTTGAGTTAAAGGAAAGGATTTGCATTTATATAGCACCTTTCATGGCCTAAATATGTCCCAAAGCACTGTACAGCCAATGAAGCGGCAGACAATTTGCCCACAGCAAGGTCCCACAAACAGCAATGAGATACATGACCAGACAATCCTTTTTAGTGATGTTGGTTGAGGATCAGTTATTGGCCAAGGCAATAAGTGAACTCCCTTGTTTTTCTTCAAATAGTGCCGTGGGATCTTTTATATCCACCTGAGAGGGCAGGCAGGACCTTGGTTTAACATCTCATCCAAAAGACAGCACCTCTGACATTGCAGAACTTCCTCAGTATTGCATTGAAATGCCAGTCTGGATTATGTGCTCAAGTCTCTGGAGTGGAGCTTGAACTCACAACCTTCTAACTCAGAGGCAAAAGTGTTACACTGAGCCAAGAGATTGTTCTGCTGGAATTGGGTTGGGGTGGGACTTACACTGCTGGTCCCACCCAATCATAAACCCATCCTATTTTCTTGGATTTGGGATCAATTCAGTTGAAGGTTAATCTCCCAGCAGTATGTCCATCATTCAATGAGAGTCTGGCACTGCAAGTGAGTTAAACGTCATGGTGCTGCAGCAGGGTACTCACTGAAATGGATAGGGCCAATGTTTAAAGGTGCAGGAAGTCCAGATCTGCAAGTGCTCCAATCCAATTTTTTAATTGGCTTTGATTGATCCCAGTGGAAGAGAGCAGGTGGTTTAAAGAGTTGAGAGAGGGAGATGAAGCATACAAATCAATCAATCTGTCTCCCATTACATGTCTCCCAAGTGTCTAAATGGAGTAGAGGAATCTCGGGGTATAACTACACAAATCATTTAAAGTAGTGACACAGGTTAATAAGGCCATAAAAAAAGCAAACAAAGCACTGAGGTTCATTTCTAGAGGGATATAATTGAGAAGCAGAGAAGTTATGTTAAACTTGTATAGAACCTTGGTTAGACCAGACTTGGAGTATTGTGAACAGTTATGGTCTCTATATTATAAAAAGGATATAGAAGCACTGGAGAAGATGCGAAAAAGATCTACAAGAATGATACCAGAACTGAGAGGTTATACTAATTAGGAAGGCTTGAACATGCTGGGGCCCTTTTCTCTAGAAAAGAGAAGACTGACCTGATAGAGGTCTTTAAGATTATGTAAGGGTTTGATAGGGTAGACGTATAAAATATATTTCCACTTGCGGGGGAGTCCACAACTAGGGGCCATAAATATAAGATAGTCGCTAATAAATCCAATAGGGAATTCAGGGGAATATTATGTGGTTATGTGTATGTCTGTGTGGAAGTGAGTGAGAAGGGAGACAAACGTAACAGCAGGATGGTACTAGCTGTAGATGGTACCAGAACTGAGAGATTACAGCTATTAGGAATGATTGAACAGGTTGGAGCTTTTTACTTTAGAAAAGAGAAAACTTAGAGATGACCTGATAGAGGTCTTTAAAATTATGAATGGGTTGGACAGGGTAGATGTGGAGAGAATGTTTCCACTTATGAGAGACTCCAAAACTAAGGGCCATAAAGGTAGTTACTAATAAATCCAATCAGGAGGCCTGTACTTTCACCTTCCCTATTGCCTGTTACTTGCGAGTGGACACCTCAAATTAGATGTCATCTCTCAACCGCCTTGCAACTTGGGTCTGACCCCTTGTATTGTGTGTATATGGTAGTTTAGCAGTTATGTTACTGGACTAGTAATCAAGAAGCCTGGACTAATAATCCAGAGAACATTAGTTAAAATCCCACATGGACAGTTTGAATATTTGAATTCAGTTTTAAAAATTCAGCTGGATAGGACCCTGGTCAGGCTGCACTTAGAGTACTGTGCACAGTTCTGGTCTCCATACTATAAAAAGGACATAGGAGCATTGGAGAAAATGCAAAAAAAAAAATAACAGAACTGAGAGATTGCAGCTATCGGGAAAGATCGAAAAGGTTGGGGCTTTTTCTTTAGAAAAGAAAAGACTTAGAGGTGACCTGATAGAGGTCTTTACAATTATGAATGGATTGGACAGGGTAGATGTGGAGAGAATGTTTCCATTTAAGAGAGACTCCAAAACTAGGGGCCATAAATACAAGATAGTTACTAATAAATCCAAAAGGGAAATAAGGTGAAATTTATTTACTCAGAGAGTGGTTAGAATGGGGAACTTGCTACCACAGGAAGTGGCTTTCAAAAGGAAACTAGATGAGTACCTGAGAGAAAAATGAATAGAAAGATATGCTGAAAGGCTGAGGTGAGGTAGGTAGAATGGGAGGAGTCTCATGTGGAGTATAAACACCAGCATAGACTAGTTGGGCCGAATGGCCTGTTTCTGTGCTGTATTTCTATGTAATTCTAAGTAGTAAAAATGACCACAAAGCTATTGCATTGTCATAAAACCCAATTGATTCATTAATGTCCTTGAGGGAAGGAAACCTGCCGGCCTTACCTGGTCTGGCCTATATGTAACTCCAGACCCACACCTAGCAAGCCACTCAGTTGTATCAAGTTACTGCAATGAATACTGACTGCAGCGTTTCAAGAAGAAAGCCCAACACCACCTTCTCAGGGTAATTAGGGATGGCTATAAATGCCTGCCTTGCCATCAATGCCCAAATCCTGACAATGAATAAAAAAGTACCATTTTATTTTATTTATCAATTCTTCAGATTTTGTAAGTTGAAGAAGCACATACTAGATCATTTGATTTTTTTTATTGCAAGATAGCAACTTTGAATTATCAGGAGTGAGCTGTTGCAACACTAAAATTTTAATTTATAAAATAAATATGAGGGAGAATTTTTTTGTCGTATTATAAAAGTACTGACATTTCCCTGCACTTTTACTGCATAAATAATGCATTTCATGCGGCGATTGGTGGATCCAATCAGACATAAAACATAAGAGAAAAAGTTGTTCATGTTACGTAATGATATCCACTTGTTATATAAATATTGCACCACGCCAGTCCCCATAAGTATTCTTATTTCTTTCATACACCTTTTGGGGGCAATTAGAGGGATTGCACCAAACAAGAATTATACACTTGAATGTTCCTTTGGCCAAATATTTTGGGTTTGTTTGGGACTTTGCGTACCTGGTGCTAGAAGCCAATCCCACAAAGACAACTGAAAATCTCTCTATCAATGACGGGAAGGGCTCCACAAAACTGTACATTGGATTATCTTAGAAATGCAACTCTATTATTATTATGGTAAGTAAGATGACATAGGGGGCAAAATTGGACACTGTAGTGCCTATTTTTTGGGGCGCTACAAGGCCTCTCAAAGTACCAAAATGATGTCCATGATGCGCGGGCATGGTTCCGGCGGGAAGTGCACCAGACGCCATATTTGTAAAGGAGTTTGTGCGCGCACACCTAACGATCGCCGGCAGCATGCGGCGTAGACAGATCATGATGTTATTCAACCTGTAACGCTAATTTGATGCCAACACTGCCACTTTGGAGCTCATTGCTCCAACTTAGGTCCTCTCTTAACCTCCCACAGCTGAACACACATTCAACGGCATGAAGGACCCCACCCCCCACCAGCAACATTTAAAAAAGATCATCAACAACTTACAGGTTTTTTGCTGGATTATTTCTTCTGGCTGTTGCTGCAATTCTACACATTTTAGGTGCTTTTCCGTGCTTGTTACAAGTTTCAATAGTCTACATGGAGTGACCTGGCTGGTGCTGAATTACTTTTTTGGTGGCTTAAAGGCTTGTGCACAAGTCAGTTGCTTCCAGACATGGGAGGCCTAGTTGGGCTTCCTTTTGGCATTGAGCATGACTGGGAGAATGAGCAGAGGCCACACAGTACAGGACAAGCTGCTAGAAGAGGGAGGAGGAGGAGGGGGAGAAGGGCTCTCAGCAATGGTCCTTCCCATATTGGCCAACACTGTCTCCCCCATGGGTGGTAAAACATGCAGGCATGCCTCTCCTCCTCCTGTTAATTCCTGCTGCCTCCTGTTGTGCGCCACCTTCTCCTGCAAGAAAGGGGGAAGTGTGTCAGTGAGTGCTGTGCAATACGTTTGGGTGATGTGGCTGTCATGGTTGAATAGCTGCCAGTGTGTGTGAGCTGTGAGTTGTGAGTGTGAGGCTTGCAAAAGTGTGTGAGGGTGAGGGAAAGCATATGAATATTAGGTATGAATCCTAATTGATAGAGATTGCTCACAGGTGAGTGATGAGGTGTAGTGAATTGAGCATGGAATGAGGCTAGTGGTGCAGTTGGTAGGATATGGCATTTGAAGATGCACTCCTGACCTTGACAACTTGTGTGAGATCATTAAATTTCTTCCTGCACTGCATCCAAGTCATTGGAGCTACACTCCTGGCATTGACTTCTGCCACTATCTCTTGCCACTACCTTCTAAGCATGTGTCTGGAGGGACTTCAGCCCCCCTGAGGATACAGGACATGTCTCCTTCTTTCCAGCTCTTCCTCCAAGACCTCCAGTGCAGCATTTCAAAACCTTGGTGCTCGCGCTCTCCCATGGTCAGCCATTATTGAATCTTCCACAGAAAATATTCAGAATGATCTCAGCACCACCAGCAGCCACAATGCACCTCGTCTTTAAGAGGTGCAGGCTATCTTTAAGTAGTGCAGGCTATCTTTAAGTAGTGCAGGCTAGATTTAAGTAGTGCTAGGCACTGACAATATCAGTCCCCCTGCTGAGGCATGCAGCCAATGAACAGTGTGGGGAGTGCTGGCAGCACGCAGCAATTATGGAAATGAGCAGGCAGCCTAAAGTTGGCATCCTGCCTGCAATGCAATCAATGGGCACGGGCTAATTGCACATCACGGTCCCTGCACCCATTTTTGGGGGTTATCCAATTTAACCCCCATGGTGTTTTAGAAGAAAGTGAATCTTCTATGGGGTTGTTTAATGTATCTGAGAAAATATGTTCTACAGGAGAGGAGGTGCTCTTTATAGTGATTTAGGGAGAAGGGTGGGAGCAGTTAAGGGGGCTGGGGAATAAATATTCTGAGCATAGTAACTGAAAGTTATGATGCCTAAAATTTGTTTGTAACAAAATAGAGTTATAAGAATTATGGAAATCATAATAATAGGACAAAATGTGCCTATTAAAATGTAGCCCACTGATACATGGTAGGAAATTTTGCATACTTAGACTACGGCATCTTTTTTCAGCAGGCCGAATGATTCTGTGGGGACAAATATGAACTTCAAGATAAAACTTTTGAAGCCTTCAGATATAAAGCTTAATAAATGTATTCAGAGGCATGTAAGACTTACAATGAAGTGTTATGGTTCAAGATTTTGTGATGCCATTTCAGCAAAAAGGGTTTTGAGTTACTTTTAATTATGTTTTTATACGTAATGTGCATTCTCACGAGTTTTTAAAAAGTCATCCATTTGTTGAGGAGTTAGCTTGCTAAGTAGAAGTTGTTTTTCCAGAGACTAAAGAGTGACTCTGATTTTGCGACAGAAATAATGATGAGACTATCAGCGCTCACCGTTATTATGGAGTAAATCAGACAGCAACTTCTGGCGTCCACACATGCGCATTAAAACGTGAAATTCCAGAAGTTGCTGTCCGATTTGCCCTGCTCCTCCACAAGCCTTGCTACACCGCCGATAGATTTGGCATTAAAACACATGAAGAGTGTGAAATTGCTGTATTTACCCACTAGTTACCCACTAAACATGCCAGACAAAGTTAGGGCAAGTGCATTCAGGTGTAAGTGAATTTTTACTGGTGTGATAAGCAACATCCCAAGCTGTGCAATATCGGCTTTTCAAATGTGAAATTCTGCTTATGCACAAAACTTTGAATCGGCCACGCAGCTTGTTAAAGGGACCACACACCCAAAACAAAAATTTGGGGGAACATTGCTGATAAGCCTTAATTACTGCCAAACAACCTCTCTGCCTCTGAAAATTTGATTTTACAAAGGTGGAGTCTCATTCCTGCAGAATTTAATTATCGTTGGCGATTTAAAAACAATTAAAATAATTTTGTTTAACTTTTTCTTTTTGTCTTTTTTATCTCTCTTAATCCCATCCTTCTTTCCCTCTCTTTATTTCGCTTTCTGTACATGATTTAACATTAAATTAAATATTCTAATTTATACTTCCTGGTTCAGACTCTGGGGGGGGAATCTTAACATGGGTGAATGGGTGGGATAGGATGCGGGTGGGGGTTTAAATGGGCAAAAATTCCGAGCACGTCGGGACGCTGGCTCTAACCAGCTGACTTCCGGGTTTTACTGAGGTGGGACAAGGAGTGGGCAGCCAAGCCGCTTCCACGGGGTGGATTGGCATTTTAAATACGTTAACAAGGCTGGAAGCCTTGGATTTAACCAGCTTTACAGGTTTTAGTATGGCCAGACAGGAAACCTGGCAGCTGCAGCGAGGTGCGGACAGTCTCGGGGAGAAGGTAAGTGCCTTCACAGCACTCCTTATGGGCCAGGAGGAGCAGGAGTGCTTCCTCTCAGCCCTGCAAGCTCCCCCATTAACCTTACCCCCCACCCACCCCCATACAAGCCACCCCCCGGGATCGGGGTCGGGGATTTTGTATGCCCCTGGGATCAGACAGCCCCCAGGGTCAGGGATTGAAGAAATGAATATGCTAAGGATGTGGATATCCAATTCAGGTCACATGAGGGTTTCATTGTGACAGCCCAGATCTTGCTATTGTACAAGTAGATAGCGTGAGTTAACTCCAATAAAAGTAGGATGTTAAGATTGCTTATCGAAGTAAATGATGCTACTAAACCTGCAGGGTCCTAGGAGATAGCATTGCTGGAGAGGTTTGCAGGGTCTGAAGAACTTAGGAAGGTCTTATGATGTTAGAATTGAGGGGTATTTTGGGACATAGTAGCAATGTGGGATAATACTGGGAGGGGCAGATTGGCAACATGGGGGAAAGTATTGGGGTCTGGGAGAACTTGGGATGTGGTCCTGGAGCCTGAGAGCACTGAGGAGAAGTAAATGGGGTCCCAGGTTATGGCAGTGCTCTGGAGAGAGCTGGACCCAGGAGAATTGGACCAAAGTTGCCCCTGGCTCATTCATATCCATCAGGTGCCTTCCAGCTCGATGTATTCCTGAGCATTCAGCCCCATTCCCAACCTAAAGCTGCTTTTAGCAAGAAATGCTTCTCAGTACTGAACCTGCTCAGCAAACACAGTATTAAAGTGCATTTCTTGCCAAAAAGTAGCTTCAAGCTGGGAGTGGGGCTGAGGGCTTTGGGCTGTAGTTGGGACAGCATCATGGCCAGGACCCAGCCATGGGTGGGTTGCAGAAGGATTGGCAGGCCAGCCAGGAGTTGGCAATATGGCAGCTAAAGTTGGGCTGGCAATGTGTTATGGAGGTCAAGATAGGCCAAAACTTGAGCCCCTGTGGCGCCTGACAGAACTTTGTCCTCAGAGGGTAAACCTTAAAACTTACATTGCTGACAGGAGTTGGCCAGTTTTATGGATAAGTTCAGTTTTTTGGCCTTTATTTATCATTTTGCAGGTAAGTTATGTTCTAAATTGTATTTTTTAACCTGGGTAGAGTCAGAAGGTTTTGAGAAAAAGGCAGTTACCAAACAAATTAAAGAAGTGAGCTTTCAACCATTTGGGTGGTCTAACTTCTTTTTGCGAAATAAACTTGCATATCAAACAGGTGACATAAATTTGTTTGGGGCTGAAATAACTTTGAATGTCAGCCAACCAATTGTGGCAAGAACTTTGGAGGTAAGAAAGTTGCATATCATTTTCCTACAATAAATCTGATGCGGAAGGGTGATACCAGAATGGGACAGTCACGTGACAATGTGTTGACCACGCATATTAATAGTTAGAAATGGTCACATCTTCTGTGCATAAATGCGTCCAACTATCCCATAGGGCCCTTTAATCCAAGATCATGTGCCTTGAATGGACAACTGTGTATCTGTTCCACAACTGAATGGTCATTTCAGACATTTGTGGTTTAGTATTTTGGCTCAGGGACATACTAAAGTGAATAACAAAACGTTTTATAAATCTGCGTTTCCAAAAAAATCTCCGAAATGTGCCAGCTTTCTTTGAACTCTTGTGAGTCACTGTCCACATTTTGACCATTCAAGGACAACTTCTGTTTCCATTTGCTCAGTATTTTCGCATCTGTCTTAGTTTATGTGGTTCACCACTGGAGCCCTTAATTCTCTTAATGTCCCGAAGGACGACACTTGTAGCAACCGCGCGTTACCGTTACTGCCTCAGCATTTCGGCGTCCCAAGCACAGCAGACAACAAATTATCACGAAGGGGCCATGCCACACGATTAGATATGTCCCCGAAGCACAGATGAGCTTCGCCTTTGGCAGGGTGACGTGCCACACACAAGCCAGTGCATTTCAGGGTTTAAAATAGCGGGATGCAAACGAGGAGACCACCCTGGCTGGTCTGTGTAAAGAGCGAAATTCAGATTCAGGGGTCGCTTAAAAAGCTGACTCAAATGCTGGACGATCTGGAATGTTACTGAGTGCCGGTGCACAGACAAGGGTCTTGCAGCGCTCGGTGCGTTTCCCAGCAGCAAGACGTGTGCGCTGTTTGTTTTCCAGCAGCACCTCAGCGCGGCGCAACATTCATTCCGGCAACAACAGCAACATTGCCCCACAGTATATTTTGACATTCAAATTCGGGTTATCGCAGCAGAAACACAATAAACAGATTTGGCTGGGCAGGGGTTCTCGCCCGTGGATGTTCGGATCAACAGTGTTGTGGGAATCACTGGGGGAATATTTACCCAATGAAGTAAGCGGCAGTTCGCCTTTAATCCGTCCACAATCTGCGTGTTAATGAACAGTAGAATTCGAATGTAGGCGAACTCGGACTCATTCCCTGCTGTACTGTGTCATATCAAATCATTCTGCGAGCTCTTCTCCCCTCTCTTGTAAAACAC
Source organism: Somniosus microcephalus (assembly GCF_052327205.1). NCBI lineage: Eukaryota > Metazoa > Chordata > Chondrichthyes > Squaliformes > Somniosidae > Somniosus > Somniosus microcephalus. Next base: position 82,504,206 of record NC_141001.1, on the reverse strand, counting down.
TTGTTATTAAACATGAAGCTAAAACATCTGAATATATTTACAAAGCAAAATCAGCCTTGTGTAAAAAAAAACACAACTGCACAGACTGCTCCTGCAACTATTTAGAGGAGCGAAATAGTCTTCAATTCATTTTTAAAAAAAACTGAAATAGCACAAGTCTAATTGGAGTCTTCACTTTCAGGGAGAATGTCACTTGTAAAAAAGCCAGTTCTGCTCCAGACTGCGTCGCTGTTGAATTATTGAAATTGAAACAAAAAAATCACGATGTTTGTAATTGCCCAGTAATTTCACCCCTAGTGCGCACGCGTGCCACATATAACGCCAACACACTGAAGTGCCGGCACCCGCAACAGCAAACAGGGGCGAGTTGGACAGAGCCGACACTTTCATTAGCTATTCCGCCCTGCCTTTACCCAAGTGAAATTGGAGGCGGACTGAGCTGAATGCAGCGCTGCAGAACGCGCGACCCAAAGGCAGCACCTAGTTCCAAGAGCTTCGATCCGGGCTGGATGTGGAGCGGGCGAGGGGGGTGGAGGAGGGAGAGGTGCAGCACCAGCGAGATCCACGCTTACCGCAGCGGTCCCAGGGCAGAGTGGTGAGAGCGAGAGTCATCGCGATCATCCCTCCTCCTCCTCTTCTTTCCAGCACTTCCTCGTGTAATGGGATGAGACTGATGGCAGGGAGCGTGGGATGAGCTTGGATTGGGATGCACAGATTGTGACCAGCATCTGATTTTTTTTTAAAGCCCCTTTCCCTTCCATTCCGGGGAGGCGGCGAGTCTGACCATCTGCAGCAGCGAACGGGCAACTGGAGGACTTACTGTTGACAGATTACTCGCCAGCAAGCCAGTCACATCAGTTACTTAACTTCGCACATCCTGGCAAATCCTCAACTGCTTTTTGATTTAATTCAACATTTAAAAAAAACGAGTGAGTGAAGTGGCAAAGAGAAGAACGCTATCGTTTTGAGGGTTTTTGTGTGTGTGTTGGGTGAAAAATCAGGAGTATTCATTCGATGGTAAGTTAGTGACTTTTACTATCTCTCTGCTGTAGTGGAACCGATTTTAATAAGTGTAAATGTAATCGCCAGGCATTAATAAGAGAATTCAACGCTGGGCCCGCTGTATTATTTTTTTAGGGAAATGTAATTCTGCCAAACTGACTGAAACATGTCGTTAGTTGTCACTCTGACCAAATGCAATCTGGCTGATTGTACTGCTGCCAATGCAGAGGGCTCGGTGCTGCACATAAGTAAACTTTTTTTTTTTTAATTATTTTTATTAAAGCACAATGTTTTACATTAAACGACTCAAATAAATCATCCACTCCTGGCTTTCTGAAATCGGCAGTGGATCAATTCTGATTTGCACAGAGTACTTTTGCGCCTGCTGGCAAAGTCAGACTGTGTGACCTGGGAGAAATATTGGGTCGAGAGGAGAGAAAATAAGAGAAGTAACTTGGGAATCTGGATGCGTTCTTTCGCTGGCATCGTCTGATCTGCCGCTCCATTGCATTAACCGTGTCGCTTTTAGCCTGGCACCGTGTCAATTCAGTCAAAATAATCTTCAATACAGCCCCGGTTTATTTAAAAGCTAGCACATTCTATTTCGTCACACGAAGACTGCCCGCAAAACCACAAGATGGATAGCGCAGGTCTGCAGTGCCATTCGATGCAGTCAATATTGGCGGGGGCGGGGGGACGCGTATAATGAACCCTGCTTTATGTTGTGATTGCATTGCAGCAAGTTAAAATTCCTGCGTGGTGTTGTGAGCTGTTGCTGCCAGTTAGGTGAACAGTCGCCCCACTATGTGCTGCTGTCTGCCTCGGTGGTGCTGAAGTCTTACAAAGAGCTTGGGAGTCCCTAGTGGTGAGCGTGCATGGAACAAGTAACGTTTGTCTTCGCAATTCTTCTACCCGGTTAGCCTGGAGGGAGACAGTTGAGTGGTGCCTCGGATTCTAGCTGTTGACTTAACCACTTGACTGTTAGCTTCGTCTTTGTAGTTGTGTTTTCAGAATCGCCTTCTCAGTAAAGCTGTTTCTGTAATCCTATCTAGACAGCATATACCTGTATACAAGTACTTACTCTGCTCAGAGATCCCGAGGCGTTAGAATCATAGAATGATACAGCACAGAAGGAGGCCATTGTGCCGGCACTTCGGTAGAGCTCTCCAATTAGTCCCATTGCCCTGCTCTTTCCCTATAACCCTGTAATCTTTCCCCCTCAAGAACTTATCCAGTTCTCTTTTGAATGTTACTATTGAATCTGCTTCCAGCACCCTTTTCAGGCAGTGCATTCCAGATCACAACAACACGCTGCGTAAAAACATGTTTCCTCATGTCCTCTCTGGTTCTTTTGCCAATTGCCTTAACTCTGTCTCCTCTGGTTACTGACGCTTGCATTTACTAAACAGGATGGAATTGTGATCTAAAGCAACATCTTGTTTCCGCTTAGATGTATGCGGAATCTAGTAACATTAAATATATCCCATTTTCTTTGTTGTTGTTGTTGTGCTAAATGAACTGAGATTAAAGTGGGATTGACTGTGTAACCTGCACTCATTTGGAGTATTAACTAATATGGTCTTAGCAGATTTTGAATAGATCTATTTTTTTACCTGACAATGTTGTGTTTAGCAGAGCATATTTTCTAATTTATACTTATGGTTTGTAACTATTGTGTGAAAATGTGCATGTTGGAAAAACGATATATCAATGTTATTTTGAAGAATCAACAAACATAACCAAAAAATGTTTGCGTCTGGTTTTGAAATTGGAAGCATATGTTAGGTTGTGATGGACAATCTAAGTAAGTTTTGGATGTAAATTGTTTTTGGTTCTGCTGATGACACGAGGGTTAACATCAGGTATTACTTATTTAATGGTCACTGCACTCCAAAAAATCATTCATTGCGTGAAATACTCTGAGACATTTTGACATGATGAAGCACAATATAAATATATGTTTTCTTTTATTATGGTGATGTTTGCAAATCATGCCTCTGTTCAATTACATTCATCTCTGTACAAATAGTGCAGCCCATTAGTTCTGTACCAGTCCAATGTATTTCTCATTTCCATTAAAATACAGTTTTGACTAAAAAAAAAATTGTATTTTATAATGTGCAGAGCTTTAATCAGCTCTAAACCAAAACTTGAACTTGCGTGGGATATAAGGCGTGGCCCTTTATGTTGTGAATGTGGTTCCTGCCCATCATTTCTGTCCCACTTGGGTATCAACTAACTTATCAAATTCAAAAGATCCAATCAAAGATTATATTAAAAAAGCATTAAATAAGACAATTAAATGTCTGTTAACATCCAGTCTAGTTAAAACACTCTACTCCTAAAGGTATAGACAGATAATGTTGTTATACAGTATTAAAATAATCAATTTACAGCAGTTACTTTAGTACAGAGCTTTTTTCCCCATTGTTTGTAATAGTTTTCTGTGCATCCTTGGTATTACCTCACAGTGTTTCAGCTCTTCCTGCTGTAATGTAACACTTTTTAAATCTGAAATGCTGATAACACAGCCAGTGAACAACATCAACACTAGATTTAGATGTAGTTCAGCCACCTTTCCAGCAAACTGCCAGCAGGTTAATAATCAGTAATGTAATGATCTTGTGAGACACGAATACGAGTGCATCATGATATGTAAAAGTCATGGTAAACACACCATGAGCATGGTGATTTTGAGTCCTAATAACTGATAGTATCAAGCCAGGCAGTAGCAAAGCAATTCTAAGCAGCAGTGACTCAGAGTGCCAAACATACCACCAACATTGCAATCAAAAGCCTTGCTAACTGATAATTATGATAGACAACTACATTTTACATTTACTGCTTGGCGTGTGGACCATTTACCCACACCCTAATTTTTAAACACACATAGCAGATTCTTAATTCCATTATAACTCGACGTTAAGACTGTAAAGAATTCCCCTTTTATACCCTCCTGAGAATCATCCTGACAGTACTGTTCTGCAGTGATGACATCGCAATAACTTCCCTGTCTTCAATCAGTGTAATTTCAGCTCTACTTTTAACTAGCATTGACATTCTTTTTCTTTTATTGTGACTGTAGAATATGTTATTTAATATATGACAGTGAGCATAAGAATTTATGTGCTTTGTGATTTATGCCATTTGAAACTTCAGAATAAAGTTCAGCTTATTCACTCTTATCCATCGATGATTCAATATGTAATTACATACTTCAGCTCAAAAATGGGAATATTGTTTATTTTATATGAATAAGCTACACGGTATTGCTAGCTTTGTATATGTCATCTTATATGAGTCTATTTTGACTCAGCGTAATTGTCAAATGGAATATTATAAATAACTAAGTTTAGTTAATGTTGGGACAGAGTTCAAAACATCTGGGAACGGTAGCATAGTGGTTATGTTACTGGGCTAGTAATCCAGAAGCCTGGACTAATGATCTCAGAGACGTGAGTTCAAATCCCCCCACAGCAGCTGGAGAATTTAAATTCAGTTAATTAAATAAATCTAGAATAAAAACCCAGTATCAGTAATGGTGACTATGAAACTATCCTGACTTAGAAGTATATTGCCATTCCTTCATTGTCGCTGGGTCAAAATCCTGGCACTCCCTCCCTAACAGCACTGTGGGAGTACCTTCAGTGCACGTTCTGCTTCTGTGGCTCACACCGCCTTCTCAAGGGCAATAAACGCTGGCCTTGCCAGCGATGCTCACATCCCATGAATGAATGTTAAAAAAATTGCAGATGCCCTAACTATAATCTTCCAAAGTTCCCTTGATTCAGGAACCATTCCTTTAGATTGGAAAATTTCACATGTCACTCTGCTATTTAAGAAAGGTGAGAGAGGGAAACCAGGGAATTATAGACTAGTTAGCCTAACATCTGTTTGGATAAATTGCTAGAGTCTATAATTAAGGATAGGGCGACTGAACACCTTGACATTTTTCAGCTGATTAGCAAGAGCCGGCATGAATTTGCAAAAGGTAGGTCATGCCTGATGAAGCTGATTGAATTTTTTGAAGGGCTGATTAAAGTAGTGGACAGGGGAATGTTTATGGATGTTATTTATATGGACTTTCGGAAGGCATTGATAAAGTCCCTCATAAGAGACTGTTAACTAAGGTTGAAGCCCATAGTATTGAAGGCAACTTCTTGACCTGGTTAGGATATTAGTTGAGCGGCAGGAGACAGAGAGTAGGGATAATAGGCAGGTACTCTAATTGGCAGGATGTGACTAATGGTGTCCCGTAGGGATCTGTGTTGGGGCCTCAACTATTCACCGTATTTATTAACGACTTAGATGATGGGATAGAAAGCCACATGTCCAAGTTTGCCAAAGGCATTGTAAGCAGTGTAGATGGAAGCATAAAATTACAGTGAGATATTAATAGGCAGCACGGTGGCATAGTGGTTAGCACTGTTGCCTCACAGCGCCAGAAACCCGGGTTCGAATCCGGCCTCGGGTGACTGTCTGTGTGGAGTTTCCACATTCTCCCCGTGTTTGCGTGGGTTTTCTCCGGGTGCTCCGGTTTCCTCCCACAGTCCAAAGATGTGCGGGTTAGGTTGATTGGCTATGATAAATTGACCCTTAGTGTTAGGGGGATTAAATACGTGGGGTTACAGAGATAGGGTGGGATATGTGTTGGTGTAGGGGTTACGGGGATCGGGTGGGATATGTGTCGGTGCAGGCTCGATGGGCTGAAATGGCCTCTATCTGCACTGTGGGGTTTCTGTGATTCTGTGAATGGGCAAAACTGTGGCAAATGGATTTCAATGTAGGCAAATGTGAGATCATCCACTTTGGACACAAAAAGGATAGAACAGAGTACTTTCTAAATGGTGAAAAGCTAGAAACAGTGGAGGTCCAAAGAGACTTGGGGGTCCATGTGCATAGATCATTGAAATGTCATGGACAGGTACAGAAAATAATCAAAAAGGCTAATGGAATGCTGGCCTTTATATCTAGAGGACTAGAATACAAGGGGGTAAAGGTCATGCTGCAGCTATACAAAGCCCTGGTTAGACCACACCTGGAGCACTGAGCAGTTCTGACCACCACACCATAGGGAGGATAAATTAGCCTTGGAGGGAGTGCAGTGTAGATTTACCAGAATGATACAAGGACTCCAAGGGTTAAATTACGAGGAGCGACTACACAAACTAGGGTTGTATTCACAGGAATTTAGAAGGTTAAGGGGTGATCTGATCAAAGTTTTCAAGATATTAAAGGGAACTAATGGGGTAGATAGCGAGAAACAATTTCTGCTGGTTAGGGAGTCTAAGAGTAGGGGCATAAAATTAGAGCCAGGCCTCTCGGGTGTGATGTTAGGAAACACTTCTACACGCAAAGGGTGGTAGATATTTGGAACTCTCTTCCGCAAATGGCAATTGATGCTGGGTCAATTGTTAATTTTAAATCTGAGATGGATAGATTTCTGTTAACCAGGGGTATTAAGGGATATGGGCCAAAGGCGGGTATATGGAGTTAGGTCACAGATCAAACGTGATCTCATTGAATGGCGGAACAGGCTCGAGGGGCAGAACAGGCTCAAGTGGCTAAATAGCCTATTCCTGTTCCTATGTTCCTTCCTATGTTCCGATAATGTGCAAAAATAAAAACTTACATTATAGGTTTTCTAAATCTATAATTCACTTGCTGTTACATTTACTCCCATTATTGTTGTTCCTTACTTATGTGCATAACCAGTAAATGCCTCAGGAATTTTCAGTCTAATTTAATTTACACTGACACTATATATTAAACAATTATTTAACTGTAGATTTAATTGGATAACCTGCTAACATATACAGTCCATTTCCTCTTTTTTTGAATTCTAGGGTTCTAAAGCTACAATGCTTCAATACCACTCCTGGATAATTTACATACAGCTGGTTCAGGAATTTTGCACACAAGTTGCTGCTCAGTATATGAGTGGTATCACAAAGAGCAGAGACCACTTTCTTTACAGACATCTTCTGATGGTGAGACTAAACAATATGAAGTGCCCTGTACCAAAGGGTACGTGTGTGTAAACACAGATATACCTTTATCATTCAGATAGACATAGTTTTACTATTTCAGCCATGCTGTACATCTGTTCTCATGTCTTCCTGTCAAATCTATGAATGGAGATTCCCTGCTCCGATTGGCTCCCCATGGCCCACGTGATCCCAGGGATGCTGCAAACTAGCTGCACCCCTGGGATACGCGTGCCCTGCACACCGGCAGCTGGAGCAGGCCCAGGATCGGAATTCCACGCGGGCCCACAGCACAACGGCAGGCGCGCTATGTAAGTGCAGGTCGGGGGCTTGCGCCCGCGGGAAGCCTCCAACCTGAATTTCTGGGCCGTTATCTGAGGAGTTGCGGATGGCACTGAACACTGTGCAGTCATCAGCGAACATCCCTACTTCTCACCTTATGATGGAGGGAAGGTCATTAATGAAGCAGCTGAAGATGGTTGGGCCTAGGACACTGCCCTGAGGAACTCCTGCAGCGATGTCCTGGGGCTGTGATGATTGCCCTCCAACCACCACAACCATCTTCCTTTGTGCTAGGTATGACTCCAGCCAATGGAGAGTTTTCCCTCCGATTCCCATTGACTTCAGTTTTACTAGGGCTCCTTGATGCCACACTCGGTCAAATGTTGCCTTGATGTCAAGGGCAGTTACTGTCAGCTCACCTCTGGAATTCAACTCTTTTGTCCATGTTTGGACCAAGGTTGTCTGTGGTCTGGAGCCGAGTGGTCCTGGCGGAACCCAAACTGGGCATCAGTGAGCAGGTTATTGGTGAGTAAGTGCTGCTTGATAGCACTTTTGATGACACCTTCCATCACTTTGTTAATGATTGAGAGTAGACTGATGGGGCGGTAATTGGCCGGATTAGATTTGTCATGCTTTTTGTAGACAGGACAAACCTGGGCATTTTTCCACATTGTCGGATAGATGCCAGTGTTGCCGCTGTACTGGAACAGCTTGGCTAGAGGCATGGCTAGTTCTGGAGCACAAGTCTTTAGCACGACAGCCGGGATGTTGTCGGGGCCCACAGCATTTGCTGTATCCAGTGCGCTCAGCCGTTTCCTGCTATCACGTGGAGTGAATTGAATTGGTGTGATGGTGGGGGCGTCATGAGGAGGCCGATATGAATCATCCACTTGGCACTTCTGGCTGAAGATGGTTGCAAACCCTTCATGTTAAAATAAATGTATGTACAAGTCATTGCTGCATTTATAAAGGAGTGACATGGAGGTTAGATGGATTGCCACTAGTATCTCCTTGGCTTCAGAAATACCAGTAACCTGGACATTTTAGTCACTTAAGCTCTAATCATAGCATTTGGGACACAAAACAACTTCCAGTAGTGCTTCAAGAAAGCCCTGTTGAGGGAGGTAGAATATTGCTTGTCAGCAGCAGATATGTAACATAATGCAGCTGATGGGGCAGAAATGCCTGCTATATCCATGTTCTTAGCCATTGTGTTTCAGCTTTTTAGTATGTAACCCTTGAAAATTAAATATTGGCTCTGTACTGGAATTACTGTGAGTGTTTTGGAACATATGTGTATGACATTCAAGTGCAGCACAGTTGATAGGTGATCTAAAAATGGCTTGATACAGGTAACACCAAGTGCTGATTTGGGAGAGGTAGGAACATAAATCTGAACGTAACAATTCAGCCAGAAGCTTGGTGAAGATTTCATATTCTCTCTCTCTGTTGGATGATTGTATTTTTGTGTGGGTTTGAAAGTTTAAAAGGAAATTCCTTGTACCTCACCCTGAAAGCTCTTTGCATACTCCAGCTGAAAGGACAAAGCTGTGTGGGCCATAGACATCTGCCCTTTTCACTATGCTGTCATTGGCTGGTTAGCAAGGGACAATTGGGGGTAAATGGACATTCTTAATTTTTTCCCCCCTCTCCCTCAAGATAGAAATCTTGCTTTAGTCTAGTGTTGGCACTCCACCTAGTGGAGAACTGACAACATTCATCAACTGAGTGAGTAAGGTTGAGTGACAGAGAGCCATGGGGCTTGAGCTTGGAGTCAACAGCTTGAACTAATTGGCTGCTTTGGGTGATTGTAGTTTCTAAAGCACAATGACTAAGGATCCAAGAAGAGTTTGGCAAGTGAGAACAATATTCCTGATACAGTGAAACATGTTCATGAGAGAAAGGCTATCGGAACAATTAATATACCCAGTACACAACGTGTATAAAATAGCGCTGGGTCTATGTATGCTGTTCAAACAAGATCAAATATTTTTTCACCGTTTTGAGATCTTTACTGCATGGATGTCAGTCTTACTCGAGTCCGTATAAGTGCTACATCAGCTTTTATCTTAGCTTTTGGGTCTGGAGTTTAAGGTAGTGAGCAGCTTATGTATAAATATCATGGGAATTTGTCTGTCATGCATTTCCCCTCCCTTACCCCTGCTTTCCTTTTTAAAAAGGATTAATTATGGCAAGCTCTTTGATCTTGAAATGTTTATGCTGCACATCATTTTGTTCAATGTATCAAAGTTCAGCCTGCCATGCAGCACAGATTTTCTGTTTACAGAGTTCTCCAACTCATAACAGTTACCTATCCTAAAGATTGGCACAAAAATTCACTTACATATTAATGTTCAGTGCTTTGGGATAAGTAACCAACACTACTGGGCATGAAGATGTATGCAATTCCTGTGTCTGCAACCACATTTTGTGAATTTTGTTCTGATATATTAGACAAATACCATGTTTTATAATCAGACGCAATATAAATTGTTACTTGTGAATTGTAGAAATAATATGAAAGAAAGACTTGCAAAGATTTACTCTTTGTACCTAATTTTTCCATTAAGCATGGGCGTTGTGCATATACACATATGCACATGCAATGAAACAGGAAGGACATTTCAGGGTGGTGGATAATTAAAATATTGCCCCCTTACTCCTCAGGTTTTCAAAAGGTACATACCTTCTCTGCCTAAGACGGTGAACAGCCACAAAAGCTGCGGTAAAATTTAGACAACTTATTCCAAACTTTCTCTCCTGCCCCTCCTCATGGCTGATGATCTAGTCTCCATTCTGTGTCAGCGGTGTCACGGGGGAGGTTGGGAATGCAGCGTGGCTTGTTACATGGCTGCATAGTCACATTCTACCTGTCCATGATGCACTGTATGGGTTGTTTGCACCATGCCACCAAGCCACATTGAAAAGGTAATATTCCTAGAAAGGCGGTTTCAATGTATTTCTATAGACTTATAATACAGAATGTATACCCATTTAAGAGGAGCGATTTTTATTTGTGAAGGAAAGCCAGATCATTTGGTCTGGTTTAAGTGGGACAGACATAAGGAAAGCTATGTTGATGGTACAGTCCTTTTCCCCTTCCCTCTAACCAATAGACATATGCCAATAGGATCTGGAGGATGAGCTGAATAATGGAAGGTTTCTTAATTTAATGGAAGTACATTTTCAGTGAGGTAAATCATTATTGCTGATAAGAAATGACTGCGGTTGCAGCTTTGAAAGGATGTGCAAGCACCAACTTCTTCCTTTTTATTAAGTAGAAAAACAGCAGGAATGATTCCTTGATAGATGCAAGTGGAAAATATACCAGACATTTCCCTTAGAGTAATCTTTATCCCTCTAAGTTTATAGTGGGGAATAAAAGCTCCACAATAAAATGCTAATAGGGTTTTGTTTATCATAACCATCTTCTGAAACTGTTTCGTGATATGAAAAGTACAGAAAAACTTTTCTCATGCCTGGGTGGTGTTGATTATAATCCAATATTCTCACATCAGTTTGTCTTTTTCTTACACAGTGGAGGTCAGAACATGAATGTGGGACTAAAGTGAGGCAGTAATCGTTCGTATAAAAGAAAGACTTGAAAGACTTTATCGCATTTTTCACAACCTCGGGACGTCCCAAAGCACTTTACAGCCAATGAAGTACTTTTTGAAGTGGCGTCACTGTTGTAATGTAGGAAATGCGACAGCCAATTTGCACACAGCAAGGTCCCACAAACAGCAATGTGATAATGACCAGATAGTCTGTTAGTTGAGGAATAAATATTGGCCTGGACACCAGAGTGAACTGCCCTGCTCTTCTTTGAAATAGTGCCATGGGAACTTTTATATCCACCTGAGAGGGTAGGAGTTGGTTTAACATCTCACCTGAAAGACGCCACTATCTGACACCGCAGCATTCCCTCAGTACTGTGCTGAAGTGTCAGCCGAGATTATGTGCTCAAGTCCTTGGAGTGGGACTTGAACCCACAACCACCTGAGTTGGAGACGAGAATGCTACCACTGAGCCAAGGCTGACACATAATATTTGGCAATTGCTGGTAGCATACAAAATAATATAAACTCATGAGCTCATGGTTGATGTTTAACCACATAAACATTCAGACATCTGGAATAAGGTTTACAAAAATGATTTCTATGAACCATCCCTAGAGCATTCCTTTAGACACTGAAAGTATACAGAAATCATTGATGTGGATATTTTAGCTGCAGCATGAGAGAAAGCAAGTACATCAGGAGGTTTCACTGTTCGCATGGGCTAAATTATGTTTCCCCATTAGGAACTGAGTGGTACATTTTAGTAAAACAACCTTTTTGACCTCTTTGAATACCTATTTGAATAAGACCCAATGATGAAAGTCTGGCTGTTAATTTAATTGAATGTAGGAACTGTCAACCCAGTAAGCAAGGTATTTCAGTCGTCAGGGAAAATGCTGGAATCCATTGTTAAGGAAGTGGTTTCAGGTCACTTAGAAAATCATAACATGATTAGGCAGAGTCAACATGGTTTTATGAAGGCAAATTGTGTTTAACAAATTTATTATTTTTTTGAGGATGTAACTAGCAGGGTAGATAAAGGGGAACCAGTGGATGTAGTATATTTTTGATTTCCAAAAGGCATTCAATAAGGTGCCACATAAAAGGTTATTACACAAGATTAGGGCTCATGGAGTTGGAGGTAATATAGTAGCATGGATAGAGGATTGGTTAATGGACAGAAAACAGAGTAGGGATAAACGGATCTTTTTCAGGTTGGCAGGCTGTAACTAGTGGGGTGCTGCAAGGTTCAGTGTTGGGGCCTCAGCTATTTACAATCTATATTAATGACCTAGATGAAGGGACCGAGTGTAATGTATCCAAGTTTGCTGATGATACAAAGCTAGGTGGGACAGTAAGCTATGAGGAAAACACAAAGAGTCTGCAAAGGGATATAGATCGAATAAGTGAGTGGGCAGTAAGGTGGCAGATGGAGTATAATGTAGGGAAATGTGAGGTTATTCACTTTGGTAGGAAGAATAGAATATTTTTTAAATGGTGAGAAACTTTCAAATGTTGATGTTGGGAGAGATTTGGGTGTCCTTGTGCAAGAAACACAGAAAGCTAGCGTGCAGGTGCAGCAAGCAATAAGGAAGGCAAATGGCACGTTGGCCGTTATTAAAAGGAGGTTGGAGTATAAGAGCAAGGAAGTCTTGCTACAATTGTACAGGGCCTTGGTGAGACCACACCTGGAGTACTGTGCACAGTTTTGGTCTCCTTATCTAAGGAAGGATATACTTGCCTTGGATGCGGTGGGTACAACGAAGGTTCACTAGATTGATTCCTGGGATGAGAGATTGTGTAGAATATGCCTATACTCTTTGGAGATTAGAAGAATGAGAGGTGATCTCATTGAAACATACAAAATTCTGAAGGGGATTGACAGGGTAGATGCTGAGATCAGGGGGCATAGTCTCCGGATAAGGGGTAGGCCATTTAAGACTGAAATGAGGAGGAATTTCTTCACTCAGAGGGTTGTAAATCTTTGAAATTCTCTGCCCCAGAGGGCTGTGAATGCTGAGTCTTGAGTCTATTCAAGGCTGAGCTAGATATATTTTTGGGGGGGAAAAGTGAGTATCAGCCAGTTTGGGGGCGCTAATATCGGCCAGGCACAAAGTTTAGTGCCCGGCACTAATTATCACCTCCGACTGCAAAATTTGCCTCTGTCGCCCCATGAGGTGATTTGAGCGCTAAATCAGGCGCTACACACCTCTCTTAGGGCGCTAACATCGGGGAGCAAGGTGCCATCTCAGAACATTAGTAATAATACTGTGGAGGAGGAATTCCTGGAGTGTATACAGGATGGTTTCCTGGACCAACATGTCGAGGAACCAACTAGAGATCAGGCCATCTTAGACTGGGTATTATGTAATGAGAGAGGATTAATTAGCAATCTTGTGTGAGGCCCCTTGGGGCGGAGCGATCATAATATGATCGAATTCTTCATTAAGATGGAGAGTGAAGTATTTGACTCGGAGACTAGGGTCCTGAATTTAAATAAAGGAAACTACGATGGTATGAGGCACGAGTTGGGTAGGATGGATTGGGGAATGTTACTTAAAGGGTTGACGGTGGATAGGCAATGGCAAACATTTAAATAATGATCACATGGATGAACTACAGAATTTGTTCATCCCTGTTTGGCATAAAGATAAAACAAAAAATGTGACTCAACTGTGGCTAACAAGGGAAATTAGGGATAGCATAAGATCCAAGGAGAGGACATATAAATTGGCCAGAAAAAGCAGCAAACCTGAGGATTGGGAGCAGTTTAGGATTTAGCAAAGGAGGACAAAGGGATTTATTTAAGAGGGAGAAAATAGAGTATGAGAGTAAGCTTTCAGGGAACAGAAAAATTGACTGTAAAAGCTTCTATAGATATGTGAAGAGAAAAAGATTGGTGAAGTCAAATGTAGGTCCCTTGCAGTCAGAATCCGGGGAATTTATAATGGGGAACAAAGAAATGGCAAACCAATTAAATATATACCTTGGTTCTGTCTTCACAAAGGAGGACACAAATAAACTCCCAGAGATGTCGGGGAACATAGGGTCTAATGAGAGGGAGGAACTGAATGAAATCAATATTTGTAGGGAAATGGTGTTAAGGAAATTGACCGGATTGAAGGCCGATAAATCCTCAGGGCCTGATAATCTACATCCTAGGGTACTTAAGGAAGTGGCCCTAGAAATATTAGATGCATTGCTGGTCATCTTCCAAAATTCTATAGATTCAGGAACAGTTCCCATGGATTGGAGGGTAGCTAATGTTACCCCACTACTCAAAAAAGGTGGTAGAGAGAAAACAGGGAATTATAGACCAGTAAGCCTGACATCGGTAGTGGGGAAAATGCTAGAGCCCATTATAAAAGATGTAATAGCAGAGCACTTGGAAAACAGTGACAGGATCGGACAAAGTCAACATGGATTTACAAAAGGTAAATCGTAAATCATGCTTGACTAATCTACTGGAATTTTTTGAGGATGTAACTGGTAAAATAGATAAGGGAGAACCAGTGGATGTGGTGTATTTGGACTTTCAGAAGGCATTCGATAAGGTCCCGCATAAGAGATTGGCGTGTAAAGTTAAAGCACATGGGATTGGGGGCAAGGTACTGACTTGGATAGAGAACTGGCTGGCAGACAGGAAGCAAAGAGTTGGAATAAACAACTCTTTTTCCGAGTGGCAGGCAGTGACCAGTGGGGTACCGCAGGGATCGGTGCTAGGACCCCAGCTATTCACAATATATATTAATGATCTAGACGAGGGAACTAGATGTAATATCTCCAAGTTTGCAGACGACACAAAGCTGGGTGGGCATGTGTGCTGTGAGGAGGATGCCGAGAAACTCCAGTATGATTTGGACAGGTTGGGCGATTGGGCAGATGTATGGCAGATGCAGTATAATGTGGATAAATGCGAGGTTATCCACTTTGGTGGCAAAAACAGGAAGGCAGATTATTATCTGAATGGCAGTAGATTGGGAGAAGGGGAAGTGCAACGAGACCTGGGTGTCCTTGTGCACCAGTCACTGAAGGTAAGCATGCAGGTGCAGCAGGCGGTTAAGAAGGCAAATGGTATGTTGGCCTTCGTAGCGAGAGGATTCGAGTACAGGAACAAGGATGTCTTGCTGCAGTTATACAGGGCCTTGGTAAGACCACACCTTGAGTATTGTGTGCAGTTTTCGTCGCCTTATCTGAGGAAGGATGTTCTTGCCATGGAGGGTGTGCAGCGAAGATTCACCAGACTGATACCTGGGATGGCAGGAATGACGTATGAGGAGAGATTGGGCCGATTGGGCTTATACTCGCTGGAGTTTAGAAGAATGAGTGGGGATCTCATTGAAACTTATAAAATTCTAATAGGACTAGACAGACTAGATGCAGGAAGGATGTTCCCGATGGCGGGGGAGTCCAGAACCAGGGGTCACGGTCTAAAGATAAGGGGTAAGCCATTTAGGACAGAGATGAGGAGGAATTTCTTCACCCAGAGAGTGGTGAACCTGTGGAATTCTCTACCACAGAAGGCAGTTGAGGCCAATTTATTAAATATATTCAAGAAGGAGTTAGATATATTTCTTAAGGCTAAAGGGATCAAGTGATATGGAGAGAAGGCAGGGACAGGGTACTGAGTTTGGATGATCAGCCATGATCTCATTGAATGGCGGAGCAGGCTCGAGGGGCCGAATGGCCTACTCCTGCTCCTATCTTCTATGTTTCTATGTTACTACCGAAGCTCAGATGATGTCAGTCACCATGGAAGCCAGACAGAAAGGTGCCATCCAGTTCTTAAAGGGTCAGGGCCATCTTTCTGGCCAGCCACACTCTACTCATTGCAGCCTTGAATTTCATCCTGGAGAGACCTCTAAAGCAATTATGTTGGAAGTACTAATGGATAGGTCCAGGGAAAGAGCTCGGCGCTTAGGAACCTCAAAAGTGGTGTTGAGGGTCAAAACTCCTTAGGACAGCGTTAAATCTTTCCAGACGTCTCTCTCCCTCTCAACCTGTGTGTGCCAAAAATGTTGCCGACAAGAAAAGGCAGGAAGTGCCTGCCTTTAAATAGCACTCCCCAGCCCCTTCCCGACTTGAAAACGTTCCCCTCTACCTGTCGTTCCAAGCAGCAGGCGCTAAGGCAGGGGGTTGACTCAGTATCTAGTCTGGGGTGCTACCGGGGCATTGCACGCTCGACTAACGTCACAATCTGTGGGTGCCGGAGATCGTGGCGGTAGTGTTTAGCACCACCACAAAATGACTGGTCAATATCGCAAGTGGCTCTAAAATCGCTGCGCTCGGGCGCTAAGTTTCTAGCGCCCCCCCGGAGGCGCTAACGGGAGGTGCTAACCAACCAAATTTTTCCCCCTTGGCCTCTAGGGGAATCAAGGGATATGGAGTTGAGGTCGATGATCAACCATTATCTTATTGAATGGTGGAGCAGGCTCGAAGCGCCATATGGCCTACTCCTGCTCCTATTTCTTATGTTCTTATGGTATGAGAGTCTTCAGCAGCTCCTTTGGCTGCCTTGGCATTTGTAAAATCCGACTTGGGTTCCAAAGGTATGGAAAAGTCATACTTTGGAAGCAATGGGTGTTCAACTGAGAATTGGTTTCCAGTTGTGAGAGTAATGGAGAAGGAGATTTGCAGCACATCTTGTCAATTCTGTGATTGGTTGGAAATTTTATCATACTGTTACCAGCAAAGTTGGAGATGGGGGGAGTGGAAATAAGTGAGTTGCGTTATCCTGCTGCCTTCATCATCAACCTGGCTGAGTGGCAATATACACCAGGAGATTCTGCAAGTGAAAAACGGTAAGTACATTCACTGTTAACTGTTGCAAAGAAGAAAAGAGAAAACGTATCTGTTGAACTTTATTAAGGAGGGAAAAGAACCAAAGAATTGTGTGTCAATTTTCATCATAAGGGTCATTTTACAAAATTGGGAGCCTTGCCCCTCGGCAGCATATATCAGACATTCAGGAGGGCATGCTGCACATGATTTTCCGACCAGTTAAATGGTCAGAAAATCATTGAAGGTGCACTTTAAATTTCTGATGTGCGTTTCCAGTGGGGGAGGCGCCCTGCTGGTAGTACAAGGCTGGAAAGCTACTCCTAATTGGGAATTTGGGTGTGGAAACCTTAGTTTTGTATCCATTGAGCAGACTGAAAACTGTGGGTGGTTTACATTTGAATTCCCGATATGCATTCCCAGCTGGCAAGGCTGCACACCAGAAGCACTATTTCATAAAATTTCCCCTTATGTGTTATGCCATTTTGTTAATTTTAATGAAAAAATAAATGAGTATAAACCCATTGAAGTTAGCAGACAGCAGAAAATATTTTCCATAATGATGCATTTATTTATTGGATATGATTCTTTGATCCAATGATACCATATGTTTTATAAACAACTGGAAGACTTGCTAAACAGTTTTTTCATGAAGATGATATCCTTTTAAATATTCAATTTATTTACCTTTTGAAGCTATGAATATTTTGTTGCAATTGATTTTCTGTTTACTGAACATTTCACTTTAAATTATCATTTTTATAGAGGGCATTAGTTGGCCAATCTTCATAAACATAAAATTTGACTTGAAAGTGATTTAGAGATCCTGCAGTTTAACATTAGGTACCTCGATTATTCTCATTGATTACACTGGTAATTATGCTTCCGCTTTCAAGAACTTCCTCAACAACAGTCTGTTGAAACATTCCACAAAAAAGCAAAATACTGCGGCTGCTGGAAATCTCGAATAAAAACAGAAAATGCTGGAAATACTCAGCAGGTCAGGCAACAGCTGTGCAGAGAGAAACAAAGTTAACATTTCTGACGAAAGTCATCGAACTAAAACGTTAACTTTGTTTCTCTCTCCACAGACGCTGCCTGACCTGCTGAGTATTTCCAGAAAATCGCTTCAGATAACTTAAAAAAAATATTAATAATCCAAATATCTGAGAGGGGATGGCTGAGGTGAAACAAATTTTATTTGGGCAAGGATGCCAACCAGGATCTTGGGGGAAGGCCTAAGGATGAATGTAGGTAATTGAGCAACAAGGAGTTGATTTAAACTATGAATTGCGGACATTTTGCAAGATAAAACATTAAAAAAAATAACAGGACTGATAAAAAGAATTAGTTGGTTCACTTAGTTGTTATCATCTCTGCAGGCGATTTTCATCTGTTAACACCTAATTTTTCAGATGAATAGGGTGATAGGCAGATGCAATTTCTTTTAAAAGCTACCGTTCACTGGCCACCTGACTCGATTTTTCGAGCAAGCCTCGAATTGGGTAGCTAGCATTTCTGCCCGAAACAGGTGGGAGGCAAATTAAAATATTTAATTTAGAGTCCTACAGCAGTTGTAGGACCCCGATGCAATTTTCAGGTACCACTGGTAGTGGCCTAACCAGCAGTCCTTAAAAGGATGTGATCGTTCTGCCCAATGCTCGCAATGTACACCCTATATGAAAATTGGCCCCTCTATTTCTAGCTCTTTTTGAAGCTTGTTCTGTTGTCCTCTTTATAAGTCTTTCATTCTGTCTGTTTTATTTCTTTTTTATGCCTTTCACATGCTGAATAGCTGATTTATTACATTTGTGTCTTTTAAAGGCCAGGGAAAAATGCCAATCGACGTGTTGGAAGTAGGTATTCAGATTGTGTGGGGTGAGAATCGAGCATCAGGGAATCAGCCAGGAGCAAAGAGGCTAGTCATGAGTTGTTGTAACACACGTGAGAGAGAAATGTGAGCTTGTGTTGAAATGGAGCAGGGTTCAGGTCTAGGATGCACACCTATTATGGGTGAATCGTCTTCATTCTGTTGTTTTGATAGATCTGGAGCACAACCCTTGGCCGGTACTGATGCATTCAAAAACTGCTGCCGCATGTGAAGATCAGAAATAAATTGTGATTTGACTTGGATGGGATCAGTGTGCCTCAGACTTAGAGGGGTTGGGGGTACGGTGGGACTTCTGGAAGGTTACAGGACTGATTGGAAAGTGGTGTGAGTAGGATTGTTATCACAAGTGCTGAGCAGTGATACACCAGTCTCAGCAGGAAGGCAGTGGTGCTGCTACAAGAGTGGCAGGGCCAAATGTGAAGCAACATGAGATCAGAGAGATGGGAGAGAGCTTGAAGGCATGATGTGGAGTATGGGGCCGAGGAAAGGGACGGGGACTTGACATAAAGCTGGGAAAAGCAGATAGTGAGGCTTGAAACCACAGGCTTGAGGGCACTACTGCGGGTATTCATAGTGGACTCTGGTGGGAAGGAGGAAGAGAGTAGAGCTGTAGTTTTCAAGGAGAAGTTTCAGAGGGCATGAGGGAGCAGAACTGCAGTACTAAAGATGGGCCTTGATGGGAGGAAGGGAGCAGAGCCAAAGCTGGAACAACCAGGACAGGACAGGAAAAAGTGAGCTGGAGCATTTGGGAGGGCTTGTAGGGAGTGAAGCAAAAGACTAGGACATGCCTGGAACAGAGCAGAGACTAGGCAGATTGGAATAGTGGATTTAACAGGAGGAGTGCATAGGGCATTATTATGGTGGTTGAAAACAGGTTGAATTTTTTCTAATGACATGATTAGTTGTATATAGGTAACATGAACCAATATTGGATCAGGTTGGGATGTAGTGTCACATTGAGAGTGTAAACCAATCAGAAATGTTAGACACTCACTCTTACAATTATAATATTACAGATGCAAGAATTGTACTAAAATAGAAGTTTAAAATGAAATGTCAACTCAACTTTAAAAAATGTGCTGGTCAAATTGATTTGGACAATGTAAATTGCCCCACTGATGCTGCTGCTAGATGCATAAGTAGTAAAGTGGCTTTTAGCTAATGAAAAACCTTTGGTTGCATTTTCTATTATATTGAGGAAGTTACACGCGTGCTTTCAAATAGTTTTTCTGGAAAAGTGGTCAGTTTGCCATTGGTAGTCTGACCTGCTGGAAGAGGTGGTCTTACATTGGCTGTTAGTCAGACCCCCTGGAAGGAGTGCCACACATTGGCTGTGTAAAGTTTAAAAAGTTCTCACGTGATTGTGTCGGAGGCCGCTGAGGAGAGCTGGAGGCGCACATTGAAATATGGATGTGCACAACTCTGCTTTCTCGGATTCAATAACCAAAAGGGACAGTATAACCATAGCTGTCCAATTACAGCACGCTCAGAAAAGCTCCACATACTTCACCACTTGATACAGTGGGCTGAATTTTCCAGGGTGGTAGTGGCAAGATTGGTTGCGGGTCGGGTGGGGAAAGTTTTCTTTTGACAGCAGGTCGGGAACCCGCTGTCATCTTGCTCCCACGTGCCTTTCCCCCAGGTGTGTCTGTCATCATGGAGCCGACCTGACCGGCAGCAGCGGGGGACCCAATTGAAATCATTATGAGGTACTTTACAAACACTTAAGAGCCTTTTTTCACTTATTTAAAAAATTTCCCTGCATGGCCACGGGATTCACGCAGCTCAGGAACCACGTCTTGTCAACCTGAGGCGTGAGTTCCGTGGCCATTGCTCCAGCTGATTACTTGACAGCATGGAAAACAAACCAAAATAAAAACATGTTGATTACATCAGCTAACAGATTGATGGAGATTCTGTTCTACTTGAAAAGCTACTGGTAAATGTTAATTCAGAAATTCCTGAAGGGATGTAAGTGCTACCCTGGACGGTGAGGGAAATACATTTTTCACTGGCCATTCTCGGCTGTTGCTTCCAGCTCAACAGTGAATTGATCTGCAATATAAAAAATTACATATACCATTTAAATAAATTTTTATGTTGTTTCTAGTCAGATTTTTCTCACAGTATACTGTGATTGTCCAGTTACACATTAAAGCAAGTCATCAACCATAACAATTTCATTCTCATCACTTATTCCACTGGTTCAATTTGCTTTCAGTCCCTGAATATGACTAATTTAATTTTCCTGTCTGAGACTTTAGGGTGAATTTCTGTGAAGGTTCTCTCTCTTTTCCATTGTTAACTTCAACGGAAGAGCTGCAAAAATCCCGGAAACATATTGTAAGCACTACTTACACTGTTTGTCAGGAATTCCACAACTCTTCCGCTGAACTTGCATAAGATTGTAAATCCACCCCTTTACAATTACATTTAAAATCTGCTTAATTTTATGTATTACCTATACACACATCTTTTATTCATACCAGTTACTGATTTTAAAAAAAGTCTATAGATTTGTGACTAAAGCACCAATAACTTCCCAATTACAGGAAACTCTTTGGTATCCGTCACCGACGGGACCGGGATGGTGCCGATTGATTAAAAATTCTGGATAACGGAGAGGGTTATCTACCAAGGTAATTTTTAACAAATAAAAATAAAAAAATCAAGAAATGTGCAGTATACAGTAATCGGGTACTCACCTACAGAATGTTGTGTTAAATGGATGGTGGAAGATGCTTGATTAATTACAGTACTGCCAGTTGAGGGTAATCCATAACTCTTTAATGACTTAACAGTAAAACAAAACTTATACAGTAAACAACGTATACAGCACGGGAGAGTCAGACTCCTGTTATTGAGGTGTTCGGACTTCCGACAGCGCCAAGAAGCCGAGTAGTGGCAGTTTGGAGAACAACCCCCACTGACTAACTCGGCCACCGCGGGAGACTCGGACTCTGCAACATTTCCGGTTATTGAGGAGTTATTTTTGGAGTATGAATTTTGCCGGTTAATAGAGAATTCCAGATATTTAGGAGCCGTTCAAACAAGAGTTTCCTGTAATGTACTTTTTAAATTATGTTCTTGATCATATTTGTATATGGCATCACATTACTTAATAATATTATATTTAAATATTTCTTTGTCACTCATATATAACTTATATTATTGTACAGTAAAGATTCAACACCCACTATGTTAGATTAAACTTCAAATTTAATGTGGCCATGGTCCCTTTAAGGATCCCGGCTGAAAACACGTCATGAATTGCGTCACCAGACCCGATCCATCTCATTGGGCCAGGTAGCACTGGGCGGGCATCATAAGTCCCATTAAGGTAAGTGCATTTTCTACAGTGGGATGGAGCCAGCAGTGGGGTCTGGATCCACCATGGACACTGCCCACACTGGACCCACCAAGGTAAGGAAATGTCCGGCTATATGTCTGATGCATTAAAAAGTAGAAATAGAGTTGACTTTAGTTAAGCATGGAAAGCTGGTATATCAAACTACTGCGCATTCAGGAAAACTCCAATTCCAGGTATTACTAGCCAGGAGCACATTTTTTCATTTGGTAATTTAGTTATCTAAGCTCAACCTGTTAAAACACAGTTCAGTAGTAAATATTACCCGAAGAAACCTTTGGCGATTTTCTGATGCTGGAGGAGGCGGGTTTGGAGTTGGGAAAGGCGGGAAAATTTGAATTACTGAGGTTGGGTCAAAAACCCGACTCTAACCCGCCTCCGTGGGATTTCGCCGGTGCCGGTTTTGGCGGTCGGGAAATGGTCCCGCCTCCAGCTGGCCATAGCATTAATTAACTACTGCAAATGCTTGTTAAGGGCCTCTCTAATCCTATTTTGAGAGGCCCTCTTGAATTTACCATCATTTCGGGGTGCTTCACGCAACTTCTGAACCACGCCAGGTAAACCTGGCGGGTTGACTCGTGGGTGGCCTCCTCACTGCTGCAGGTCTAACAAGACCTCGTTCACTGCAGCAAGGCTTACTTGCAGGTGCCAGACCTTGACTTTAAAAGGTCTCTGAGCACTTTTAGAAGGCCTTCCAAAGTCGGAGGTGCTACAGCTTGACTCCATCAACTGTGGGACCTCCTGGGAAGAACCTCGCCCTGTTTACAATGAGCGCTTCCCCAGAGGAGGCATCTGCAAGCAGAATGGGAAACATTCATTTCCTTTCACCTTGGACCTCACATGAGGCTGAGGAGGAGGAGGAGGATGATGATCTGGAGAAGGAGGAGGAGGAGCAGGAGGAGGTCAGAGCACCAGTGTTTCGACCAGCGGCAGTGGCAGCACGCGAGTGCATGGCTGCCAGGGATTAACTTATCATGGCCAGATTTGTATAGGTTGGCCAAGTTGGCACATGTCCTTGGCTCCATGCCAGGACTTCATTGAAAATGGACATGACTCTCTGGCTTCCTTTCACTCAGGCCACCAACCTGACAACGCAAGTGTGGTGTTGCCCGTGATGTGGAGCTGCCTAAGGCTAAGTAACAGATGACATAACGCCAACATTTTGGCATCAAATCATGTTAATGCTTTCCAACAGAAATGGCATTTCATCAATACACAGAAACAGTCTCCCAATCTACACATAGATCTTGAGGTTATATCCCTTGCCAGCTGCACCCACAGAGTCTTGGTTTCTTTGGCAAACCTCTTCCTCCGAGATGAGTGGAAGAGGGCCTCCATGCTAGTTCTCACCCCCCCCCCCCCCCCCCAAACAACATTTGCAGTGTCTCATTTGAGAGCCTCGGGTAGGCCCTTGCCTTGGAATTGGATATTCGTATCTCAAAAGATGTTGGAGGTGGTGCAGGAGAAGCAGAAATGCTGTGGAGTGAGCCAAGGGAGCAAGAAGCCATAAAATCAGACTGGAAAAGTGCTGTCAACAGAGGCGAGTTTCAGTCCCAAAACACTAATTGAGCAAGGGCATCCCACAACTCTGAAATCAAGTGGCCAATCATGGGAAAATCTCAATTTTTTGAAAATTAGTGGAGGTGAGTTTCTGACGCACCCAAGCCAAAACCCACCTCCATCTCGCCTCCAGTGAGAGAATCGCCCCCATAACTTCAGAATAAACTTGATCCAAGTGTTCCCAGTTTTGCATTTAGTTGAATTGCTGAATTATTAAATGGGCTGTTACCAAAATTTGCAAATTGGTAATTTTGGTCTGCAATTTCTAGAAATTTTGAGATTAGTAATCACCCAGTACGGATGCACTTGCAGAATGTTCCACATGTCACCCTCTTCATTGTCTGTCTAAATTTAAACCAGCTATTATAAGTAAGCTGGCACAGCAGGGGGTAGAGATTGCAGTGTCAGTTGTTAGTGTGCGCAGCAATTTGTGGATACGATCTTGAGGAAACTGGTTTAAAACAAAAAACTTCTCATTGCTTTTAATTGTTTTTGGTGGAATTTTTAAAATAGCTGGATAAACGTGATTAAAGCCTTATGCAGTGTGCACTGCAGGAGCTGCACAGGCTGTCAATGCTACAATTATCAATGCCATACATCATCTGCTGTCTCCTTTAGGTTGCTGTCACATCCACACTTCCTGTGCGACTCAGTGTAATTGTACCAATGTGCAGGGACAATGTTGTCTTTTCCTAGCTTTTAGGCTTCTGAAGTTGAAAGGCATATTTCAGATTCATTGTTGAACAGGGCATCTCGGCATCGTGTTGCACTGTGTCGTGGCCAATCTGTGAGTTGTGCACCTTCATTTTAGGATGCCATGCTTTGTTGTCAATTCTCCTGCTTGCATTTTTCGAAGCATGCTGCCTGATTCAGTCTCTCAGATGCAGACTCGTGGATGATACTGTGGACGTGGTGGAACAGATGCTGATGCAACCTTTTCAATCGCATCCCAAGATGGATTTTTGTTGAGTTCCATTGCTGTCCCAGGTGAAAACCTAACTGGTATGAGATTCTTTGCAGTCTTTTTGTCATCTGAGATTGCACTGATTAAACAGAACCAGGTGATGACCAAGCTCATTTCTCTTTAGTCCCAGTGATTGGACTTACCACATCTACTGGGTGATGTTTCCTAGAGTGGCCATGAAACCCATTCTCCTCATGCCATTTGTTCAGACACCAAGGGGGAAAAATTCAGTTGGTTGCGCCTCCTATTAGCACCTTAAGAGGGTGCCAAGTGGAGCGCAAAACAACTAGAGGCCGGGCGCGGCGATGTTTGTGCCGCTAGCAAAATTAACTGGACATTTTGCGACGGGGCTAAAAACTACCGCCACGATCTCCTGCGCCGGCAGTTTGTGACGTCATTCAAATGCACAGTGCCCCGGACCGGATATTGAGTGGCGCCCCCTGCCTTACCGCCTGCCGCTAGCAATGACAGGTTGAGGGGAGCGTTATGCTGTCAGAAAGGGACTAGGGGAGCACTATTTAAAGGCAACTGCTTCCTGCCTTTTTTTGTCGGTGACATTTTTGCACCACGCATTCAGAGAGAGAGAGAGAGAGAGAGAGAGAGAGAGAGAGAGAAACTTCTGGAGAGATTCAACGCTGTGTGAAGGAGTTTTGAGCAGTGAGCAGCATTTTGCAGGTTTATTTGGATTTGCCCTTCCTTGCTTCGCCAGCGCTCTGCTGTAGCTCCTCGCTCCTCGGCCTTTGCGCCCTAAGACAGGTGTGAAGCGCCTGATTTAGTGCTCCAATCACCTCCAGGGGCGATAAAAGCCAAGTTTGCTGTCGGAGGCGATAATTAGCGCCAGGCGCTAAACTTTGCGCACGGTCGATAATGGCATCCCAAATGGGGCGATACTGAATTTTTCCCTCCAATAATCTATGTTTCATCCTCTGCTGCTTATTTTAGCACACTGCACTCATCCTGCGATGACAGTAGAACAGAGTTACATAGAAACTTAGAAAGATAGGAGCAGGAGTAGGCCATTCGGCCCCTCGAGCCTGTTCCACCATTTAATGAGATCATGGCTGATCATCAAAATTCAGTACCCTGTCCCTGCTTTCTCCTCATATCCCTTTAGCCTTAAGAAATATATCTAACTCCTTCTTGAATATATTTAATGAATTGGCCTCAACTGCCTTCTGTGGTAGAGAATTCCACAGGTTCACCACTCTCTGGGTGAAGAAATTCCTCCTCCTCTCAGTCCTAAATGGTTTACCCCTTACGGCTTTTTCCTGATTTTTGTAAGTAGTTACCTGCAGACTGTAACTCTGATGGGACCACATCACTTTAAGCACCTGTGTAAAGGATTTTTGTTGGGCGTTTTTACATTTAGTGAGTATTTTTGGTCTCCCATGGTAGCACTGTGGTTAAATGCACTGCCTGGCATGGTACAGTATCAGGAAAATCCCAAGTTCAATGCCTGATCTGTGCTGGGGTGGTTGTGGGGATATTACACTTGGCTACAGTGTCCCTGGGTTAAGAAGGAGGGGGGAAAAATATAATTCAAGGTTCCTACTTCTGATTGCTGTCCAGTGACTCATGCTACAAAGTGTGTGTGTGTGTGTATGGGGGAATTTTAATATGAAGAAACAGCTGGGTTGGGGACAGGGGGAAGTTAAAGTTTTAAAAATCCAAATCTCGACCTATACCCACTTCCAACCCACCTACCTCTGGGTTTAATGGAGGCAGGAGAGGGGCAGGCAACTAACCCGCTGCCAGGAGGCGGGTTGACATTTTAAATATGATGATGAGGCCGTGTAGCCTCTGATTTAACCAGGTTTTACTGCAGCTGGCCGAGGATCCCAGGCCTTAGGATTGCTGGTAGCTGCAGCGAGGCGAGAACAGCCTCGGGGAGCAAACCTTGTGGGCCGGGAGGAGCAGGAGTGCTTCCTCCCGGCCCCATGCTCATTCACCATCAGCCCGCCCCACACAAACCCAGACTTCCGTGTTTCCCGTGGTCTACTAGCCCCCCCGGAATTCAAAATTCCGGCCTATGTGCCTGTTTGTGGATGCTGAGTAGGCCAGAACTTAGTACTGCTGTAATGGCTCCCAGGGTTAAATAACTTGCAAACACTAAACACTGACTGTTTGTTTAAGTTTGTATCCTGCTGGAAAGCATTATACAGGATGTAATTTATGGCTGCAGGAAACATAGGTCCTATCTCAATAACCTGATTAAATTCTTTAAGGAAGTGACTAGAATTGTGGATGATGGCAGTCCTTTGATGTTATGTATCCTGATTCCCAAAAAGCCTTCGATAAAGTACCATGAAGAAGGCTATAGAAAAAAAATCCATGTTTTTATGATTTTAGGACAGATGTTATACTAGATAGGTATAGGTAGAAATATGGCACAGAGTTATCATTAATAGAAGATCTGAATGGGGCCTGGTCACAAATGGAGTTCCACAAAGCTCTGTGTTGGGACTGTTGCCATTAATGAATTTCATTAATGGATTTGGATAAGGCATTAGTGGAACCATTGATAAATTTGCAAATAACACAAAAATGTGCACTGGGGTTAGTAATTTAGACCAAATCATTAGGTTGCTAGCTAATTTAGATTAGTTAGCGGAATGGGTCCATTGCGGTAGATGTGCTTCTGTCGGTACAACTGTGGTGCCATGCATTTGTAATGGGGAAACTCCATGTAGGGGTATCGGCTAAATGTAACAGATCAAGAAAATGATCTGGGGTAGAGGTGAAAGCCAATTAAAAGTGCTCAAGCAATGTGATGCAGCTATAGGGAAGGCAAATAGACTTCTAATTTGTATTGCTAAGACCATTGAGTACACAATGACAAGCGGTACACGGAGATGAAATAAAGCTTTGGTAGACCTACTAACATAAATCGTGCCATTCATGTAGAAAGGACTTATGAAATATACTAGGCGGCCTGCTGGTGGCGCTGTCCAGAGAGAGTATAACTACTCGGGCAGGGGCCCAGCTTGCTCAGGGACATTTTGTAAACAGGAACTAGTGAAGGATAACTAGACTTCCATGTTGTGAAACAGTCGAATAAAGCCTTGTTTAATACTCTGACCAAGTGCCTAGTAGTTTTCTTATGTCACCTACATAGAGTATTGAGCCTGAAAACCCACAGGCTCAGTATCTTAGCGTAAGTGCCAGCACATGTCTATCCAGTTTGCGGGGTCAGGGGGATGTCACTTAATTTAAATAAAGTGGATAATTGCACGTGCCACCAGGGTGCACCATGGGCACACCCTTGCCCAGTGACGACCAGTGATGGGTCTAAGGGAGTGCCAAGTTTCTCCTCCAGAAAATACACAAGTGCCCCCACAACTGCCTTTGTAAGGGAGATGAAATATATCTGACAAATGTTTCTGTTCTTTGGGGCTTCAGGCTCTGATTCAGGCCTAGAGACCTAGATGATCCCCACTTCCGCCACTTGGCAGACTGGTATGTCTGTTTCAACTCATCATACTAATCCGCCGATGTTCTACCAGCTTAGAGTCCCCACCCCTGGCTGCGCCCACTCCTATGCTGCTGCCCTTGTTTGGGATGGGCTGAGGCTCCACCTCTTACAAGGCCCCGTGGCAACTGTCAAGGAACTGTCTGAGTCCTGGCCTAACTTGTATTCCTTCTGCCAGAACAATTTTCAGCTCCATTTCTCCAGTTTTAATCTCTACACATGGTGCAAGCTATGGAGAAGGTGCAGAGGAGGGCAAGCAAAATTATACCTAGCCTTATGGTTCTTGGTTATCAGAATGGGCTCCAAGAATTTGTGCTATTTACTTTGGAGCAATGCAATCTTATAGAGGATATGATTGAGGTTTTTAAATGATAAAGGGATTGCATACAATCAGTTGAATAGGTTATTTGAGATCGATAGGGTAAGAGCCTAAAATGCATCAGAAAAGTATCAGGTTAGATGCCAAGAAATGTTTAATTTCACAAGAGTCACTGCTCTCTGGAACAGACCACGGAACCATACAATGGTTATGGATTTGTTACAGGCATTTAAGGGGAACGTGATAAGTTTCTGAGTAAAGAGACCATTTTCATTCAAAGGATAAATTGCTAGTTAGTTGGGATTATGAGGAGTTATGGGCCACTGTGGCCTCAAAATCTATTGCCTGACTTCCTTAGAGAGTTGCAGAGTGGTTTCCCAGAGTTCATTACTGAATCGACCACAGTTTTGCATTTTTAAAAATCTTTCCAGGAGATTGTATGGTTGGGAGGTGAATCAGTCATGTACATGGCAGTGTAGTGACTGGAATGAGTCTGATGGTCATTTCCCACCCTTGTATATTTGTATGTATGTTCATGGGATAAATGGCCATCAGACGTAGTACAAGAGCTACTGGACCATATTGCAGCATGGGTTAGCACCTTCAGCACTCGAGGAGAGAAGTGTGAAATAATTAGTGCAAGGAATAAATGTCTGTATGTTATTTGAACAGGTGTGACTATTCACTGTGTCATAGGTGGGCGGTGATGTTGATCTATGCGAATAAGCTTACATCAGCAGGATTGATAACTGATTCTTTGTGCATAGGTTTTGCCTATTTCATTTGTGTTTTAGTCAAACCAAGTGATATTTTCATAGCATAACATCAGCAGAGATGACGACAATTGAATTATAGCCGCATGCAAGGCCTACTATATCCTAGCGTTTGGTCATAAGTAAAAGTGCTTTTACAACACGGCACCATTTTTGGGAGAGCAATGCTACACTGGCCTCGGGGGGCCACACAGCCCTGCTTACATTTTCTCCTGGTGCCAGTTTCCATCACGCGCCAAACAAAAAGAATCAAATGGTAGCTCATAACGAAGTGCATCTCCACTGCTGCCAGATCAAAGTAAATTGCTCAATTCATATTTCTAATTGCAGCCGAGAGCGAGAGAACTGCAAGTTTGCCATTGGCTACAGTTTTTTTAAAACATCACGGCTCCTTTTAAATTCACCATGCAGCTTAGGGAGCTTGTGGCAGCGTGAGTTTATCTAATTTTAATACAAATTCCAAAAGTATCCATTGCAAATATTGCATATTTAAAGAAGAAAAATTGCAATTGCTCTGCCCTCTGCTGAATAAAGCGAACTCAATCCTCGCACTGAAAATATTTAATTAAAAGGAGGCAATCAATAAAATCTTGCCTGCAATATTAAATTGTACCATAGAATAAGTTATGGATGTGTGAGCGTTATGTGAATTACAGAAACAGTTACCGTCAAAAACAGCCTCATAATAATGCATGGCACAGGTCCTAAAACTGACATCCCTTGAGGTCCTACATCTCACAGCCTGTCAACAGTATTAGGAGCAGTGAAAATTTAGATATTGCACAGATCTTCGGTTGTAAGGGGAAG
This sequence comes from Somniosus microcephalus, assembly GCF_052327205.1. NCBI lineage: Eukaryota > Metazoa > Chordata > Chondrichthyes > Squaliformes > Somniosidae > Somniosus > Somniosus microcephalus. The sequence continues at coordinate 82,474,447 of NC_141001.1, read as the reverse complement.
AATGCACACTGCAAAGAAATGGCCTGTCTCAGTACAAAATTCCCAACAGCAAATGATTCTTGGGTTCCAGTTGCAAATATAAAGCTTTATTTTTGTGATTGATGCCATTTGAACCTTGCAATTACATTTTGTAATCCACCGAGAAATATTATTCAGTATTAGTTGTACATTTCATTTGTAGCTATGCTCAGCAGTGCCTAATATAAGAGACTGATCATTTTTATACATAGATGAGCAAATGATTATTACTAGCCAAGAAGCACAGAGAAACATGCCCAAATGTAACAAAATGATCCATAGGTATAAAAACATGTTGAACGATCCAGTCACTGCTTTATACAATGCAAGAATCATGAGGTATAAATTACTGAAATTATTATAAGTATATAGTCCAACCAGTGACAATATTGAAATTGAAACAGATGATACGCAAGAGATAGCACTCACCGAGTATAGAAAGTTTTATGAAGATCAATGTATTCTACAAGACAGAGGTAGCATCATAGAATGGTTACAGCATGGAAGAAGGCCATTCGGCCTGTCGAGCCCGTGCCGGCTCTCTGCAAGAGTACTTCAGCTAGTCCCACTCCCCCGCTCTTTCCCCATAGCCCTGCATTTTTTTTCCTTCAGGTACTTATCCAATTCCCTTTTGAAAGCCATGATTGAGTCTGCCTCCACCTCTTCTCTTAGGCAGTGTATTCCAGATCCTAACCACTCGCTGAGTAAAAAAGTTTTCCCCTCATGTCGCCTTTGGTTCTTTTGCCAATCGCCTTTAATCTGTGTCCTCTGATTCTTGACCCTTCTGCCAATAGGAATAGTTTCGCTCTAGTTACTCTGTCCAGACCCCTCATGATATTGAACATCTCTATCAAATCTCCTCTCAATCTTCTCTGCTCTAAGGAGAACAACCCCAGCTTCTCCAGCCTATCCACGTAACTGAAGTCCCTCATCCCTGGAAGCGTTCTTGTAAATCTTTTCTGCACCCTCTCTGAGGCCTATACATTCTTCCTAAAGTGCGGTGCCCAGAATTGGACACAATACTCCAGTTGAGGCCGAACCAGTGTTTTATACAGGTTCATCATAATTTCCACATTTTTTTTACTCCATATAAATACAGTATAAGTTTGATTGTAAAATTCAAAGAATAAAATGCATTTGGACCAGTTAAGATTCACTCTAAGATCCTCAAAAAAGCAAGAAGAAATAGGAAGGATTCTGGTTAATATTTTGAGGAGCTTCATATTGTGTCTGTGGTTTGGAAGACAGCTGATGAAGTCCTGCCACTCAAACAGGATTAAGTCATCAATCCATGAATTAAATACAAACTGATCTAACAATAGTGATGGGGAAAATACTTAACTGATGGGACATTCAGTGCACTTGACACAGTATAAGGTATAGTTAGCATGGTTTTAGAAGCATAGGCCATGCCATACAAATTTATTGGTCAGTAATTTGCGGTCAGCGGCAAAGCAAAGGCATTTGCCGCAGGCCCCGAAGTAAGCTTCGTAAAAAGATCTCGTGATCTCTGTGGCGAGAATTTCGGGTTTTCCGTCGCGTAATTGAAATCAACGTAAGCTAATGGGGATTCCCAACGAAGAGCTGCTGTGATGTAAACAAGCTGTCTCAGCAGCCAATCAAAACTCAGAATTCTCAGACAGCAAACCAGGAATTGCGTAAGCTCCTTTTAATTTTAACTTTTTAAAAATGTTAGAGAGAGGAAAACAAAGATTGGGGCTCTCACATGGGGAAAAGGCAAACCTGAAATAAAGATGAACAAACTTTAAAAAAAAGTTTTTTTAAGGTTTCTTAAAAAATTTAATTTTTCTTAATGGATGAATTTGACACTCAACAAAATTATATTGAGTTTTTCAGGGCTGTAACCTTTGTGTAGCAGACACTACACTGTTAAAACCCCAGTTACACCTAATCCAAAAGGGTGTAACTTTTAATGGGCTATTTAACAGCGCTATTACTGCAGAAGAGCCAAAGTTCTCAGCAGTTTCCATGATTTGACAGATTACACTGATTGTCAGTGTTGCGTTTGCAAAGATAATCCAGAAGCCGTATGTAGAACTCAACTCATGTCGCTTTTAATGGCTGATGCAACCACACTCTTACAGGCCAAAGCAATCGAATACCTATATCCAATGTCAGACATAATATAACGATAACAGCACTATCAAACTTCATGTGCTCAGGCAAAGGCAATTGAGTATCTATCCCCAATGTCAGACAAAACATTTCCTCCCCCGTCACAGAATTTCAAACATGAAATGTAGTGACAAAGTCCTGTAGGTGGCCAGGGCGAGAACGTGTATGAACAGGCCGAGGTGCGGACTGGTGAAGAGCAGGCCGAGGTGGGGACTGGTGAGGAGTAAGCCGAGGTGGGGACTGGTGAGGTTTTGGCTGAGGCACAATATCTGCTTGAGGGTTGGCTGGCTGAGCCACATGTGCATCCCGCCACACTGGGGGTAAGGCTTGGGGATTAGATCCGTGTAATCCTGCATCGGGGGGGTGCTGGCACCTTCCGAAGGCAGCTGGCATGCCACCGAGAGCCGTTAGTGAGGCAGAAAGTGGCTGGTCCAAGTTGGCGGCTGATTTGGAGAGGGGAGGACCAGAATGAGGCCATCTTATTGTTGCGGTGCGGCCTCTGACCCAATCGGAGACTGAGATGTTGGGCGCCTTGGCCCTCTTCGACTGGTCGAAGCGGAGTTTCATCTTCTCCTGCTGTCTAGCGACTGTGGCTTGAGCCTGTGGAGCAGGGCTCTGAGCTAGTGAGGGGCGGAGCCTGCCAAGGGGCAGCATGAGCTCACGGCCTAGCATGAGGGATGCGGGTAAGACCCCTGTAGTGGAATGCTGGGAGGCTCTGTAGTGCAGCAGTGTGTGGAGGAGGGCCTTGTCAAATGCACACCCCTGGGATAGGTGTGCTCTGAGGCCATTTTTCAGTCTCTGGTTAAAGCGCTCCACCCCCCCCCCCCCCATTTGACTCTGGGTGGTATGTGACGGATGCCCTTGCTCTCAAGGTAAGAGGAGAGTTCCAAAGAGACCATTTGGGGGCCATTGTCTGTGGTGATGGCCTTTGGATGCCCCCAGTGGGAGAAGAGGGACTCAAGGATATCGATGATGACCCGAGAGGTGACGGAGCCCACGGCAGTGACCTCTGGCGATTTTGACTGCAGGTCATAGGTCACCACTAGGAACCGTTGATGTTGGGGGACACCATGGATCTCCCCGCAGACATCCAGCTGCAGGTGCTCTCAGGGCTGAGAGGGCCAGGCGAGGGGTTGCAGGGATGGAGGAGCTTGGTGGCCAATCTTGCCACTTACAAGGCAGGCTGCACAGTCCTTGACCAGGGCCTCGATTTCCCTGTCGATACCCGGCCACCACACTAGGTCTCGGCATCGTTGTTTGAGCTTCACTATGCCCAAGTGGCCCTCGTGCGCCATGGATAAAACACGCGCACGAAGGGCACTTGGGACCACAGTGCAGAGCCCATGTGCAACACAGGAGTCATTCCAGCAGGAGAGCTGCTCTTTAACTCTGGAGTAGGCAGACAGTTCCTCAGGCACCTTGCGAGGCCAACCATTTCTGATGAAGGTGCACAGCTGGGAGAGGGCCGGATCCTGTTCAGAGGCCTCTTTGAGCTCCTGGAGAGAGACTGTGGTTTGGAGAGGTGTGTGCAGCATCTGGATGATATCCTGTTCCACATGTTCAAAACCGATGAGTGGGGCTGGGGCAGAGACAGTGCGGGAGAGCAGATCTGCAACAACATTGTCACGTCCTGGTGTGAACTGGAGACTGAAATTGTATTGGCGGAGGCGGTCAGACCAACGGTATAGACGCAGTGGTCTGTGGCCCGTGCCGGATGTCGACAGCAGGGCAGTGAGAGCCTGGTGATCGGTTCGCAGGGTGAAGGCATGGCCATACGTGTACAGGTGCCACCACTCACATGCCCAGACGCACGCTAGCGCCTCACGCTCGCCTACTGAATACTTCTGTTCAGTGGTGCTAAGGGCTCGGGAGGCAAAGGCGATTGGTTTCTCCACTCCGTTCTGTATTTGCGATAACACTGCCCCCACAGCTGCAGCGGACGCGTCGTAGGTGACAATGGTGGGGCTGGCGACGTCAAAGTGAGCCAACACTGGAGGCGACGTGAGCTGCGATTTGAGGAGGCGAACAGCTTCCGTACAGGCTTGTGACCACACCCAGGGCTCATCCTTTCGCAGGAGCTGGTGCAGTGGGGCTGTGGTGGCTGAGTACTGGGGCAAAAACTTCAGGTAGTACCCAGTCATGCCAAGGAAGGAGGCAACCTGTGCTGCAGAGCTGGGTTCTGGGATGCTGTGAATGGCATCCACGTTTGACTGGAGTGGGGATATACCATCATCCGGCAACCGAAACCCCACAAATTCGATCTCTGAAACAGCAAAGACACACCTTTTGCCATTCAATGTGAGCTTGTGTTTTGCTAGAGCCGTGAAAACTCTGAAGGCGTTCGTCATGAGTGGAGGTCGAGGGCCCATGCACGACGATGTCATCCAGGTAGATGGCCACCCCAGGAATGTCCGCGAGCACAGAGGACATCACCTTTTGGAAGCAGCTGGGTGCAGAGCTAAGTCCAAATGGCATCCTGGTGTACCGAAAGATGCCAGCATGTGTCACAAAAGCAGTGAGGTCCCTGCTGCTGGGGTGGAGGGGAACCTGTAGATAGCCCTGTCGAAGGTCCTGTTTCGAGAACAGGATGAAACCATAGAACTGCGCTGTGAGTTCCTCTGACGTGGGCAGTGGATGTTTGTCAGGGATTACGGCCTTATTCACTGCTCGAAGATCAACACAGACGTGTAGACCACCTGACTTTTTCTTTGCAACCACCAGGTTGGAGACCCATGGGGAGGCATCAACTGGTTCGATGATGCCAGCTTCCAGTAGCTGCTTTAGTTCAGCTGTGACCCCATCACGGAGAGCAAGTGGGATGCGGCGCAGTGGCTGAATGACAGGGGTAATGGTGGAGTCAACCATGGGCTGGTGGGTGAAGGCAGTCAGGCAGCCCAGACCCTCGAAGAGTGCTGGCCATGTTTGGCGCCACGGTGAGGCGATGTGCAGAATCGCAGACCCGCCGGTGCCCAAGAGAGAAAAACCCAGGTCAGTGAAAAGATCCAGTCCCATCAGGTTAGCTCCTTGGTGTGCCACATGAAAACAAAAATCTGGCAAAACTTTTGTTTCATAGCGTACAGTGAGGTTGACTGAGCCCACTAGTCCAATTTTCGAATTGCCATACCCGCAAAGGGCAGTGGAGGGCGCAGAGAGTGGCAGGGAGCTGAAAAAATGCTTGAATATGTCCACATTCAGCAGTGAGACGCTGGCACCGGTATCCAACAACAGAGGGATGCACACATCATTCAGGTTAATTGTGCATGACTTGAAAGCCACTATTGGCCCAGAGCTCACGTTGTGAATTATAGTGCTTGAGGACTGAGAGTGTTCATTTGTAGCAACAGGGGCAGAGTGGCAGACATTGGCAAAGTGATTTTGTTTTCCACAATTGCGACAGGCTTGGCCGCGCGCGGGGCAATTCTGCGCTCTGGTAGCATGTGAACGAGATCCACAGTTTCAACACTGTTGCCGCGGTAGCACGCGTTGCTGCCGTCGCGCGAGCATTACAGTGTCAGAGCTGTCGGGGCCGAGGGCGCTATCACTGGGTGTGTGTGCTAGTTTCGCTGCACATTCGGCTGCTGACTCCACTTGAAAGGCAGTGTTAACTGCCTGTGACAACGACAGATCATCGGACTCGAGTAACAGTCTTTCATGGACTCTCACATTGTTGGTGTGCTCTTTTAGTTGATCACGCACCATCTTGTCTTGTAGTGCACCGAACTTGCACGAGCTAGCTAACCCCCTCAAATTAGCCACGTATTGATGCACAGACTCGCCGGGGAGTTGGAGACGCTGTCTAAAAATGAATCGCCGCAGGAGGGCACTTTGTGGGGCAGAGAAGTGTGTGCTTAACAGAGCCACAGCCCCATCATATGTTTGAATTGAGTCTGCTGTCCATAATGTCCCAAGAACACGCTGGCCCTCCGCTCCCAAGCAATGGGATAACAGTGCCTTTTTCCGTGTTGCACTCACATTTTCTAGTCCGAGAGCGATGAGGTAGATTTCAAAGGACTGTAACCAGCGAACCCATGGGATCGGGGGCTCACTGGGTAGTGCAAGGAAGGGAGGAGGTGGTGGAAGAGAGATTTCAGCCATCCTCGTCGCCAAATGTTGCGTTTGCAAAGATAATCCAGAGGCCGTATGTAGAACTCAACTCATGTTGCTTTTAATGGCTGATGCAACCACACTCTTACAGGTCAAAGCAATCGAATACCTATATCCAATGTCAGACATAATATAACGATAACAGCACTATCAAACTTCATGTGCTCAGGCCAAAGGCAATCGAGTACCTATCCCCAATGTCAGACATAACAGCCAGCTCTGTGGGTGGAAACAGCGCAGCCTGTGGAATGGCAGTGAATGACAGACCGCAACTTCAGGATTTCTGCATTCGGCTGCACACGCGCTAAATCCTGAAGTTGTGGTCAGTTTCAAAGGCGAAATGATGGCGAATGCTGCCAGTTTGCCATCATCTAGACTGCAAATTCTGGGCCATAATGTTATTTTTTTGGGAAGGTGTCTAATTTAGTCATGAGCAGTATCTAGTGGTTGCAGTTTTATTTATTTTCAGTAGGCAATTATTCAAGCTTTTGAAGCTTTCACATAAAATTAAGGCTTGAAGAATTGATGGCAAATTACCTTGGAAATTGGATATGAAATATAAAGCAGAAGGTGGGAGCAGTAACTGATGGAGTTCCACAAGAGTTTGTTCTGGGCCCATAAATTTCAGTTGATTTAACACTCTCTTAATTATATCCCACACCAGCTCCCACTCTCTATTACCACTGTTCTTGCTGATCTACATTGACTCCCAGTGCCTCAAATTTAAAATTCTCATCTTTGTGTTTAAATCCCTCCATGGCCTTGCTCCTTTCTATCTCTGTAACCCCTTCCCACCCCGAAACATTCCGCTCTCTGACTTCAAACATTTTGGTAACCCCCCCCTCTTCATGCCATCATTGATGTCAGTGCTTTCAGCAACCTATGTCACATTTTCTGGAATAACTCCCTCAAACCCTCCACATCTCTAACTCCCTCTTCTTTATAAGACCATGCATAAACCCATCTCTTTGAATAAGCTTTTTGTCACCCCGACTCATCTCTCTTCCTTTCGACTCTGCTCATTTTTTCTCATGCCTTTGTGAAGCACCTTGGGACATATTTCTGTGGCGAAGGCACAATGTAAATTTAAACTATTGGCTGGAATTTTCCCATTGCCAAGCGTGCGGGTTTGGGGGCGGGTCGGCAGTCAAAAAAAATCCCGGAAATAGCGTGCGCGTTGGGAACCCGCTCTCATCCCGCCACCTCGCGCATTTAACTCAGGCGGCGTTGAAGGCATGACACGAACCCAATCAGCAGAGGCGGGCAACCTAACTGAAATTACTAAGTGCTTGTTGAGAGACCCTTAAGAGTGATTTTTAACACCAGCTTGTGACTTTAACTGCAGGAGCACGGGATTCATGGAGCTCGGGTACCTCGCCTGTGAAGGGGAGGTAGAAGCTCAGCAGCCATTGGCGAATTCAATCATTGAGAGCTGGGAAAAGCACATAAATACTCCAACATTACACCTCATTACTTGCCTCTTGGAAAGGCTCTTGCTCACTCCATTTTGTCCACAGATTTGGGTGGCTGCAGCTTGCAGGTCATTTTTGAAACTTCGGAAGCCACTTTCACCACATTGCTACTCAGTATCAGAACATTGAGGGATTGGCCCTCTGATCTCCACTTTACCTGCTATCTACTACATCAGCATGGGTGCCACTTCTGCTGTCTTGGCTTGTTCCTCAGAATCGGACCAAGATGAGACCCACCACCAACAACACCAGCCACACCAACAGTAATAGCAGCCTTCTCCTCAATGACCTGATGCTCCACAGAAGAGAGAGGGGGCCACCACAGGGCTGCAGCACCCCGGAGGCGACACACAGTATACAGGCAGAGGATCAGCTTCCTCAACATGACTGAGCGGTAGTGCTTCAGGAAGCTTAGGCTATCTCGCCAGGTCATCGCAGACATTTGTTATTTGCTGGAACAAGACTTGCTGCCCAGAAGCCCTGGTGGATACTCCTTACCAGTGGCTGTCAAAATCACCATCACCCTCAACTTCTTCGCCTCAGGCTCCTTCCAGGGATCTGCAGCAGGCAGTTGTGGGATCTCGTAGTCAGCCGCCCACAGATGCATCACCCAGGTGACCGATGCCATGTTTCACAAGTCAGCCAATTATACCAACTTTGCCACTGATGAAGCCAGTGTTATTGAGCAGGCATTTGGCTTTGCGGCTCTGGTTGACTCCCCACAGGTGCAGGGTGTCATCGACTACACACACATGACCATGAAGGCACCCCATCACCCAGGAGTGTTTGTGAACCGCAAGGGCTTCCACTCCCTCAAATGTGCAACTCGTCTGCAACCACAAAAAGATGATTATGCATGTGTGTGCCAGATTCCCAGGGAGCTGTCATGACTCTTTCATGCTGTGCCAGTCCACCCTCCCTCAGCTCTTCACACCTCCAAACAGACTTACCAGCTGGCTGCTTGGAGACGAGAGCTATCCACCGACGACATGGCTCATGACATTGTTGAGGACGGCAAGTACGGAGGCCGAGGAGTGTTATAATGAGAGCCACATCTCCACCAGATGTGTCACAGAGCAAACAATAGGCATGCTGAAGATGCGCTTCAGATGCCTTGACCGATCTGGAGGAGCCTTCCAGTACGCACCAGCCAGGGTCTCCAGAATCATTGTCATCTGCTGCGAGTTGCACAACATAGCACAGCAGCGAGGATTGGAGCTGCAGGAGGAACAAGGCGTACAGTGCACAGTCTCTTCGGAGGAGGAGGAGCAGATGGAAGGTGAGGAGGAGAAGGAGGAACCTGAGGTGAAGATGGCATTAGCGGCGGCACACATTGGTACCCGGGAAGCATGGAATGGTCTCATCCTGGCCAGAAATGCTTAACTTGCACGAGTACAGCCATATGGCTGCCACATGCTATACTAAGTCCCACCCCCCTCCCACCCAACAACACCATAAAGCATCCCTACAATGACCAAGCCATTCCTCTCACCCACAGCCCCAATGCTCAATGTTAATTAATGTCTCACCATTCACTCCTAGTAACAAAGCCACGCCAAGGTTTGAGGCAAAAATGGACAAGTCCAGAAAGTGGTGCAAAGGAAAACATTTATGTGTGTCATCAGAATAACTGAAACTTAACACCAACATTTTTTCACACACCAACATGTTTTCACACGACCATGTGTATACCTTTGTGCATCTAGGATTGTGTCATTTTTCTTTTCTGAGTGCTTCTATGAGGCGAAACCCCTGTGGCTTCAGCAGAGGTAGAGGCAGGCTGCTCACTTCCCTGCTGTGACTCACCAGACACTTTTGGCGGACATCCTCTGAGTTTTGGAGCCTGTGAGGGCCCCATCAATGACTGCTCTTCCTGCAACTGTGCAGGGGCAGACTCGGCCATCGGGATCCAAGGAAGCATGTGGGGCTCTGACTGAGGGGGAGGCAATGGGGGAGAAGTGGGAGTGCTTTGAGAAGAGCCCCCACTTCCATGTCCCCTCTCGCCATCATCCCTCTCATGGGCCACCCACACTTCCCTGCTAGCAAGGAGCTGGTGAGCACCTTGCTGCACCACAGTGGAGCAATGAACGGCCAAGTCTACATTTAGATCCCGCCTTGAGAGGAGATCTATGAGTGTCTACCATCTGTTGTCCACAGCTAGCATGTGCTCATGTGACTGGCGCAATTGCTGCTCCATGCAGGTGGCCATCCTTTCCATGGAACAGCACATCGGCGCCATCACCTGTGACATGTTGCTGCTCATGTTGGAGACAAACTCCTCCATTCTCTGCACATTTGCAGACATCATGATTGCAAAAGATGCTGGAACCTCATTGCTGCCCCACCAGGATCATCCTCTTTCTCGATGGGCCCGAGGCTCAGTGTCTGCATGCAGCTCAGCAGAGCTTGGAGCATCCAGCGCCCTCCTGCGAGGAGTCTCCTCTGCTGCCCCTGTCAACACTACCTGCTCCTGCTCACTTGTGAACTGAGACACCAGGTGACAACTCTACTCTATGGTGCAAAGGACCCACCAAGGTGTGAGTATCTGCACTGGTACTGGGTGCGCTTGGGTCTGCTGATGCTGCACCCTCAGAGGCTGGAGGCTCCTCCTGAGGCGTCGTCTTCCTCCTCCCGCTGGACAGTGGTGGGGGCAGTTCATGGACCTGTGAGAGGGTAATGAAATGAATTATAAGGGTTATAATAAGAATGGGTAACATTACCATTATGCACATGATGGCATTTCACTGGCTGCTGACATCAGTCACCATAGGACTGCTGTATGCCATGTGGCTGTATGAGATGTAATTCTGTCACCAGGTTGCTGGGATGTTCCCCTCTTTCCATCTTCCACCGCTTGCATCTCTCTAACTCCCGAGATCTACAGAGCCCCCTCCTCTGCTGCTGGTAGTTGGATGAAGATTGGAGGGCCAACTCCGGTTCTCTGTCTCTCCCGCGTGTTCTGGGCTTCTGGGCAAGGAGGGAAAGAAGAGAAGGTTGAGTGAGAGTGATGGAATGAGTGTAAGGAATGGATGGGTTATATCTGTAGAGGGAGACTATGAGGGAGTGGGGTGCCAATGCCAAATGGCCTGCTTCTATGGTGTTACTTGGTATGATTGCATTAGGATGAGGGTGAGTGTAAGGGATGGTTAGCCAGAGGGGGATGTGAGTATGTAGATAGAGAGAGAGAGATGGGTGGACGTGCAAGTTATGTTGGTGTGAGGAATGATGTGCAGGATTAGGCTTGGGAAGGCAGAGTGATGGGGATGTGGTGACAGGCACATCAGGATGAAGGTGAGTGTAGCATTGTACTCACCTTTCCTGACCTCATGAGATCATTGAATAATTTCCTGCACTGGATCCCAGTCCTCCTCACCACATCCCTGCTGCTGACCTCCTCAGCTATATCCAGCCAGGCTCTTTTGGTCTCTTGTGGAGGTCTTCTTCGCCTATCAGCAGGGAACAGGATCTCCCTGTGTGCTCTGACTACCTCCACCAGAGTATGCAGGAATGAATCTGAAAAGTGTGGTGCAGCCCTCTGCTTTTGCCTATCCATCCTTGCTACTTTATAACAGTACTCAGATCTTTGTTTGTCAGGTTCCCCCCTCCTCCAGCAACCTTCAAATGCCTTGAGTGCAAGGATGCTTTTAATATCCATGCTGGAAATGAGTCATTGATGACGTCATTAGACCCCCACCATTTAAGGGGGCCGGGAAGCGCACATGAGGTTTTCAATTGGGGCCTTTAAGTTAAAGTTGCTCTGAGTAACCTGCTGCTCAGAACATTGCGTTCCTGACTTGCTACGTGGCCCGCACTCGCCCAACCCGACTCCAAGGTAAAAATTCCGGCCAATGTTGTTAGATCCACTGAACTTCCAATATCCATAATAATTGATATGGAGGAAGGTACTTTTGGTAACACTGTAAACTTGTGAATTGTATCCAACTATATAGTTTGGTGGCAAATGTTGGAAACATTGATAGCATAGAGTCATGATGGCACAGAAGGAGGCCATTCAGCCCATCAAGTCCGTGCCAGCTCTCTGTAGAGCAATCCAGTCAGTCTCCATTCCCCCGCTCCATCCCCATAGCCCTGCAAGTTTATTTCCCTCAAGTGCCTATCCAGTCTCCCCTTGAAAACATTGAGGGCTGGATTTTGTCAATGGGAAGCTTTTGGAGGCGGGACTGCTGCTTGCCGGCTTTCAATCCCGCCTCCTTCTGGCCAATCAGCGGGATTTTCCCCTGATTGACCTTGTTAAGCCCGCCCTGCAGGCTCAGCTGGCCAATTAGGGGGAAGTCACTGACCGAGCACGTCGACGTCTGACGTGCCATTTGTCAAGATTTCTTGAAAGAAGAATTGTCAGCGTTTGACAGCTCTGTGAAGCTGTCAAACACTGACCTTCTGTGTAGTTTGAGTCCGTGTGTTCAGGACTCATCAAACCTTTCAACTTTGCAGAAATCACCTGGCTGTTGGTTCGGAGGATCCAACAGCCAGTCTGTGAAATCTACAATGAAGATGTCGGGACTCCGGATCCACAGCGGCTGAAGGCTGTAGGCAGAAACAAAGGTAAGTGAACATTTTATAACACTTTACACTCACCTTACATGCTTACCACTCCACACTTGCACCCATCACTCACCTCTACATCACACTTTCAGACCCCTCCGACCCCCACAGACCTCCTTCTCGTCTCCTGCACCCTGGCGGGGTTCTCAGAGGTCAGGAAGCCAGCACTTCGGAGCTAAAAATAGGGATAATCCTTTTTTCTGCCTATTAACTACCGGTTAACAGGCAGTTAATAGGATTTAATCCCTTTCCCGCCTCGAGGAGATGGGACCCGGGGTAGGACTGCTTCCTGCCTCCTGGCAAAAGGGCACGGAGGTGGGTTCGGGGTGGGTTTGCCAGCCGCCCCAAATCCTGCAACTTTACCGGCAGTCCAGCCTCCACACCCGCCTCCTCAGGGCTGACAAAATCCAGCCCTGAGTGTCTCCACTTCCACCACTTCCGTCGGCAGCGAATTCCAGGTCATGACCACTCGCTGTGTAAAAAAGTTTTTCCTCACCTCCCCCCTGTATCTCTTGCCCAAAACCTTAAATTTGTGTCCCCTAGTCCTTGTACCATCAACTAGTGGGAACAGCCTTTCCCCATCTAGCCTATCCAAACCCATCATAATCTTGTACACCTCTATCAAATCACCCCTCAACCTCCTTTGCTCTAATGAAAACAAATCCAGCTTCTCCAACCTCTCCTTGTAGCTAAGATTCCCCCATCCCCGGAACCATTCTGGTAAATCTCCTCTGCACCCTCTCAAGTGCCTTCACAACCTTTCTAAAGTGTGGTGACCAGAACTGGACGCAATACTCCAGTTGTGGCCTAACATTCAGAGGTCTATAGATAAATTAAATTGATGGGCAATCTAATCACAGATCAGTTTTAATGGGGATAGCTGTGAAGTAGTGCACATTGCACCTGACGGGACAGCTGAAGATAAATGATGGCAAGTAAATGCTTCATTTTAGATACTTCCCCCCTCCCCACCTCATTGGGACAACCTCAGGGCTTTGTGACTGCTGCTCATTTGCATGCAGCTATACTCCTGTGTCCAGTTCCTGGCACAAGATCCTGCAAAGGGGTAGGTTTACGTTGGGATTGCACCTGGACCATGCAAATAGCCTGGGACAGAGAAATTCAAGCCTACTTCTTTTATTACAGGTGCAGCACACCTCAGGTACACTGTTTGTCTGGTGTCCAACAGGGGTCCTAGGAGGAAAGTCTATCATGATATCTTTGCTGTTTAGGCCAATTGGTGAATATGAGTCACTAAATATAAAACTGGCAGATATCTCTGTTATGTGATCACCACAATTTCCAGCTGCATTGCCACAATTATTTTTTTTATTGTTTAAAGTGGCATCCATAATTAGATTGTCCTGAGAATGTTCTGTCTTTTACCTATGAAGATGTGTCGGAACTAATCCTTTATTTTCAAGCCTACTGTAAATAATGAGAACAAAATGAATTTATCTTTTGTATTTCCAAAGGCAAAGCTCTTTCTGTGAGAGAGTATTCAACCTGCGAGTAGTAAGGAATGTAGCAAAATTGGATTCGTTGGGTTTGTGATATTACCTGTGTATTTCATGTTCATCCTGGAAAACCACTTTGATTTGTGTAACCAGAAAATCCCATAACCATTCAGCAGCAACCAGTCTAATCCACCGCATCTGAAAGGTAAATTCTTTCTGCAGGTGGAGATTCTTACTTTCTTGGAGGACAATACCTTGATTTTTATTGCAGTATTTTATGTTGCTGGTGCTGGTGTCTATGAAGAAGGCTGGGTAAGGTGAGGGGAAAAGAAAACTGGACTATGAGATTTGTGCAATAAACAGAATATGCTGGATAGGCACAAAAAGTTGATCATCATCTGAAAGATGAGGAAAGGTCATCGACCTGAAACGTTAGGCTGGATTTTGCCAATGGGGAGCTTTTGGAGGCGGGACTCCCACTTGTCGGGTTTCAGTCCCGCCTCCATCAAGTTCTGGCCAACCCACGCTATTTTCCCTTGATTAACCTTGTTAAGCCCACCCAATTCATCTGGTTACAGAAATCGTCAACGTATGACGTTTCATCTGTCAAAAAATTTTGACCGGTGAATTGTCATCGTTTGACAGCTCTGTGAAGCTGTTAAACACTGACATTCTCTATAGTTTGATGAGTTCTTGAATACAAGAACTCGTCAAACCTCTTTCTTTTGCAGAAATTAGATGGTTGTTGCATTGGAGAATGCAACGGCCATCTGTCATCTCTGCAGCAGAGGTGCGAGACTCTCCGCATACCCACCGATTGAAGCCTGCAGGAAGAAACAAAGGTAAGTAAACTTTTTCTATCACTTTCCACTTACCTCAGATACTCACCTCTCCACACTTGCACCCATCACTTACCTTCACAGTGCACTTTTGGACCCCTCCGACCCCTGCACACCCACTAGTCGCCTCGGTGACCCTGGCGGGTTGCGGAGCCTTCGGGAAGCCCGCACTTGAGTGGGCAAAATGGGGATAATCCTCTTATCTGCCTGTTAACTACCTGTTAACAGGCAGTTAAGTGGCTGTAATCCCTTCCCGCCTCCAAGGAGATGGGACCCGGCGCGGGACGGCTACCCGCCTCCTGGCAAGATGACAGTTTCTGCCATTTTGCCAACTGTCCCGCCTCCAAACCCGCTTCCCCAGGGCTGACAAAATCCAGCCCATTAACTCTGTTTCTCTCTCCATATGCTGAGTATTTCCAGCATTTTCTGTTTTTATTTCTGAAAGAGAAGTGTAGGTAACATTTGGTATACAATGTTTCATCAGAACTGGTAATGACCAAGCCACTTTAATTGGATTAATAAGAACAAGTCAGGACATTTCCAAGAAGAAATGGAAAAAGAAAGGAAAATAAGAAGCGGTAGAAACCAAAGAAATGAGATGTGATATGAAGGTTAACATCATTAATCAGGGCTACAGAAAAGTCTCTTTTGTAAAAACATCGGTGCATTTTCTCAGGACAAATGTTTAATAGAAAAAATGGAGGGCCATGCAACTATATGATCTAAGGGTGCAGTGGCCAAGAGTTTGACCTGCGTTAAAGTCTAGTTGATTTGGATGTCCTGATTGGTACTAATAACAAATGTGATACATATATATATAAAAAATATGCAAATATAATGCCAATATCCTGGTTATATTGCTTGTTATGATTTACACAGAATTGAAGGTTATTTGAAAATTCTAATTAACTTTGCTGATTAATTGCTGAATTTTCATAAACATATGCTGTTGGGAATTTACAGGGCACAAAAGCAAATGCAGCTCTTGCCTACCTTGCTGCGGTCTCCACTTATTACACGATTGGAAGCACCCCTGTTACAGTGCTATTAATATCAATGTGTGGTGTACGAAATAGGTGATAGTGAAAAAAAGAGGTGATTTACAGTTACACAAGAAATAAAAGGGTATAGAAAATGTAAATCTGAAGCATCTCTACAAATTAAACTGTAATGGTAGAACAAGAGAGAACAAGTTCCAACTTATGAAAGCTTGTGAAATTCTTCTTCATATAAATGGTGATCAGCTTGTGGGATGGACTTCTGGATAGAATAATTTAAGCACTGGCTGATGCTTTAATGGGGATGCCATAGGTTCTCCCTGACCAAATAGGTCTCCTCATCCATATCCATTAGTGAGCTTGTAGGGACTGTGCACAAGTTGGGTGGAGTGTAGTAGTGACCATTTTCATGAGTGTACGATAGCAAAATGAACAGTAGTAGTGGTAATTGAAAGGGCCATTGTGTGGTGGCTGAATGAACAGTGGTAACAGCACAATGTGTGTGCAGTTATAGTTGGAAAGAGAGAAGCAATATGACGGGAGTATATATTGTGTGGTTAAAAAAATGGGAGATTTATACAGGTGGCATTTTCTGATTGAGTATTTAATTGAAGGATATGCTTCCTCCATTCAATGATTTTGAAAAATGTATTGTTACATATCTGATGAAACAATATATTTGGATTTCTAAACTAATGTATTTTGTGATCTGGTAAAGAAAGTGTGAGGATAATTTTAACTTTGAAGATTATGGAAAGGAAAATTGGGCGAAGTGTATTACATAGGATTACATAGAATTTTTATCACGGAAACCATGAGCTTTCTCCCACTCTATTTACTTCATCTCACCCTCTCACCCAATCATCATATCTTTCTTCTATTCCGTTCTCCTTCATGTACTTATCTAGTTTCCCCTTAAAATACAGCTGATCCGATAACGCCCTTTTTACACTAGCAACAAAAGATAAAATTACCCCCAGTGAATATTGATGCCTATTGTGTCTGTTGATGTATTCCATTTTAAATCATTGTATAACAGTGAAACATATTGAATTTGAGCTCCTGTGAATTTGATTTCATGGACCAAGTTACGAGTAACTGTTGGAAGAAGAAATATTCAGAGTTCAATTTTCTGCTCATTGACTATGAATGGGCAGTTAGATGTAGCCCGCTAGAGTTAGAAATTTTGACCATATTTGAAGTGGTGAAAATGGAATAACATTGTTTTAAGGATCTGTTTTACACGATTCTAAAATAATTCCAATAATTGGTGACTTCATCAGAAATAGTATGTATGACAGGATTGTCAAATGTTCATAAGAGACTGAAAAATGTTAGACAAACAAGAATGCAACACCTGTCTCTGTCAAACTTTAAACAATAATTAATATTTTCTACATATAGAAAAGAGAAAACTTGCAAACAATTTAGAACAGCAGGGGTGAAGGTAACAACCCTGTTATTAAATTCATAGGGATATGTCAGTTGCCAATACAACATAATCCGGCAGCAAATCAGAGTTAGTATGAATTATTTGGCCCATGACTTGATGGCCCAGAAATTCGGGTCGGGGGCTTCCCACGGGTGCAAGCCTCCAACCAGCACTTACCTAGCGCGCTGGCCGTTGAGCTGTGGGCCCGCGTGGGATTCCGATCCTGGGCCTCCTCCAACTGCCGGTGCACAGTGCTTGCGTATCCCAGGGGCGCAGTTAGTTCGATGTGTCCCCTGGGATCATGTGGGCCATGGAGAGCCAATGGTAGCAGGGAATGCTTCATCCATAAGTTTGACAGGAAGAGCTGTCAAACCTATAAATACTATAAGCCCCAAAACATCACTAAAACCTCAAATAATTTTATTTTTAAATCACATTTTTAAAATAAACTATTAATTACATGAAATAACTATTTTAAACAATAATTTAAATTTTTGAAAAAATTACATTTTCTAACAGGGCTAAAAATAAACTTACCTTTCTTTAAAGTATTTTAAAATAATAAACCTGTGGAAAAAATGTTTTAATGTTAATTAATTCACCACTTACCTGGTTAAAAGCAGGCCTTGCGCCTGCTTTTTAAAAGTGTAACTGCTGGAGACTTACCCTCCCGGAGAAACCTGCAAAAAAAACATAAGTTCAATGCGCACGTGCAGCCTCTCTGGCGCATGTGTTCGACTTCTGAACCCCTTCTTTCAGGGGAACAGAAGTGCCAGTTTCCCGCGCATGCGCAGTGCATGCACGAAACCGGCACTTTTGTTGGGCCTACGCGTGAGTACCCCGTGCGTACTCACGCGTTGGGACCTGAATTTCTGGGCCAATATAAATAACCAAAAACACAGGTTTAAATTTTGCCCAACTTCATCAGATATTTAACAATACATTTTGGTGCCACCCAACAACCTCTCCTCCCTTCAATACACATATGGACAAAACATTTGCCAATCAAAGTAAGTGATGTACAGGCTGTGGCTGAAACTGGGATCAGGAAGAGGAACAGGCAACCCCCTCTTCTGTACCTCTTCCTCTCTGCCACAAACCTTTACAGGCACACACCATCACTCTTCCGCCCACCAAAAATTTCATAGGTATCATGCACTGCCCAAACTCACTGCTGCCAACGAGCCCCATTGCCAGCCTTTCTCATGCTCGACCCAAGTCCTTTGTCAAGAATTGTTGATGACTAATACTTCCCAGGTGTACACAAGATCACAAGATAAATGTGAATGAGAAAAGCCATTTGTACTATCTTGCATTATTCACCCAGAAAGACTCAAAAGTTTCCTGTCATCCATTACAGCATTCAATTGTTTCTTAAATTCTTTCAGGACATTCCTCTCCAACTCTTCCCACATAACTATTCTATGCATGAATTGCTTTTAATGTGAAGAGGCACTTCCTGCAATCAGTCCTCAATTTTCCTTTTGAATTGATGTGTCCATGTCATTTCACAGTTTAGTTTGATGTAAGTTTTGGAATTTACTTTTTCCATATTTAACACTATCTTTTAGATACCTCTAAGGTCACATTTTGGTCATCTCCTTTCAAAGCTGAAAAGGCTACATTTCTCTGTCTTACCTCATGCCTCAATCCCATGATGCTAGTGGCTGAACTCTGAACTGCTGTCAGGGTTGAATGTTTTCCTTGGGCTAGATTTTTGGGGCGCCGTCAGGCGGGGTTTCAGGTGTGTGGCGGGGGGGAAATCCCAAATTTGGGGGTCCGGACACCATCCCGCCCAAAACCCCGCCCCATGTGAGTTTCAGGGGCGGCGGGTACCCACCCCGCACTGGGACCCGCCGAAACCAGACGGGAAGGGATTAGTGCCAATTAATTGCCTGTTAACAGGTAGTTAACAGGCAGTTTTTAGCCTAATCCCTATTTTGAGGGGTTTCATGTGGGTTTCCCGATGGCTCCAAACCACGCCAGGTTAGAGCAGGCGGGCCGTCGGGTTGAAGGAGTTGGAGGCGTCGCGATGTCGGTGCTCAGGTGAGTGATGGGTGCATGAGTGTAAAGGTAAGTGTGTTTGGTGTGTCTAAAGTGTGTAAAGAACTTTTACTTACCTGTACTTACCTTAACAGCCTTTCTTCCTGTAGCCGTCAGGAGTCCATCACTCAGCCAGAACTGAAAGCTGAATGGCTGCGATCTGTGAAAAGTGACAACCTGCAGCTTTGAGTGCTGGTGAGAGTTCTAACTGAGCCTGTGCAGAAGGACTCATGTTAGAACTCAGAGTGTCAGTGTTTCACAGCTTCAAACAGCTGTGAAACACTGATATTTCATCTGTCAAGGATTCTTGACAGATGAAATTGTAGTCTGTGACGTCACCTGTTGCCAGGTGGCCCTTAATTGGCCTGCTGAGCCCGCTAGGCGGGCTCAAGAAGGTCAATCAAGGGAAAATCGCGCGGATTGGCCGGACGCCGAAGTAGGCGAGTCAAAAACCCGAAAGGGGAAGTCCCGCCTTCTTCCCGACAGGTTCGGGAAAATCTACCCCAAGTGTCTGGTGACCAGAATTGGACACAGTGACCAGAGGGCTATATAGTTTAAGCACAACTTCCTGTGGCCTATACTGTTTTGACTATATAGTTCAGTGTCCATTTGATTTATTGATTGCTGCTTTGTAATGGTTGGATGTGTTGAACACTAAGACGCCTAGATCACCTTTAGCTATTTTGCCACCATTCGTGTTGCTCAGTTTTTCTACCTATGTGTAGTACTTTGCATTTATCAGTGCTAAGGTTAATCTGCTATTGTTCTACCTACTTGCATATTTTGTCCAATTCATTTTGTAGTTCCTCAGCTGCCTCCTCAAATTCAATTGCCCTTCTGAGTTTAGTATCATCTAAAATTTGACCACTTTGCACTGAGTTCCTTAATCCAAGTCACTGATGTATATTAGAAATAGAAGTGGTCCCAATACCAATCCCTGGAGTAACCACTCAGCACCTCAGTACACCTGACATGCCTCCTCTAGTAGTGTGCATTGGTTTCTGTCTTTCAGCCAATTCCTTATCCATTACCAAAATTTACTCTGAAATCCCACCAAGTTGACTTTAAATAGTAGTCTTTCATAATGGAACTTTGACTCATGCTTTTTGGAAGTCTAGGAGCACTACATTGTTAGGTGTTCTTCAGTCCACTTGGGATGTCACTTCCTCAAAAAAGTCAAGGAGGTTTGTCAGGCACAACTTTCCTGTTCTAAATCCAGATTGGCTGCTGTTTACTTGGTTATTGTCATATAAGTAATCCTCAAATGTATTCCATTATATTTCCCAGTATTGAAAATCCTCAAGTGTTTTTATATTCAAGCACCTTGTAATCTGTAATGTAGCACATACTCTTTTTAGTGTACCATAACCTAAAAAAGTATGCAAATTTTTCTCAATTTTTAAAAATTACGTTTTGCTGAAAACCCTAATCCCATTCAGGAGGTAGGTATGTATTTTCATAAATCAGCCATATTTGGGATCTTACAAACAGTAGCAACAGACTTACAGTCTGATGTTAAATACTATAGGCTAAAAAATCGATAGCCCTCAAAAACGAGCGCAGGGATCGCGATACGGGATTACCCCACGCCCGTTCAAAGTCATGCAGGCAGCATGCAAACTTGGTGCTGCCTGCTAATTTAAATGATAGTGGCATGCACCCAGCACTAAACGCGCTGCTGAGTGGCTGCATGTATATCAGGGGGTCAGAGTTCATGCGAGGTTAGCACCAATTAAAGTTGGCCTGCATCTCTTAAAGGGGAGGTGCAGTTTGATGAGACCAGGTGCTGGAAGTCATTCCAGCAGGCAGTTTCAACTGGGAAACATTCAGCAATGGCACAACAGGCCAGAGAAAGGGCTCCAAGGTTCTCGGATGCAGCACTCGAGGCCTGAGTACAGGAGGTGGAGAGGAGAAGAGTTCCTGTTTCCATGGGGGCCAGGAGGCCCTCCAGACAGACACTGCAAAGACAGTGGGAGCAGATAGCCACAGAGGTCAATGCTAAAATTGTTGCCCCGAGGACCTGGATGCAGTGCTGGAAGATGTTCAATGACCTCGCATGAGTGGTCAAGGTCAGTGAATGCATCTTCAAATGCCATATCTTACCAACTGCACCACTAGCTTCACACTACTCAGTTCACCATACCCCCATTACTCACCTACCAACAATCTCTATCTATCATGACTCATACCTCACTTTCATATGCTCCATCTCACCCTCACACACTTACCACTGCTGCAAGCCTCACACCCCCATCTCACAGCTTGCACACACTGCCAGCTACTCAACCATGATAGGACATCAGCAAAACACATTGAACCACACTCACTGACACATTTCTCTCTCTCTTGCAGGACAAGGCGGCACACAACCGTAGGCAGCAGCAGCTAATCAGAGGGGGACAGGAGTGCCTCCATATCCTGGCCCCACTCGAGGAGATGGTGCTCAGCATAATTGGAGTAGCTGTGACTGAGTCCATGGTCAGAGGTGGCACTGAAACCATTGAACGTGACGGTATGCTCATACCTAATCCTCCTTCTCACATCCCACTTCCCCCTCATTCCACAATCTCTTCTGACTTACAAGCTGCAGATGGTGTAAGCATACAGAGCCTCACTCACCTCCCTTACGTGGCACTCCCTGGAAGGCGAACTGGGAGATGCAACAGATGTCACCTGCTCCAGCCTGGATGGAGCCCAATGCAAAGAAGTTCAAAGCCACGGTCACCTTTACAACCACTGGTAATGCCAACCTCGCCCCGGACTGAGGCTGCAAGTCTGCCTGCAGCAGGTGGCAGACTTCAGTGAGCGCCTCCTTAGTGGAGCAGAGACATCGCACACACTGTTCCTTGCTGAGGTTGAGGTAGGAGAATTGCTGCCTGAAGACCCTGGGTGGATATGGCCTCCTGCTGAGGGCCCTTCTCCCCCCTCCTCCTCCTGCCTCTTCTAGCAGATTGTCCTCCTCTGTGTCGCCTCTGCTCATTCTTCCTGTCATGCTGCAGGCCAAGAGGAATACAAATTACTGCGCCCATATCTGGGAGCAGTTGGTCTGAGCAGACCCCTTGCAAGTCAGTACCAAGTTCTTGAGCATGTACCACATCATTCCTTGTAGACTTTAGGCAACTTTAAAGAAGCCTAGAAAGCACCAAACTCTTCTACAAACTCAGCAACAGCTAGTAGAAAGCAATCAGCAACTAGCCTGTAAGTAGGTGATGATCCCTTTAAATAGCACTGGTGGGGGTTCCTTCCTGCTGCTGAATGCATGTTCAGCTGTGCGAGGTTAAGCGAGGGCGTTAGCTCCGGCGTTGAGGTTGAAAATGGCAGCGCTGGCATCAAACGTCCGGCGCATGCTCCCAGCGTCAACGTTAACGCCCTCACCAAAATGACGTCCGGCATGGCCCATACCAGAAGTGTGTGCGCGCAGCTCGGACGTCATTTTTGAGCCAAATTAGCACCCGTGCGCTACGCAACTGAATTTTTAGCCTTTTAACTTATTTCTGTGCCGCTGAATGTAAGCATTCTATTTTAATTTTGTTCAATGAGTCAGAGAGCAAATAGCAATACCAGCTCTATGACTGTGCTGCTACATCAAGTTGCATTTTAGTCTAAACGACATTGGGCAGATATTTGGTGGGTCACTAATTTTAATATCTAGCAGAATATTACAGCCCTAATTTTGGAGGCGTTAATATGACCGTTATATCTAAATCAGAATATACATAGTGTTAAACAATTTCTGCGAGAGAACTAAAAGCCTCAATTTAGCTAATTAGGAGGCAAATCCAATTAATTTAGATAAAGCTTCATATTCTGTTTCAAAATCCTGATGCTACAGGTCACATTTGCACCAGCTTCATAAACATAAGCAGTAACAGACTTAAAGCACACCTGCCTAAATTTCCGGTTTAAAATGAGTGTTTAAACCTTTCTAACGAAGGAGAAATATTAATCGTTTTCCCAAACAGCACTGGTATTTGCAAATAAAATCTGTTTAATTCAAATTATGTAAGTGCATTGCATTAAATAAACAATAATTGTTTAAGTGAACATTTGGGAGAAGTTTACATATGCAACATTTTGGTGATCAAATAATTTATGTGCTTAATTGAAGGAACCCATCCCCTCGTAGATAAGTATATTAATGACAGCAGGACACAGTGAATAAAAGAGCACCCCACTTAAAAAAGAAATTAGGAGAGCGAGGAGGGGCCATGAAATAACACTGGCGAGCAAAATAAAGGAAAATCCTAAGGTTTTATAAGTATATTAAGGGCAAGAGGATAACTAGGGAAAGAGTAGGGCCCATTAGGGACCAAAGTGGCAAGCTGTGTGTAGAGCAAGAAGATGTAGGTGGGATTTTAAATGAATTTTTTGCAACTGTGTTCACTATGGAGAAGGACGATGTGGACATAGAAATCGGGCAGGGGGACTGTGATATACTTGAACATATTAGCATCGAGAGGGAGGAGGCACTAGCGGTTTTAGCAGGCTTAAAATTGGATAAATCCCCAGGCCCGGACGAGATGTATCCCAGGCTACTATGTGAGGCAAAGGAGGAGATTGCAGGGGCTCTGACACAAATTTTCAGAACCTCTCTGGCCACAGGGGATGTGCCAGAGGACTGGAGAACAGCTAACGTAGTACCATTATTCAAGAAGGGTAGTAGGGATAAACCAGGGAATTACAGTCCAGTGAGCCTAACATCAGTGGTAGGGAAATTATTGGAAAAAATTCTGAGGGACAGAATTAGTCTCCACTTGGAGAGGCAAGGATTAATTAGGGATAGCCAGCATGGCTTTGTCAAGGGAAGATCATGTCTGACCAATTTGATTGAATTTTTCGAGGGGGTGACTAGGTGTGTGGATGAGGGTAGTGCAGTGGATGTGGTTTACATGGATTTCAGTAAGGCTTTTGATAAAGTCCCGCATAGGAGACTGGTCAGGAAGGTAAGAGCCCATGGGATCCAGGGTGCCTTGGCACATTGGATCCAAAACTGGCTTAGTGGCAGAAGGCAGAGGGTGATGGTGGAAGGTTGTTTTTGTGACTGGAAGCCTGTGTCCAGTGGGATACCGCAGGGATCGGTGCTGTTTGTGGTCTACATTAATGATTTGGATGTGAATGTAAAAGGTATGATCAGTAAGTTCGCAGATGACATGAAAATTGGTGGGGTGGTAAATAGCGAGGAGGGAAGCCTCAGGCTACAGGACGATATAGATGGGTTGGTCAGATGGGCGGAACAGTGGCAAATGGAATTTAACCCTGAAAAGTGTGAGGTGATGCATTTTGGACGGACTAACAAGGCAAGGGAATACACAATGAATGGTAAGACCCTAGGAAAGACAGAGGATCAGAGGGACCTTGGTGTGCATGTACATAGATCCCTGAAGGCAGCAGAACAGGTGGATAAGGTGGTTAAAAAGACATATGGGATACTTGCCTTCATTAGCCGAGGCATAGAATATAAGAGCAGGGAGGTTATGATGGAGCTGTACAAAACGCTGGTAAGGCCACAGCTGGAGTACTGTGTGCAGTTCTGGTCACCACACTATAGGAAGGATGTGATTGCTTTGGAGAGGGTGCAGAGGAGATTTACCAGGATGTTACCTGGGCTGGAGCGCTTCAGCTATGAAGAAAGACTGGACAGGCTGGGATTGTTTTCCTTGGAGCAGAGAAGGCTGAGGGAGGACCTGATTGAGGTGTACAAAATTATGAGGGGCATAGATAGGGTAGATAGAAAGGAACTTTTCCCCTTAGTAGAGGGGTCAATAACAAGGGGGCATAGATTCAAGGTAAGGGGCAGGAGGTTTAGAGAGGATTTGAGGAAAAACTTTTTCACCCAGAGGGTGGTTGGAATCTGGAATTCACTGCCTGAAAGGGTGGTAGAAACATAGAAACATAGAAACATAGAGATAGGAACAGGAGTAGGCCATTCGGCCCTTCGAGCCTGCTCCGCCATTCAATGAGATCATGGCTGATCTTCGTCTGAGATCATAGCTGATCTTACCAGTTCAGTACCCCGTCCCCGCCTTTTCTCCGTAACCCTTAATCCCCTTAGCCTTCAGAAATATATCCAATTCTCTCTTGAAAATATTTATTGAATTAGCCTTCACAGCCCTCTGTGGCAGGGAATTCCACAGGCTCACCACTCTTTGAGTGAAGAAATTCTTCCTCATCTCTGTTTTAAATGATTTGCCCGCTATTTTTAGACTGTGGCCCCTGGTTCTGTGCTCCCCGGCCATTGGAAACATTCTCTCTGAATTCAGCCTGTCCAGGCCTGCCATAATTTTATATGTTTCGATGAGATCCCCTCTCAATCTTCTAAACTCCAGTGAGTACAAGCCCAAACTATTCAATCTCTCCTCGTAGGTCATTCCCGCCATTCCAGGTATCAGCCTGGTGAATCGCCGCTGCACTCTTTCCATGGCAAGAACATCCTTCCGCAGATGGGGCGACCAAAACTGTACACAATACTCCAGATGCGGTCTCACCAGCACCTTGTACAGCTGTAGTAAGGTATCCCTATTCCTATACTCGAACCCCCTTGATATGAAGGCCAACATACCATTTGCCTTCTTAATCGCCTGTTGCACCTGCATGCTCTCCTTCAGTGACTGGTGCACAAGAACACCCAGGTCCCTCTGCACTTCCCCATCTCCCAATCTATTGCCATTTAGATAATAATCCACCCTCCTGTTTTTACCCCCAAAGTGGATAACCTCGCATTTATCCACATTATAGTGCATCTGCCACGTATCCGCCCATTCCCCCAACCTGTCCAAATCGCACTGTAGCCTCCTGACATCCTCATCAGAGCCCACCCCTCCTCCTAGTTTAGTGTCGTCAGCGAATTTGGAAATATTGCATCCAATTCCCTGATCCAGATCATTTATATATATTGTGAACAGCTGGGGTCCCAGGACAGATCCTTGCGGCACCCCGCTGGTCACTGCCTGCCACTCCGAAAACGAGCCGTTTATTCCAACTCTCTGTTTTCTATCCGCCAGCCAGTTCTCTATCCACGTTAATACTTTGCCCCCAATCCCATGAGCCTTAATTTTGCATGATAATCTTTTGTGTGGAACCTTATCGAAGGCTTTCTGGAAGTCAAGGTACACCACATCCACTGGCTCTCCCCCATCTATTTTACCAGTTACTTCCTCAAAAAATTCCAGCAGATTAGTCAAACACGATTTACCCTTTGTAAATCCATGTTGACTCTGTCCGATCCTTTCCCCATTTGTCAAGTGCTCCGCTATTTTATCCTTAATAATGGACTCTAGCATTTTGCCCACAACCGATGTAAGGCTTACTGGTCTATAATTCCCTGCTTTCTCTCTACCCCCCTTTTTAAATATTGGGGTAATATTAGCTACCCTCCAATCCACGGGTACTGTTCCCGAGTCAATGGAGTTCCAGAAGATGATCCTTAGAGCATCTGCTATCTCCAGGGCCACCTCCTTAAGTACCCTAGGATGTAGTTTTTCAGGCCCCGGGGATTTGTCGGCCTTCAGTCCCCTCAACTTACCCAACACCATATCCCTAGAGATACTAATTTCTGTCAGCTCCTCCCTCTCATTAGTCCCTATGTTTGTCGATATTCCTGGGAGGTTATTTGTGTCCTCCTTTGTGAATACAGAACCAAAGTATGAGTTTAATTGGTCTGCCATTTCCTTATTCTCCATTATATATTCTCCCGAATCGGACTGCAAGGGACCGACTTGGGATTTTACCAGTCTTTTCCTCCTGATATACCGATAAAAGCTTTTGCAGTCTGTCTTTATGTTTGCTGCAAGTTTACTTTCGTATTCTATTTTCCCCTTCCTGATTAATCCCTTTGTCCTCTTTTGCTGTATCCTGTACTGCCCCCAATCTTCCGGTCTGGTGCTTTTTTTTGCCAGTTGATATGCCCTTTTTTTTGATTTTATGCTGTCCCTAATTTCCCTCGTTATCCACGGTTGAGTCACCTTTTTAGGTTTATTTTTATGCCAAACCGGTATAAACATGTTCTGGAATTCTTCCATTCTATCTTTGAATGCTTGCCATTGTCTATCCACTGTCAATCCCCCCAGAAACACCACCCAATCAATCTTACCCAATTCCCGTCTCATACCCTCGTAATTCCCTTTATTTAAGTTCTGGACCTTAGTCTCTGATTCAATTTCCTCACTCTCCATCTCGACTGAGAGCTCGATCATATTATGATCGCTCTGACCCAAGGGGCCTCGTACAAGAAGATTGCTGATAAGTCCCTTCTCATTGCACAATACCCAGTCTAAAATGGCCTGATCTCGAGTCGGCTCCTCGACATATTGGTCCAGATAACCGTCCCGAGAACATTCCAGGAATTCCTCCTCCTCAGAATTTTTACTAATTTGGGTAGTCCAATCAATATGTAAATTAAAGTCACCCATGATGACAGCTGTGCTCTTATCGCACGCTTCTCTAATTTCCCTTTTTATGCCTTCCCTTACCTCCATATTACTATTTGGAGGCCTATATATCACACCCACTAACGTTTTCCTCCCCTTGCTATTTCTCATTTCTACCCATACAGATTCCGTTTCATCCGAGTTAATATCCTTCCTTTCCATTGCATTAATCCCCTCCTTTACCAGCAATGCTACCCCACCTCCCCTACCTTTTTGCCGATCCTTCCTAAATATTGTATATCCCTGGATGTTAAGTTCCCAGCCTTGCCCACCCTGCAGCCACGTTTCTGTAATCCCAATCAAATCATACTTGTTTACCTCTATTTCCACAACTAATTCATCCACCTTGTTCCTAATGCTTCTAGCATTAAGATACAAAGCCTTCAGGCTTGCTTTTTTCACACTCTCATTATGAATTAGTTTGGCCCTTTGTGTTACTCTCTGCTTATTGCTTCTCACCTTTCTACCATCTATTTCTAACTTCATATGACATCCCTCTTTTCCACTACCTAGGTTCCCATCCCCCTGCCAAATTAGTTTAAATCCTCCCGAACCGCCCTAGAAAATATTACCCCGAGGACATCGGCTCCCTCACAGTTCAGGTGTAGACCGTCCCCTTGGTACAGGTCACTCCTCCCCAAGAACTGGTTCCAATGCCTCAAGAATTTAAATCCCTCTCCCTTGCACCACTGCTCAAGCCACGTATTTAGCTTATCTATCTTACTCTCTCTAAACTTATTAGCTCGTGGCACTGGTAGCAATCCAGAGATTACTACCTTTGAGGTCCTACTTTTCAATTTAGCTCCTAACTCCCTAAATTCAGCTTGTAGGACCTCCTCCCTCTTTTTACCTACATCGTTGGTACCTACATGTACCACGACAACTGGCTGATCCCCCTCCCCCTTCAGAGGGAACCCTCACACCATTCAAGAAGCATTTGGATGAGCACTTGAAATGCCATAGCATACAAGGCTACGGACCAAATGCTGGAAAATGGGATTAGATTAGACAGGGCTTGATGGCCGGTGTGGACGCGATGGGCCGAAGGGCCTCTTTCTGTGCTGTATAACTCTATGACTCTATGTCAAGATTCCAGAAAATAAGGTTTCTGCTAGGGTTGCAAAATTCTGGGAATTTTTAAAAGTGGAAACTTTCCATGGGAATTTTCGGGAATTTGGGGAATTTATGGGAATTTTGAGTTTTTTTGCACACTGATGGTTTTTGTCTCTGACCCTTATATTATCTTTGTCATCAAAATAGACATACTGTTCCATACAAATAAAAACAGGCTTTCAAAACTTTATTTAGGTTATAATTTTGAACTTTATTGAACCCCCACAAAAAAGACCTATCTAAAATAAAATAAAAAGAGCGTCAGCTTATTTAGCCTGTAATTTGTCCTTATTTTGTCCCTTTGAGTATTCTACTCATGTCTTCTGAGTCTTCTACTTCTCATTGCTCCTCCTGATTCTTTGACTCTGGCTCTGACGTGTCCACTTCCTCCTCTGTGTCAGTGTCTAGCTGTGTGGTGGACACTTCTGTATCTGGCTCAATAAGTTGTAGGTTCGCCCGGATAGCCACCAGTTTCTCCACTCTCTTGTTAGTCAGCCTGTTGCGCACCTTTGTATGCGTATTCCCAAAAAGTGACCAGTTTCGTTCAGAGGCTGCTGATGAAGGTGGGATTTGGAGAATCACCGATGCAATAGGTGACAGGGCCTCAGATGCACAAAGTCCCTTCCACCAGGTATGTGCACTGATATGCTTGCATGATTCCCATATCCCATCCCCATTCCAAAGACCTTGCTTGGTAGAGAACTTTGCCAGACTTCCCAGAACTTTGCCCACATCCAGATTGAGATGGTGTGAGAGGGTAGAAATCACACTGTAAGCGCTGTTGATCTGTTCTCCAGAAAGTATTGGTCTCCCAACATGCTTTGGGTCCAGCATGTATGCTGCAGCATGAATCGGCTTGACACAAAATTCTTGACGCGTCTGTATGAATTGAACAATTTCCTTCTCCTCTGCTTCGAGCAGCAGGGATGTGGGTAGGGCAATGCTGATTTGTTCTTTTAAATTAGTAAAAAGCCTGAGAACATCTGACAAGACAGCGTCATCTCCTTCAATCTGAGCAATTGCAGATGCTACTGGTGAGAGTAGTTTAAGGCTGCTAACCATTCTCTCCCAAAACACATCATCCAGCAGTATTTTCTTGATGGTGGTTTCCATATCCCCAGACTGGGATATTGCCATTTCTTGCAGCGACTCCTTACCCTCCAGAAGGCTGTTGTACATTATGACAACACCACCCCATCTAGTGTTGTTGGGCAGCTTCAGTGTGGTGTTCTTGTTCTGTGTCATTTGCTTGGAGTTGTAGGTTGCTGCAACTACCTGTTTTCCCCTGACATACTTAACAACTTGCTTGGCTCTCTTGTACAGTGCTTCCATGGTTCTCAAACCCATGATGTCCTTGAGGAGCAGGTTAAGCCCATGAGCTGCGCACCCAATAGACGTAATATGAGGGTAGGCCTCCTCCACTTGAGCCCAAGCAGCCTTCCTATTCGCAGCATTGTCAGTAACTACTGCAAAGACCTTTTGTGATCCAAGATCATTGATGACCGCTTTCAGCTCATCAGCAATGTATGTGCCTGTGTGTCTGTTGTCCTTCGTGTCTGTGCTCTTGAAGAACACTGGGAGAGGAGTGGAGACGATGTAGTTTATGATGCCCTCCCCTCGTACATTTGACCACCCATCTGAGATAACTGCAACACAGTCTGCCATTGCTATCATTTCTTTGAGCTTTCCTTGGACTCTGTTATACTCAGCCTCCAGCAAATAAGTAGACAAAGCATGTCTGGTGGGAGTACAGTATGCAGGGCGAATAACATTGAAAAATCTCTTCCAGTACACATTGGCTATGAGCATGAGGGGTGAGCCTGTTGCATATACAGCTCGAGCAAGGCACTCATCTGCATTCTTCTGGCTATGGTTATCCATTGTATCAAAGAACCTTCCAAGTGGGCCAGGAGTTGCTGATGATAAGGAGCCTGATGCTGAATGAGAGCCATCATCTTCTTGAATGGAAGCAGAGGAACTCTGGGCTGACTGCTGTGAGCTTTGAGTGAAGTTGTTGCATTTGGATAAATGCTGCTGCATCTTTGTGGCATTCTTTAGATATGGCTTTCTACAGTGTTTGCACATGTACACAGTCTTTCCATCTTTAATGCCTGGGGTAAAATGCTTCCACACATCCGACGGTAAACGTGGCATTGTTCTATGCAGAGAAATAAAGGGCATTCATCTCTGTGTCGAACTGCGGTCGATCAGCACGATTGCAACAGGGTGAGTACATTTTTGCTGATGCTCCATGTGATGGAAGCATGACCTGTACACACACGACGCTACATCACCAATAGTGTATTATTTTGTATATTTTAAATTGAAGGACAACAGAGTTCAACAAGTAACTGGTTTATTTGGTATAAAGTCTGATTTACTTACTGCATCATCACAACATCAGCAGAAAACAAAATGACTTCCCTCAGGACCCCTAACCTGGATCTTAAAAAAACTATAGCAGTCTTACAGATGCCTGCAGGCCAATCACAATTCGATA
This sequence comes from Somniosus microcephalus, assembly GCF_052327205.1. Taxonomy (NCBI): domain Eukaryota; kingdom Metazoa; phylum Chordata; class Chondrichthyes; order Squaliformes; family Somniosidae; genus Somniosus; species Somniosus microcephalus. Next base: position 82,443,346 of record NC_141001.1, on the reverse strand, counting down.
TGCAAATATTACAAATAGAGGGAGCTAATCGCTCATCCACTCATCCAACCAATCATTTGGTCCACTCATCCAACCAACACATTTGTTCACAGTCACACACAAAACTTGTAATTATTAAAACAAGCCAAGTAAGAAGATAAACATATATTAAGAAATTCCTTAATAATTAAGATTCCATCTCTGTTAGTAATTTTAAGAGAGGACCTGTGGGGAAAAAAAAGAAAGAAATACAAAAAAAACAATATTATGCTAGCATGTGCTTTTTTGGGCAAAATTCCCAAGTTAAACTTCCCGTGGAAAATTTCTGGAAATTTACCGGAAATTTACAGGAAACTTTCCACCCCTTTGCAACCCTAGTTTCTGCCATAGAGTGAAGGGGCTGCAGATCTGTTTATGAAATCTGGCTTGGCAGAGAATCGCAGGCACTCGACAGCAACATGGCACTCACACTAACTATGGCCCATATTTTCCAATCCCTACAGGTGTGTACGAGCTGTGTACACACCTGTAGGGACCTCGCAAGCGCATGCGCTGAAAACCGGCACTTCCGATCTGTCAAGAATCCTCTTGACAGATCGGACGCCTGCCCTGGAGAAGGGCCTCTGCGGGTGGAGAGTTCCGCTTTCTGCAGAACCTCCGCCTGCTGAAATCCTTTAAAAATCTTACGCCTGGTAAAAGCAGGTGTAAGGCCTGCTTTTGCCAGCATAAGAGTTTGCTAAAAAGTTTTAAAAAAATGTTTTCACTCATTCATACTTTTTCAAAAGTATTTTTAAATTAAGTTTATTTTTAGCACTTTTTTTTCAAAAAATTAAATTTTTGTTTCAAATATTTAATTTAATGCAATTCTAACTAATTTTAAAAACATGATTTAAAAAAATTATTTAATGTTTTGATGTGTTTTTGGAGTTATCTCCATTCATACTTTTGACAGATCTAAGCTGTCAAAAGTATGAAGGGGGATTCCCTTCTCCCATTGGTTCCCCATGGCCCACGTGATCCCAGGGACATTTTGTAGAGCAGAGGCCCAGGAGCAGAAATGGCCGGACCTCTGGAGCCCTCAGGTAAGGGCATAGATTTTTTTCCAGATCGGAGGCCTCCGCACGCAGGAAGCTTCAGATCGGAAAATACGGGCCTTTATATTTACAACTGAAAAGATGCATAAGAATTGACGTGAAACTCTGCACAAGCTTGGCTAGCTCTCCACCTAGTGGATAAACTAATATTACAGCATATTTGTAAACCTGATGTTACCAAATTGTTGTCACAATTTTATGATAATGTCATTCTGCAGGTCTCTGCATTTCTGTAGACTCTGGAGGCTGTTTTTATAATTCTTTGGGATGAGGCATTGGTGGAAATGTCAGCATCCCTAGATGCCCTTGAGAAGTTAGCGGTGGGCCACCTTCTTGAACCGCTGCAGTCTATGTGTTGAGGTACCCCCACCATGCTGTTAGGGAGGGAGTTCCAGGATTTTGACCCAGCGACGATGAAGCACCAGCAATATATGTCCAAGTCAGGATTGTGTGTGACTTGGAGGTGATGGTGTTCCCATGCACCTGCTGCCCTTGTCCTTCGAGTGATGCTGCTGAAGAAGCCTTGGCGAGTTGCTGCAGTGCATCCTGTACACACTGCAGCCATGGTACACCAGCGGTAGAGGGAATGGATGCTTAAGCTAGTAGATGGGGTGCTGATCAAGTAGCCTGCTTTGTCTTGGTTGGTGTTGAGCTTCTTGAGTGTTGTTGCAGCTGGACCCATCCAGACAAGTGGAAAGTATTCCACCACACTCCACCACCTGCAAGGTATAAGTAAGGATAGTCAGGAATTGAGCCACTCACCACAGAATAAACAGCCTTTGCCAGGATGTTGATGGTGGACGACATGGTGATGGTAATGGTTTTTCTCTCATAATAATAGACAAAAGCTATTTGCAGTTGGCCACTTAAATTTACCTCCTAGAAAATCATGCTTCTTTTGTACTGATTAACTCCTACATTAATTTGACTGAGATGTGTTGTGTGTGTTCATTTTCTGCAACTATTGTAATATGTCGTGCATTTTGCAGAGGTCAAGTGGTTCATTTCCAGTTGCTGGAATGGTAATGAATAATTTCTGATTGGCTGTCTGAACCTACTGCTGATAACTGCAGCGAGAAGCTGTCCAAAGTGCTTTTACACTCAAGACCCCAAATATCTGCCCTGAGAGACTAGTCGGAAAATAGTTATGGTTGCTGCGGCAAAATATTTCTCAACCACACGTGGAAATTTTTTTTTTTTTAATGGTCCCAAGTAATACATGTGACTTTTGAAGGAATTTTGAGTCTATGGAATTGCTTTTATTAATTTCAAACAGCCATATTCCTGTAAAGAGGATTTTGTTGTTATGTACAATAGATTTAGTGGTTTGAATGTCATTTGTGGTATATAAATGTAAATCATTAAGTGGGCTTCTTTCTACAAATTGGTTGAAAGGCTGAAATTATTCTACAATATTGGTAAAGAGAATCCTTGGAATACTAAAACCATTTTTTTAAACTACTTATTTCACAAATATAGGGACCGAGTGATCTCCTGGAAGAGTTTCGATCGCCTAGATGGGTCGGAGAGGAATTTCCCAGATTTTTTCTCCCAAATTGGCCATTGGGTTTTTTATCTGGTTTTTCGCCTCTCCCGGGAGATCACATGGGTTCGGGTGGATGGAGAGTGATAGAAGATTTGAGGTTAGGATCAGATCAGCCATGATCTTATTGAATGGTGGAGCAGGCTCGAGGGGCCGATTGGCCTACTCCTGCTCCTATTTCTTATGTTCTTATTAACAAATTTTGATTTACAGGAAACTTTCAATTAACCGGCCACTAAATAACCAGAAATGTCGGTTAACCAGCAAAATTCAGGCGTCGGTTCAGATAACTTTTTTTACTTTTAGTTACTTTTTTTTAACTCATTTCTGGCTGTGCAAGCGTCTAACTGAAGCTGTTGCTAAGCTACAGAGACGCTTGCAAGCTGTGCTGATTGTTTTGAAGCTGTTGCTAAGCAACAGGGTTTGTTGCTAGATACGGAGCTCAGAAGCTCCATATGTTTTAACGATAGCGCTCGATTCTCCGGCATTGTTGATAGACCGGCACCAGCTCGGTCCCGTCCGTGCCGGATACCAGAAAGTTTCCTGTAGTTGAAAAAATACTGTATTATTGTTGGGATCGACAGAAAACAACAGGCAGAGACTTTTGTTTAAGCTAAGGCAAAACGTGTCTTACTTTAATCACTCACCATGAGGCCTGAAGGCTCAGCCCCATGCAGGGGCTATGACGTCATCACGCCGCCGACGTCATGAAGTCATCACGCTACCGACTCTCTTAAAGGGACCCTGCACCGATAACCCAACCCAGCATGTACATATCACAACATTGCTATACATAGTGAATTGTGTTAATGTCCCTATGTGGTCTCTGCCACATACATCCCCCCAGAATTCACTAGCACTGGCAATGTCAGTCATTAGGGGGGCCGGATCACATGGCTGGAACGGCTCCTCAGTTCCGGGGCGGGGACCGGGGGGTTCGTCGGAGGGACTTCGGGCGCTCGGTGGTGGACTGAGGGTGTGGAAACCGGAGGTCGGCCCCGCCTCGGGGGCTGTGCCAACTCAACGGGTCGGTCCAGATCCAGGTGTGCCGGCTTAAGACGGTCCACGGAAATGTAGTCTGGCTTACCGCCAACATCCACTACGAAGGTCTTGTCCCCGGTTTCCAGGATGCGGAATGGTCCCTCGTAGGGTGGCTGAAGGGGTCCCCGGTGGGCGTCGTGGTGGACAAAAATGTACACCACCTCACGAAGGTCGAGCAGAACGTGGGACTGCGGGAGGCCGTGCTGCAACGTGGGCACCGGCGCGAAAACCTTGGCATTGTCCAGAAGGTCGGACCACTGATGGGCTGCGGACCAAGGTTCCGTTGCTTTGGGGACGAAATCCCCGGGAACCCGTAGCAGCTGGCCGTAGATGAGCTCGGCGGACGAGGACTGGAGGTCCTCCTTGGGAGTGGTCCTGAGTCCCAGCATGACCCACGGGAGTCTGTCAATCCAGCTGTCATCCCGGAGGCTGGCCCAGAGCGTGGCCTTCATGGAGCGATGAAACCGTTCGCACAGCCCATTAGCCTGGGGGTGGTATGCTGTGGTGTGGTGGAGTCTCAACCCGAGGCCTCGGGTGACAGCGTTGCAGAGCTCTGACATGAACTGGGGCCCCCGGTCAGAGGAAATGTCAGATGGGGCGCCGAACCGGGTGACCCAAGTGCTGAAGAACGCCCGAGCCACATCAGTGGCCATCGTTGAAGACAGCGGGATGGCTTCCGGCCATCGAGTGTTTCTGTCAACCATTGTGAGGAGGTGGGTGAACCCGTGGGAGGGTGGCAGGGGCCCCACCAGGTCCACGTTAACGTGGTCGAACCGCCTCTCGGGCACCGCGAAAGGTGCCAACGGGGCCTTAGTATGGCGATGTACTTTTGAGCATTGGCATACCACGCAGGTGCTGGCCCAGTCGCGAATGTCTTTCCTGAGCCCGTGCCAGACGAACTTAGCCGCCACCAGCTTCTGCCTGGGTGGGAAAGATTATGGACGGCGTCAAAAAATTGCTGTCTCCACCCTTCGGGCACAACGGGACGTGGCTGTCCAACGGAGATGTCGCACAGGAGTGTGGTGCCGGCAGCGTCGAACGTGACCTCCGCCAGTTGATGGCCCGTGACCGCCGTCCTGTAGGCCTGGCCGTCCGGGTCGGAGGCCTGGTCGGCCGCCATGCGGGTGTAGTCGATGCCGAGGTGTACGGCGCTGGCGACGGCTCCAGAGAGACAGTCGGCGACGGGGTTGTCTTTCCCAGCCACATGCTGGATGTCCATTGTAAGCTCCGAGATGAAGGCCAACTGGCGTTGCTGACGGGCCGACCACGGCTCGGAGGCTTTGGCCATGGTGAAGGTCAACGGCTTGTGGTCCACGAACGCCGTGAACGGGCGGGCCTTCAGCAGGAAACGGAAGTGTCGGACGGCGAGGTAGAGGCCGAGAAGCTCGCGATCAAAGGTGCTGTACTTCCGCTCGTTGGGGCGGAGCTGCCGGCTGAAGAAGGCGAGCGGCTGCCAGGAGCCGTTGACCCACTGTTCGTGGACAGCGCCGACCGCATAATCCGAGGCGTCGGTGGTGAGAGTGATCGGCGCATCAGGTAACGGATGCACCTGCATGGTCGCGTTAGCCAGGGCCCTTTTCGTGTCCGTGAAAGAGTTGGCCATCTCATCGGACCAGTCGACGGCGAGTTTGTCGGGCTTGCCTTTGAGGGCCTCGTAAAGGGGCTGCATAAGCTGGGCTGCTCGGGGGACGAAATGATGGTAGATGTTCACCATGCCCAAAAACTCCTGCAGGGCCTTCACGGTGAGGGGTCACGGGAAGTCCATCACGGCCTCCACTTTCGATGGCAGTGGCATCGCCCTGTCCTTCGTGATGCGATGCCTGAGAAAGTCGATTGAGGACAGCCCGAACTGGCACTTGGCCGGGTTGACGATTAGGCCATCTTGGCTGAGCCGCTTGAAGAGAGTCCGGATATGGGACACATGCTCCGAACTGGAGGCGCTGGCAATGAGGATGTCGTCCAGGTAGACGAACAGGAATGTCAGGTCCCGTAACACGGTGTCCATTAGGTGTTGAGAAGCCTGACCAGCATTTTTGAGGCCGAATGGCATGCAGAGAAATTCGAATAGCCCGAACAGGGTGATCACCGCGGTTTTCGGGGCATCCTGCGGCCGGACAGGGACCTGGTGGTAACCCCGGACGAGGTCCACTTTCGAGAATACCACTTTCCTGGCCAGGCGGGCGGAAAAGTCCTGGATGTGTGGAATCGGATAGCGGTCGGGGGTTGTCGCATCATTGAGGCGCCGGTAATCTCCGCACGGGCGCCACCCACCGCCTGGTTTCGGGGCGATGTGGAGGGGCGAAGCCCACGGACTGTTCGACCGGCGGATGATGCCGAGGCGCTCCATGGTGTCGAACTCGGCTTTGGCGATGGCGAGCTTCCCGGGGTTGAGGCGCCGAGCGCGGGCGTAGACGGGCAGACCGGTGGTCGAGATGTGGCGTTCTACCCCGTGTTTGGTGGCGGCGGATGAGAACGTGGGCTTCGTGAGGTCCGGGAACTGGGCGAGGAGGCGGGAAAACTCGTCGGAGGCCAAGAGTGCGCTGGGCAACTGCGTCGTGCTGGACCCGCTGAGGGAACATGGGAGTGAGTTGAAGGTTTCCGCGTTGATGAGATGCCGGCTCTTGATGCCCACCAAAAGGCTATTGGCGCAGAGGAAGTCAGCGCCGAGAAGGGGGGTGGACACTTTTGCTGTGACAAAGTCCCAGGTGAACCGCTGCCCGCCAAAACAAAGCGCCACGTTCCGTTTCCCAAAGGTGCGGATGGAACTGCTGCTGGCGGCTTCGAGGACGGGGCCGTGGTTCCCCCCTTGAATGTCTATGGTTGACGCGGGCAGGACACTCACCTGGGCACCAGTGTCACAAAGGAAACGACATCTGGAGTCGGTGTCTGTAATAAACAACAAACTGCCTGAACGGCCGACAGCCATAGCAGCCGACGAGTGGTCTTTAGTTTTTTTCGACATGGGAAAACTGCACGGGGGCTGGCACTTCCTGGTTTTGGGGCCAAACTGCGCGTGGTAGAAGCAGAGGCTGGAGGGTTGCCACCGTTAGGCTGTATCAGTGGGGGTAGGGCTCCGCGCGGCCGCGCAGTACTGTTGCCCGGCGGAGAAAAATTTGTCGGCCTCCTTGGCCAGGTCGTGGAAATCGGTAGTGGAAGAGTTGGCTAAAGCCGACCGTACCTGACTTGGCAGCTGTTGAAGGAACAGTTCCTTGAAGAGGAAGCACGGCCTGTGTGTGCCCAAGAGGGCCAGCATGTGGTCCATCAGCTCCGAGGGCTTGGAGTCGCCAAGCCCGGGTAGAGAGAGAAGCCGGCGTGCGCGTTCGGCTTCGGTGAGTCTGAAAGTTTGTAAGAGGTGCGCTTTCAGCGTACCATATTTGTTGAGCTCCAGGGGATTTTCCAGCAGGTTCACGACTCTGGCCACGGTGGAGCTGCCAAGAGCAGAGACGATGTAGTAGTACCTCGTGTCGTCCGCGGTGATGTCCCGGATTGCAAATTGAGCCTTGGCCTGGGCGAACCAAGTGGCAGCCTGTTGTTCCCAAAACTCGGGTAATTTGATGGAAACGGCATTCATCACCATTTCAGATGAGGTCTTTGGAATCATCCAAAAAAGCAGCGGGGTCACCAATGTTGGGATCGACAGAAAACAACAGGCAGAGACTTTTGTTTAAGCTAAGGCAAAGCGTGTCTTACTTTAATCACACACCATGAGGTCTGAAGGCTCAGCCCCATGCAGGGGCTATGATGTCATCACGCCACCAATGTCATGATGTCATCATGCTACTGACGCTCTTAAAGGGACCCTGCACCGATAACCCAACTGTAGGGGGGCATCTTTTACCTGGTTTACGGTAATTTACCTGGTCAGGCAGCCTTTTGTTTCACAGACTGAGACTAATACCAATCAGCGGTTTTGAATCGCTAAACCCACCCTTCCATGTTCTGACTGGAGGAACTTATAATTAATGATATATATTAAAAATGGACAAATGATCTGGATGCGAGAAAGTCAAACTTTATTAAACTAAATAAACTACACCACGATTAAAGTAATCACTGTAAAATTGCTTAAATAGGGGAGGGAAAAATGGACACAACGAGGAAAACGACTAAAATAACAATTCTTAATGAAATTCCCACTTTGCCCCCACCCCTAAGCCTTTCCTAAGTTGCCTTGTGGAAGGCCAGAAAAATATATGCTCACCACTTGCAATGCTAGCTCCGTGCCCTACGAGATCTTCACTGTCCCGAAGTAAGGAAAACACCCCAGTGTTTTAAAAGTAAACTGCTGGTGTTTTTACTTCTTCAGACAGACTTCCACGCTGTAGAGAGAGGTACAGAGAGGCAAGCCAGAGAGAGAGATGTTTCTCAGAAGCTATCTTTATATACCCCAACTTTGGGGCTGAGATGTTCCCGCCCAAATCCAAGTTCATCTGACTAAAACAAAAGGCATCCAACTGCCCTATTGTCTGGGATGGGTTTTGAATAAAGCTTGGAGTGGTTTGAATGTGTCTTCATTCTGGGGCCGAAATGTTCCCGCCCACATCCGGAGTTTTCTGGGCTAACAAAAGGGATACAACTGCCCCATTGTCGAGTAATGGGTGATTCAAACCCATTCATTCTTAAACTGTTCCTTTACTTAGTCTAAACAGTCTCTTCTGTCGTTTAAACTGTTCTTCCATAGTTTAGGTGTGTTTCATTGTGTGTGATGGGGTTTGAATGGAGTTGAATGTAAACAGAAACCGATTCTCTTGTGGTCACGCGAAACCGCAGCCTAAGTGGATAATCCTTTGTGTCAACATCCTTGTAAATAAACATCGATTGTCTCTGGAGGGAGGGGAAATTTCCCCTTTTGATTGACAGAATTTGACTGCCACTGCTTCACAGACACAAAAGCTGCTTCCTTTGTCCTTGGCCACACATTCCAACGGCCATTTTATCCCTGGGCAATTTACCAACCTCAAGAGTGCAATTTTTAATAAAATGTACTGTCTTAAAGTGTGCAAAATTTCTTTTACAAAGTTCTTTGATTCCGGTGTTGCCCAAGTGCTGCCTAACTCAACGCAGCCTTTTGCGGTTCTGGGCACGTTTTAAAACATTGTCCAACCCAGAGGCAATTTAAATCACGCAAAGTCTTCGTCCACGATGTGGATTAATATTTCCCGATCTTCGGGGACTGAGGGGATTTTGCGAACCCCTACACAACCCAGCATGTACATATCACAACATTGCTATACATAGTGAATTGTGTTAATGTTCCTATGTGGCCTCTGCCACATTATAACATTTTTCATCAGTTTTTAAATCAAATTAGTCGAGAACCAGAGGACACAAATTGAAGGTAATTAGCAGAAGAACCAAAGGCAACATGAGGAAAACGTTTTTACTCAGCGAGTGGTTAGGAACTGGAATGCACTGCCTGAAAGGGTGGTGGAGGCAGACTCAATCACAGCTTTCAAAATGGAGTTGGATAAGTACCTGAAGGAAAAAGAATTGCAGGGCTACGGGGAAAGGGCGGGGGAGTGGGACTAGCTGAAGTGCTCTTGCAGCGAGCCGGCATGGGCTTGACTGGCTGAATGGCCTCCTTCTGTGCTGTAACCATTCTATGATTCTGTGATAAATTCAGATAGTAAGGGATAGGTTCAGTTTTCATGACCAAAGGACAAAGGCCATACATTCAATCAAGAGAGACTTATTTGTTCTAATTTATCAGTATAAGCCCTGCATGATGTTTCATTGTTTCTGTAGTTGTAATTGATATCAAAAATATAGATTGGGCAGAGCAACAGCATAGATCAATGACTATACTGCTGACTCCATCCTACTCAGTACATCAGTCAGAGCATGTTATGTCAATTGGTCTTTTTCATCATTACCTAATTTTGTATTGGGTTAACAGAAAATGCTGCAAGCCCTGGAAGCTAATCTATAACACCCTTGTGTGTATTCAGTTCATAATTCTTATTGAGGTTCCTGAAGGTGCAGCCAACTTAAGTCCAGCAGTCTTATCGTTGATGTCCACTGATGTAGAATAACAATTTCACAATTGACAGTTGGCTAGCAGTTGGATACTTTTTTTGGCACAATTACAAAAGGCTACTATGTGTGAGACCCATTGCAGCTAGACTGTAACCTTGGCAGTATAAGTAAGGTGCTGACTGGTAGTTTTACAGTAAAGTGGTTTCGATATCATGAAGGATGAAATATATCCATAATGCACTATTTCCTTTCCATTTCTGATGGCATGATTCAAGTTTCAGTATTACCATTTGCTGGAAAGGAACTAATTGTTCAAGAATCTCAGAACTATCTCTGATTTATAATATATGTGTGTGTGTGTGTGTGTGTGTGTGTGTATTCTTAGCATCAGTAATTTATTCTTTGAATCCAGGAACTGAATGGATGTGCTCAACATAGTCCTTTTATATAAACGGTTCTCTAAACACAGATGCTGAGAAAAAAGTCTACCTGATGGTCTTAACTACGTTGTGTATTTTATGTGAGCTTTCAGTGATGCAATTGCCTTTATATAAGTTACGTTGAGAGACTGGGTAAAGTTGGGTCATAGTCCGGAGTAATGAAAAGGTTTTGCGTGTGATCTGATTGACATATTTTAAATAAGGAGTAGAATTAACAATTTAGAAAGGGACAAAACTTTCCCTCCAGTAGGAATTCAGAGCGAGGGGATATCATCTTAAAAATAGAAATAAGCTGGTTAAAGTGAACCCAGGAGACATCACACATAGTTGTGAGAATGTGAAATTCACTACCTTTAAATGTGGAGTGATCACTGAATTTACCTATTTCTACACACTTTGAGATAAGTTATAAGTGGGCATCATTTGCATCAAATACAATGCTTTTCCAACTTCTTTCGAGCTCTCTTAGAGATCACAATTATTTCACAAGAGCATAAAGCACAACCTTGGGACAAGATGGTTAATTCTGCATGTCTTTTTTTCTGTAGATAATTCACCTTTCTGTGCAGTGTACTCTTGTGTTAAGAACGGATGAGCTGAGCACAACTGTATTTTTGTACTTTTGTTGAAAAGATGACAATTCTGGATGGCCACTTAAAATGTTGATTTATGTCTCTGCTGTTTTCTAGAATTTGTCACTGTTACTATAGTAACTATCTGACTTGCCTGCTTGCAAAACATTTCTTGTAAATGCTACAATGCTTTAAATCCAATGGCAACACCATCTTTATTTTTCTTTTCTATTTGTTGCCTATGTTGTCCTTACCCAGTCTGTTTACAAAGGTAACACTATATGCCGAAGGTAACCATGGTAACCAATGATGAGGCATAATCTACCAGGATTTTGAGTGACACTTCTGTGCAAAAAGGAACTAAGCCACATGAAGAAGCCGGTCACTTTATTACATTAGCACAATTTCCCCTCTCTCTGTTCTTTTCTGTGGCATCTTACTCCTGTGGCGAGAACAATTTTCGAACTCCCTGATTACTATCACAATGTTTTACTGCTTAGCGTTTTGGGTAATACTACCTCATTGAGGACTAATATTTATTTAGTTTAGAATTAGGCTGTGGGACACCCTGCTACATAGCAAAGAGGTTAGTGTTCCAGAGAGAAAATTCAAACCGGAAATCTTGTCGTTCTATTAGATTACCCGGAATCCTCATCAGAAAATAGAAAACCCAGTGCATCCGATGCGCCTTAAAAAATAAAACAATTGCATACTGGTTTGTTCCAGGAATAAATAGCTGAGAACGTATCAGACTAGAAAAAAGAGCAGCATAATGGAAAAATTGCCTTCAGTTCATTTTAAATAACAATCCCACCTAGCTTATTACTATTGATGAGCATAAAGGTCATTTACCATTATATAGTATAGTAGTTCGTTTTTATGAGATCCAACCAGTACAAGATTATTTCAATTCCAATGTGTTGCAGTGCTATTTGCTTTGGTGAGACTCTGAAAATACAATGGTAATGAAATGGTAATTGCTTCATGATCTTGTAAGTGAGGTTTCCTTTCTTATCGGAGCAAATGCTGAGCAGGTGTTCTCAACAACACACAGTTGGAACATGTGGTGAATAGAAAATGGGTTTTATCTCCCTTCTCGCACAGCCAATATATTAGTTTTTGGATAGGTGCCTTGTTATGGAAAAAAAAACAGTTTCATCCTGAATATTATGGCACTCACAGAATGTTCTCTGTATTCACATCTTTTTGGGGACCACCCGATATCCTCTGCGAATCTCTAAATACATTTTACAGTTGATGCATTGAATTTTATGACAATCACAGAATGGACTTTATTTTACTGGTAACCTCATCATTAAAATAAATTGACCCATGGATTGTGGAATTTCCAGTTATGTGGGGGAGCAGTGCATATATATCTATCCTCAGCACACCCAGACGATATAAGCCAAAACAACAGTTTCACTAGGGTGCAATTTCATTTAGAGCCATTGTCTGTTTCTTTACCTGTCTTATTACTATCTCGTCTCACCTTGAATATCTCTCAATGTCTCTTCTTTCATCCCCTCCCCCATTTCCCAGCCCCCAAACTGCCTTTTGTTTCATTTCCTGCCTTTTCTCTCAGTTCTGTAGAAGGGTTTCGACCCGAAACATTGACTCTATTTCTCTCTCCACGGATGTTGCCTGGCCTGCTGAGTTTTTCCAGCATTTTCTGTTGTTATTTCGGATTTCCAGCATCCGCAGTATTTTGCTATCATCGTAGTTTCACTAGGGTGTTTATACAATAAACCATTTCAAAAAGTGGGTGAACTTTAGTCATATCATTTTAGCTTAAAAGCTACATTTTCAGCTATATGTTTAGCCATCGCCATGTGTACAAACATGGAATTCTTAAATTGTGAATAATCCTTTTTTAAAGTGTCACAATGGATTTTTCAAAATCACTGAACTCCAGTTTATACTGCATCAGTACACAGGCACGCTTTGCTTTGCATACTGCCATATTCCATAGTGCAAGATACACATCCTGATACCATCAAAAGTGATATCTATTTGCCGACCTCTCTATGTAATTATATCTTTTGAAAATCAAAGTGTAAGCTAAGAGCTGGGAGGTCTGGTGTCAAGTGTACATAGTGTGAAAGGGAACTAACCCATAATCTTTTCAATTGTAAATGTATTTTTTATCAAACAACACAAAACATACACTTTAGAAAGCAATATTCAGCGGTTCGGGCTCTGCATGGCCTTGGTACTACATTGGCCTTGCAATTTTCTTGTCTAGTATTTGTTTTCAACATTGAAACATAAGGGAATAGTAAGATTATCTACTTTGTAGAGCCTTCATCATTCTTCAAATGATAGCATCCCACATGCACCATAAGATCCTGTTTAATCCTTTTTTGGTTCTGCAGAATCATTTTTTAACAATAATGATGCCTCTCCGATGGCCCCCTGCTCCTGAACTGCATAAAAACTCAGAGACTGCACAATAAACCAGCTCTTTTTGATCTAAAAATTAACCTAAAAATTACTTCCCTAAAATTTGTATTGCCATTAAATGATCCAGCAGGGCCTGAGGGGATGACTGGGATGGATTGTAGCAGGTGAGGGGTGTTATCATTTGAAGAATGATGAAGGATCTTCAAGGTAGAGGATCTTACTTTTTTCATTATTTATGCATCCATCACACACCATAAGAACCACACCAAAGGAATACAAATTTAGGAGGAACGAGTTCCTGGTTGGGATGCTTCAACTCTTGCTGCCAAAGCAAATTTACCAAAAACATTTGCGAGGTATCAAATTTACACAGTAATGTCTGGGAAACGTGTGATGGGTACTTCATGCCTTACAGATAAGAAGCCCAGGAAGTAACTGTGAAACAAGTAGACTCTTGCCCGAACCGCTGAAATGATTACTGGTTACATCGTAACAATGGAGAGTACACTCCAGTAACCACTTCACCATAAGTTGCACTGCTTTGTCACCAAGTAAGCTGACTTTATTCCTTTGGACACAAACAACTGCTATGACTCCTTTTAAAATACTGAGTGTGGTGGACATAAAAGCAAAGTGCTTGGTGGGCTTCAGTGCAGTGAAACCTACAATCCACATCCAACAATCTACTGACGCAGACAAAACAGAGAGAACACTTAAAGGGAGAAATCCTGGGTGTGTCCTTAAAAACTTATTTCTTTCTCATGCCAAGTCAAATAGAGCTGATCTGTAGCTCGCTAACCCTGCATGCGAATACCAGCGCTACTAATAATTCTCTCTTCCAAGTAAGAAACTTAAGATCGCATATTCAAACAGGTTCGAATGGTGAGTCTGTCAGCTTATTAAGGACATTAAGATCCCAGTAAGGAACTAAGGGAGGCGTAACTGGACAAAATGTCTGTATAGCTCACATAAAGAAAAACACAAAACAAACGAAAAGCTACTGGATGTAACGCCAATGATTAACATGTACTTTAATCCAGCTGTGCTTTAGATGCAGCTCCAACATTGCAGATATTCTAGAATATAATGAATCTCGCATGTGACATGAAGAATACACTAGGTGCACATTTATCTGCAAAGTTTCACCATTTGACATTATAGAGTAAATTCAATGGTCCTAGCATTGAACCATACTCAAAGGACGTTTCAGTTGGAGAATTAGGGCTACAGTGTTCTGTATTCTCTTCAAGCATGATTCAACCTTTGGCGTGCTTAAATTACCTGTAAAAGAACAGAGCAAGATAGGAACAGGGGCCATTCAGCCTCTTGAGCCTGTTCAGCCGTACAGTTAGATGATCGCTGATCTGTACCTCAACTCCATTTGACCGATATCCCTTGATATCCTTGCCTGTTAGAAATCTGATGATCTCAGTCTTGAAATGTCAATTCACACAGCGTCCTCTGCATTTCTGGGGACAGAATTTTAGATTTCCACTACCTGTTGAGTGAAAAAGTGCTTATGAAGTCAGGGTGGGAACAACTGCAAGTAAATTCATCCCTTGCTATCCTATAGTGAGTGCATTAACAAGAACAAGAGAGCACCACCTGATATTCAGTGGCTGAAGTTTTGCTGAAAGCTTTGCAGTCAACAGAGCTGGAATATCTCTTCGGCGAGGGTGGCACATTCAGCTTTTTCAAAAATGATGAAAACCTCAATCTTAGCACAAACTGTACAGAGCTACAAAGGGGTCACTCTCTCCTCAAGATGGTGGATATGGATGTTTTGAACCACACAGCAGGGGTTGACAAGTGACTGATTCTGCTAAAGCTACTAAATATTTTATTCCCTCGAATAATCTTGGCCTTTGAGAGGCTTGCAATGTCCCAATGTTTTGAAAACAAATGCACAGGACAGAAAGAAATTTAGGTCTTCGTGGGGTATCTAGATAGCACATTTGGATTTATACGGTAGTAAAGCCCCCAGTTGCTTGCTGGGATTTTTCACACTCCAGTTAAAGCCATCATATAAATAAAATGTGTTTCTTAACAGCATGACTTTAATTGTAGAAAGCTTTCAGAGTAATGGGGAGAACACTGTACAGACATTTTTTGCAGTGTTCAGCGTTTCAGATATTGGACTAGGTTTTATTAAAGTTGACCCTTGGTATTTGAAGGGACTGGTTAAATTCCACACACACAGCTCTGTTTTTACCAGGCAGGAGTGAATCAGTTCGTACTTGACATTATTGCTCCTCATTTCACAGGGTCATTATCCACACAAAATGACAAAAGGGAATAATTTTCAGTTTCAGATTCACCCCCCCACCCCCCCACTACATTTATTAAAAGCGCATCTTTTGGGAACATAGAAGAAATAGTAAACCACTTCATATTGAAAGTTGTTGTGCATTTAACCTGTGGGCAGTTTAGGGCTACAGAGGTACATTGCATATGTATGTACTTGATCTCAGTCTGTATGTAGTTTCAGTGCTTGCTAAATTATTTAAAAGCTTTTGCTTGCTGTCGGTAATACTTCTCTAGCTGGCTGGAATTTGTCTTTTGATGATAATGCCCAGATTCATGCTGCCTGCTGGGAAGAGGCCACTCACCTGATCTTATCCTGTCTGTGTGTCTGCCTGCATTTAAGAAGCATAGTAATACAGACTTTATGGGGGAGAAATTGGCCTCCTTTGTGACTCCCGTTAGTGCCTCCGGGGGGCGTTAACAGGGCACTACCGGCTTTGCGACCGGGCGCGGCGATAGTACCGACGCTCACAAAATTGACGTGGAGGTTTGCGGCAGCAGTAACCACTGGCGTGGCCATGCTCTCCTGCACCCAGAGATTGTGACATCATCTGGCTGCGCAGCGCCCTGGATCCGAACTTCAGTTCCGCCCCCTGCAGCATCGCCGGGCGATAACACTGACAGCTGCAGGAGGCATTGTTAGGGAAGCCAGCCGCTTGGGGCCGGTATTTAAAGGTAAGGCCGCTTGTGTCAATGAAAAATTTGTTTTCGCCCCTTAGGTTGCTTTTTCAACTTTTTCCTGTGCTGCAATTGATCAGCCCTGCTCTCTGTTAGAGTGCTTGGGGTGGAGCGCCGCGGATCGTGGCTGCCGTTGGTGATGAGGGACACCGATTTAATGCAGAGCCTGCAGTGATGGCCCTTCCCTTTAAGGGAGGGAGGAGCCTCCATGCCCAGCAACGCTGCCCTCGACATTGGGCAGCGCTGCTCCGCTACTGCCCCTCTTACCGAACTTTAGCGCTCCAAGGGAAGTGGTAGCGCTTGAAGTTCTCGCCGGATTCACTGGCATTATGCCCTGCGCTACTTTTTAGTCACCGCCTCGATACCCAATTTCTCTCCCTATATTTCAAGCTGCAGTGTTCCTCTTAAAATATGCAGTCTATCTTTAAAGCCCAGTACTCCTCTTAACATTTGATTGAATTCCACCACTTAAATATCTTTTAAAAGGACAACTATGGCCAAGTGTTTGATTCTGAAGTTAGTTCTACAATTGTGTTATTCCCTGTTAAGTGAGCTTATAAGAACATAAGAACATAAGAAATAGGAGCAGGAGTAGGCCAATCGGCCCCTCGAGCCTGCTCCGCCATTCAATAAGATCATGGCTGATCTGATCCTAACCGCCAATCCACTATCACAGAACCATCTCCTGAATCTAACAGAATTAGACACACAAAATAGGAGCAGGATCAGGCTACACGGCCCCTGGGCCCGCTCCGCTACCCACAGGGCCATGACCGATCCGAACCTAGACTCATGTCCAAATTCCTGCCCGCTCCCCGTAACCCTTAATTCCCTTTACTTCTAGGAAACTGTCTATTTCTGTTTTAAATTTATGTAATGATGTAGCTTCTACAGCTTTTTGGGGCAGCATATTCCATGGACCTACCACCCTCTGAGTGAAGTAGTTCCTCCTCATCTCAGTTTTGAAAGAGCAGCCCCTTATTCTAAGACTATGCCCCCTAGTTCTAGTTTCACCCATCATCGGGAACATCTTCCCTGCATCCACCCGATCCAACCCTTTCACAATCTTATATGTTTCAATAAGATCGCCTCTCATTCTTCTGAACTCCAATGAGTAGAGTCCCAATCTACTCAACCTCTCCTCATATGTCCATCCCCTCATCCCCGGGATTAACCGAGTGAACCTTCTTTGTACTGACTCGAGAGCAAGTATGTCCTTTCTTAAGTATGGACACCAAAACTGTACGCAGTATTCCAGGTGCGGTCTCACCAATACCTTGTACAACTGAAGCAATACCTCCCTATTTTTATATTCTATCCCCCTAGCAATGAAAGCCAGCATTCCATTGGCCTTCTTAATCACTTGCTGCACCTGCATACTAACCTTTTGAGTTTCGTGCACCAGGACCCCCAGATCCCTTTGTACTTCAGTACTTTCCAGTTTCTTGCCATTAAGATAATAACTTGCTCTACGATTTTTCCTGCCAAAGTGCATAACCTCACACTTTCCAGTATTGTATTCCATCTGCCAAATCTCTGCCCACTTACTTAGCCTGTCTATGTCCCCTTGAAGGTTTTTTATGTCCTCCTCACTCACTACTTTCCCCCCCATCTTAGTATCATCTGCAAACTTTGATATGTTACACTCGGTCCCCTCCTCCAAATCGTTAATATAGATTGTAAAGAGTTGGGGACCCAGCACTGACCCCTGCGGAACACCACTAGTTACTGATTGCCAGTCTGAGAATGAACCATTTATCCCAACTCTCTGCATTTGAACTCATTTACTCCTAATAATTTTTAAAGGAATATAGACGTTGGTAATGGGATGGCATAGTTATATATTTGTAGATTTGTATAATACTACATGTTAACTATGGGGAAAATTCAGCAATCCTACTCTCCCAGTACTGAATTGTGCTCAAAGAGTATGTCGTTTGAAGATAGGCTACAACACCACAGCAGTGATTCTTTGACACACATTTCTTTCAAAGGCAACTCCACACTGGCAGCACAGGAATGGTGAATTTGCCATTATTTTTTGTCATGGAGAATGGCAATGATGAAAGAGCCAAGAATCAAGATCATTATCTCACGATAAGCTTGGGTCAGGCAATGAATTTGATTCATGGTATTTAGAATGATGTTTTTCATTGGTTGAAATTTGTTCAGATTCAGTAATGAGCCACCATTATAACTGAATCTGACATGTTCATGCGATGGGGATCATCCTCTTCAGTCTATTAGCTGAAATGGAGAGTTCCCTGCCACAGTTTAAAAACTAATCTAGACAAGAAATGCAAGGTAATGACTCAAATTGTAGACAAAGCTGTGATCAATTAATAATAAAGATAAACATTTGTATTGTACGGGATTCGAGAAGAGGCAACCAAGTACTCTGTCTCTGATTTCATCATTCAGGTCAATTTGCTCATTTCCAATTCCTTGATACAGCAGATCATCGTCCATTAATTGGCCACATTGCCTTGCAACAGGTAAACCAATTAGTGAAGGTTGTCTTGCTTATGAAAACATAGAATGAGAAAATCTAATCAAGCCCATTCCTTCCACTCTGAAGGAATGTACAATTCACTCTTTCATGGAATATATCCAACCATCTTATCTGCCAATGAAAAGACTTTAGAACATTTCTATCCATCCATCTACCTACCTATCTATCTATGTGTGTCATATATATTTCCCTGTTTTATACATATATCTATTAAATTATAAAACCATGCATCTAACATGCATTTTCTGTCCATTACACTTTTCCATTTTGTTTTTTGATCTAAATTCACCATTTCCTTTCTATCACACTTCAAATACTACACACAAATTTCTGTGGCACACCTAAAAGAAGTATAAAGATATAATGGCAGCCATTTGAAATGTGCAGAGAAATTTTCAGGAGCAGAAAATACTACAGTCAGAAAGTGAGCAACCTTTTAATCGACTTTACAAATCATACTAATGAGACAAACTTAACATGAATGAGCTTGCCCAGTTACTTAACAATGATTAAAATTGGTGTTCTTAAAAGGACAGAGCTTGAACTTAGCAAAAGAAGAATACATAGAAACATAGAAACATAGAGATAGGAACAGGAGTAGGCCATTCGGCCCTTCGAGCCTGCTCCGCCATTCAATGAGATCATGGCTGATCTTCGTCTGAGATCATAGCTGATCTTACCAGTTCAGTACCCCGTCCCCGCCTTTTCTCCGTAACCCTTAAACCCCTTAGCCTTCAGAAATATATCCAATTCTCTCTTGAAAATATTTATTGAATTAGCCTTCACAGCCCTCTGTGGCAGGGAATTCCACAGGCTCACCACTCTTTGAGTGAAGAAATTCTTCCTCATCTCTGTTTTAAATGATTTGCCCGCTATTTTTAGACTGTGGCCCCTGGTTCTGTGCTCCCCTGCCATTGGAAACATTCTCTCTGAATTCAGCCTGTCCAGGCCTGCCATAATTTTATATGTTTCGATGAGATCCCCTCTCAATCTTCTAAACTCCAGTGAGTACAAGCCCAAACTATTCAATCTCTCCTCGTAGGTCATTCCCGCCATTCCAGGTATCAGCCTGGTGAATCGCCGCTGCACTCTTTCCATGGCAAGAACATCCTTCCGCAGATGGGGCGACCAAAACTGTACACAATACTCCAGATGCGGTCTCACCAGCACCTTGTACAGCTGTAGTAAGGTATCCCTATTCCTATACTCGAACCCCCTTGATATGAAGGCCAACATACCATTTGCCTTCTTAATCGCCTGTTGCACCTGCATGCTCTCCTTCAGTGACTGGTGCACAAGAACACCCAGGTCCCTCTGCACTTCCCCATCTCCCAATCTATTGCCATTTAGATAATAATCCACCCTCCTGTTTTTACCCCCAAAGTGGATAACCTCGCATTTATCCACATTATAGTGCATCTGCCACGTATCCGCCCATTCCCCCAACCTGTCCAAATCGCACTGTAGCCTCCTGACATCCTCATCAGAGCCCACCCCTCCTCCTAGTTTAGTGTCGTCAGCGAATTTGGAAATATTGCATCCAATTCCCTGATCCAGATCATTTATATATATTGTGAACAGCTGGGGTCCCAGGACAGATCCTTGCGGCACCCCGCTGGTCACTGCCTGCCACTCCGAAAACGAGCCGTTTATTCCAACTCTCTGTTTTCTATCCGCCAGCCAGTTCTCTATCCACGTTAATACTTTGCCCCCAATCCCATGAGCCTTAATTTTGCATGATAATCTTTTGTGTGGAACCTTATCGAAGGCTTTCTGGAAGTCAAGGTACACCACATCCACTGGCTCTCCCCCATCTATTTTACCAGTTACTTCCTCAAAAAATTCCAGCAGATTAGTCAAACACGATTTACCCTTTGTAAATCCATGTTGACTCTGTCCGATCCTTTCCCCATTTGTCAAGTGATCCGCTATTTTATCCTTAATAATGGACTCTAGCATTTTGCCCACAACCGATGTAAGGCTTACTGGTCTATAATTCCCTGCTTTCTCTCTACCCCCCTTTTTAAATATTGGGGTAATATTAACTACCCTCCAATCCACGGGTACTGTTCCCGAGTCAATGGAGTTCCGGAAGATGATCCTTAGAGCATCTGCTATCTCCAGGGCCACCTCCTTAAGTACCCTAGGATGTAGTTTATCAGGCCCCGGGGATTTGTCGGCCTTCAGTCCCCTCAACTTACCCAACACCATATCCCTAGAGATACTAATTTCTGTCAGCTCCTCCCTCTCATTAGTCCCTATGTTTGTCGATATTCCTGGGAGGTTATTTGTGTCCTCCTTTGTGAATACAGAACCAAAGTATGAGTTTAATTGGTCTGCCATTTCCTTATTCTCCATTATATATTCTCCCGAATCGGACTGCAAGGGACCGACTTGGGATTTTACCAGTCTTTTCCTCCTGATATACCGATAAAAGCTTTTGCAGTCTGTCTTTATGTTTGCTGCAAGTTTACTTTCGTATTCTATTTTCCCCTTCCTGATTAATCCCTTTGTCCTCTTTTGCTGTATCCTGTACTGCCCCCAATCTTCCGGTCTGGTGCTTTTTTTTGCCAGTTGATATGCCCTTTTTTTTGATTTTATGCTGTCCCTAATTTCCCTTGTTATCCACGGTTGAGTCACCTTTTTAGGTTTATTTTTATGCCAAACCGGTATAAACATGTTCTGGAATTCTTCCATTCTATCTTTGAATGCTTGCCATTGTCTATCCACTGTCAATCCCCCCAGAAACACCACCCAATCAATCTTACCCAATTCCCGTCTCATACCCTCGTAATTCCCTTTATTTAAGTTCTGGACCTTAGTCTCTGATTCAATTTCCTCACTCTCCATCTCGACTGAGAGCTCGATCATATTATGATCGCTCTGACCCAAGGGGCCTCGTACAAGAAGATTGCTGATAAGTCCCTTCTCATTGCACAATACCCAGTCTAAAATGGCCTGATCTCGAGTCGGCTCCTCGACATATTGGTCCAGATAACCGTCCCGAAAACATTCCAGGAATTCCTCCTCCTCAGAATTTTTACTAATTTGGGTAGTCCAATCAATATGTAAATTAAAGTCACCCATGATGACAGCTGTGCTCTTATCGCACGCTTCTCTAATTTCCCTTTTTATGCCTTCCCTCACCTCCATATTACTATTTGGAGGCCTATATATCACACCCACTAACGTTTTCCTCCCCTTGCTATTTCTCATTTCTACCCATACAGATTCCGTTTCATCCGAGTTAATGTCCTTCCTTTCCATTGCATTAATCCCCTCCTTTACCAGCAATGCTACCCCACCTCCCCTACCTTTTTGCCGATCCTTCCTAAATATTGTATATCCCTGGATGTTAAGTTCCCAGCCTTGCCCACCCTGCAGCCACGTTTCTGTAATCCCAATCAAATCATACTTGTTTACCTCTATTTCCACAACTAATTCATCCACCTTGTTCCTAATGCTTCTAGCATTAAGATACAAAGCCTTCAGGCTTGCTTTTTTCACACTCTCATTATGAATTAGTTTGGCCCTTTGTGTTTCTCTCCTTTGCTTATTGCTTCTCAGCTTTCTACCATCTATTTCTAACTTCATATGACTTCCCTCTTTTCCACTACCTAGGTTCCCATCCCCCTGCCAAATTAGTTTAAATCCTCCCGAACCGCCCTAGAAAATATTACCCCGAGGACATCAGCTCCCTCACAGTTCAGGTGTAGACCGTCCCCTTGGTACAGGTCACTCCTCCCCAAGAACTGGTTCCAATGCCTCAAGAATTTAAATCCCTCTCCCTTGCACCACTGCTCAAGCCACGTATTTAGCTTTTCTATCTTACTCTCTCTAAACTTATTAGCTCTTGTACATGACATATTGCTCTTGTACTTGTATAACAGCGTAACATCCAACTTACTGTGAAATCCACTATGTCGTGTAATAAAATTGAGATATCTGTTACATTTTCTGCCCATGGTACTTCAAGGGTCACACTCCAAATTCAGTGTCACAAACGGCAATCATTTGAAATACACGATGTCTGTAGTGTATGTAACCTGTACCACCTTAAGAGGATACCTTAAGGTGATGGACTACTTTTTGATGGCTCCTGTACATTGTAGTACCGGTGGTGACCACACCGGTATATAAACCCTGCGGAGCAAAGTGTATCTCAGTTCAGCCCTGACCCTCAATCACTAAAGACCTGTTTACTTACTTCTGTAGTCTGTGTCCTGTTATTCAGTATAACTGCAATTGAAAACACAGACTCAACAATGTCCCCCCAGAATGTCTGTGATATCTGACTGATTTCATTGATTACACTTAAGAAAAGAGGAAGAAAGTTAGGGCTCTGGGCTACATTCTTATCAACAATTACATTCTAATTTTATCCACAGTTAACAGCAGTTAGACTTTGTGGGCTGGATTTTGTCAGCCCCGAGGAGGCGGGTATAGAGGTGGGAATGCCGGTAAAGTTGCAGAATTTGGGGGTGGCTGGCAAACCCACCCCCATCCCACCTCTGTGCCCTTTTGCCAGGGGGTGGGAAGCCCTCCTGACCCGGGTCCCGTCTCCTCGAGGCGGGAAAGGGATTAAATCCCTTTAGCTGCCCGTTAACAGGTAGTAAACAGGCAGAAAAAAGGATTAGTCCCATTTTACCTTTTCAAGTTCAGGCTTCCTGACCTCAGAGAACCCCGTCGGGGTGGAGGAGACATGAAGGTGGTCTGCGGGGGTTGAAGGGGTCTGAAAGTGAGATGTAGAGGTGAGTGATGGGTGCAAGTGTGGAGTGGTAAGTATGTAAGGTGAGTGCTAAATGTTATAAAAAGTTCACTTACCTTTGTTTCTGCCTATAGCCTTCAGCCACGGTGGATTCGGAGTCCCGACATCTTCATTGTAGATTTCACAGACTGGTTGGTTCCTCCGAACCAACAGCCAGGTGATTTCTGCAAAGTTGAAAGGTTTCATGAATCCTAAACACAAGGACTCCTCAAACTACACAAGATGTCAGTGTTTGTCCTAGAAATAGTAGATGCATTGCTGGTCATCTTCCAAAATTCGATAGACTCTGGAACAGTACCTATGGATTGGCGGGTAGCTAATGTTACCCCACTGTTCAAAAAGGGTGGTAGAGAGAAAACGGGGAATTACAGACCGGTAAGCCTGACATCGGTAGTGGGGAAAATGCTAGAATCCATTATAAAGGATGTAATAGCAGAGAACTTGGAAAAAAGTGACCGGATCGGACAAAGTCAACATGGCTTTGCAAAAGGTAAATCGTGCTTGACTAATCTACTGGAATTTTTTGAGGATGTAACTGGTAAAATAGATAAGGGAGAACCAGTGGATGTGGTGTATTTGGATTTTCAAAAGGCTTTCGATAAGGTCCCGCATAAGAGATTAGCATGTAAAATTAAGGCACATGGGATTGGGGGCAAGGTATTGACTTGGATAGAGAACTGGTTGGCAGACTGAAAGCAAAAAGTTGGAATAAACAGCTCTTTTTCCGAGTGGCAGGCAGTGACTAGTGGGGTACCGCAGGGATCGGTCCTTGGACCCCAGCTATTCACAATATATATTAATGATCTGGACGAGGGATCTAGATGTAATATCTCCAAGTTTGCAGACGACACAAAGCTGGGTGGGCATGTGTGCTGTGAGGAGGATGTCGAGAAACTCCAGTATTATTTGGACAGGTTGGGTGATTGGGCAGAAGCATGGCAGATGCAATATAACATGGATAAATGTGAGGTTATCCACTTTGGTGTCAAAAACAGGAAGGCAGATTATTATCTAAATGGCAATAGATTGGGAGAAGGGGAAGTGCAACGAGACCTGGGCACCAGTCGCTGAAAGTAAGCATGCAGGTGCAGCAGCCGGTTAAGGCAAATGGTATGTTGGCCTTCGTAGCGAGAGGGTTTGAGTACAGGAACAAGGATTTCTTGCTGCAGTTGTACAGGGCCTTGGTGAGGCCACATCTTGAGTATTGTGTGCAGTTTTGGTTGCCTTATCTGAGGAAGGATGTTCTTGCCATGGAAGGAGTGCAGCGAAGATTCACCAGGCTGATACCTGGGATGGCAGGAATGACGTATGAGGAGAGAGATTGGGTCGATTGGGCTTGTACTCGCTGGAGTTTAGAAGAATGAGAGGGGATCTCATCGAAACTTATAAAATTCTAACAGGACTAGACAGACTAGATGCTGGAAGGATGTTCCTGATGGTCGGGGAGTCCAGAACCAGGGGTCACAGTCTAAGGATAAGGGGTAAGCCATTTAGGACAGAGATGAGGAGGAATTCCTTCACCCAGAGAGTGGTGAACCTGTGGACTTCTCTGCCAAAGAAGGCAGTAGAGGCCAATTCATTAAATATATTCAAGAAGGAGTTGGATATATTTCTTAAGGCTAAAGGGATATGGAGAGAAGGCAGGAACAGGGTACTGAATTTGAATGGTCAGCCATGATCTCACTGAATGGCGGAGCAGGCTCGGGGGGGCCGAATGGCCTACTCCTGCTCCTATCTTCTTTGTTTCTATATTTCTTCTTTCAAGAAATCTTGACAGATGGCATGTCAGATATTGACGTGCCCTGTCAGTGACTTCCCCCTAATTGGCCTGCTGAGCCTGCAGGGCGGGCTTAACAAGATCAATCAGGGGAAAATCCCGCTGGCTGGCCAGAGGCTGATGGAGGCGGGACATAGACCCAGCAAGCAGCAGTCCAGCCTCCATCACATCTCCATTGACAAATTCCAGCCCTGTGTCTTTAATGGTACACTGCTTCACTTCAGCAGCAGAATAATACACAGCCCTTATGTTCCCAGCAGGGAGCAATGGTTGAAGGGAGCATGGGTTGGGGAATCACCAATGTACAGTGTTATAGCCCTATTACCTGATCCACACTCTTTGAGAACAACTCCCCACTGAATGCAGGATCAGTGAATTTACCCTGTGCAATGCTACAGGAGATTAATTTATAAAAAATCTTACATCTATGCATGTTTCCCGTCAATTTTTCCCATTATAATCTCCTATGGGGAAAAATTCAGTTTTGCCCCTTTTGGAGCGCCAAGTTTAGCTCCGTCTGAAATTCAGTTGTAGCGCCCCAAGCAGAAGACAGAGTGCTACTGGAAGTGCTCCACCTCCTTCTTGGGGCGCTACAACTGAATACTGTGGCACGACAGTATTGATATAATCAGATGATATAATGTGCTTGTCCTTGTAAAACAGCATATCACTTGAATTACTAGGAGCAACTCCATGGAAGATTTTCTAATAACAATTAAAACAGTACACCTAGAATGTGCAGATGTCACAATCCAGAAGTCACAATTACAGATGCAAAACAATCGTAAAGTGCTCAGTGTTTCTGAGTTGCAGCATGAAACTGACGCGCGTGTTCTAATCCGTGAAATTTACTGACCAAGCAATAATTAAACTCCAATTCACCCGAGTCTGATTTATTTAGTGAGTATGTATTGTACCATGTAATGATCCCATCCTTATAAAACAGCATATCATCAGACTTGGCATGAGCAATGCTCTAGGAGCTCTGTTAATATATACCACATGTGGTGTTGCACGTGGAGTCAATATCAAGGGTAGTCTTCAGGTGAAATGGGATTAGAGGGATAGGACAATAATTGGACTGACATGTACAGATGGGATTGAGACCCTATTTTAAAAGCATACATGCTGTGCTTATTTTCATCTAATACTTCGATTTTATTTCATTGCTCTTACAGTTAAATAGCAAAACTTTTGGAAATTTAGGAAACAGAAGCAGAGATGGTTGGAGCATAACAATTACTCTGCAGTACAAAATGAGGAGCTGAGAGACACAAAACTGAGGAACTATAGTGTCACCACTGGCAGGAGCGTGTAAATTACCTTATGATAAGTTGACATCAGTGCTTCCCATTGTAAAGGTGAATTTAAGGGGGAAAAATTGGGTTGATTTGCGCCTCTCGTTAGCAGCCCGGGGGTGCTAACGGGACGCAAATCCCCTAGTGCCCGGGTGCGGCGCCGCTATGGCCTCCCACAAAATTTAGCGGGAGGTTAGCAGCAGCGGTAGACGGTAGCGCCCCGCGGCGCTGCGCCGCCAGTGAGGACATCATTGCTGTGTGCAGCGCCCGGGCTGCCAACTTGGGTTGTGCCCCCTGACCTATCGCTGGACGATATGTTTGACAGGGTCAGGGTGGCATTTTTGCAGCTGTGGCGGCGCTACTTATAGGGCAGATGTTGGGCAGCCATTTTTTTTTGGCCGACTGCCAGCACCTGCCCTCTTCCCCTCTTTCATTCGGGGTGCCGGCCGCGATCGCTCAGCCCGGCACTCCTCTTTTCACGGCACCCCGTTCCCCCGTGGTCCAGCAGGGCCCCGGTGTGCACAGTGCTATGCCCCTCCCCTTTAATCAGGGGAGGGAGGCCTGCAATACCTCGGCACTAAATGCCGATGCGCGTGGCACTGTTGCACGTCGTGCCACAGTATTCAGTTGTAGCGCCCCAAGAAGGAGGTGTATCACTTCCAGTAGCACTCTGTCTTCTGCTTGGGGCGCTACAACTGAATTTCAGACGGAGCTAAACTTGGCGCTCCAAAAGGGGCAAAACTGAATTTTTCCCCATAGGAGATTATAATGGGAAAAATTGACGGGAAGCATGCATAGATGTAAGATTTTTTATAAATTAATCTCCTGTAGCATTGCACATGGTAAACTGAAGAATAAGGTTATGAGGGTATAGTAGTGTAATGGTTATTTTACGGGATAAGCACTCTAGAGGCCTGAACTGATAATCCGGAGAAGTGAGTTCAAATCCATGGTAGCTTGTGAATTTGAATTCAGTTTTTAAAATAACAATGAATACATCGGGAATAAAAAGCAAGTATCAGTAATGGTGACCATGAAGCTATCAGATTGTTGTAAAAACTCAACTGGTTCACTAATGTTCTTCAGGGAAGGAAATCTGCCGCCATTACCTGGTCTGGCCTCTGTGACTCCAGGCCCTCAGCAATGTGGTTGACTCTTAACTGCCCTCCTGAAATGGCCTAACAAGCCACTCAGTTGTATCAAAACCGCTACAAAGAAGTATAATAATAAGAAAAGCAGTCAGACCATTCAGCTTCGACTAAGGCATCGGATTCAGATACAACAAAGACTCACCCAGCCAAGTCGACCTTGCAAAGTCCTCCTCACTAACATCTGGGGACTTCTATCAAAATTGGGAGAGCTGCCCCACAGACTAGTCAAGCAACAGCCCGAAATAGTCATACTCACAGAATCATACCTAACAGCCTATGTCCCAGACTCCTCCATCACCAGCCCTGGGTAAGTCCTGTCCCACTGGCAAGACAGACCCACCAGAGGTGGTAGCACATGAGGAGTGCAGAAGAGCATGCCAGGAGCAGCACCAGGCATAACTGAAAATGAGGTGCCAACTTGGTGATGCTACCACACAGGACTGCATGCATGCTACACAGCGGAAACAGCATACAATAGACAGAGCTAAGTGATCCCACAACCAGATCAAAGCTCTTCAGAAATAACAACAGAAAATGCTGGAAACACTCAGCAGGCCAGGCAGCATCCGTGGAGAGAGAAACAGAGTTAACGTTTCAGGTCTGGGAACCTTCATCAGAACTGGAAAAAGCTGGAGATGTAACAGATATTAAGCAGGTGCCAGAGACAGGGTTGGTGGGGGGGGGGGGGGGGAGGTTTAGGAGGGGAGGAAGAAATTGAAAGAATATCCTGTACTTTTGAAAGAGGCAGGAAAGATAAAATGTTGCAAATGGAAATAGCAAAAATCATACTGCATGAAAAATGGGGGCAGGGATAATTATCTGAAATTGTTGAACTCGATGTTGAGCCCGGCAGGCTGTAAAGTGCCTAATCGAAAAATGAGGTGCTGCTCCTCGAGCTTACATTGAGCTTCATTGGAACAATGTAATAGGCCGAGGACAGAGAGATCAGAGCGGGAGTGAAGCAGTGAATTAAAGTGACAGGCGACTGGAAGCTCATGGTCACCCTTACGGACTGAACGGAGGTGTTCCGCGAAGCCATCGCACAAATCTGCGTTTGGTCTCCCCAATGTAGAGGAGACCGCATCGTGAGCAGCAAATACAGTATATTAAATTGCAAGAAGTACAAGTAAATCGCTGTTTCACCTGGAAGGGGTGTTTGGGGCCCTGGACAGTGGGAAGGGAGGAGGTAAAAGGGCATGTGTTGCATCTCCTGCGCTTGCACAGGAAGGTGCCAGGTGAAGGAGAAGGGCTGTTGGGGATGATTGAGGAGTGGACCAGGGTGTTGCGGAGGGAGCGGTCCCTTCAGAATGCTGAAAGGGGAGGTGAGGGGAAGATGTGTTTGGTGGTGGGATCACGGCGGAGGATGATCCGTTGAATGTGGAGGCTGGTGGGGTGAAAGGTGAGGACAAGGGGAACCCTATCGTGGTTCTGGGAGGGAGGGGAAGGGGTGAGAGCAGAAGTGCGGGAAATAGAACGGACACGGTCAAGGGCCATGTCAACCACAGTAGAGGGGAATCCTCAGTTGAGGAAAAAGGAAGACATGTCGGAAGCACTAGTATGGAAGGTGGCATCGTCAGAACAGACATGGCGGAGATGGAGAAACTGGAAGAATGGAATAGAGTCCTTACAGGAAGCGGGGTGGGAGGAAGTGTAGTCCAGGTAGCTGTGGGAGTCGGTGGGCTTGTAGTGGATGTTTGTCGAAAGCCGATCGCCAGAAATGGAGACGGAGAAGTCAAGGAAGGGAAGGGGAGAGTCTGAGATGGACCATGTGAAGGTGAGGGAAGGGTGGAAATTGGAAGTAAAGTGAATGAACTTATCTAGTTCAGGGCGAGAGCAGGAAATGGCACCAATACAGTCATCGATGTACCGGAAAAAGAGGTGAGGGAGGGGACCTGAGGAGGACTGGAACAAAAAAATTTCCACATATCCCATGAACAGGCAGGCATAGCTAGGGCCCATGCAGGTTCCCATAGCAACATTTAGAGAAAGTGAGTGGAGTCAAAGGAGAAGTTGTTCAATGTGAGAACAAGTTCAGCCAGGCGGAGGAGGATGGTGATGGATGGGGACTGGTTGGGCCTCTGTTCAAGGTAGAAGTGGAGCGCCCTCAGGCCATCCTGGTGGGGGATGGAGGTGTAGAGGGATTGGACATCCATAGTGAAAAGGAGATGGTTGGGGCCAGGACATTGGAAACTGTTAAAGTGACGGAGGGCGTCGGAAGAGTCGCGAATGTAGGTGGGAAGAGACTGGACAAGGGGAGAAAAAATAGAGTCGAGATAAGAAGAGATAAGTTCCGTAGGGCAAGAACAGGCTGAAACGATGGGTCTACCAGGGCAGTCCTGTTTGTGGATCTTGGGAAGGAGGTAGAAGCGGGCTGTGCGGGGTTGGGGGAATATGAGGTTGGCGGCCATGGAGGGAAGATCTCCAGAGGAGATGAGGTCAGTGACACACTTGGAAACAATGGCTTGATGTTTGTTAGTGGGGTCATGGTCCAGGCGGAGGTAGGAGGAGGTGTTGGAGAGTTGGCATTCAGCTTCCGCACGGTAGAGGTGGGCTCGCCAAACAACAACAGCACCACCCTTATCAGCAGGTTTAATGATAATGTTAGGGTTGGATCGGAGAGAACGGAGTGCTGCAAGTTCAGAGGGAGGTAGTTTGGAGTGAGAGAGGGGAGCAGAGAAATGGAGACGGCCGATGTCACGTTGGCAGTTAGCAATGAAAAGATCTAGAGAGGGTAAGAGGCCAGAGGGAGGGGTGCAAGTAGAACGAGAATGTAGAAAGCGGGAGAAAGGATCAGCCATGCGGGGGGAAGACTCCTGGCAAGAGAAGTGGGCACGGAGACGAAGGCGCTGGAAGAAGAGCTCAGCATCGTGCCAAGCTCAAAATTCATTCAGATGGGGGCGTAAGGGGATGAAGCTTAGGCCTTTGCTGAGGACTGATCGTTCGGGTTCAGAGAGGGGAAGGTCTGAGGGGATAGTGAAAACACGGCAGGGGGTGAGATTGGAAGAAGGGATAGGATCAGAGGAAATTAACGGGGAAGAAGGTTCTGGAGGGGCGTTGGTGTCCACGAGTTGATGAAGCTTGCGATCATTGACATCAGAAAGGAAGAAAAAAGTTTTTTGTTGAAGCGTCGGATGAGTCGAAGGATGAAATGGAACTGTGGACCCGGACAGCTTTGAAATAGAGTGCGTCGGTGCTGCTGAAGAGAGAGGTCGAGGTTGTTCATGTGGTGGCGCATGGCGTTGAGCGTGGATCTCAAGATGCGACGGGAGCAGTAGTTCGAGGAACGATGAATATCGAGAAGATATTTGTAATCCTGGGTGGATCCGAAACATGAAGGGTGGAAGTTCAGTTGGAATCCATGTGGAATAACTCTGAACCGGAGACAGTTACTGAGGGAAAGAGATGTGGCTGTGAAACAGTCTTGGCAGATACCTGATCAAACACAAGAAGGGAAACTGAAAGCAATGAAGATGAACAAGGCTGAATAGACAAACGGAACTTCCGTCGGAGAGAAGAGCAGAACTTCTTCAAGGTGGGCATTCCTAGAAGAGAGGTGGCAGTGAACCAAACACTAATATAATAGCAAAATACTTCTACCTCCTTCCCAAGATCCACAAACAGGACTGCCCTGGTAGACCCATCGTTTCAGATTGTTCTTGTCCCACGGAACTGATCTCTTCCTATCTCCACTATTTTTTCTCCCCTTGTCCAGTCTCTTCCCACCTACATTCACGACTCTTCCAGCGCCCTCTGTCACTTTAACGGTTTCCAGTTTCCTGGCCCCAACCGTCTCCTTTTCACTGTGGATGTACAATCCCTCTACACCTCCATCCCCCACCAGGATGGACTTCGGGCACTCCATTTCTTCCTTGAACAGAGGCCCAACCAGTCCCCATCCACCACCACCCTCCTCCACCTGGCTGAACTTGTTCTCGCATTGAACAACTTCTCCTTTGACACCACTCACTTCCTCCAAATTAAAGGTGTTGCTATAGGAACCCGCATGGGCCCTAGCTATGCCTGCCTGTTCATGGGATATGTGGAACATTCTTTGTTCCGGTCCTACTCAGGTCCCATCCCTCACCTCTTTTTCCGGTACATCGATGACTGTATTGGTGCCGTTTCCTGCTCTCGCCCTGAACAAGATAAGTTCATTCACTTTACTTCCAATTTCCACCCTTCCCTCACCTTCACATGGTCCATCTCCGACTCTTCCCTTCCCTTCCTTGACTTCTCCGTCTCCATTTCTGGCGATCGGCTTTCGAGAAACATCCACTACAAGCCCACCGACTCCCACAGCTACCTGGATTACACTTCCTCCCACCCCGCTTCCTGTAAGGACTCTATTCCATTCTCCCAGTTTCTCCGTCTCCGCTGCGTCTGTTCTGACGATGCCACCTTTCATACCAGTGCTTCCGACATGTCTTCCTTTTTCCTCAACCGAGGATTCCCCTCTACTGTGGTTGACACAGCCCTTGACCATGTCCATTCTATTTCCCGCACTTCTGCTCTCACCCCTTCCCCTCCCTCCCAGAACCACGATAGGGTTCCCCTTGTCCTCACCTTTCACCCCACCAGCCTCCACATTCAACTGATCATCCTCCGCCATTTCCGCCACCTCCAACGTGATCCCACCACCAAACACATCTTCCCCTCATCTCCCCTTTTCAGCATTCCGAAGGGACCGCTCCTCCGCGACACCCTGGTCCACTCCTCAATCACCCCCAACAGCCCTTCTCCTTCACCTAGCACCTTCCCATGCAAGCGCAGGAGATGCAACACATGCCCTTTGTAAGGTTTTTTTTTTGCTAGGTCTCTCTCTCTGGTGAGACCTCCCTCTCTTTTGCACAGTATTTTACCAAGTGGTTCGACCCACTCACCCCTTAGGTTCTGTACACTGGACTTTGAGGCAGGAACTACAATGCAGAGAATACTCTGTAGACCAAGTTTAATGAAACAAAGTGAAATTTTATTGCATAAAGGAAAAATTGAATGTAAGCCAATAAGGTACATGGGAGGGAAAAACAAATCATAATACAGTACTAACCATTATATCCACAGGCATATTATACTTTACAAGGTTCATCATGAAATAGGGAAACACACGGAACATCGAGGGACAACAACTCATTGTTAATTATCCCCTAAAATGCC
Organism: Somniosus microcephalus; assembly: GCF_052327205.1. Classification (NCBI taxonomy): domain Eukaryota; kingdom Metazoa; phylum Chordata; class Chondrichthyes; order Squaliformes; family Somniosidae; genus Somniosus; species Somniosus microcephalus. The sequence goes on along the minus strand of NC_141001.1, from coordinate 82,410,656 downwards.
CACCCCCTAAACCTAGCTAGATAGATTGAGGGGCCAGAAACATGCTCACCAGTCCCAGTTAGAAAATAGAGGTTTTGAAGTCTGCATTTTGGTCCTCTCAGGCATCCTGTCTCCACGTGGTCAGCGGAACGCAGCGGGCTGCGACACACTCTTTTCTCCCTCGAGGTAATGGACATGGACAGGCTGGATGTTAGCAGGCCTGGACGTCGGTGTGGAGAGAGCCCATCTGTTTGACCATGTTCATAAGGTTTCCTCTTGGAGGGTCGTCGTCTTCTTGTCTCGTCAATGGCCCGGGATTTGTCGATGATCTCCCGATAGCTACCCCGGGTCTGGACGCTGACTCAACCTGAACCACCAATGGCTACTCTGAGTCTTCAACACATCTCCGATCCCAATCGTCTACCGAATCGTCGTCTTCTTCCGAGCCTGAACGGCCTCTCTACCGAACCCGAACTTCTAATTGAACTGCACCTTCTTCGGACCCCCGAACGATCTCTCGAAAATGATCTCTACAATGCTCTTTCTCGATCAACTCTCTCGATCATCTCTCGATAGCTACCCCGGGTCTCCAGTTATACTTCTCATCGAGGCCCGTATCTCCCGCCATACCAGGGTTAGTATTTGTTTAAATTTTGGCAGGCTTGTAGCACAGAGGGGTAGTCATTGTGTTTAAAGTACTTTCGGGATGACTGGTAACTGCCATCTCTGGTCTGGAATGACCTTGTATTGTCTTTAATGGGTCTTGATGTCCCCCTTTGAACTTGAAGCTGTTTCCCTTTGTTTGGGTAAACATTTTGATGACCTTTATCTACAGGCCGATCTGATTGGATCTGCATCCAATCTATATGTATGGGGTTCTGTCTGGTTTTGCATTCTCTGAAATTGCATTCCAGAACTTACTGTGGGCTGAATCCACAAAAGCTGTCTGTGGACTGCAGGAACCATTTAAAAATGTCCCAAAAAGCTGGTCACGGGGTCTGGCGGCCATTTTGTGTGCCCCTTTTTCTGGGCTTCTTTTAAAACAGTCTTTAAAAATTAAGGCCTTTTCTGCCAATAGACCCTTTTAGGACAATGTTCAATTTTGCGAATCCTACACCTTTTACCTCCTCCCTTCCCACTGTCCAGGGCCCCAAACACCCCTTCCAGGTGAAACAGCGATTTACTTGTACTTCTTGCAATTTAATATACTGTATTCGCTGCTCATGATGCGGTCTCCTCTACATTGGGGAGACCAAACGCAGATTTGTGCAACCGCTTTGCAGAACACCTCCGTTCAGTCCGTAATGGTAGCCCTGAGCTTCCGGTCGCCTATCACTTTAATTCACCGCTTCACTCCCGCTCTGATCTCTCTGTTCTTGGCCTATTACATTGTTCCAATGAAGCTCAACGTAAGCTCGAGGAACAGCACCTCATCTTTCGATTAGGCACTTTACAGCCTGTTTGACATCGAGTTCGACAATTTCAGATAATAATCCCTGCCCCATTTTTCATGCAGTATGATTTTTGCTATTCCCATTTGGAACATTTTATCTTCCCTGCCTCTTTCAAAAGTACAGGATGTTCTTTCAATTCCTTCCTCCCCTCCTAACCCCGCCCCCCCCGTCTCTGCACCTGCTTAATATCTGTTACATCGCCAGCTTTTTCCAGTTCTGATGAAGGTTCCCAGACCTGAAACGTTAACTCTGTTTCTCTCTCCACAGATGCTGCCTGGCCTGCTGAGTGTTTCCAGCATTTTCTGTTGTTATTTCAGATTTCCAGCATCTGCAGTATTTTGCTATTATCAAAGCTCTTCAGTCCTGCCACATCCAGTCGTGAATGGTGGTAGCCAATTAAACAACCAAAGGGAGGAGGAGGCTCCGTGAACATCTCCATCCTCAACAATGGCGGAGCCCAGCACCAGTGCAAAAGACAATGCTGAGGCATTCGCAACCAACTTCAGCCAGAAGTACCGAGTGGATGATCCATATCGGCCTCCTCCTGAGGTCCCCACCATCACAGATTTCAGCTTTCAGCCAATTTGATTCACTCCACATGATATCAAGAAACAGCTGAGCGCACTGGATATGGCAAAGGCTATGAGACCTGACAACATCCCGGCTGTAATACTGATGACCAGTGCGCTAGAACTAGTTGTGTCTTGAGCCAAGCTGTTCCAGTACAGCTACAACATTGGCATCTACCTAACAAAGTGGAAAATTGCCCAAGTATGTCATGTCCACAAAAAGCAGGACAAATCTAATCCTGTCAGTTACCGCCCCATCAGCCTACTCTCAATCTTCAGCAAAGTGATGGAAGGTGTCATTGATAGTGCTATCAAGTGGCACTTACTTACCAATAACCTGCTCACTGATGCTCAGTTTGGATTCTGCCAGGACCACTCTGCTCCAGACCTCATTACAGCCTTAGTCCAAACATGGAGAAAAGAGCTGAATTCCAGAGCTGAGGTCAGACTGCCTGCCCTTGGCATCAAGGAAGCAATTGACAGAATGTGGCATCAAGGAGCCCTAGTAAAAGTAAAGCCAATGGAGATCAGGGGGATAACTCTCCATTGGCTAGAGTCATACTTAGCACAAAGGAAGATGGTTGTGGTTGTTGGAGGCCAATCATCAAAGCCACAGGATATTGTTGCAGGAGTTCCTCGGGACAGTGTCCTAGACCCAACCATCTTCAGCTCTTTCATCAATGATCTTCCCTCCATCATAAGGTCAGAATTGGGGATATTCTCTTATGATTGCACAGTCCCATTCATAATTCCACAGATAATAAAGCAGCTTGTGCCCACATGCAGCAAGACCTTGACAACATCCAGGCTTGGACTGAAAGTGGCAAGTAACATTCACACCAGACTATTGCCAACAAGAGAGAGTCTAACCACCTCCCCTTGACATTCAATGTCATTACCATTGTCAAATCCCCCACCAGCAACATCCTGGGGATCACCATTGACTGGAAACTTAACTGGACCAGCCACGGAAGTACTGTGGCTACAAGAGCAGGTCAGAGGCTGGGTATTTTGTGATGAATGACTCACCTCCTGTCTCCCCAAAGCCTTCCCATCAGCTACAAGGCACAAGTCAGAGTGTGATGGAATACTCTTCATTTGCCTGGATGAGTGCAGCTCCAACAACACTCAAGAAGCTCAACACCATCCAGGATAAAGCAGCCCGCTTGATTGGCACCCCATCCACCACCTTAAACAGTTACTCTCTCCAACACAGGCACACCGTGGCTGCAGTGTGTACCATCTACAAGATGCACTGCAGCAACTCACCAAGGCTTCTTCGGCAGCACCTCCCAAACCCGTGACCTCTACCACCTAGAAGGACAAGGGCAGCAGGTGCATGGGAACACCACCACCTCCACGTTGCACTCCAAGTCACACACCATCCTGACTTAAAAATATATCGCCGTTCCTTCCTCATCGCTGGATCAAAATCCTGGAACTCCTTGACTAACAGCACAGTGGGAGTATGGTCATCACATGGACTGTAGCTGTTCAAGACGGCGGCTTACCACCACCTTCTCAAGGGCAACTAGGGATAGGCAATAAATGCTGGCCTTGTCAGCGACATCCACATTTCATGAAAGAATAAAAATAAATAATAAAAACCCTTTCACATGTCTCTGCTGTCTTCATGTTGCTATTTTTCACTGTCTCGCTTTTCTGCTTCTGTCTCTTTCTACTCTTCTGCTTCTCATTCAGTAACTTTTATTTGTGCTTTTTTTAAATTTTCTTTTCTTTTGAGTGGGAGGTAATGGGTGCTTTGGTGGAGGAAGGAGTCATCAATAGGTGTAGTCTGGATTTGGGGTGAGGGCTGTGGAGGAACTGTGGCCATCAGTGGTTGCACTCTCCTAATCACTCCTGCTTCCCCCACCCCCTAACCAACATCACATTCCCTATCCATTTGACTTGATCACTACTTCCTCTTTGAACTACTCACTCAACCCTTATATCCCACACTTGCCCTTGCTCTGCTGTTACTCACCTCACCCTTAACCCTCCATCCACTCCCCTCACTCACTTGCTCTTCCCAAGTGCAACTGATGGCCCCTCACCCTCAATCTGTTTCCCTCAAAGAGGGTTTGTTTGCTTTCAAAATTCAACTTTTTTAAATAAAGAATTCAAATTTGAACGAGGAAAGAAATTGCAGTCCCAATATTTACGGAAGGCGGGGAGGGAGTGGGGTGTCTTTTAGCGGCTGGGAAGCCTGGAAATACAGGGAATGGGGAGGTCTTGCTGAATTTAATGCAGGGCACCATTTGAAATTTTTGCTGTCATCAGTACCATTTCATGGCAACTGGCAAGGTGGCCTCCTCTGTGTATAGCAACAGATCCCTCTCTGAAATCTCTTCCTGTCCCCGTGCAGTAGAATAATCCAATTGAGTGAGGCACATTGTGGAGCCGCTTTCCTTGAGAAGGATAATACCAACCCAAGCTAACATGGTAGTCTAGTGTTGAACTATTAGGCTGCTTTGAATATTTCATTTAATACTGGGAGGGGGAAGATCGTGGAAATCTATTGTGCGTCTTAACCAGCAGCAGAATATTGGTACAGTGAGTCCTTGAGAAGCTTATTTCAATAACTTACTCTCTCACTTAAAGTAGCCATAAAAGGAAATTGGGTTGGGTAACAGGAAATGTGCAATCACATCTCCTTTTATTAATTGCAGTGTGAAACCATCACCCGTGTGCATACTGTAAGGTTGAATGATGGCAGTTCTTCGCCCCAGAGTCCTATTGTGAAGTATATTGTCTATCCCCTTGAGGGAATTGCTGTCAGCACTGTCAAATGTCTAATCTATTTAGCAACATTATCGACTGAAGCTGAGTAAAACAGACTGCATTGTAAAAGCATTAAAATAAGTTCTGTATCTAATTTCTTAAAATCCAAACATGAATCAAGTATTGGTGCATCTGTTGCATTGAATTATGGAATGTGGCTTTTATTGGAGACATTTACTCATTCTGTTGCACTTCTGAGTTTGGAATATTGATTAGTGTAAGAATATATATGTTCTTTTAATGTTTGCCGTTTGTGATATTGTTTTGCTAATTGGTGATTAAAAAATGCGAATTTATGGTAAAACTGAATGAATAATGAATCGTGAATTGTGATTGCCACAAATCAACAGCTAAAGGGTACCTGACGGGGAGGAAGAAATTACCTCCGCCCGTCTCATCCAGCTGAGTCATATAAGAACTTAAGAAATAGGATCAAGGGTAAGCCATACGGCCCCGTGAGCCTGCTCCGCCATTCAATAAGACTATGGCTGATCTTCTACCTCAACTCCACTTTCCCGCCGCCCAAAAATCTATCACTCTCAGTCTTGAATATACTCATCGACTGAGCATCCACAGCCCTCTGGGGTAGAGAATTCGAAAGATACACAACCCTCATCTCAGTCCTAAATGGCCGACCCCTGACCCCTAGTTCGAGACTCACCAGTCAGGGGAGTAATTAGAGCTCTGTTGTCAATTGATCATTTCTTCGCTGGGAGCAAGCGGAAGCCAAGCGCAGGCAGCACAAGGAGCACACGTCAACCCAAGCACCCCACCCACCCGCCCCTTCAACCACCGTCTGCCCCACTTGTGACAGAGACTGTAGGTCCCACATTGGACTCATCAGTCACCTGCGAACTCATTTTTAATGTGGAAGCAAGTCATCTTTGGTTCCGAGGGACTGCCTAAGTAAATAAGTGTGGCACAGATGTTGATTGAGGAGATGACCAAAGCTTAGGTCATTTTTCTTCTCCTGGCTGAATGAGGATATGTGGTATCAAGGGGCCTATAAAGTGTAGAGAAGCAAGAGGAAAAAGAATTGTAGTGTTAAATGCTTGTCCTAATTTCCTAATTGCTGTTGGATCGTATGCCTCTTTATGGCTCTGTGTTGCAAATATATATTTTCCCAAGTTAACGTATATTGCCATACTTCAAATGGTTACATAGCTCACTAGCTTCCACTGTATTTTGTGATGCATGTACTTTTTAAACCTAAAATGAGTTGATTTAAAATGTGAGAAAACAACACTGTAAACCTTCTTTTATATTATAGAAATCTCATTAGAATTAAGGATCCTCTGGCACATGATCGGGACAAAATGGGGATAGAGAGAAAGTAAAGTATATTTCTCTCAGACATATTTCTATTAAATATATGTAGTCCATTTAAATGTAATTTTAATGCTTGTTAGTTTCGCCTCCTTTAGCTCATTCACATGGAAACCATTCTTTTTTTGATGTTTATGGGGGTTTTCAGACCTTCAATTCTCTTATAACGCTTCGAAAACTCCTTAAATGTCTGATTCCATTGGTTATTTTTTGATATCATCACTATAGACACCTTGCAAAATTAATATTTTCTACTTAATGCAACCAGGCATTGATTGCTGTGGAGAGATTAGCAGCACTGTATTGTTAGCAAATTATGCCACTGCTGGCTAAGATGCATAGGGAGACTAGAAATGTCAACATAATGCTTTCCTAATTAGAAGATTGCATAAAACAAGCTGTTATTAGTGATTAAATGGAAGGGATGTTTTTTGCGTAAATGGCTATCTTGCAACTAGGGAAACAACAGAAAGTGATGAGAAACCTGGCGAATGTAAGGAATCTGTGGGACATCATCTGGTAATTACCTCTCCACACCCATTGACGCCTGCTCCCAGTAAATGGGAAATCCACCACTATGAAATGTGCTTTTAGATGTAATGATAAAGGTTAGTACTGCAGGAACTTGATTTGACAGGATGCTAAATATAACCATAAGAGCTTGTGTAGAACTCTTTCAATGTGTAATTAATAACAAAGATAAATACCAAGTTAATCTGTGCCTTTATAGCTTGCGTAGGTAATGAGTGCTTAACAGCAGAAATAATGGCACAAATTGCACCTATGTAAACACTAATCTGTTGATTATTTACCAGAATGAACCACTTTGTTCAATAATATTGGAGTCGACTGCCTGTAGCGATTGGATGCCCGTTATACACCCTGCCCAAATGGGTGGGGTACATAACAAGCGACCGATCTACTTCTGCCCATTTTACGCCCCCATCAAAATTGCAAGTTCCACAAGGCTTTATAGAATTTTTTTAAGAACCTTAGGAGCAAACAACAATGCTGTATTTGGGATTTAAAAAAAATATTTATATGCCATTGTAGTATCTTTGCCACATTAACACCCCCAGCCAGCCAATTGGCCATTTTGTTGTTGGGTTCAGATGAGTAACAGAGATTTTGGTTACATACAGCCTTGTAACTTGCTCCCAGGAACTATAACATTTTTCTTTCTATCTGCAGTACTTGCTAGTGGTTCTGCCTTCAATGATTCATTAGTCTCATTGCAAGCGTTCCCCTCCATTTTTAAAACTGTGAGGTGTCAGAGAACCAGTTGTCTTATATCGGGAAACGCAAGAGAAAGCCACCATAGTACAGTACTGAAGATTAGCCATTCAATGAATATTGCAAAATTGGATTTAGAACTTGTCAGCAGGCTCTCTCCTTGCTGGATACCCAATCTTTAACATCTCCTTTGTTGTAGATTCTAGGTGGCTGCCATAGACAAGTGGCTTCAACAGAGGTTCGAGTCTAAATTATTAATTTAATGTTGGGACTTATCTTCATCATTGACACACTAACTTCACTTTACTTTTTAAAAAAAGTGCCTGTCAATTTTTTTTTTGCTAAGTTTCTAAAAACATGAGTCAGTGGTGTTGTTCTGCCCAAATGTGTCATTGCATCACTCATATCATTGAATTTTCATGATGAAATGAAAACTAGGCTCTTTTTGATTTTTCCCCTCCAGAAGCAAAAAAGACTTGTCAGATTTTTTTATATATAAAAAAAGCATTGTAGCATGTAAGTGGCCTTCCAGAGTCATTTCACAGTACCTTCGAGCAAATGGTATGAGGTTCACTTTCCTGATAAAACATATGCTTGTGTTGGGATGTTGCGTGCAATTTGCAAATGAGATGTTTCACTGTTCTAATTTATTTGTACTTCCCATCCCATGATGATGTCTGAAGCTGCCTATAAAATTCACATTCTGGCAAGAAATCAAACTTTGGACCTAAGTTTAAAAAAAAATGTTCTGCGCCTTGGTCTGAATTTTCTCCAACATGCTCCCTATTTGCACTGTATGCTGTAAGTATACCATAATTAACCCAGTCTTAATCAAAAAGAAAAATGTTCTTAACCCAATTTTTTGGATGCTGTGTGAAATGATTCCTGCCAGTCATTAGTTGAAAGGAGCTAACCTAATGTCAAATAGCAGCCATTTTGCTTACATCAAATTGTGTCTCCTATTAGCTAAGAAGCAGCTTCCTGTTGATGAATCTTACATGAGGTTGGTTGATTGTGTGTGTCGGGAAGTTTTCTGATCTACTTTTTGAAGTTTTGAGGTATTGCAATACTGTCGCACCTATCATGGACAGAGATTTTATTGATCTGCAACTGTGAGCCCCCTGCCTTCCGGAACTAAAGAAATTACAGCTTTGTGTTTGGGACAAATGCCAGATTGTTTTCTGAATCTAAGTAAATTTGCATTGGACCAATTTGTGGAGATATAGGCCCTTTGATGTTGATTTATCTCTTTTGTTAGGAAAATGAAGCCAGCACCATTCTGGAAATTATGCCAAAAGGTTGTGTACACAGCTGGATAGAAGTTACGGTGCGCAGATTTTTTTTTTATTTAACGCGTGTGTAACTACAAATTTTTGTTTTCCTCTGTGAATTCTAATTTTCTGGTGGTCCAGTGAGTCTGAAGCATTTGTGCTCCCTGACAATTTAGAGAGAGAATCTCCTGCCACTTCCGGCAGTCGTGTGCTACTTTTTAACAGGCTTCTGATCTGAATAATCTAAATTTAAGGGAGTTATAAATTCTTGCCTGGTGTTTGGGTAAGGTTGGCTATCTAAAGACGGAAAATACTTCCTTTAAAATAAATCATTGGGCTGGACAGTAACTGAGTGTTGTTGGGAGTGACAGCTTCATTTGTGACCTGGTAGTATAGACGGCCAACTGTTAGATTTTTTGACTTGTGTTGAAGACAGTGATAGAAAGAGGAGGCAGGGTGATGTTGCTCTTTTCATCTGACTTTATCTGTGTCAAAGCATTGTAACTGGCAGCAGAGTCCAGACCAATTATAGAGGCTTTCTCCTGCCACCTCACAAAGGGTTTACACATTAAATGGGTTGCACATCACATTAGTGGTAGTGGCTGTTGCAATGCATTAGGTCCACTTGGTTTATATTTACATATTAATTTATTTTGCAGAGTTATGAGGGGAAGTGATAGAATTGGGTTGTAGTCGATGTTTTTGCCAGCATCGCTGATAACGAACCATTATTATCCACAAAAGAGAAACCTAGCCCTTTGAGTTATTAGCTGTAAAATATGTAGCTATTTTATATGTCCCTAGTGCTTAGCCAAAATGTCAAAAGGCAGTTTGCTCTGCTTCATAAGATTGATCCTCCTTCTTGAAGATTGATTTCAAAGCAATTTGAAGGAAGGGACTATCAAGTGTTTCTACCAAGATATCACACTATATTGTATGTAGGTTTTTATAGAAAGTATTAAATTGGAAGTTAATATTTGAAGGTCTAGGATTAGTTCCCCTGAGTTAGAACCTGCTAGCTGGGATCAATGTCATTTTTCCAGTCGCCTCGTGATATGCCGATACAGCTCATCTCACCTAGCTTGCATTATTTCTGGAAACATTTAAGTAAAATTATAGAGGCAATTTTATGAGGTTTCGCTCCCAATGTGGAGCCTCATTAGACAGGAGCGAGGGTCAGATAGGGCTACAAAAACAAAAGGACTGATTCTATGACCAGCGCTCCGATCTAATGAGATTCCACCCTGAAGGTGGAACCTCACAAAATTATTATTTCATTTTTCTTCTAATATATACTGAGAATGAATTGAAAAGAATTATAATTGAACCACTCTGGCTGGCTGATCTTGTAACACTGTTGAATAATTTATATTTTAAGTTTTCTTTTCTTAAATAGTTCTTAATTTACCACAGTGACTATAACGCAGAACTAAAAGCTGATATAATCTCCCACATGTTCCTTCATCATTCATCCAAATCATTGATACACATGGTGAAAAGCTGAGGCCTGGGTGCAGATCTCTGGGGAACACCACTTGTTACATCCCACCAATCAGAGTAAATTCCCTTTATCTCTGTCTCCTATCTCACAACCAATTATCATGTCACTAGGTTACCTCCAATTCTGTGCACCTTTATTTTTGCTAATAATCTCTGTGAGGAATCTTAGCAAATGCTTTTTGGACTTTCTGGACATATAGACAGTATCAATAGACACTCCCCTGTCCACCAAGTTAGTGAACTCCACAAAACTTTTAACTAGATTAGTCAGACACGACCTATCTTTCACAAATCCATGCTGACTGTTAGATCAGCTCATACTTGTCCAAATGCTCAGTCTATGTCCCTGATGATAGATAGCAGTAACTTCCCCATAATTGACAGGTCTGTAGCATCCTGGGGGGCAATTTTGCCAGCCCTGGGGAGGCGGGCATGGAGGCGGGACTGCCGGGAAAATGGCAGAATTTGGGGGTGGGTACCCAACCCGCCTCCATGTCATCTTCCCAGGTGGCGGGTAGCCGTCCCGTGCCAGGTCTCATTTCCTTGGAGGCGGGAAGGGATTAAAGGCTATTAACTGCCTGTTAACAGGTAGCTAACAGGCAGAAAATAGGATTATCCCCTTTTTGCCCTCACAAGTGCGGGCTTCCCGAAGGCTCCGAAACACACCAGCTCAGCTCAGCAAGTAGTGGCTCTGCGGGGGTTTGGGGAGAGGTGCAGAAGTGTGCTGTGAAGGTAAGTGAAGGGTGCAAGTGTGGAGAGGTGAGTATCTGAGGTAAGTGTAAAGTGTTAGTAAAAGTGTACTTACCTTTATTTCTTCCTGCAGGCTTCAGTCGGTTTGTATGCAGAGAGTCTTGGACCTCCGCGTTGGAGATGACAGATGACCGTTGCATTCTCCAATGCAACAACCATCTCTTTTCTGCGAAAGAAAGAAGTTTGATGAGGTCTTGAATTGAAGACCTTATCAAACTACAGAGAATGTCACTGTTTGACAGCTTCACAGAACTGTCAAATGATGACAATTCATCTGTCAAAAATTTTTGACAGATGAAACGTCATACATTGACGTTCTCTGCAACCGGCTTTCCCATAATTGGACTGCTAAGCCCGCTGGGTGGGCTTAACAAGGTCAATCAAGGGAAAATAGCGTGGGTTGGCCAGAAGTTGTTGGAGGTGGGACTAAAACCCGACAAGTGGGAGCCCCGCCTCCAAAAGCTCCCCATTGGCAAAATCACCCCCCTGGTTTCTCCATCCCTCCTTTCTTAAATAATAGAGTGACATTAAAATTTTGCAATCCAAAAGGAAATTTCTAGCCTATTACATTAGTAATGTAGTAGTGGTGATGTGTTGTTATCACAGAGGTGGCGATTTGTGTAAAGTGGACACTAAATGGGTCATTTTCTGACTTTGCTGAGAATACATATTGGGAATTTACAAGCATGATTTGCGTGACGTTCTGACCATCCATTCAATGGGTTTGTGCCCAAATAATAGGCACTCGGTCCTCATGGGCCATGCTCCTCACTGACAGCTCAAAGTTAGAAAAGTTTTCCTTGTTTCTCATACCCAGCACTAAAGTGAGAATGGGCTGAAATTAAAGGGTAGAAGCTATTGTTGGTGAAGTTATCATGCAAATGCTTAACAGGCTAATTTGTCTGACTCCACACTCCCCAACAGGGAGTCTTGCTCCCGAAGGGAATACCGGAAATTAAGGTGTGCACAGTGTACAATTTTTTAACCATTCATTTAAAACAATGCCTGAATTTCCAAAATGTGCTTCCAGAAGGCAAGGCTCCCCATTAGGAGAAAACTAGACCTTTTAATTCAAGTGTATCAAATTCCTCTTTCCACTTTTTTTAACAGATTTATTAACTTCGTTGAAATAAACAGCTTCCATGCAAGATGGCATGATTAGTACAGCCCCTTTCCCTTACAATGGGAAAACAAAAATGCTGGGACAAAGAAAGTACCATGTACAGTTTGCAGCTGCACTTTTTCTATCATCTCACAAAACATTACACGGCTCCTTCTGAGTGATCGCCAACATGATTTCTATTAAAAGTTCAAGAAAGCTCACCATACCATGTGCAGCACACTTCCAGTTTACTGTACCCACATTGCTCTCAGCCAGTGTAGGGAAAGTAAAATTAGCCTTAAGGGTTGCTGTTGTTGATCAGTTTCAATGAATAATCAAGGGGCAGAAATTTACAGGCCTAGAAATTGGATGGTGCCACACCCGTTTTTCAGGTGTGGAACAGGCACCTAAGCATCCAATGTGGCGGGTGACGCATGCAAACTCATTACTCGCCAGAAGTGCATTGCCTGCCATATTGGTGAAGGCAGAAATAGAGGCGTCCAAGGCCCATGACTGAAACAGGCGTTAGACCCTTTACATATGCAACTCTGCTCCCTTCCGATCACTTCTCCCCTTCTCCTGGTTGCCTCCCCTGCCCCAACCCAAGGACTTATGAGAGCTGTTGCTGGCGGTGCAGCAACCCAAATTTGAAATCCACTTTGCCGGCAATGTGCCTGGGGACATCCATCAGGCATCTGCAGCTCAATGGCCTCATGTTTAATAGGCTCGAGGCTCAGTATCAAGTGTGCCTTGGGCCTTCCCGTTCCAGCACAGGAATTGTTACCCAATTTGCAGGACACCCAAACCAATTTCTAGGCCATAATGTTTTTTCTGCATTAAATAAAGTGGATCATGCCTTGTTAATAATTGGTGGAATATTTGCTATTCAGTGTGCTATTGATCCGCTGCATTAGATTTCAACATCATTTATTTTCTTATCTAATTGTAGTGATATAACTGCTGTTTTAAAAATGAACTTCGCATATAGCACATGCTAATGCTATTCCTTGGCTCCGTAGAATAACATTATATTGAGAGACAACTGTATTTTGCATTGGCTACTTTAGAGGTCAGTTGGATGGGATTCTCTTTACTATTCAAATTAAGTTATTGGTTTTTGATGCAAAGTTGTAAGGTCCACTTTCCTTAGTCCTGGTACTAGCAGTAAAGTGTCAAAACCACTTCTCATCATTGGACTCTCTATTCTTTCTATCCAGAGTAAGTGACAGTTGTTCTCCCAATGGGTGATCTTGGATATTAAATTGTGTTTGAACCATGAAAAGCATATCCTGAATGGAATTTCTGTTGCTCAATATGTGTGTTCTATTTATACCATCTGTCTTTCTAAATCAAAAACTTAGAATTAAGATGTTGTAATTTAATGTGTGCACCATGAGCAACAGGAGAATCTTTTCAACAATCATAAACCACTGCTCCTTGGAATAAACGTGTTGAATAATGACCTTCAAGATCAGAAAACTTCGAATTGCAAAAATGCCAGAGTTCATTTCCTGTTACTGTGAATACGTCTGAAACTTCAGATCATTTCATAAGCTAGTTCCAGATATGGATAGAACTCACTCCCTTCTCTCACTCCCTCCATTCATTATTACTCAAGACTAATCAGATAATGTTCTCTGTTGATGAAGTGCCAAATATCACTTGCAAGAAATATTCATTGTTTTGCTTGGTTCTGCTTTTTCATCTATTTGAACAAAGAAGCCATAAGTGTCAAATCAATAACAATTTCAGTCTTACAAATGGATTTTTTATTGTACTTCTTTAGCTATGTTGTATTACGCTGTACTTTCTTTTTAGCAAACATCATTTATCTTCTTGTTACCTTTGTTTCTGTCAGCAGACGACATGGCTGCAGTTGAAAAAGATGTTTTATGTAAAGGACACAAAATACTGGCAATGGGTTATAGGTAATTCAATCCAGCGATTCAGAGGGTGTGAACTGAAACCCAAGTTAATTAGGTGAATCCGAAGAATTGATTTTTTTTTAGGTGCTATAATAGTTTTTCATATTTTTCTGGAAACTAGCTTCACTATAAGACTCAGCATTTTTTGGTTGATGCTACATTTTATGTATTCATGGGACATTCTTTGATGTATACCTTATTCTTAGCATTCAATCAGCTTTTACAATAGTGTGTGATGTTTTCTTCTAACCACAAACAGCTGTAATAAGTACAAGTTTCTCATGAAATAGACGACCCTTGTTACTGGAAAAACAGAATATTTGGGACACTATACCAAGGCGCAGTGATTTTCTACATGTTCTAGCAAGTGATGTTTATTTTTATTACAGTTGTCTCTGGTTAAATGAGGATTCACCTAATGAATTGGCCCTTACCTCTGCTCAAACTGCTGCATACAAAGGACAGTTTTCCAATCAATGATGAAGACTGCTGGAAAATTTCACAGGCAGAAGAAACAGTGGTGTGTGTTTTGTATTTTGGATAACTGACCAGCGGAGTGCATTGGTCGAAGAGGCAGCTGCAATTTTGAAGCACCGGCCTCATTACCATCAGGCTGGTGATCTGCAAGGTGCCAAACAGACATTCCTTACAGGATAGGGATGAGTCAAAAAAGTTCTTAACACAGTATTTGCTCATCAACTGTTAGTGTCTACCTGTAATAATTCAGTTGCCGCCTTTCTTCAGATAGGAAGTTAACCTGTTTTGAACATAGTGGTATAAGCAAAGGAAATACCAGTTTACAGCTCTACACCAGGTCATTGATAAAGATAAGAAATGGAATAGAACCAACCATGCTTTCCTGAGTGTGACCCCTGCATAACTATACTGAGAAGAAGAATGCCCATTTATCAGGATCCAAGTTTATCTTCTCTAAAGTTGCATTCTCATTAAAGTCTTTAGAAATGTCAAAGGTTGTTCTCCAATTTTGAGCTGTACATTGAGAGAATCGCTCCATTTCCAGATGGTAAAATTGAGAGAATCATAATTGGACTGATTTTTCTTCTGAATCCAAATATGTGACCAGGCAACAGGCTATTGAGAAGTTGCAGCAGCTTCTCATTCATTGGGCCATAATTTGCTGTAACAGGACATCTAATGGTATCTGCCGTTGTACGTTTAGGTTTTTACAATTTTTGCATGGCAAGTTGCTGAAAGTGCGAGCTGATAATGGTACAGTGAGGGAAACAGGGCATCTGGGACCTGAGTGAACAGGGAAAGCAACTGTGTATCTCCTCAACCAATCAGATTGAAAGATTGTGAAATTAACAATGCAGGGACTGAGAAGGAAGTGTAAATTAGAATGGGTGAATCAATGTCAAATCAGGTACATAAAGAGAGGGAAAGGAAAATTGGATAAAGAGAGAGAAAAAGAGACAGAAAGGAAAAGTAAACAAAATGCCTTTCAATGGAGAGCGAGATGCTGTTTTCGCGAAACTAACGGCATCTCCGACAGCAACTTTCGTATTTCCATGTTTAACTGCGCATCTGCCCCTGCCTGAAGTTGCTGTAGTACTTGCGCATAAGTAACAGCGAGCGTTACGAGCCTTCCCATTATTTTGACAGCAGGTTATGAGTGATTGTGGTTTCCAGGAGCACTGGCAGGAGTGCCAGTTATCAGGGACCTAACCTGCTTCCAAATTAATATGCTTGCTCCTTTGCATTTAGATTCCATTTTAGAACAGCAGATATAATGGCTGGAGTTTCTGTTTGTGCACTCATTAGCCTACGATTTCGCTCCATTCATTTGAACGGATGGGAAAATTGCAAGCTGGCCAATGTACAAGCAGAGAAAACTGGTTATTTATGGCAAAGCGACAAAGGCAAGGAAGACACTTTCAGCACCATTCTGCCAAAGTGTAAGTGTTACCAATTAGGGAAGATTTTCTAATTGGCTATGCCCAATTAACATGTGTAAAGTGAACTTAACTGATTGGAATGTGGACAAAGATCTGTTATGCCAGATTACTGTCCATTTAATGTCCCATCCAAATTTCCAGGCAGGTTTTGTACTGGTGCCATAAGCAGTTTATTCAATTAAAAATTAGTCCCAAATGACATCATTTGGATGTCCACACGATTTCCTAGTGTTTACACTGGTACAGCACTCCAGTGGGCTCCAGGGCTGTTTGTGCTGTTTAAGAAATATTGGGCGCGAAATTCCAAGTTAAGGTCGGACATTTAGGGGGAGAAATTCAGTATCGACCCATTTGGGGCACAATTATCAGCCGGGTGCAAAGATTAGCGCCTGGCGCTAATTATCGCCTCTGACTGCAAACTTGGGTTTTATCGCCCCTGGAGTTGATTGGAGCGCTAAATCAGGTGCTACATACCTGTCTTAAGGCGCAAAGGCCGAGGAGCGAGACACTATCTCAGAGCGCTGGCGAAGCTCATGTGATGTCAGTCAGCAATGGAACACAGTCACACCGGCGCCGGCCAGTTCTTAAAGGGGAGGGTCGATCTTGCTCTCCATCCACACCCTGCTCATTGCAGCCTTGAATCTTGGCCTGGAGAGACCTGTACATCAAATCTGTTGGAAAGAACAACGGAGAAGCCCAGGGAAGGAGCTCAGAGTGCAGCCCCCACAGTCTCTTCTAAATCGATGCAAGGAAGATCAAATCAGAAAGAACCTGCAAAGTGCTGCTCAATACCCAAAACTCCTCAACACAGCTTTGAATATCTCCTGCAGTCTCTCTCTCTAACTCAGAATGCGTGGTGTAAAAACTTCGCCAACAAAAAAAGGCAGGAAGCAGTCGCCTTTAAATAGCGCTCCCCAAGTCCCTTCCCGACTGCAAAATGCTCCCCTCAACCTGTTGTTGCAGCGGCAGGCGGTAAGGCAGGGGGCAGCACTCAATATCGGTCAGGGGCGCTACCGGGGTGTTGCACACTCGACTGACGTCACGATCTGCCAGCGCAGGAGATCATGGTGGTAGTGTTTACCGCCGCTGCAAAATGTCTAGTTAATTTCGTGAGCAGCGCAAACATTGTCGTGCACGGGCGCTAGTTGCTTTGCACCCCATTAACGCCCTCTTAAGGCGCTAACGGGAGGCGCAAACCAACCAAATTTTTCCCCCTTAGAGCCCGGTTACCACCCCGGCCGCTAAATTCAGTTTACCGCCCCGCACAGGAAGTGGAGCACAATCTCAGGCACTCCACTTCCTGGTGGGGCGGTAACCAAGGCGATGTCAGGACGCGATGATCGCTGCCGCGTTTCAACGCCCCTCCCTTTCAGTTAAAGGGAGGGCCGCTGTGCACTCTGCAGGGCCTCCAGTGGCCCACACTAGGGTGCCAGGCTGCATGATGGCGGCCAGGACCACGCCACGGCCCACCACAGAGGACCGACCTTGAGGTCAGCCAAAAAAAAAAGGGCGGCGCGGATCGCGGCCGCACCTCCCCTTGAAATACAGCCCTGTGAGCGGAGGTCGGCCCGGATCGTGACCCATGAGGCGGGTGCTGACATCGCCCGCGGCAGCCTCGCAGGGTGCAGCCGAATTTCTGCCAAGGGGTGGTAAGGGGTTACGGCACATGGCGATGATATAATCGGCGGTGGCGCAGTGGCCTGGGGCGCTACCAGCGGGGGTGCGGCGCTACTGGATAGCGCCTCAGAACGCCCTGCCGAATTTCTCAGGAGGTGTCCCCCCCCCCATCGGAGGTGCTAATGGCAGGCGGAGAGGAGCTGAATTTCTAAACCTAAGATTTGTAGCGGCATTCAGAAGTTATATATAAACATTTTTATGTTTCTTTCCTGTTTCCACATAGTTGGTCAGGAGGCTTTGTGCCAAGTATTCTGGCACTGTCATTTATTTTGCTATGTCCATAATATTGGGACAATGGGGGCGATTTTCCTGTCCATAATGCATGGGAAACTCTTATTGTGCAGGTGCAAAACACAAAAAAAGCATCAGAGACCCGAGACACCGGGTCTCTGTCCTTGTGACATTGGCCTAGGATATCCAATGCTTCTCCTGATGGTGAGGGGCTTGGTGGGTGGTGGGAGTGGTGGGAGGACCCATTGTAGTTGCAGCCAGGAGCAGTAATTTAAATGAGACAGAAGAGAGTGTTGCGAGCCCTCTTGCCTGATTTTGCTATTTGTATATCACGGGAACACCCATTTTCAGGGGCACCCAGAAGAAGAGGGCTTTTTGGCCCTATGCCCAACCACCTCCAGTCAGAAGATTAGAGAGGGGCAGACAGGAATCATGCAGGACCCACAAGTAAGTTCACTTTTATTTTTCGTAGGAATATCAGTCCAGGGATTGCATCTACCCAGCTCCTGGGGAGAGGGCACCAAGAAAATCGGCTCCAAAGGTGATCCCAATGTTAACCATTATTTATGTTAATTAACTGATAATTAAGAAGAAAAGAATGAGTAATGAACGTATGCCAGGAAGGTCATGCTGCATCAGAGGCGGACTGCATCTACCCGATGATACCCTTCAACCCTCATTTACAGGCAAATGTGGACCTAGCTGGCAGTGACCATGCCAAATTGATTGCATAAGATCTGAGTGAGCAGACAGACAGATGCCAAGCCGCAAGGATACCTGCAGTTAACATGCACCATAAGGCTGGTACTGCCAGTAGTTATAACAGTCAGCTGTGCCCTCAAGTCTTATTGCTCTGCCTCCTTCCAACTGTGCTACAATCCTGTACTTCACCAGCCAGCTAACATGGAGTTGGAGTATTGCGCTGCCCTATTACTTCATCGCAGCCTCAGTTTTGCGCCTCCTTATTTATTGTGCCAGCCCATGGGTTTTGCCAGACATTTTTGTTACACAAACAACCTTTGTAAATAATGAAATATGCATATGAGCAGGCTTTTCTAATTGTGAGCAACATTTTTATCCCCTTTAATGGCTAGGTTCCTTTAAAATTACCCATCACCCCTTATAAGCAAGTAATTTCCTGCCCCAAACGGTGACCTCACAATGTCAGGCTCAATATGGGCTAGGAACTTGTCCACACTATGTAAATTAAGCTGAGGTTTGGGTGGGTACTTATAACACACCACCTAACTAACGCCCGATTGGAAAATCTAAAATCTACTCCACTGAAGCCCAGAAGTATTTGTGAATCCCAAAGCTTGCACAGTTTTCCTACTCCTCATTGCCTCTGTTTTTCTCC
Organism: Somniosus microcephalus; assembly: GCF_052327205.1. Taxonomy (NCBI): domain Eukaryota; kingdom Metazoa; phylum Chordata; class Chondrichthyes; order Squaliformes; family Somniosidae; genus Somniosus; species Somniosus microcephalus. The sequence goes on along the minus strand of NC_141001.1, from coordinate 82,391,585 downwards.
TGTGGAAATGATTAGTCACAAATTGCACATAATTATAAGGCAACTATGGACATTGTAAACCTCCTCCTCCTCTATTCCCCAGTTCCCCTGCATTACTCATACACAGCTTGTCAATCCAGATGGTGCAGACAGAATATTAATGCACTGTTTCAGCCACATAATATTTTATTGTATTTCTAACGAGCATATTTTCTGTCGCTATGGTAAAGTCTGCTGGAACTCAATTGTTCCTATTAAAGTAAAAAGGAATAGTATTTACTCAAATTGTTTTCTTTGTGTATGTGGCATGGGGGGAAGATTCAAACCAGCCCTTTTTAATAAAACAAATTGTTTTTCCACAAGATGAGGCAATATTTATTGTACCTTTTATTTAATTTAATTACAGTATTCGAGCTATTAAAAGCCAGAGCTACTAGATCCCTAGGAAGGGCCAATGTTTTGAGATGACTTAATAAGTCCAATTCCATTTTTAATACCTGGGATTTCTGAATTTTGCCAGTGTTTGGGAAATCGCATTGTGTGATTGACAGTGAGCAATTGGATGTGTCACACTTGTGGAGTTGATTTGCTATTTAGAAGTTAGGGTTTTGGCTCCTCTGGTAAAGTGGGTTTCATAAAATAAACTATGTATGATGTTGGCATACATTCGGCCAATGTTTTGGCTTAAATTAAGGATGGCCAGCAATCTACACTGTTAAAAGGATTAACAAATGTTTGTCATTCACCCTGGTGGTTATCAAGTTGATGATCACCTACCAGTTCTGAAAAATGCTGAAAGGCGTTCTACAGGAAAGGGCTCTTGTTAATGCTGGACCCATTGTGGCATCCAGTACAAGCTACACATCAATTGAAACGACAGCACAAATAATTCAGTGCTCTGGAGAGCTGTCAAATCACCTTATTGCCCTAAGACACAAACAGCAATCATTACAATGTTGTATCAATCAGTCCCAATTCCCATTTTCTCAATTGGATTTGTCAGTTCCTTCCCCTCTCGCTAGGACCACCTTTACTGTGCAAAAGTCACAAATGAGCATACATTGAGAAGAGGTATGCCTTACTAGACCACAAGACAGTTAATGATGAGGGAAGTGATTCATCCATTCAGAATGATCCCACAGTCCCCTCATTGCTACATCTAATTATTATTTTTTAATGATTCTAGGGTTTCTGCTTCTACCCCTCCATCTGGAAGTTCATTCCAAATGCTGGTCACTCTCTGATGAAGATAAACTTCCTGATTTCAGTGCGAAAATTACCTTTTACTAATTTGAACCTGTCCTACTCCTACAGTTTGAAATAAAGCATTATTCCTGGTTACTCTCTTCCATATGTTTAAGTATCTTACATACCTCTACGATCACGGGGTTAATTTTAACACCGAGTGGGTTTCAGTCAAGTGGGGCCAGTGCTGAATGGATGGGAAGAGAGTGCAGTGCGACTGCTGGCAGAGGAAGATCGGGCGGCCGAGGGCTGCCCGCTGGCTTGCAGGTAAATTGCAGGGTTTGGGAGGCTCTCTCGGGAAGGAAAGGAGGGGGGTGGTGGTGGGTGTGGGAGTGTGCGGCAGGGAGGCCACTATTTTACTTGCAGGTCCCGGAGGCCCCATATACTTGCTCCGGCTGGCCCGACAGAGGAAATGTCTTTACTTAACTGGAGGGCGCCTTCATCCTTTGCTGCTAAAAGCCCCTGTTAAAATACCATTGGGGGGGTGGGGGTCTATTGACAGCTAAGTGTGGCGGGCGCCTCATCCACTGCCAAAATCATAGGCAGTAAAATTGGAGATCAGCAGGAAATGGAGTCACTCCATTTTAACTGCTGTGTTCCTATCAACTGGGGTGGGATGCTTCCTTTCCAAACTGAAAGGCTCACGGCTCTCCAGTGTTTTTTCATAACCTTGACACTCGGGATGAGCCACATGGCCTTTTTCTGTGTTATCTCTGGCACTTTACTGTCTTCTCTGTTTATTGGCATAATGATCATAATAAAAACAAGAAACATAGTTCATCCCACACCATTACTTTTGTCAAATATAGATAACGGCACTGAATATTATTGTGACAACATTGGCTCGAGAGCCCTGGCCCTGGTTCCAAATCAAGCCGCAGGATTCTGCAGTGCAACCAAACAATCAGCCTGGTTCAATCAGTGTGGATGATGTCCTGAATGCTAATCCTTTCTGCAATACAAACTGCAGCCCATTCCTAATGCGTGCTTTTTAAAATTATGGTGAACATACACAAATCAAATCACAGTTACTTATTGCATTTAAAGAAATGTATTCCAGGTCCTATACTGTGCATATAAATTGTAAAGTTTTGAGGTAATTTGCTCAACATCATTTCAGTTCCATTGGATATTGGCCCAGAAATTCGGGTCGGAGGCTTCCCGCGGGTGCAAGCCTCCGACCTGCACTTACCTAGCGCGCCGGCCATTGAGCTGTGGGCCCGCATGGGATTCCGATCCTGGGCCTCCTCCAACTGCCGGCGCGCAGTGCTTGCGTATCCCAGGGGTGCAGTTAGTTCGATGCGTCCCCTGGGATCACGTGGGCCATGAAGAGCCAATGGTAGCAGGGAAATGCCCATTCATAAAATTGACAGGAAGAGCTGTCAAAACTATAAATACTATAAGCCCCAAAACATCACTAAAACTTCAAATAAGATTTATCATCACATTTTTAAAATAACTATAAATTACATAAAATAACTATTTTAAACAATAATTTAAATTTTTGAAAAAAATAATTACATTTTCTAACGGGGCTAAAAATAAACTTACCTTTCTTCAACATATTTAAAAATAATAAACCTGTGGAAAAAATGTTTTAATTCTAATTAATTCACCACTTACCTTGTTAAAAGCAGGCCTTGCGCCTGCTTTTTACATGTGTAACGCCTGGAGACTTACCTTCCCGGGAAAACCTGCAAAAAAAAACATAACTTCCATGCGCATGCACTGCCTCTCCGGCGTATGCGTTCAACCTCTGAACCCTTTCCTTTAAGGGAACAGAAGTTCCGGTTTCCCGTGCATGCACGAAACCGGCACTTCCGTTGGGCCTACGGGTGAGTACCCCATGCGTACTCACCCGTGGAGACCCAAATTTCTGGGCCATTAATATCTTTTAGCACTGATAATGTTAATAAATTGACAACTGGATGTAGCTAACTTACATTAATGATTATCATACCAAATACTTCTGCTGTTGTCAGGTTTTAGTTGACTTCTAACCTGTTATATGTTGAAAATCTCTCCAGGGTTTCAAGCAACTTTAGAGCTCATTTGACACCTGGCATTTTTGGTGAAAGGTTCCTCAACTAAATTCACCTTTACTTCCTTTGTCACTGCCAGTGCATCTCGTCCTTCTCTTTCTGTTTGCTGGAGTTTGATGCCCTCTATGTAGTGGTTTAAATATTTCCTTTTGAAATCTCTGTGCCTTTAATGCCATGTAATTGAGCATCCAGATAACAATTTTAAAAATACACTATTTGATACCTATTGGAAGCTACCTCCAGGCACTCTGAACATCTAAAGATGTTGTGAGAATAACTAATACATGCTATATGGTGCTACTGGTTGTTATAGATACATTTATATGGAGTTTGATGGTTATGCAGAGGCGTCTTCTCTAAGTATGCAACTATTATATTCCCCCAGGAGACAACTATTCAATCAGTTTCAATGCACAAATAGATGAGACTACATAACATGAAGGCATCATTAGTTAAGTAATAAGTTACAGTCGTTCGCCATCACCTGCAGGTTCTCCTTTTTTCTATTGTTATACAGCTTTCAAGCACATGGATTCTGAACCCTTTCTGTTTTCTAGGCCATGGAATCACTACTGCAGGTTCAGTGTTCTTATTTCGGTATGCATGCTCTTTGCCACCCCTACTTGTGGAAAGCCAGTAATTGCAGAAACACCCTGCAGGATGGTTATTTATTTGTCTTGGGATTTTGAAAAATAAATGAATCTTTCTCTTTTCTGGGATAGACCATCCATCACTTTTTTCTATGCAATTTAACAATGTGGATTGTGGAGCCCAGGCAAAATCCCTTCTGGGTACCACCATGGAACCTGGGAGGGTCAGGAGAAATCCCACTCATCAACAAAGGGTAAGGGCAATGTAGATAGTTGCAAAGAGTGGTGGAATTGGATCTGAAAGTGCAAATGACTATTTGTCCATTTTAAGTTGTCTTTAAGCACAGTGGCATAGTGGTTAGCACTGTTGCCTCACAGCGCCAGGGACCCGGGTTCAAATCCGGCCTCTGGTGACTGTGTGGAGTTTGCACATTCTCCCCGTGTTTGCGTGGGTTTTCTCCGGGTGCTCCGGTTTCCTCCCACAGTCCAAAGATGTGCGGGTTAGGTTGATTGGCCGTGATAAAAATTGACCCTTAGTGTTAGGGGGGATTAAATACGTGGGGTTACAGGGTTACGGGGATAGGGCTTGGGTGGGATGGCTGTCGGTGTAGGGACCGGGCGCTAGGGTTTGGAGGATCAGCCATGATCTCGTTGAATGGCGGAGCAGGCTCGAAGGGCCGAATGGCCTACTCCTGCTCCTATCTTCTATGTTTCTATGATTCCTTCTTCTCTGAAAAAGGATTAACAGACATTAGCAAAATAGGAAATTTAAAAGTCGTTTGCTATTTGTTGAGGCCTTATTAAAGGCCAATCATGGGAAAATCATATGAGGTGGGCTTCATTGGAGGCCCCTCAACAGTAGAGTATTTAACTCAAATTCAAAGATGGTGTTAGTCAAGTCTAAAATGGGGAAGATTTCAAAGTATCACCACAGGTTAGTCAGAGGTGCAGAAACAGTTGATAAATCAGTCTTATTTTTTTTTGCCAAAATAGGGCATGACAAAGAGAAAATAAAATCTTTAAACTAGTTTAAAAATCAATGGCCGAGAAATTCGGTATCGCCCCATTTAAAAATGTTCAAAATGCACTCTAAAGGAAGGGAATACATTTCTACTGAAGACCAGCGGCCTTACCTTTAATTAGCGCTCCCAAAGCACCCGGCCTCCTGAACAACGCCTCCTGCAGCTGTCGGCGGAACCGAATTTCGGGTCTGGGATGCTAACGGGGCGCTGCGCAGCCAGATGACATCACGATCTCCGGGCGCAGGACAGCATGGCGCTAGGGGTTACCGCCGCTGCAAACTGTCAGGTGAAATTTGCAGGTGGTGGTAATATTGCAGTACCCGGGCGGTAAATCGTTAGTGCCTCCAGGGGGCGATAATGAGGCACTAACGGGAGGCGCTAACCAACCAAATTTCTTCCCCATAACCTAAAAAATTCATTGAGCAGCTGGCTTGGGCTAAATAGTGCATCAATAAGGAAAGACAGGTATTCTGAAGTTTGGCCTGATAACCTTAATTGGCATTTAAAAAAACAAATTTACGTTGAACATTTTCTTAACTGATACTGAGATTAATTGTTCCATGTGTGACTTCGTGCCGAAAATGTTTACTACTTTACTTATTATTGCCCAGAAATTAATTTTGCCAATTATAGTGGAAGAAAATGAACACTTTGAAATGACATTCATCAGTCTGCTGTTTTAATGGAAGGAGGAGCCAATGCAGCATCAAAGAACATGGCTGCAGCCATGGCACCATGCCGCCCTGGTGGGATAGTGTGGGCCATCAGAGACCCTGCAGAGCTCACAGCATCCCTCCCCTTTAACGGAAGGGGAGGGGTGCTGAAACATTTCAGCACTATGGGCGCTACCGCGCTTTGCGTCCCGACACCGCCCCAAGAGGAACTGGCGTGCCAGAGAATAGCGCTCCACTTCCTCGCCAGGGCGGTAAGCCGAATTTAGCGGCTGGGGTGGTACTTCCGTGCCGGGTGCTAAATCTCTAGCGATAATTCAGTTACCACCCCCAAACGGGGTGTAACCAAATTTCGCCCCATATATCACGTCTGAAAACTTCAGACAGACTCCCAAGGTGTAGTGTCCGCGTATCAATAAAACACGGACTGCAGGAGAACGATAATAACAGGTGTTTACTGAACAGAGGGTATGCTGGAACTGAAAGTACAGAAGCCTGCTACGGCTTTATATACAGGTGTGGTCACTGCCGGTACTACAGTATAAAAGCAGTTCTCTCTTAAAGGTACATACACAACAATTCCTCCCCTTTTAGATAAACAGTGCATAACATTCATTTAACAATTAAATAGTAACTAATTACAATTACAATTTTCTCTGTACAATATACATGAACTGAAGTAATCATTTATAAATTCAGTCTTTGAGGAGGCTTCCTGATCCTGGCTGGATAGCGCCTTTCTCGAGTATCCTGTTCTTGCGGCGGAGTCGATTCTGGCTCATGGTCATTGGTTGGTTCGTCAGCTTCCAATACCACTGCTTCTGAGGTAGACGCAATCTGTACTTCGGGTTCATCACCAGGTGTGCATGCTCGTGCTAAGGGTTTGACTTGTTCTTGTGACTCTAGAATCTGGTCAGCATGGCATCTCATGATGCTCTCTCCAACGTCCACTGTGTACATTAGTGGTCCCTGCTGTGTGCATATCGTTCCTGGCTGCCATTTTTCTGTTCAGTAGTCGCGGGCCAAGACTGGTTGCTCTATCTTGAAGCTCCTGGTTGGCTTCTCATTGATGTGCTGGAATTGCTTATCCTCAACATCTCGTCCTATGTTTGGTTTGAGCAAATCCAGACGACATCTTAACCTTCGGTTAAAGAACATTATGGCTGGAGCTTGGTTGGTGACTGGATGTGTCGCATTCCAGTAAGCAAACAAGAAATTATCCACCTTGTTGTAGTGGTATGTCGTCATCATACATCGCCTTTATTGCCTTTTTAAAGGTCTGAACAAACCTCTCAGCCAATCCATTTGTGGCTGGATGATATGGGGCAGATGTGTAATGTTTTACCCCATTATTCCTCAAAAACCTCCGGAAATCCTCGGACACAAACTGTGGTCCATTGTCGGAGCAAATCTGTTCTGGCAAGCCATTCCTGGCGAAGATGGTCCTTAGGACTGCAATAGTTTTCTCCGTGGTGGTGGAGGACATTTTGATGACCTCTGGCCATTTCGAATGGGCATCCACGGCGATTAAAAACATTGAGTCCATAAATGGACCAGCAAAATCAATGTGTACCCGTTGCCATGGAGATGAGGGCCACTCCCATGGGTGTAGCGGGGACTGTGGTGGAGCATTTTGGACCTTCTGGCATCCTGTGCATCTCTTGGTCATATCCTCGATTTCTTTATCGATTCCCGGCCACCACACAAACGCCCTGGCTAGGCTCTTCATTTTTACCCCTCCCAGATGACCCTCATGAAGCTCATTGAGCACTCTATCTCTCAACTTGGGTGGAATTACCACTCGGGATCCACACATCAAGGTCCCCCGGCACACTGACAGCTGTTCTCTCCTTGGCGAGAATGCTGGCAACAGTGAGTCGCCATGTACTGGCCATCCTTCACCGTCAAATCATAGACCCGAGAGAGTGTCGGGTCATTTCGGGTTTCCTTCTCTATACTTGAGTTTGTAACAGGTAGACATTCGACTATGGTCGCATGGAATATCTCAACAGGGTCCACTGCAGGTGCTTCCTCCACTGTAGGCAACGGTAGGCGCGACAGCCCATCAGCGTTTCCATGCTGTTTCGTACCCTTGTAGTCTATGTCGTATTGATGTGCCCCTAGAAAAAGGGACCATCTTTGCAGCCGTTGCGCCGTCATCACTGGAACGCCCTTCTTTGGGTTAAAAATGGAGACCAGAGGCTGATGATCAGTCAGTAGGGTGAATTTCTGCCCGTGCAGATAGTGATTGAACTTCTTCACCCCCCACACCAGGCTGAGGGCCTCCCTGTCAATCTGGGCGTAGTTACGCTCGGCTGAGGTTGACGAGCGCGACGCAAAGGCTATTGGCCTCTCTGAACCGTCAAGGAATTTGTGTGACAGCACCGCTCCAATGCCGTAGGGAGACGCATCACATGCCCACCGAATCGGTAGTGTTGGATTGTAGTGGGCCAATACTTCTTTTGAAGTGATTAGGCATTTACATTTCTGAAAGGCACGCTTACACTCATCACTCCATTTCCATGCTACTCCAGTTTGCAGCAGGGCGTTCAGTGGGTGCAGAATTGTAGATAAATTTGGCAAGAACTTATGGTAGTAGTTCACCAACCCGAGGAACGACCTCAGTTGCGACACATTTTCCGGTGCTGGAGCCTTGACTACTGCCTCAATCTTGTCTGGGGACTTATGTAACCCCTCCTCATCAATCATGTGGCCACAATACGAGATTTGTCTCCTGAAAAACTCGCATTTGGGGCGGTTGGCTCGTAGCCCATATTCTTGTAATCTAGTGAGCACCTGCTCCAGGTTGGCAAGATGTTCACTGTCATTTTCGCCCGTAACCAGGATGTCGTCCAAATAACACTGGGTCCCCGGGATCCCTTGCAGGACTTGTTCCATCGCCCTCTGCCAAATAGCCGGGGCTGATGCTACCCCGAATACCAGTCAGTTGTACTGGTAAAGACCTTTGTGAGTGTTTATCGTGAGGTATTTTCTAGATGCTTCTTCCACCTCCATTTGTAGATACACTTGGGCCAGATCAATCTTCATAAAGCGTTTCCCTCCAGATAGTGAGGCGAAAATCTCTTCTATCCGTGGAAGTGGATATTGTACTGTGTGCAGGACTGGGTTCACAGTTGCCTTAAAGTCTCCACAGATGCGAACCTTCTTTGGCTCCCCAGGCGTGCTGCTCAATGATTTCTTCATTACAGGAATGATGGGTGTGGCCCACTCGCTCCAGTCCACCTTGGACAGCACACCCGAACGCTCCAGACTCTCCAGCTCTGCTTCAACGGCTGGGCGGATCGCGTACGGTACCGGTCTGGCCTTAAAAAAAATTTGGGTTTGCGTTATCTTCAATTCTTATCATTGCCGTTACTCCTTTTAGAGTCCCAAGTCCTTGTTGGAACATCTCTTTCGCGTCAGTTAGAATTTTTGACAGTCGTCCAGGTGTGGCGTCGTCATCCTTTTTGTCAGCCACAGTTAGCGCCTGAATGGAATGCCAATCCAATTGTATTTTTTGGATCCATTCACGTCCCAGTAATGGTGGTCCTCCATCTTGTAGTATATATAGATACAGTTTCTGTGTTTCCTTGCCGTTGTATTTAACGGGCACCCTTATTTTTCCTCTGGGGTAGACGTTTTGCCCCGTGTATGTCTTCAATACAATGGACGTGTCCTTCAAGGGTATGTGTGAGAATAGCCGCTCATAGTCTCGTCGATTCATGACAGTTAGAGCTGATCCTGTGTCCAATTCCATCTTTACTTGGGACCCTGCTATCATGAGGGTGACCCAAATGGTTCGGTGATCCTCCTTTGCGATCACGTTGTGTAACTTTAGACAACTTAGTCTCCTGCTCCCGGAGTCATTATCACTCTCCTGATCTTCTGAACTACTGTCTGTCATTTTTTTTTCTTTCTTGTACTTTTCCTTAGTAGTTCTTTTAGTGTTGGTTTTCTTTCACGACCTGCAGACTCTTGCTATGTGTCCCACTTTTCCACATTGCCTGCATACTTTGTCCTTAAACCAGCAGTCCTTCTGCTCATGGGTTGTTCTGCCGCAGCGATAGCACTTTTCTGCTCCATATGCCATTTCGTTAGTGCTATATTCTTGTGGTTTCTGTTGTATTTCCACAGCTCCCCGTGCTGCTGCTTCGTAGGATACTGCCACGCTGAAAGCCTTTTCTAGCGTCAGGTCCTTTTCCGAAAGTAGTCGTTTCTGGGTTCCTTCACTCTGGAGCCCGCAGACAAACTTATCCCTTAAGGTATCTGCCAGTTCTGCTCCGAACTGGCAGTGCTTCGATAACTTGCGTAGTTCCGTAAGATAGTCAGCATTGCTCTCATCTTTGTGCTGGTTTCTTTTATGGAACTTGAATCTTTCTGCTATCCGCAGCGGTGTAGGGTTTAAAAGTTCCTGTAAGATATCGACAATCTCTTCAAAGCTTTTCTCCATTGGTTTAGCTGGGGTAATTAAATTCCGCAATAGGCCGTACGTTCTCGCGCCCATCAAATTTAATAATACCGATGCCTTCTTTCCATCGGCCACCTCATTTGCCTTGCCACATTTCTTTCCACATACGTGGTCCAGTCTTCTATTTCGTTGTCGAAAGCAGTGATACTGCCACTCTTCGGCATCTTGGGTGGTTTAAAATGGCGCCTCCCGCGCTTTTCCTTCTTCCCCAATGGAATAAAATGGCGCCTCCCGCGCCTTTCCTTCTTCCCCTTGCTGCCAACGCTGCTCCTAGCATTCTAAAGAGTAATGGCGGCGCCCCGCGGCTTCGGCACGTCTCTCTTTTCCTTCCCCTCGTTTTATTTTCTCTAACGCTGCCCGGCTCTTGAGCACCGACCGCGCCCTGTGCGCTCCACCCTCTCTCTCTCTTTTCCTTCCCGACGACGCTGCATGGCCCCTTTGCAGAGCCGCTCGATCGAGCTCAAGCCCGCCACAGTCCGGAAGTCAGCGCACTCCCTGCTACCAGCACGATTTGCTGGAACACCTTGACTGGGGAGCCAAGCCCAGCTCTACACAGCCTCCCCTGCGATTCTCTGAACTCCGATCGATCACTGGGCGGTTGCCCGCGGTCGACGCCCGTTGCTCTGACTTCGACCTCCAAGAAGCTTCTTTTCAGGGATGGATCCCTGTGAGGTGATGCAGTACTGCAGGTGAGTTCGAACCTGCTCATCGCCAGTGTAGTGTCCGCGTATCAATAACACACGGACTGCAGGAGAACAATAATAACTGGTGTTTACTGAACAGAGGGTATGCTGGAACTGAAAGTACAGAAGCCTGCTATGGCTTTATATACAGGTGTGGTCACTGCCGGTACTACAGTATAAAAGCAGTTCTCTCTTAAAGGTACATACACAACACAAGGTATGGCAGAGTTGTTCAATATAAGAACATAAGAAATAGGAGCGGGAGTAGGCCATTCGGCCCCTCGAGCTTGCTCCACCATTCAATAAGCTCATGGCTGATCTTCTACCTCATCTCCACTTTCCTGCACTATCCCCATATCTCTTGATTCCCTTAATATTCAAAAATTCTATCGATCTCTGTCTTGAATATACTCAGCAACTGAGCCTCCACAGCCCTCTGGGGTAGAGAATTCCAAAGATTCACCACCCTCTGAGTGAATAAACTTCTCCTCATCTCAGTCCTAAATAGCTGACCCCTTATTCTGAGACTGAGACCCCTGGTTCTAGACTCCCCAGCCAGGGGAAACATCCTCCCTGCATCTACCCTGTCAAGCCCTCTAAGAATTTTGTATGTTTCTTCTAAACTCTAGAGAATATAGGCCTAGTCTACTCAAGTCTACTCCAACCCAGGAATCAGTCTGGTGAACCTTCATTGCACTCCCTCTATGGCAAGTATATCTTTCCTTAGGTAAGGAGACCAAAACTGTACACAATACTCCGGGTGTGGTCTCACCAAGGCCCTATATAATTGCAGTAAGACATCTTTTCTCTTAGGCCGAGATCTTGCCAGCCCTGAGGAGGTGGGTATGGAGGCAGGACTGCCAGGAAAATGACAGAATTTGGGGACGGGTGCCTAACCCGCCCTCAACCCGTCTCCGTGCCATCTTGCCAGGAGGCGGGTAGTCGTCCCGCGCCGGGTCCCTTTTCCTTGGAGGTGGGAAGGGATTACAACCACTTAACTGCCTGTTAACAGACAGAAAATAGGCTTATCACCATTTTGCCCACATAAGTGCAGGCTTCCCGAAGGCTCCAAAACCCGCCAGGGTCACTGAGGCGAGTTGTGGGTCTGAGGGGGTCGGAGGGGTCCAAAAGTGTGCTGTGGAGCTGAGTGATGGGCGCAAGTGTGGAGAGGTGAGTATCTGAGGTAAGTGCAAAGTGTTAGAAAAGGTGTACTTACCTTTGTTTCTTCCTGCAGGCTTCAGTCGGTGGGTATGCGGAGAGTCTCGGACCTCTGCTGCAGAGATGACGGATGGCTGTTGCATTCTCCAATGCAACAACCATCTAATTTCTGCAAAAGAAAGAAGTTTGATGAGGCCTTGAATTCAAGACCTCATCAAACTACAGAGAATGTTACTGACAATTCACAGAGCTGTCAAACGATGACAATTCACTTGTCAAAAATGTTGATGAAACATCATACGTTGACGTTCTCTGCAACCGGCTTTCCTTTAATTGGCCTGCTAAGCCTGCTGGGTTATGGAGGCGGGACTGAAACCCAACAAGTGGGAGTCCCTCCTCCAAAAGCTCCCCATTGGCAAAATCTCCCCCAATACTCAAATCCTCTTTTAATAAAGGCCAAAGTACCATTTGCTTTCCTAATAGCTTGCTGTACCTGTTTCATCCTAACTTCCTTGCTTTTGTACTCTATGCCTCTCTTTATGAAGCCCAGTATCCCGTATGCTTTTTTAACTGCTTTCTCAACTTGCCCTGCCACCTTCAATGATTTGTGCACATATACCCCCAGGCCTCTCTGTTCATGCACCTCTTTTAGGAGTGTACTCTTTACTTTATATTGCCTCCTCATTTTTCCTACCAAAATGTATCACTTCGCACTTTTCTGCACAAATTTCATCTGCCACGTGTCAGCCCATTTCACCAGCCTGTCCATGTCTTCTTGAAGTCTTTCACTATCCTCCTCACTGTTCACTATACTTCCAAGTTTTGTGTCATCTGGACATTTTGAAATTGTGCCCTGTACTCCCAAGTCCAAGTCATTAATATATATCAAGAAAAACAGTGATCCTAGTACCTACCCCTGGGGAACACCACTGTACACCGTCCTCTAGTCTGAAAAACAACTGCTCGCTACCCTCTGTTTCCTGTCACTTAGACAATTTAATATGCATGTGGCCACTGTCCCTTTTATTCCATGGGCTTCAACTTTGCTGGCAAACTGATTATGTGGCACTTTATCAAATGCCTTTTGGAAGTATACTACAATAAAGTCACATATTATACTGAAAAGCCAAATTTCATAGATGTGACAGGATTAATAACGTGCAATAATATATACAAACTGAAATATTTCCCAATATCTTCCAGTTAGATAAATCCTGATATAACTAAGGACTATCACTATTTAGTTTCAACAACCTGTATCCATTGCAGTTTGCCATAATACCTGCCACAAGCAAAAAATTGGAAAATACTAATTTTGCGATGAGAAAATGCATTAAATCCATGGCTATGGTGAGAAAGCAGTGTGATAGGATTCGTTTTGGATTGCTTTGGCAGAGCTGACACAAATACAGTGGGCCGAATGGCCTCTCGTGCTATAAACCTCTGTTTCAAGGATTCTATATTAAAAGTGTGCTTTCTTTCCGGTATCTTTGCTGGGATGGGATGAAATGCAATGGAAGAGGGGCTATCCGGAGCTTGGTTCCCCAGGTGTGTAGTAAGAACCCATTACAAAAAGCCTGCATTATTTTAATTGATGTTGCAGGGTCAGAGCTGTTTGAATCTAGCTATTTAGTATTAAACATTTCATGTGGAATCTGGTAAGCCTCTTAGATTGTGTTATTGTACACTGTAGAAGCCTGAATAAATTTGAGAGGTCTTGGTACATTGTGTGTAAGAATTTTAATTGACATGGTGTTCACTTATATTTCTAGTATGCTCCTCATGTAGAAGGCAGCATCAGAGGATTTTACACAAAGGTGGACACCAAGTACAAGAGAAAGGGGGTAAAGGTCAGGGAGTGGGATGAAATCATGGTCAAGAAAAGGGTTTGAAAGAAGTGTCTAAAAGCATGGAGGGTTCTAGCAAGGGAGTTCTAGAGGACAGGGTCATAAATGCCTGAAGGTGGAACAGAGGGGGTGAGGACAAGCAGTAATCCCGTGCCAGACAAGTGGGGGCTGCATAATGAGTTGATACCAGGGGTAAGAGACTTTAGCTTGAAGAGAAATGAAAGAAACGGGCTCTCTTTTCCTTAGAACAGAGAAGGTTAAGAGGAAATTTGAGGTGTTCACATCATGAGGTAAATGGGGAAATTTATTTCCACCAGTTGATGAGTCGATAGCTAGAGGGCAGAAGTTTACGATCATCAGGGAAAGAACAAAGGGAGAGGTTAGCAGATTATATTATTGTAAACAGAAGGTTGTTAGTTCATGAATGGCATACCTTTCAAATGGGTAGTGGATAGATAGTTGAATGAGAAACATTTAAGTGGCTATAGGGAAAAGATAGAGGAATAGGATTTAATGGATAGCCCTTCAAAAGAGCCGGTACCGCTGCAATTGGTTTTATGGCCTTATTTTGCTGTAAAATCTTATGAGTGTCAAAAAAGTTATGGTTCAGGATCTAGCAGTAGGGAAATGTAGAGACATTCAAAGAGGAAATTTGAACACATCAATAATTTCCTAATGCTGAAGCTGCATCCTGAGTTCAAATATTCTCCAGCTGCAATGGTCACAAAATAATGTAACATTGTACATTTTTAGTATAAAAATTGAATCTCCAAGTTATAGAACCACATCTAATTTATAACTAATTTTCAGTAACACATTGATTTACATGTCTTAATTGTAAGGTGTTTTGTTGTCTGTGACAAGACCATACCAATAAAATGTCCTTCATGTAACTGAAATTGTATTTTTTTTGTTTGAGGTATCTATGGCAACATTCAATAGCTAACGTTATAATTTTGCTGTCTATTCTAAGGCCGCGATTTTATCAGCGATGTCAGGATGGTGGAGGGAGAGCTGGTTTCCGGGTTCCAGTCCTGATCCCGGCTGCAGCCGTTCTGTCAAAGTGATTTTCCCTTGATTGGCCTTGTTAAGCCCGCTCTGCGGTCTTCGCGGCCAATTAACAGGAAGTGGGCCTGATGACATATCATCAGCGTGTTTCCTTAAAGGGACCACGACCACATTGAGTTTGACAGTTGTTCTGTCAGTGTTTGACAGCATTGAGGTGCTGCAAGCACTGCACTCAGGCTCTCCAATGACTCCCTCCATATGCTTATGCAGGGAGTCACAGCACACAGGGAGATTCTCTTCCCTTCCAAGGGTGGAAGAGACCTTTCCAGGACACCAACGCAGCTTGGTTGCACATTGCACAGGAGGGCAAAAGCAGGGATGTCGTCAGGGGTCCCTGGCTACAGTGGTACAAACCTTTCAATGATCTCAGTGGATCACAAAATGTTACTGCAAAGCCACACTCAAACTCACCCTGATGTGTAACTCAACACATCCCCAGCACTTCCATATCCTACTCCTGCACATCCTTACTCACACCAACTTACCTTGCACCTCCACTCATCCCTCTCTATCTACATTATCACTTCCCCATCTCACCAGCAACCCCTCACACTCACCCTCGTCCTACTGCAAGCATACCAACAACACACAAGGGTAGGCACTTGAGAGGTTTAGCCAATGTCCATGTGAATTTCCTGGTAATGTGTTGTCATACAGTGAAATCTAAATTTTCAAAACTGCCCCTTATTGGACAGATCTGTGCACACGTTGAGATGTGTCTTACTGAGTTCCAGTGAATGCTGATGCATAACTCCCCCCCCCCCCCCCCCCCCACTATAGCGATGAGTGTGCATGGAATGGCTTGGACATTAAGGGGATGCTTTACGGTGCTGGTGCGGGATGGTGTCAACCTGGTGCATCATGTGGCAGCCAGGGTGTACAGCATCAAGTGAAGTAAATCTGGCCATGGTGATGCCATTGCTGGCCTCCCAGGCAGTAATGTTGTCTGGGGCTGATGCCCTGTATCCTGTGCAGCATCAGGTGATGGCGGAGAATTTTGGTGATGAGGTTGGTGATGTTGGTGTTGGGTCTGATCGTGGAAAGATTCAGAGGACCAAAGTCTGATTTTTTTCAAGGGCACTGATGTTGCTGCAATAGCTGGCAGCTGGCGTGTTCCCCGAGCAGTGGGTAACCCATGGGGGAGCACGTAAAATTGGAAAGAAACCTCAAAATACCATTAAATTGGCTGTTAACAAGCCATTTCATAAGCTCCATTGTCTCCCCCGCTGCTTGGTGTTGGATCAGTTCTCCACTGACAGACCCGACACCTTGGAGACTCGCGTAGAGGCGGGTTGACAGCGGGTTTCCTACCCGCTGTCAATCATTGCTATTTTGACAGCGGACCGCCTCCAAAACCGCCCTCTGAGCGCCGGCAAAATTCCGGCTGTAATCTTTTGAGACATCAGAATGGAGAGATATGCAACCCCATCTTACCTAGTCCCTTTCGTAAATTTCTAGCAGTGTATTAGCCATCTTCATACAGCATCAAGTTCCTGTAGAGTTGTTGATGATGTATGTTTTGATAGTTGTACCAAATATTTTCACAATCCACAGTGATATGTGATGAATGCTGCAAAAGGCTCTTTTGGAAGTCCATACATTTTACTGTGAACCAAGTCTGAGACCAAAGCACTGATAGTTGCAAGTTCTGTGTATTCTTGTGTTTTTTCTCTCTGCTCCATTTTCCATCAACACCACCTTTGATGCACTGAAGGAAATAACTAAGAATACTGATTTCCATAGTAACTAGAATAATTTTTTGTTTGTTGTTATGCTCCACTTTTGTTTCTGTCATTTGACGGTTGTTCTGTTACTGGTGGCTAGGTACAAATTCCTTGTGACACACAAAATGATTCACTTAATACAATGACAATAAATATCAGGGTTCACACTCTTTCAAATATGTTTACTTTTGTATGGTATTTGTGGTATTGTGCTAATGCCAATGCAGTGGATTTATCTATGAGGGACTGAATGAATCTGTATGTCAATCAATAAAACACTCTAGCTATTTAGGTTCCAAAATGGCACTCAGCCAGTTGCCTCAAAGAAATGCTACTGACCTGGTATTGATGCCCATCAATCTGGATCAGTACTAACCCACCGTATTTCATGGGGGGTCAGCTCATTTGCATATCAGTCATTGGTGTAACACATTGGTGTAACCCTCAGATAATGAAGCAGTCTGTGCCCGCATGCAGCAAGACCTGGATAACATTCAGACAGGGCTGATAAGTGGCAAGTGACATTTGCGCCACACAAGTGCCAGACAATGACTCTGCAACAAGAGAGAGTGTAACCAGCCCCCCTTGACATTCAATGGCATTATCATCGCCAAATCCCCCACCATCAACATCCTGGGGGTCACCATTGACCAGATACTCAACTGGATCAGCCACATAAATACTGTGGCTACAAGAGCAGGTCAGAAGCTGGGTATTCTGCTGTGAGTTTCTCACTTCCTGACTCCCCAAAGCCCTTCCACCATCTACAAGGCACAAGTAAGGAGTGTGATGGAATACTCTCCACTTGCCTGGATGAGTGCAGCTCCAACAACACTCAAGAAGCTAGACACTAGCCAGGACAAAGCAGCCTGCTTGATTGGCACCCCAACCACCACATTAAACATTCACACCCTCCACACTGGCGCACCATGTTTGCAGTGTGTACCATCTACAAGATGCACTGCAGCAACTTGCCAAGGCTGCTTCAACAGCACCTCTCAAACCCGCAACCTCTACCATCTAGAAGGACAAGGGCAGCAGGTGCATGGGAACACCTCCACCTGCAAGTTCCCCTCCAAGTCACACACAATCCTGACTTGGAAATATATCGCCGTTCCTTTATCGTTGCTGGGTCAAAATCCTGCAACTCCCTAACAGCACTGTAGGATTACCTTCACCACACAAATTGCAGCGGTTCAAGAAGGCGGCTCACCAGCAACTCCTATAGGGCAATTAGGGATGGGCAATAAATGCTTGCCTTACCAGCAATGCCCACATCCTGTGAACAAATAAACAAAAATATTGCACAGCTGAGGAAATTTTATGTAGCCTTTAAAAATTTTCATTCACTTTAAATAGTCGGCTGCAGGTTGGGGGAGGAGTAGGTAAGTGATAAGTATTCTGTAAGACTAAATGTAATGCCAGTGACATAAAATGTCTCATCTAAGATTTCATGCCTGTGTTAGAATGTCTGCTATTGGAGGAGCGGGCAGGGGGACCCAGAGAAGAGAACAGGCTATCCAAAGGGAACAGAAGAGTCCAAAATTTCAATGAGTCTGACCTTCAGACACTCCAGAATGAAATTCAAGAGAAGATAAAGGCTGTTAGGTTCCCATGGGAGGAAACTTCACAAAACTGTATTGAGAACCATGAGAAGGGAAATGGCATTGACACTGAGTGCTGCTTTTCACACCCTAGAACTGTGGACCAATGCAGGAAAAAGTTCAATGACCTGATGAGTGTTGAATCCGTGAATGTTAATGTATGGTATTCTTCAAAAAATCGACAGAGACTGCAGAGGAACAATTAACAGGTGTTTACTGGATGCAGGATACTCAAAAACTAAAGTACAGATCCCTATTCAGGGTTTATATACCGGTGTGGTCACTGCCGGTACTACAGTATACAGGAGCTGTAAAAAGTAGTTCTCCCCTTAAAGGTACATACACTACAATTCCTCCCCTTTTAGATTAACAGTACCATAACATTCATTTAACAATTAACACTTTTAACATGTAACATTAACGGCAAATAGTCCATTTATAAATTCAGTCTTTGGGGCGGCTTCCTGATCCTTTAGGGATAGCGCCTTTCCTGAGTGTCTTGCTCTTGGTGCGGAGGCGATTCTGGCCTCCTGTCGTCGGTTGGTTCATCAGCTTCCGATGCTACTGTTTCTGGGGTAGATGCTACCAGTATGTTGGGTTCATCACCAGGTACGCGAGACCTGGGGTGGACTCTTTCCTGTGACTCAAGGATCTGGTCGACATGGCGTCTCACAATGTTCTCCCCAACATCCACGGTGCACATTAGTGGCCCCTGCCGTGTGCATATCGTTCCTGGTTGCCATTTCTCTGTTTGGTAGTTGCGAGCCAAGACTGGTTGCCCTACATTGAAGCTCCTTGTCGGCTTCTCATTGATGTGCTGGAATTGCTTATTCTCAACATCTCTTCGTACATTTGGTGTGAGCAAATCCAGACGAGATCTCAACCTTTGGTTAAAGAACATCATGGCTGGGGTCTGGTTGGTGACTGTATGTGTCGCATTTCTGTAGGCTAACAGGAAATTGTCCACCTTATGCTGCAGTGGAATTGCGTCATCGCACATGGCCCTTACTGCTTTTTTAAAGGTTTGTACAAACCTCTCAGCCAATCCATTTGTGGCTGGATGATACGGAGCGGAGGTGTAATGCCTTACCCCATTCCTTTTCATAAATCTTCGAAACTCTTCGGACACAAATTGTGGTCCATTATCAGAGCAAATCTGCTCTGGCAAGCCAAGCCGTTCCTGGCAAAGATGGTCCGTAGGAAAATATAGTTTTCTCCGTGGTGGTGGAGGACATTTTGATCACCTCAGGCCATTTCGAGTGTGCATCAACAGCTATTAAAAACATTGAGTCCACGAATGGACCAGCAAAATCAATATGCACCCGTTGCCATGGAGATGAGGGCCACTCCCATGGGCGTAGAGGGGCATGTGGTGGTGCATTTTGGACCTTCTGGCATCCTGAGCAGCTCTTTGTCAGGTCATCGATTTGCTGATCGATCCCCGGCCACCACACATAAGCCCTAGCAAGGCTTTTCATTTTCACCCGTCCCAGATGGCCTTCGTGAAGCTCATTGAGCACTCTCTCCCTTAACTTGGGTGGAATTACCACTCGGGATCCACACATCAAGGTCCCCTGGCATACTGACAGCTGTTCTCTTCTGGATGAGAATGCTGGCAACAGTGAGTCGCCATGTGCTGGCCATCCCTTCACCGTCAAATCATACACCCGAGACAGTGTCGGGTCATTTCGGGTCTCCTTCTCTATACCAGCGTTAGTTACTGGCAAGCATTCAATTATAGTCGAATGAAATATTTCAACAGGATCCACTGCTGGTGCTTCCTCCGCAGTAGGTAGTGGCAGGCGTGATAGCCCATTAGCGTTTCCATGCTGTTTCGTACCCTTATACTCGATTTCATACTGGTTCGCCCCTAGAAAAAGGGACCATCTTTGTAGCCGTTGCACAGTCATCACCGGAACGCCCTTTGGGTTAAAGATGGAAACAAGTGGTTGGTGGTCAGTCAGCAAGGTGAACTTCTGCCCGTGCAGATAGTGGTTGAACTTTTTCACTCCCCACACTAGGCTGAGGGCCTCCCTGTCAATCTGGGCGTAGCTGCGCTCGGCTGAGGTTAGTGACTGAGACGCAAAGGCTACTGGCCTCTCCGAGCCGCCCGGGAATTTGTGCGACAGCACCGCTCCAATACCATAGGGTGATGCATCACACGCCAGCTGAATTGGTAGTGCTGGGTTGAAATGAGCCAACACCTCTTTTGATGTAATCAATTCTTTGCACTTCTGGAAAGCTCGTTTACATTCATCATTCCACTTCCATGGTACCCCCGTTTGCAGTAGGGTGTTCAGTGGGTGTAGAACTGTAGACAAATTCAGCAAGAACTTATGGTAGTAGTTCACCAACCCGAGGAATGACCTCAGTTGTGACACATTTTCCGGTGCTGGAGCCTTGACTACTGCCTCAATCTTTTCAGGGGACTTATGTAACCCCTCTTCATCAATAACGTGGCCACAATACGAGATCTGCTTCTGGAAAAACTCGCATTTGTGGCGATTAGCTCAGAGCCCATAATCCTTCAATCTAGTGAGCACCTGCTCCAGGTTGGCGAGGTGATCACTGTCATTTTCGCCCATGACCAGGATGTCGTCCAATTAACACTGGGTCCCTGGAATCCCTTGCAGGACTTGATCCATTGCCCTTTGCCAAATAGCCGGAGCTGATGCTACCCCGAACACCAGCCGGTTGTATTGGTAGAGACCTTTATGAGTGTTGATCGTGAAGTACTGTTTCGAGGCTGCTTCTACCTCCATTTGCAGGTGCGCCTGGGCCAGATCAATCTTAGTGAAGCGTTTCCCTCCAGATAGCGAGGCGAAAATATCTTCAATCCGCGGAAGTGGATATTGTACAGTGTGAAGGACTGGGTTCACTGTCACCTTAAAGTACCCACAGACGTGAACCTTCTTTGGTTCCCCAGGCGTATTACTCAATGACCTCTTCATTACAGGAACGATGGGTGTAGCCCACTCACTCCAGTCCACTTTGGATAGCACTCCTGAACGTTTCAAACCTTCCAGCTCTGCTTTGACGGCTGGGCGGATCGCATAAGGTACCGGTCTGGCCTTAAAAAACTTTGGGCTTGCATTTTCCTCTATTTTGATCGTTGCTGTTATGCCTTTTAGTGTTCCGAGTCCCTCCTGGAACACTTCTTGTGCGTCAGTTAGCATTTTTGACAGTCGTCCCGGTGTGACGTCGTCATCCTTTTTGGCATCTAGTCAGTGCTTGTATGGAATGCCAATCTAGCTGTATCTTCCGGATCCATTCACGCCCTAGTAGTGGCGGTCCTCCATCTGGCAATACATATATGTCCATTTTTGGTGTTTCCTTGCCGTTGTACATCGTGTTCACCCTTATTTTTCCTTTGGGGTAGACTTTTTGCCCCGTGCACGTCTTCAAGACAATCTCTGTATCTCTCAAGGGTATATGTGAGAATAGCCGCTTGTAGTCCCTTTGGTTTATGACTGTTAGAGCTGATCCTGTGTCCAATTCCATTTTCACTTGGACTCCGTCTATCTTGAGCGTGACCCAGATAGTTTGGTGATCCTCCATTTTGATTACATGATGTAGTTTCAGATAATCCAGCTCCTTGCTTCCGGAGTCTGTATCACTTTTCTGTTTGTCTGAACTACTCTCCGTCACCTTATGTACCTTTTTGTACTTCTCCTGTGGAGATTTCTTGCTGCTGGTTTTCTTTCCCGACCTGCAGACACTTGCTCTGTGTCCTACTTTTCCACACTGTCTGCACACTTGGTCCTTGAACCAACAGTCCTTGTGGTCGTGTGTTGTTTTGCCGCAGCGATAACACTTCACTGCTCCATATGACATTTCATTTGTGCCATATTCTTGCGATCTCAGTTGTATCTCTGCAGCGCCCCGTGTGGCTGCTTCATGTGACACTGCCATGCTGAAAGCCTTGTCCAGCGTAAGATCCTTTTCTGATAGAAGCCTTTTCTGGGTTCCTTCACTTTGAAGCCCACACACAAACTTGTCCCTTAAAGTATCTGCTAGTCCCGTTCCAAACTGGCAGTGTTTCGATAGTTTGCGCAGTCCCGTTAAATACTCAGCATTACTTTCATCTTTATGCTGGTTCCTTTTGTGAAACTTAAATCTTTCGGCTATCAGCAGCGGTGTGGGGTTTAAGTGGTCCTGTAGGATTGCCACTATGTTTTAAAAATCCTTTTCCACTGACTTCTCTGGGGTTATTAGGTTTCACAGTAAGCCGTACGTTTTTGCACCCATGGAATTCAACAATACCAGTGCTTTCCTGGCATCTGGCACTTCATTCGCCTTGCAGTACATTTCTACACATTCTATATATATTGCCCAATGTTCGACTTCATTGTTGAACTCTGTGACACTGCCACTCTTCTGCATCCTTGGGTGTTGTTAGACTGGCTAAAAATGGCGTCTCCCGCGCTCTCCCTTCTCCTCCGCCGGCTCAAAATGGCGTCTCCCGCGCTACTTTCCTCCCCCGCGGACGCTGCTCAGCCCTTGAAACCCCGGCCGCGCTCTGCACGTTTTCCCTTCTCTCGTTGACACCGCTCGGTCTTCAACCCCGGCTGCGCCCTGTGCACTTCACCCTCTCTCTTACCCCGTCGATGCTGCTCGACCTTTTTGTGTGCCATCGATCGGTTCCAGCCGCTGCCGTCTGGGAAGGGTCTGCGCCGTACCTGCTGCCAGCCGGCTGTACTGGATCGTCTCGACTGGGGAACCAAGCCCAGCTCTCCACTGCCTCCTCTGCGATGTTCTAGTCCTCTCCGGATGGTCGA
Source organism: Somniosus microcephalus (assembly GCF_052327205.1). Taxonomy (NCBI): domain Eukaryota; kingdom Metazoa; phylum Chordata; class Chondrichthyes; order Squaliformes; family Somniosidae; genus Somniosus; species Somniosus microcephalus. The sequence goes on along the minus strand of NC_141001.1, from coordinate 82,368,706 downwards.
CGCCCGCACTGGTGGAATCGGCCTTCTTTTACAGAATTGCAGGTAGGTTCGAATCAACTCGTCGCCACTGTTGAATCCGTGAATGTTAATGTATGGTATTCTTCAATAAATCGACAGAGACTGCAGAGGAACAATTAACAGGTGTTTACTGGATGCAGGTTACTCAAAAACTAAAGTACAGATCCCGACTCAGGGTTTATATACCAGTGTGGTCACTGCCGGTACTACAGTATACAGGAGTTGTAAAAAGTAGTTCTCCCCTTAAAGGTACATACACTACAATGAGGTCAGGCAAGATAACAGACTGGCCACTGTCCCCTCTTTTTCTTGGACACCATGGGCTCCAATACTGTTACCCCTCGAATATAGCTTCCTGCATTGGATCTTTTCTCACTGTACTGTGGATTCTGGGGTTCACTGAATCTGTAGCTCCAATTTTAATGTAACCTGCCCAGCAGGAATGGACCAGGTTTGGGTCTGACACCTGCTGTACACCTCACCTGATTTTACGCTCCTTTGACTTTAATGGAATGTAAAATCGGATGGGTTGCAAAACGGGCATCCGACCCAAACTTGCCTGCTGCCACTGGGTGGGTTAGATTAAAATCAGGGATTCAATCTTGCTTTAGGCGTTGGCAACTACCCTTACAGGAATTATTTGTTTCAGGCAAAACATGAACACAATGGCTGCGAAACATCGGTGACCAGTGGGTCATACTCAACATTAGAGAGCTGACCATGTATGAGGAGCAGGCCTTAGATGTGTTGGGGAGACACTCCACTTGAGCCATGGGAGATAGCAAGATTGGTGGGATTGTGTAGGCTGCAGGTTAGTGGGTACAGACCTACAAAATCATCATGTCATCCCTGTAATGCAACGCACAACCAGGAACTCCCTCACCCTCAACGGTCTACTTATTGTGTAGAGGTTGAGATCATCCATTCTATGATTATGCCCCCTTTGCTTCAGAGCAACCAGGGTTAAAGGAAAAGATGATTATTAGGAGGAGGAGGTAGAGGCAGGAGGAAGGGTTGACAGAGAGAAACTATTTCCTTTGCTGGGGGAGTCCAGAACAAGTAGGCATAACCTTAAAATTAAAGCTAAGCATTTCAAGAGTGATGTCAAAAGCACTCCTTCACACAAATGGTAGTGTAAATCTGGAACTCTCTCCCCCAAAAAGCTGTTGAGGCTAGGTCAATTGAAAATTTCACAACTGAGAATAATAGTTTTTTTGTTAGGCCAGGGTATTAAGGGTTACTGTTGTGTATGTAATATGTGTGCTACTTTTAACCTATGGACAGGACTGCACTACTTGTAGGGCGTAGTGATACGCAGTACCACTCCTGGCCATAGGGGTATAAATAGTACTGTGGGTACTGATCTCCCCTCAGTTCCCGCCTGTGGGCATGAAGTAAAGACTTACGTATAGTCCCTACCTCCAACCAGTAAAGACCTGTTTTATTGTTACTGATTAAGTCTGAGTATTAATTACTTGAACAACTCACAGATTTAACACTGGCGACGAGTCTGATTCGGACCCTGCGGCAGTCACTCCACGGCAGCTTCGTCCACAGCCAGGACGTTGCAGAGAGGTTTCCACCCTCTCCACCCCACTGGAAGACATCCTGACCTCGGAGCCTCCATCGGCGACCGTCAGCTTCTTCTCCAGCTTGGTGGTGGGTAAGCCGTTGTCTGAGCCGGGCAGCGACGCGACAGGCAGTCGACCGCGTTGGCCGCACGAACGGGGCTGGGGGAGCTGGAGGAATAGGGCGCGAGAGCCGCTTCGAGCGGGAGGCGTTTCAACAGAGCGATCGCATCTCCTGATAAGAGCCGAGAGCCGCTTCACGATCCAGCGATCGCATCCGCTGATAAGGGCCGCACTCGGGCGATCGCGGCGAAGATAAGGGCCGCACTCGGGGGCTGAAGGGAGACGGCGTTGGGGGACGGGTGAAGACCGCCAAGCGCGGGAAAACCGCCATTTTGTGGGCGGAGGACGACGGCAAGAGCGGGAAGCCGCCATCTTGGATAGCAGTAAAAAAAAAAATCTGAGAAATTGCAAATCTACAATGCCTAAACACGGGAATATTAGCACCTTTGATAGTGACCTCGAAGATTGGGCCATATATGTTGAAAGAGTAAAAAATTATTGTAAGGCCAATAAAATTCGTGACCAAGATAAAGCTCTAACATTATTAAATTTAATGGGTGCGAAGACATACGGGCAATTGAAACACCTGTTATCACCAGATGAACCGGCGGATAAGACGTTCGATGAGATTGTTACTGTCCTGAAAGATCATCTAAACCCCACGCCGCTGATGCTAGCGGAACGATTTAAATTTTACGACAGAAGGCAGCTACAGCATGAAAGCAATGCTGAATATTTGCTGGAATTGCGTAAATTAGCGAAATATTGCCAGTTTGGAACGGGACTGACAGATGCACTACGAGACAAATTTGTATGTGGTTTATTTAAACAGGATACACAAAAGCGACTGCTCGAGGAGAATGAGCTGACGCTTGAGAAGGCGGTCACTATGGCAGCAGCACACGAAGCCGCAGCGAGAGGCACGGCAGTAATGCAGCTACGGTCACCGGAGCTCAGTGCACACAAATTGGGTGTGAGTTCTGGCAAATGTTATCGTTGTGGAAAGACAACGCATGATCAGAACCAGTGTTGGTTTAAAAACCAAGAATGTAGAACTTGTGGTAGGCTTGGACATATAGCTAGAGTATGCAGGTCAGGGAAGAAGACCAGCAACAAGAAGTCACCGCAAGGAAAATACGCAAAGGTACACAAGGTGACCGAACAGGAGTCCGATTCAGACGCTAGCAGTAATGAACTGGCTAGCTTAAGCTGTAATGAACTGGCTAGCTTAAGAGTACTCAACGCTGGTAAGGGTGCAGACCTCCAGACAATTTGGGTCACTCTTCAGATAGAAGGAGTCCAAGTAAAACTGGAATTGGACACTGGATCGGCATTGACGGTCATAAATAAGAAAGATTACGGAAAGTTATTCCAACATATTCCCCTACAGGATACGGGGATTATATTGAAAACGTACACGGGGCAAAGAGTGTACCCCATCGGGAAAATAGAGGTTGCAGTGGTCCACAAGGGCGAAGACAGTCAAATAATGGACTTATATGTGATATCTGAAGGAGGTTCTCCACTACTAGGACGGGAGTGGATTAGGAAAATGAATATGGACTGGCATTTCCTACAAACAATAACGAGTGAGAACTCGGTGAAGATAGTCGGCCCAGACTCTGGAACGAATGATGGTAAGCCCAACTCAGGTGCAAAAGACAAAGTTTCAGCACAGAATTCCACTGAGCAACAACAACATAGTTTAACTGTGGATTCTGAGTCTGGCAAGTCTACTGATGTGCCCATTTCTGAGGGACATCGGGCTCGAACTCAACTCCATTTCAAACTACAACAGCAATTACAACAAATGCTTCGCCGTTTTGAGCAAGAGTTGAATGCAACGAAAGAGTTCTTTGATATAGAGTTGGAGAATCTGGAAAGACAACAGAAGCAGCTGATGGAGAAAATGGAGCAGGAGCACACAAAACGTCTGATGTCAGAGGAGTTAACGGTCAGCCAACTCCTGCATATGCTGAAGGACAGGACTCTGAAATGGGAAAATCTTGAACACGAACTTCAATATTCAAACGAAAGGGGTTCGGAGCTCTCAAAGGTTATTGGAAGAGCTGAGGTGGCAACACAGACTGAGATGACTGCAACAGAGCAGCCCTTGGATGCCAAAAGTACGCTGACTCACGTCAACGTAGAACAACAGACCGCTGAAACAGCTGCTCCGGTAGAGGGATTGAATAGTCCAATCAATCAATCTCCAAAAGAAGTTGAAGTAGTAAAATCTCAAATGAGGTCATTAGTAAACGACTTGCTGAAAGCCCAGAAAAAGCTGGATGAAGAGGTACGCATGAAGAAGTCTCTTCAGGAAAGATGTCTGGACTTGGAACAAAAGCTGGCTAACGCCCAGCTGGGTATGGAGGAAATAGAAGACCCTCTCGCTGGCCTAGATCAGGACGACACCGAATATTACTATGTCCTGTCCTGCCCAACTTGTAACTTCGACTCCCACCATACAGAAATCATGGAGGAGCACCGAAAGTCTACGGAACATCGGGAGAAGGTGGCTCTACTACGGAAAAAGGAGGAAGAGAAGGAGGAACTGCGCATGCAGCTGGCAGCTGACAGTGGAGCCCAGAGAGTCTCCAAGAAGCAGAAAAGGAAAAGTCGAAACAGAAGATGACCCATCTGAACCATTATTACCTCTACCAGATCACACACGTGGTCCCTCCGAACGGAGCCAATTCAGTTCGGAAGTTCAAACTGTTAAATCCATGGAAGGACTATTGAATGAGTCACTCCAGCAACGTGAACCGACTACACCACAGAGATTGAATCTGTGAACTGTTTTCCGCAGAGACTGAATCTGTGATCTGTTTTGACATGAAGTTATCTATGTATCTATGTTATTCTGTTATGTAAACCTGAAGTTATATATGTATATATGTTATTACGTTATGTTAAATGGGGAGATGACTGTAAAGCTAGGAAGGGAGGAATGTTGTGTATGTAATATGTGTGCTACTTTGAACCTATGGACAGGACTGCACTACTTGTAGGGCGTAGTGATACGCAGTACCACTCCTGGCCATAGGGGTATAAATAGTACTGTGGGTACTGATCTCCCCTCAGTTCCCGCCTGTGGGCATGAAGTAAAGACCTACGTATAGTCCCTACCTCCAACCAGTAAAGACCTGTTTTATTGTTACTGATTAAGTCTGAGTATTAATTACTTGAACAACTCACAGATTTAACAGTTACAGAACAAAGGTGGGCATATGGAGTTAAAATACAGATCAGTCATGATCTAATTGAATGGCGGAACAGGCTCGAGTTGCTTAATGGCCTACTCCTGTTCATATTTTCCTAAGAAACTTCCTCTTTTTCACACTACGAGGATGATGTTAAAAATGATAATAGTTATAATGAACAACAGACCACACAGGAAAAATCCTGCCCCATCTTTTTCTGCCCCAACCTCACCATCCCCCTGTATCACTTGCTTCCTCACTTCAACACAACAGGTCAGATCCTTTTACCTGGGGAGAAGTAGATAGTCTAAGCGAGGCTGTGCCACCAGGTGATTCATGGAGCATGAGTGAGCCAATGGAATGAGCAGTGGGTGAAGATGGGCCAGCTTTTTCTAGGTGGCGGTTATGATAATGGCTGCTCTTGGCTCAGGAGTCATGGGATTCTGATCTCATGGTTACTTACTTGCAAAGAAGGAATGTTGCAGCATAGAAGGTCTTACCTCCTTGCAGGCATCAATGACACAGTTTCATTGTCAAATGCAACATATTTCCACCTCACAAGTGGCCCAGGACCAGTAAGTGTCTCCTCATCCACAGAAGCACAAAACTGCAGCCCTAGATAGGGCAGGATAGGCAGAACTATGTGTACTGTCTTTCAGGCGTTTGAGGCGGGTCATTGTCATGCAGAAGTCTTTGAATCTTTTCCAGGCTGCAGACTCCAAAGTAAAACACTTCTGCCAGTATTAGCTGATGCTGGCAACAGTTGTGGCTCTTTATATCTCATTATGAATTACCTTGGTGTAATGGGGGTGTATTAATCACAGGATTTACTCCAGTCCAGGTCATATATTATAATATTCCAAGCAGCACTGACTCACACACACACTGTCAGAAAGCCCTAGACCCAACTAGAAATGGGGTGGAAAGAACAAAATCAAGGACAACAACTTGAAATCCAACATAAACATGGTCCACTGCAATTTATAGGTCTCAGTGAGTACAAATGCCATTCTAGCGGCAAAGAAATGTTGAAAGAGTCAAATAATTTGATGGCTTTAGTCTTGAATTGTGAGAGTGTTTGGACATAATTAACATCATTGTAATTGTAGTATTCCTGTTTATTTAGGGTCAAAAATGTGTGATTGATAGTGCTTATCTCCCATGCCTTCTAGAACTACATCTTGAATGTTGTTCCTTTTATGAAAACCAATATAGCCAAAAGTAGTGTAAATGATTGTGCACCATACTTGCTAGGGTTTTCTTTCAGCTGATTATTATTTTCAGTCTGAAGTCATTTATTCAGCTTGTCTTTACTTCACCAAGCTTAGATTGGGATATGACTTACTTAAAATATGAACATCTACAATGTTTTCCTTTTGTCCGTCAATCTTATATATATACCGGCAAAATTCAGGAGTCAGTTCAGGTAACTTTTTTTACTTTTATTACTTTTTTTACTCCATTTGTTGCTGTGCAAGGGTGTAGCTGAAACTGTTGCTAAGCTACAAAGACGCTTGCAACTTGTGCCGATTGTTTTGAAGCACAGGGTTTGTTGCTTTATACGGAGATCTGAGCTCCATATCTTTTACTATAGCGTTCGGTTATCCGGAATTGTTGATGAACCGGCACCACGTTGGTCCCGTCCATGCCGGATGCCAGAAAGTTTCCTGTAGTGATATCAAACGGATAAGATGCTATTTCATGGCTTGAGGTAGCAACAAGATCATTGTTAGAACACTATCATCATAAGGACTGCAGTGGTTCAAGGAGAAGATTCATAGAGATTCACGTGTCTCTGGTAAACAGGATCGAGTGCAAACCAATATGGCGGGTATATTGTGTTTAATCGGAGTTTAGGACGGAATATAACACACTAGTTATACGGCAAAAACATACGACCGTGACAAGTAGCTGGTACCAGTCCCAATCAGACAGACGGCTGGCATGCATGAACAACTCTTCTTATTCGTTCTCCTTCTTGTCTCACGTGTCTCTCTCTCTCTTTCTCTGATCTATCCAAGAGTGTTATACTACGGTCCACATGGGTCCACTCTCTGAAGAGTGTTAGACCATCATTTCCACTCATGGGAGCCCCTCACTCCACGGTCTGAGCTAAGAGTTCTTTAGCTCTTCCTTTTATTCTCTTTTTAGGGGTGGGCCTGAGGTAGAATAATGGACAAGACCATTTAACCTATAGAGGGTCCCCTAAAAGAAGGTGCCCAATAGCATGTCGAGTTCTTTGTCTAAACTATGGAGAAAGAGTCAACCCTCCTGTTATCTCCCACATGTCAGGGATCTTCTCACAACCATTACACATGCTTTCTGTACATAAGAACATAAGAAATAGGAGCAGGAGTAGGCCATTTGGCCCCTCAAGCCTGCTCCACGATTCAATAAGATCATGGCTGACCTTCTACCTCGACTCCACTTTCCTGCACTATCCCCATATCCCTTGATTCCCTTAATATTCAAAAATCTATCGATCTCTGTCTTGAATATACACAACGACTGAGCCTCCACAGCCCTCTGGGGTAGAGAATTCCAAAGATTCACCACCCTCGAAGTGAAGAAATTTCTCCTCATCTCAGTCCTAAATGGCTGTCCCCTTATTCTGAGACTGTAACCCTTGGTTCTAGATTCCCCAGCCAGGGGAAACATCCCCCTTGCATCTACCCTGTCAAGCCCTGTAAGAATTTTGTATGTTTCAATGAGATCACCTCTCATTCTTCTAAATTCTAGAGAATATAGGCCTAGTCTACTCAATCGCTCCTCATAGGACAATCCCCCCCATCCCAGGAATCAGTCTTGTGAACCTCCATTGCACTCCCTCTATGGCAAGTATATCCTTCCTTAGGTAAGAAGACCAGAACTGTAACTATAATACTCCAGGTGTGGTCTCAGCAAGGCCCTATATAATTGCAGTAAGACATATTTACTCTTATAATCAAATCTTTTTGTCCTACTCAGGTCCCCTCCCTTACCTCTTTTTCCAGTACATTGATGACTGTATTGGTGCTGTTTCCTGCTCTCGCTCTGAACTAGATAATTTCATTCACTTTGCTTCCAATTTCCACCCTTCCCTCATCTTCACATGGTCCATCGCCGATTCTTCCCTTCCCTTCCTCGACTTCTCTGTCTCCATCTCTGGGGATAGGTTATTGTTTAGCCCACTGACTCCCACAGCTACCTGGACTACATTTCCTCCCACTCAGCTTCCTGTAAGGACTCTATTCCATTCTCCCAGTTTCTCCGTCTCCGCCGCATCTGCTCTGACGATGCCACCTTCCATACCAGTGCTTCCGACATGTCTTCCTTTTCCCTCAACCGAGGATTCCCCTCTACAGTGGTTGACACGGCCCTTAACCGTGTCCGTTCTATCTCCCACACTTCTGCCCTCACCCCTGCCCCTCCCTCCTGGAACCACGATAGAGTTCTCCTTGTTCTCACCTTTCACCCCACCAGCCTCCACATTCAACGGATCAGCCTCCACCATTTCCGCCACCTCCAGCATGATCCAACCACCAAACGCATCTTCCCCTCACTTCCCCTTTCAGCATTCCATAGGGACCGCTCCCTCCGCGACACCCTCGTCCACTCCTCTATCGCCCCCAACACCCCTTCCCCTTCATCTGGCACCTTCCCGTGCAAGCACAGGAGATGCAACACATGCCCTTATACCTCCCCACTTCCCACTGTCCAGGGCCCCAAACACCCCTTCCAGGTGAAACAGCAATTTACTTGCACTTCTTGCATACTGTACTCGCTGCTCACAATGTGGTCTCCTCTACATTGGGGAGAACAAATGCAGATTGAGTGACCGCTTTGTGGAACACCTCTGTTCAGTCTGTAAGGGGGACCCCGAGCTTCCGGTCGCCTGTCACTTTAATTCACCGCTCCACTCCCACTAAGACCTCATTGTCCTCGGCGTCTTGCATTGTTCCACGGAAGCTCGAGGTACAGCACCTTATCTTTCGATTAGGCACTTTACAGCCTTCTGGACTCAACATAGAGTTCAACAATTTCAGATCAATACCCAGGCCCCTGTCATATATATATTTTTTATCCACACTTTTGTTCTGTTCTTCTCTCCCACGTGGCAGCTGTCTTCCATTCTGTCAGCGCAATTTACACTTCATCTCGAGCCATCCTTTGTTTCTTAACCTGTCCCATTACCATCTCCTTTTGCCTTGAATATCTCTTAATGTCTCTTAATCTCTCCTGCCGTCTATCCTATTACAAGCCTTCCTTTTGTTCTTTCATCCCCTCCCCCATTTCCCAGCCACTACACTTGCTTAAAAATCCATTCCACATCCTGCTTTTTTCCAGTTCTGACAAAAGGTCTTCGACCTGAAATGTTAACTCGGTTTCTCTCTTCACAGATGCTGCCAGTCTTTTATCTCATCCTGTCTTGTCCCCCCTGGTGCAGCCAATGTGTGTACCAGGCACAGCTTTGAACCATTAAATCAGAGGCCTGCAAGCTAGAGTTGTCTGCTCAACCAGCCACCATCCAAACTATCTCCCCTTAATCTAACAGACTATTCCATCCTTAGATGCTACTTTAACTCCCATAAATTCCTTCTATTCTATGTCCTATATACTAATTAGCTTTTAATTACCTTTGCAAGCAGTTCTGTTAAACAAACTCCAAATTCTACCTTGGCATTATAATATAGTTATTAGTAATAATGGAAGAGACATAGGTTGGGCCTTCATTGGCCAAATTAAAGACACAACAACAGAGTCAAAATCCTAAACTTACAAACCAAGAGACAGCTAGCCTGTTGTTAGCTGACAAGGCCATACTCTGGACCCCTGTGTGGAATGTTATGCCTCATCTCATCTAACTAATGTTAGATCCGTGATTCTGAGAGTATGATGTTCTTTTCAATAACCACACGGATGCTGTAACTTAACAATAAACAGGTATTTACTGGAGGAGGGTAGTCTCAAGTCTGGGGGTACAGGTGTGGTCACTGCCGGTACTACAGTATACAGGAGCTGTGAAAGTAGTTCTGTCTTAAAGGCACATACACTACAATTCCTCCCCTTTTAGATTACTAGTACCCCTAATATTCAAATAACAATTAACACTTTAACATGTACATTAAACAACAATAGTCCATTTATAGATTCAGTCTTTGGGGCGGCTTCCTGACCCTTTCGGGATAGCGCCTTTCCTGAGGTTCTTGTTCTTGGTGCAGAGGCGATTCTGGCCCCTTTTCATCGGGTAGTTCATCGGGTTCCACTGCTACTGGTTCTGAGGTAGATGCTACCGGTATGTCGGGTTCATCCCCAGGTACTCGAGACATAGGGTTGACTCGTTCCTGTGACGCTAAGATCTGATCGACGTGGCATCTCACAATGTTCTCCCCGACATCCGCTGTGTACATTAATGGCCCCTGCCTTGTGCATATCATTCCGGGTTGCCATTTCTCTGTTCGGTAGTCACGGGCCAAGACTGGTTGTCCTACATTGAAGCTCCTTGTTGGCTTCTCATTGATGTGCTGGAATTGTTTGTCCTCAACATTTCTTCGCACATTTGGTCTGAGCAAGTCCAGACGAGATCTCAACCTTCGGTTAAAGAACATCATGGCCGGGGTCTGGTTGGTAACTGCATGTGTCGCGTTTCGGTAGGCTAATAAGAAATTGTCCACCTTATGCTGTAGTGGAATTTCATCATCGCACATGGCCTTTATCGCCTTCTTAAAGGTTTGTACGAACCTCTCAGCCAATCCATTTGTGGCTGGATGATACGGGGCGGATGTATAATGCCTTACCCCATTCCTTCTCATAAATTTTCGAAACTCTTCGGACACAAACTGTGGTCCATTATCAGAGCAAATCGGCTCTGGCAATCCGTTTCTGGCAAATATGGTCCGTAGGACTGCAATCGTTTTCTCTGTAGTGGTTGTGGACATTTTTATCACCTCAGGCCACTTCGAATGAACCCACTGCTATTAAGAACATTGAGTCCATGAATGGACCAGCGAAATCAATATGCACCCGTTGCCATGGAGAGGAGGGCCACTCCCATGGGTGTAGAGGGGCATGTGGTGGTGCATTTTGGGCTGGCATCCTGAGCAGCTCTTAGTTAGGTCTTCGATTTGTTGATCGATTCCCGGCCACCACACATAAGCCCTAGCAAGGCTTTTCATTTTCACTCCCCCCAGATGACCTTCATGTAGCTCATTTAGCACTCTCTCCCTTAACTTGGGTGGAATCACCACTCTGGATCCACACATCACTGTCCCCTGGCATACTGACAGCTGTTCTCTTCTGGATGAGAATGCTGGCAACAGTGAGTCGCCATGTGTTGGCCATCCCCTCACCGTCAAATCATATACCCGAGAGAGCGTCGGATCATTGCGGGTCTTCTTCTCTATATCCGCGTTCGTTACTGGCAATCGTTCAATTATTGACGAATAAAATATCTCGATAGGGTCCACTGCTGGTGCTTCCTCCACAGTAGGCAGTGGCAGGCGCGATAGCCCATCAGCGTTCCCATGCTGTTTCGTGTCTTTAGGTTCTATTTCGTATTGATTCGCCCCTAGAAACAGGGACCATCTTTGTAACCGTTGTGCAGTCATCACTGGAACGCCCTTCTTAGGATTAAAGATGGAGACAAGTGGTTGGTGGTCAGTCAGCAAGGTGAACTTCTGCCCATGCAGATAGTGGTTGAATTTTTTCACTCCCCATACTAGGCTGAGGGCCTCCCTGTCAATCTGGGCGTAGTTGCGCTCGGCTGAGGTTAGTGACCGAGACGCAAAGGCTACTGGCCTCTCCAACCCGTCTGGGTATTTGTGCGACAGCACCGCTCCAATACCATAGGGTGATGCATCACATGCCAAACGAATTGGTAGTGCTGGGTTGAAATGGGCCAACACCTCTTTTGATGTGATCAATTCTTTACAATTCTGGAAAGCTCGTCTACATTCGTCATTCCACTTCCATGGCACCCCTGTTTGCAGTAGGGTGTTCAGTGGGTGTAATACCGTGGACACATTTGGTAAGAACTTGTGGTAGTAGTTTACCAGCCCGAGGAACGACCCCAGTTGTGACACATTTTCCGGTGCTGGAGCCTTGACTACTGCCTCAATCTTTTCAGGGGACTTATGTAACCCCTCTTCATTGATGACGTGGCCACAATACGAGATCTGTTTCTGTAAAAACTCGCACTTGTGGTGATTAGCTCGTAGCCCATACTCCTTTAATCTGGTGAGCACCTTCTCCAAGTTGGCGAGGTGATCACTGTCATTTTCGCCCGTGACCAGGATGTCATCCAAATAACACTGGGTCCCTGGAATCCCTTGCAGGACTTGATCCATTGCCCTTTGCCAGATAGCCGGAGCTGAGGCTACCCCGAACACCAGCCGGTTGTATTGATAGAGACCTTTATGAGTGTTAATTGTAAGGTATTGTTTTGAAGCTTCTTCTACCTCCATTTGCAAGTACGCCTGGGCTAGATCAATTTTGGTGAAGCGTTTACCTCCAGATAGCGAGGCGAAAATATCCTCAATTCGTGGAAGCGGATAGTGTACCGTGTGAAGGACTGGGTTCACCGTCACCTTAAAATCCCCACAGATGCGGACCTCCTTTGGTTCCCCAGGCGTATTACTCAACGACCTCTTCATTACAGGAACGATGGGTGTAGCCCACTCGCTCCAGTCCACTTTGGACAGTACTCCAGAAAGTTCCAACCCTTCCAGCTCTGCTTCGACAGCTGGTCTGATCGCATAAGGCACTGGTCTGGCCTTAAGAAACTTTGGGCTTGCATTTTCCTCTATTTTAATTGTTGCTGTTATGCCTTTTAGTGTTCCGAGTCCCTCCTGGAACACTTCTTTTGCGTCAGTGAGCATTTTTGACAGTCGTCCAGGTGTGACGTCGTCATCCTTTTTGGCCTCAACCTTCAGTGCCTGTATGGAATGCCAATCTAATTGTATCTTCTGGATCCATTCACGTCCTAGCAGTGGTGGTCCTCCATCTGGCAATACATATATATCCATTTTAGGTATTTCCTGGCCTTTATATATCACTTTCACCCTTATTTTTCCTTTGGGGTAGACTTTTTGCCCCGTGTACGTCTTCAAGACAATCTCTGTAGCTTTCAAGGGTATATGTGAAAATAGCCGCTTGTAGTCCCTTTGGTTTATGACTGTTAGGGCTGATCCTGTGTCCAATTCCATTTTCACTTGGACTCCGTTTAACTTGAGTGTAACCCAGATAGTCTGGTGATCCTCCATTTTGGTTACCTTATGTAGTTTCAGACAACCCAGCTCCTTGCTTCTGGAGTCTGTGTCACGTTTCTGTTCGTCTGAACCACTGTCCATCACCTGGTGTACCTTTTTGTACTTCTCCTGTGGAGATTTCTTACTGTTGGTTTTCTTCCCAGACCTGCAGACTCTTGCTATGTGTCCTGCTTTTCCACACTGTCTGCACACTTGGTCCTTGAACCAACAATTCTTCTGGTCATGTGTTGTTCTGCCGCAGTGATAGCACTTCCCTGTTCCATAGGACATTTCATTGGTGCCATATTCTTGCGGTCTCCATTGTATCTCTGCAGCGCCCCTTGCGGCTGCTTCGTGTGATACTGCCATACTGAAAGCCTTGTCCAGCGTAAGATCCTTTTCTGATAGAAGCCGTTTCTGGGTTCCTTCACTTTGTAGCCCACACACAAACTTGTCCCGTAACGTATCTGCTAGTCCCGCTCCAAACTGGCAGTGTTTCGATAGCCTGCGCAGTTCCGTTAGGTACTCAGCATTGCTTTCGTCTTTGTGTTGGTTCCTTTTATGGAACTTAAATTGTTCTGCTATCAGCAGCAGTGTGGGGTTTAAGTGGTCCTGTAGGATTTCTACTATGCTTTCGAAATTCTTGGTCACCGGCTTCTCTGGGGTTATTAGATTTTGCAGTAACCCATAAGGTTTTGCACCCATGGAATTTAACAAAACCAGCGCTTTCCTAGCATCTGGCACTTCATTCGCCCTGCAGTACACCTCAATACGTTCCACATATGTCGCCCAATCTTCGACTTCATTGTCGAACGTAGAGATACTGCCACTCTTCGGCATCCCTGGGTGTGATTTAACTGTCAAAAATGGCGTCTCCCGCGCTTCCCCTTCTTCTCCGCTGGCACAAAATGGCGTCTCCCGCGTTTTCCTTCCTTCCCGCGCTCGCCCTTCTACTCCGCTGCGGCTTCTAAAAATGGCGTCTCCCGCGCTCTTCTTCTCTGCGGCTCAATGGCGTCTCCCGCGGTCTCCCTTCTTCTCCCCGCGGACGCTATTCAGCCCTTGAGCCCTGGCTGTGCTCTGCGCGTTTTTTTTTCTTTTCTCGACGCCGCTCGGTCCTGAACCCAGCTGTTGCTTTACCCTCTCTCTCTCCAGTTTTTTTTTTTTTCCTGTCGACGCCGCTCGGTTTTCAACCCCCGGCTGCGCTCTGTGCGCTTCACCCTTTGTCTTACCCCGTCGACGCTGCTCGGCTTTCTCTCCACCATCAGTCGGCTCCAGCCGCCGCTGTCCGGGAAGGGTCTGCGCTGGACCTGTCGTCAGTCTCTTGCTGATCGTCGTGGCTGGGGAACCCAGCCCGGCTCTCCACAGCCTCCCCTGCGATGTTCACTCTGTGCCGGACAACTGGGCGGTTGCTCATGGTCGACGCCTGTGTTCCTGGCCTCGACTTTCTTACACTGCCCTCCCGGAGCGAATCCTCGAAGGGAAATGCAGAGTTGCAGGTAGATTTGAATCGACACTCGTTGCCACAGTTAGATCCGTGATTCTGAGAGGATGATGTTCTTTTCAATAACCACACGGATGCTGTAACTTAACAATAAACAGGTATTTACTGGAGGAGGGTAGTCTCAAGACTGGGGGTACAGAGGCATGTGCAAGGCTTATATACAGGTGTGGTCACTGCCAGTACTTCAGTATATAGGAGCTGTAAAAGTAGTTCTGTCTTAAAGGCACATACACTACAACTAACTGAAGACATTTTGTCTCAAAGTCTAATACAAACCTCCAGGAAAATGAAACTTACGCAGTTCCAGTAAAACACAACTTATACATTAACTCCTTACTTGTCTCGAGCACTAATACAATAATTTAAACACAGTATTATTCACATTACAGTTTCATTCGCATAACCATATATATTTTAGGCACCCCTAGCTTCTAACAGACTATCACCTGCTCAGGAGAACTAGGGACGTGCAATAATTATGACCTTGTCCTCAACACCCACAGCCCAAGAATGAATACAGAAAAACTATCAGCACCTCATTCTTCTTTTCTAATGAGGCTTTTACAGCAGAATATGGGCCAAGAAACAAATTGACCAAATGAACTGGATCTGTCTAATGAACAAAGACTTCCACAAACGGAACCTCTAAAACAAGTTCTAATCTAATTAATATGTAAATATTATAATTTGAAGCATCTTTACTAAATTATTAGACATTCAGACAATTCTCTTGTTTCTTGCTTAAATGATAAATAGCCTTTGCAATAAGAGACAGCAGTTGTTTTGTCAAATGTGTCAGAATATTCATCTATCCATGGCAGATAGCTTCTGTAAATGGAATGAGTCATTCAACTTATCTTCAACCATTGTGGGTGACATTCCTCAATGACTTAACTGGTGCAGCCTTGTAGATATCTAGGCAACACAGACTAGGAAGATCCTAGGTCAAATCACAGTCTGTTGTTGAAATGATTGGGGTGACGGTAAGGGTACTACATTTGACCTCAGTGTTGCTGGATGAGAAAAGGAAAACCAGCCAGGATTTCTCGGATGTGTAGCGGGAGCAGAATATTGATTTTTATATAGAAAGAATGAGAATTAAGTTTGAATAAATGTATTAGGAAACCTCACAGAATGAAAAGGTCCAGCGAACTATACAGGTTGTTTAAAAAGAAAAAAATGACTCTCGTGGCAAGCGGTCAAATGTTTCCAAGGAGGATGTATCCTCCTATTTTTATCAATTTATAGCTAATAAACATGGCATTACAAACATAATGAAAGGTATTCAAGGTGTTTGAAGCACAGTCTGTTCTACGAATGTGACAGATTGTGTCTTCAGCGATGTATGGTATTTGCTACATTTACATTGCAGCACTGGCACTGCCAGCAGCCTGGACTTTGCCAGCAATGCCGTAATGCCAATGAAGCAGCAGTCACGCCACACCACATTTTATTCTGCCCGTGGGTGGGCTGTGCGCTCATCCCACTCATGCAGACCAGCAATATACTTTTCTGATTGCTGGCCCTGTGTAGACTATAGCCCGCAAGGAAGGTCCATGGCCAGAAAATGAAAGTTCCATCCGGTTTTATTTTTGTTGTGTTGCTATAAGTACCCTGGAACCTGCCCTGAAATGTAAATGGAGCAGGTTCCGGGGAGTGCTGATTGCCAAGTCCATCAGAAGTAGTGTGTACAATATAAACAGGGTATGAGGAATGTCCTTTGAAATCTACATACACAGCAGGGAAGATCTAACATCAGCAGATACAGTCTCTTGGAGTGGAAATGAATGTTATTATTCCTCAATGCTTTTCTCTTCATTGAGTCCTTGTTGGGGTGCAGTTCCATGGGAGTTGGTGGTCGCTCAACCTCCTAACGGGCTATTCTTCTTGTTTGAACCTAGCTGGTGAGGATCAGTGTAACACGTGAAACTTTGTGCGTTTGAAATTTGGCATTGCTTGTTTATTTTGTCATGTATTCTGAATAATTGGAATGGTTGAATCTCTTACTTTCTTGTACATCGACATACATCTGAGCGAACATACACAAGAAAACCTGAGAAAGGGTTAATTTAAAGAAAATGCTAGAAAGGCTGTGCCAACATTCGAATGGGAGAGCATATGCATATAGAAAGTCCTGCATTTAGACATGGTGCGTCAGTCAGAGCTCTCTTGTACCTCTCAGTCCTGTTGCTGAACTGTTGATGAAGGAGAGCTGCCACTTTGTATACTATTAAGTTGAATTTTGGGTTGTTGATTTTTACTATAATAATTCACCCTCGAGCCCAATGGCTCAGTCTGTTTACATATTTTTGTCAGACCTAACTTTGTTCATTCTTTTTGGAAGGTATTATCATTTCTATTACCTTTGATCAGAAAATTATGTTTTGGAAACATGTAGGGAACAAATTTTAAGGTAGATTATTTAACATCTGTGACTTATGCTGAGAGTCTGTTTGATTTTTGTAGCGTGATCAACTTGATGAAATCACTTCAGTGGTGAGTAAAAATTGCTTTTCACCACACTTGACTGACTCATGTGTCTAATTAAGGTAGCATGAGAGAGGCTGTAGGGAGAGAAAGATAATGAATACTGAAAATTAATGCAAAACATCCATTAGAACTGGCCATATTTGTACTGGGTCAAAATGCCCATTCCTCCTCTGTGACACCTGCAGGCTCTTTAACTGTGGAAGTAATCACAATGGAACCCGGTTCCCCCCGCCCCCCAACCTTTGCACATTGAGCAGGGGTCTCTGGATAATGATTATGAGCAGGAATGCTGACTGATTTAACCCTTTGTAATTCAGGCTCTCTCAGCACTTCTATCACTACCCTAGCTGACATCAGCTAGCCAGCTCAGGCCAGTGATTGGACCTGTAACCTCCTTGGTAAGTTTGGCTTAAGTACTCGTTGTCTTAACCAGCTTCAGTTTAATTTGCTAATTTTGCATCTTCAGTTGCTCTGGTTACAGAAGAAATTTGTGCCTTTCAATTACCTTCTGTGGTTTCATAAGAACATAAGAAATAGGAGCAGGAGTAGGCCGTTCGGCCCTTCGAGCCTGCTCCTCCATTCAATAAGATCATGGCTGACCTTTGACCTCAACTCCACTTTCCCGCACTATCCCCATCTCCTTTGGTTCCCTTAGTGTCCAAACATCTATCGATCTCAGTCTTGAATATACTCGAATAAATGTGAAGGCAGTTTAGATTCCTTAAAAGTCTCAATAGCCCTTGTAGACAAATTGTTTAACCCTGAATAAAATATGTTGAGACTTCTTGTTGAGATTTTATTTGAGCTTTAGAGTCCTGTGATCTCCAAATTTTGAAATTTGATCCTCTAAATCAAATCCCATTACATCATGGAAAAAGTTATTGAACAAAATCTAGTGGGTCCCTTTTACCTTTTGAAATTAGATTTTATTTCTGCTTGAGAGGTTTTGAGAAAGTAGATAGGATAAAACTGTTTTGACTCGCAGGAAGGTCAGTAATCATAGGACACAGATTTAAGATAAATCCAGGGGGGAAATGAGTTGTTTTTTTACACAGCGAGTTGTTCTGATCTGGAATATACTATCTGAAAGGGGGATGAAATCAGTGACTTTCAAAAATGAATTAGATATATACTTGAAAAGGAGAAATTGGCAGAGCCAGGGGGAAAGAGCAGGGGAGCGGGACTAGTTGGATAGCTCCTCAAAGATCTGGCACAGACACGATGGGCCAAATGGCCTCCTTCTCTGCTGTACGATTCTATTCTATGATTGTGCTCACATGACTTTTATTTTTTTCATGTATTTCCTCCACCTTAGTGTTTGAAATTCTAACTATAGGCAGTTTGCTGGAGTTGGCAGTTTGCTAATACCTACAACTTATGACTAGCACTATGCTATCTAATGTAAGGGTGAGTTCAGTGAGTCCTGTGCTCCCATTGGGAAAGCTGCACTCAAAGGAAACACAATATTGTTAACAATTGTTTTTTTTATAGATTGTGTTGATTAAACCTTAATTTATATTCATGTTGTGCACTCATATTACTCTTGTGTAATTCAATGTTGTTTGCAATCATACTTCAGTAATAATGGAGAATGGGGGTAGGGAGGTTGGTTGAATCTTTTTTGTCAAACTATGTGATTGCACCTGCTTGAAAAAAGTAACAGAATCAAGTAGAGCCAAGGTCTATCCCCAAGGAGAGAAACAAATTAAGAGTCTGCACTCTCTTGTAGTTACCCCTACACGCCTCCTTAAAGGCAAATATAAAGCACTGGGAAACACTGAAAGCATGGTCCCTGCACTTCCTGCTGAAGCATGATACACAAATTTGGGAAAAGGACTTTCATTTATTTAGCACCTTTCCCATCTTCAGCACATCCCAAAGCACTTCATAGTCCATGAAGTACTTTTGTAATGTAATCATTTTTGCAATGTAGGCAAACATGGCAGCCAATTCGCACACAGCATGGTCCCACAAACAGCAATGATATAAATAATCAGATAGTCTGTTGTGAGGGATAAATGTTGGCCAGGACAAGAGAAATTTCCTGCTCTTCACATAGTACCATGGGATCTTTTACCTGAGAGGGCTTAAGGTCTCATCTGAAAGATGACCCATATGACAGTGCAACATTCCTTCAGCACTGCACTGGGGAGTCAGCATAGATTATGTGCTCAAGTCTCTGGTGTGGGGTTTGAATCCATGACCTACTGAATCAAAGATGAGGGTTATAACACTGAGCCAAGGCTGAACACCTGGCGAATCACCCAAGGCTAAAAGACAATGTAAAATTTGGATATTAAAAATACCAATTTAATTGAAACACAATGCATTTTGCTTTTTGTGTGTGAAAATGTTTTAATTTTGCTTCTTTGCAAGCAAAGTACTCTCAATAAAGTTAAGCCTCTATCATTCATCCAGTTGTGTTGCCACTTCCTTCTCTGGTATTCAAATGGTTTGCTGCTATATATTTCAAACTGAAGTACTTTGCTCATCTTTGGCCAGAGATAATGACCCTAAAATTTCTGTGGGGTTCCCTTGGTCTCCCACCAGAGAAATGGCATAAATTAAGTTACGTGGGAGATCGGGAGAACTTCAGGGAATTTCAGAGTCAAATGTGTACAATAGAGCAAAATTAACTGTGGCAAGAGACCTTGTAGTAACCTTGGGGTTTATGCTTATCATTCGTTAAGGCTTATAACCAGTGATAAGATTGTCCGTGTTTAATGTTTGGGAACCTGATGGAAATAATTTTGCAGGCATTACACGTATTGAAAAAAAGCTTTTGAAGCTTTCAGAGTAAAAAGCAAAACAAATTCCAGTTATTATCCTAGTCATAATAACATATCCTAAAGTGAACCACTAACAGGCTTTCTGTCTGTTTTTTGCTTGATGTCATGGTATGCCAGTCTGATGGCCATGGACCTAGAAATTCTATTGTGCCCAAGAACAGGTGCGCAGGGGAAAGGACGCAAGCTGCACCTGGTCCCGGACAGCATGTTACATTCGTGCTGGGACCTCATTGAAATGATTCAGGCATGCAGCCAGTGCTTCCTGCGTTACTCATTGGATGCACGCCTGTTGGAGGGTGGGGGGCGGGGGGGGCGGGGGCAGAATTGGACGTCTTTGATACTAGTTAAAGGCCCCTCTTAAATGGGAGGTGCACTCTGGCTGCAGACAGCAGGTAAACTTTCAAGAATGTGGCTGGAAGAGATCCAGATATCCAGTCAGGTTCTCTGATGCCGCATTGGAAGCCCTGGTACAGGTAATGGACAGGGCAGAGGGAAATCCTCTTTTGTCTAACACTGCTGCCATGGAAGCTCAGAAAGCTACCAACCTGACTTTGTGGGCCAGAGTCACTCCTGCACTCTGTTCTCATGCAGAACTGTGGGAGTGCTGGGGTGCACTCCCAGGAGAGTGGCCTTAGATCTATGGGAGATCACTCTGCCAGTACCCTTGTTATTGTCACATCCCAACTGGGCCCAGAGCTGCTTGAGATCGTTCACCTTGAGCACATCGACTATCTGCTCGATGAAGTTTCTGGTGGTGGCATGTCTCTCGTTGTAGGTCAGCTTGGCAGCTGTGCTTGGGTTCCTGACAGGAGTCATATGCCGAGTCTGAAGGGGATAGGCCTCATCACCAAGTAGCCAGCTTGTAACCTCATGGATTGGTTGGAACACAGGTGGAACAGAGGACTTATGCAGGATAAGTGAATCATGAATGTTGCCAGGAAACTGGGCATAGACCTACGCGATGTGCTGCGTGTGGTTGCAGACAAGCTGGATGTTCAGAGGGTGGAATCGTTTACTATTGAAAAAGATATCAGGATGGTGTTGGGGAACACGCAAGGCAACATGGGTGCATTCTGTGCCAGCCGTGGCTCATTGGGTAGCACTCTCACCTCTGAGTCCGATGGTTGTGGGATCAAGTCCCACTCCAGAGACTTGAGCACAAAAATCTAGGCTGACGTTCCAGTGCAATATTGAGGGAGTGCTGCACTGTCGACAGTGCCGTCTTTTGTATGAGATGTTAAACCGTGGCCCCGTCTGCTCTCTCAGGTGGACGTATAAGAACCCATGGCACTACTTTGAAGAAGAGCAGGAGAGTTATCCCCGGTGCCCTGGCCAATATTTACGAGAACATTGTGAGACACATAAGGAGATATTAGGACAGGTGTCCAAAAGCTTGTCCAAAGAGGTAGGTTTTAAGGAGCGTCTTAAAGGATGAGAAAGAGAGGTATAGAGGTGGAGAGTAATAGGGAGGGAATTCCAGAGCTTAGGGCCGAAGCAGCTGAAGACCCGGTCGCCAATGGTGGAGCGAAAAAAATTGGGGATGCGCAAAAGGCCAGAATTGGAGGAGCGCAGAAATTTCAGAGGGTTATAGGGTTGGAGAAGTTTACAAAGACAGAGAGGGGTGGTGCCATGGAGAGGTTTGAAAACAAGGATGAGAATTTTAAAATGGAGGCGTTGCCAGACTGGGAGCCAGTGTAGGTCAGCGAACAGGGTGAATGGGATTGATGCAAGTTAGGATACGGGCAACAGAGTTTTGGAGAAGCTCAATCTTGTAGAGGGTAAAAGATGGGATGCTGGCCAGGAGAGCACTGGAGTAATCGAGTCTAGAGGTAACACAGGCATGGATGAGGGATGACCATGAATATGGGTAGGTGAGGTTATATGGAGGGAGAGATTATACGGAGGGAGAGACTAAGGGAGGATAGAAGAGCAGCCTGATCCAATATGTCAAGTCTGCGTACTTCCGGTGCGGAAAGAGCGCATGCATGCTGCTATCTATATTAGAAGCTTAGGCGACTATTTTGCACCTGAAAAATGGGTGCAGCACCAATGGATTCCTTGGCCATGATTGCTGTGACAATGGCTTTTACACAATACAAATTTTTTTTTAAAGCTGGCTTTAAGTGCATTAAAGATGATGGTGAAATTGAGAAGTTAAATGATGTGCTAAATCACACGAGCAAATTTCAAGCATAAGTTTTTTTAATTATACGAAACCCAAGAATTTTATTTGTAATAGAAGATGCAAGTCAACTGCTCATTTAAAAAAAATAATTTAGCATTCTGAATGGGTTCGAGCTCAAGTTGACTGACATTGTTATTCAGAAAGGAACTTAGGGGAAAAATTGGGTTGCTTTGCGCCTCCAGTTAGCGCTCCAGCACAAAGCTCCTAGCACCCGGGTGCGGCGCTGCTAACACCTCCCGTGAAATTCAGCAGGAGGTTAGCGGCGGCGATAGCTGGTAGTGCCCCGCAGCGCTGCGCCGTCGGCGATGACGTCATCAACGTGCGCAGCACCCGCTCGCGCCCAGCTGCAAACTTGGGTTGCACCCTCTGTCCGGACGATATGTCTGACAGGGTCAGGGGGGCAGTTTTGCAGCCATGGCGGCGCTACTTAATGGGCAGGTGTCGGGTGGCTTTTTTTTGGGCCGACTTCCAGCATCTGCCCCCTTCCCCTTTTTTCTTCGGGTGCCGGCTGCGATCGCTCAGCCCGGCACTCCTCGTGAGTGCTGGGCTGTTTTCCTGGCACCCTGCTCCCCGGTGGTCCAGCAGGGCCCCGGTGAATGCAGAGCTAGGCCCCTCCCCTTTAATCAGGGAAGGGAGGCCTGCAATGACGCGACGCTACATGCCGACACACGTGGCGCTGTTGCACATAACGGCGCAAAATTCACTGGTAGCGCCCCAAGAAGGAGGGGGAGCGCTTCCAATAGCGCCCCGCCTCTTGCTTGGGGCGCTACTACTAAATTTATGGTGCAGGGGTGCTAACTTTATCGGGGGGCTAAAATTAGGGCCCCGGCGATTTTAGCGTGCCCCAAAGGGGGCGCTATAGAATTTTTCCCTGTTAGTCTGTCTATGTCCCTTTTTAACTTCCTGCACCCATCTTACCGTGTTAGTCTAATTAACTCTTATTATGTGAATTAGATTCTAAAAATTAGCTGCTTCCTGGTGACATCCTTCTCAGTGGAATTTTCCTAACATTAAAGGGCTAATTTTAACCCCCCATTGCTGGGCGAGAACAACTCTGTGGGGGGTTAACATATTGACAGCATGGTACTCGCATTTTGACAACACATTTTGGAGCAGCATCTGAAGCCCACTCCCAGGCAGGCACAGGCCTCATTGAAATACAAACACGGGGTTTGATAATATCATTCAGATCGCGAGATCTTAATATGCATTTGTAGGAATTAACGAATTCCTACAAATAACGGAGATCAACACAAGAGAACAATCAAACAGGTCTTTACTCAAAGGAGATGCCATGAGGACTGATTGGGCAGTCCCGTGGTTTGCGATGTGACGTCATCGCGTTTGCCCGCGTTTTCCCGCTCTCTTAAAGGGGCCACGCCCTGGACATGCAAACTCTATATACAAAACACAGTAATGCCTAACACAATGGTACAGGTTTAGGCTGGTGTTAGAACATCGTTAAAGAGAATTATATACAGTTAGCCAGAGTCATTCAGTGGTTCTGCCACATGCGCCCCCCCAGAATTCGCTTTAACGGACAAAGTCAAACGATGAGGGGGTCTGACAAGCCTGTCAGAATGACTCCTGTACTCTCGAGGCAGAGGCTGCTGGGCGTCTGGCGGGCAGTCGCACTTGGTCTGCCGTAATGACGACGGGTGGCCGACCCCGTCTCGGCGGTTGTGCTGTCTCGACGGGGCGGTCGAGGTCCAAATGTGCTGGCTTTAAGCGGTCGACCGAAATGTGTTCCGGTTTACCACCGACATCTACCGTGAAGGTTTTGTACCCTGCTTCCAACACGCGGAAGGGACCGGTATATGGGAGCCTTGAGCAGATCCCTATGTGCTTCATGGCGAATAAAAACGTATTCAGCCTTTTGAAGCTCCGTGGGAACGTGTGACCTCTGCAGCCCGTGGTGCGAAGTGGGCACCGGTGCGAAACATCTGGCCGCCTCTTGGTGACTAGCAAGCTGGGCAGACGCGGACCATTGCTCCATTGATGTTGGTAGGAAGTCCCCTGGGACCCGCAGCGGCTGACCGTACACAAGCTCCACTGATGAAGAGTGAAGGTCTTCTTTGGGGGCCGTGCGAAGGCCCAACAGGACCCACGGTAGCTTGTCTGCCCATCCAGCATCCTGGAGGCTGGCTCTCAGGGCGGCCTTCATTGACTGGTGGAAGCGTTCGCAGAGGCCATTCGCCTGTGGGTGGTAGGCTGTGGTGCGGTGTAATTTGACACCGAGTCCTTGGGCCACTGCATTCCAGAGTTCGGAGGAAAACTGCGGTCCCCTGTCTGATGAAATATCGGTGGGTACTCCGAAACGGGCGATCCAGGAGGAAATGAACGCCCTGGCCACATCCGCCGAAGTAGTGGATGACAGGGGGACCACCTCTGGCCATCTGGTGGTGCGGTCAACCATGGTCAGGATGTGTGAAAAACCATGGGAGGGTGGGAGTGGTCCTACCAGGTCCACGTTGACGTGGTTAAAACATCGCTCCGGAACTGTGAAGGCGGTCAACGGAGCTTTGATGTGGCGCTGTACCTTGGCCTTTTGGCAGACCACGCAGGTGTTGGCCCAGTCGCGGACATCTTTATGCATGCCATGCCATACAAATTTCGCTGACATCAGTTTCTGAGAGGCCTTCATTCCAGGGTGTGACAACCCATGTATGGCGTTGAACACTTTGCGGCGCCAGACGACCGGCACGACAGGGCGAGGATCCTGTACGGAGACGTCACACAACAGCGTGGTACCTGCCGAATGGAACTTGATGTCGGCCAACTGGAGGCCAGTGATGGCCATTCGGTAAGCTTGGACTTCCGGGTCTGAGGCTTGGTCCGCTGCCATGAGGGCGTAGTCGATGCCCAAATGAACCATATTGACGATTGCGCGGGAGAGGCAGTCTGCCACCAGGTTGTCCTTACTGGCCACGTGCCGTATATCCGTGGTGAATTCGGATATGTAGGTCAGTTGACGCTGCTGTCGGGCTGACCACGGTTCGGCAGTCTTGGACATTGCAAAGGTCAGCGGCTTATGGTCCACAAAAGCGGTGAAAGGACGTCCTTCCAGAAGGAACTGAAAATGGCGGATGGCCAGAAAAAGGGCAAGCAACTCCCGGTTGAACGTGCTGTATGCTCTCATTCTGCCGTAGTTGACGGCTGAAGAATGCCAATGGCTGCCACGTCCCGTTCACCCACTGTTGTTGCACGGCACCGACTGTGTAGTCCGATGCGTCGGTGGTGAGGGCGATGGTGGCTCCTGGCAGCGGGTGCGCCAGCATAGCCGCGTTGGCTAAGGTGCTTTTGGTGTCGGCGAACGCTCGGGCCATGTCATTCGTCCAGTCTACCGGGTTCTTGCCAGTCTTGCCCTTGAGGGCCTCTTACAGGGGCTGCATGAGTAGTGCTGCCTTAGGCACGAAATGGTGGTAAAAGTTTACCATGCCTAGGAATTCCTGCAGGGCCTTTATGTTCTGCGGGCGTGGAAAGGATGTCACCGCTTCTACCTTCGAAGGTAAAGGAACCGCTCCCTCTGAGGTGATGCGATGCCCCAGGAAGTCAATTCGGTGCAGGCCAAACTGACACTTGGCCGGGTTGATAATCAGGCCGTGTAGGCTGAGGCGTCGAAAAAGGGTGCATAGGTGACAGGTATGTTCTTCCTTAGTAGGACTGGCAATTAGAATATCGTCCAGGTAGAAGAAGAGGAACTTGAGGTCCCGCAGCACGGAGTCCATCAGGCGTTGGAAAGCCTGGGCGGTGTTCTTTAACCCAAACAGCATCCGTAAAAACTCGAAGAGGCCGAATGGGGTGATGACTGTGGTCTTCTGGACGTCTTGTGGATGAACTGGGACCTGGTGGTAGCCCCAGACGAGGTTGACTTCTGATAACACGGTGTTCCCTGCCAAATGGGCAGAGAAATCTTGGATATGGGGGATCGGGTACCGATCAGGAGTGATGGCGTCGTTTAGTCGTCGATAGTCACCGCATGGCCACCATCCGCCGCCAGGCTTCGGGACAATATGGAGAGGTGAAGACCAGCGAATAATCCCTAACCGTTCCATGGTTGCGAACTCCGCCTTTGCGACCGCCAGCTTGCCAGGTTCTAGGCGCCGGGCCCGCGCGTAGACCGGGGGGTCGTTGGTGGTGATGTGGTGTTCCACACCATGTTTCATGGCTGTGGAGGAGAACGTGGGTCTTGTCAGGTCGGGGAATTCGCTGAGCAGGTGAGCGAACTCATCAGGATTCGGGAACGCACAGGAGACGGTGCGTGACGTAGTGTTACTGCGGTAACACGGAAGAGAATTAAAAGTTGCTGCATTGATCAACCGCCGGTTCCTAACGTCCACCAGGAGGCTGTTGGCGCACAGGAAATCCGTGCCGAGGAGGGGCTGGGAAACTTTGGCCGTAACAAACTCCCAGTGAAAACGTCACACCCCGAGGCACAACTCCACTCGCCGTCTGCCGAAGGTCCGAATTGTTCCGCCATTGGCCACGTCAACGGCGGGGCCATGATTCCCCGTCTGCACATCGAGGGCGGTCGGGGGTAAAATGCTGCACTGCGCTCCGGTGGTGCTCAGAAAACGACGCCCGGAGAGAGTATCAGCGATGAAGAGCAATTTTCCTGCGTTGCCGATCGCCATCGCGGCCGCGGGGTGCCTGTTAGCCCCGTTCTTCGGTGGTCGCAGTGTCAGTCGTTGTTTTTTTGGGGGGAAACTGCAGGGAGGGCGGCAACGCTTCGCTTTCGCACCGAACTCCGCGTGGTAGAAACACAGCCCAGCAGGCGGACGAGCTGGGGCGGTGTCTGCGGGGGATGGGTGCCTCGTGGCGGCACAGTACTGCCGAGTTACAGCGAAAATTTTGTCAGCCTCCGCAGCGAGTGTTGCGCAGTCTTCAGTTTCAGATCTGGCCAGGGCAGCTTGTACCTGTTCAGGCAGTTGGCTGAGGAAAATCTCGTGGAATAGGAAACATTCCGGTTCTGAGCCCAGGAGTGTGAGCATTTGGCTCATCAACTCTGAAGGCTTGGCGTCCCCGAGCCCGGGCATAGCGAGTAATTGACGGGCGCGCTCCAATTTTGTGAGCCCGAAAACCTGCAGTAACCGCGCTTTGAGGGTTTCATACTTGCGCTCCATTGGGGGGTTTTCGAGGAGGCTGACTATCCGAGAGGAGGTAGAGCTGTCGAGTGCGGAGACCACGTAAAGATACTTGGTCTGATCCGCATCGATGTTCCTCAGGGTGAACTGGGCCTCAACCTGAATAAACCACGAGGGCGCTTGCTGCTCCCAGAACTGCGGTAGCTTTAGCGAAACGGTGTTTGCTTCCATGCTGTGCTCTTCTTTTGTGAAAACGTTCACAAAAATGGGGTCACCAATGTAGGAATTAACGAATTCCTACAAATAATGGAGAGCGACACAAGAGAACAATCAAACAGGTCTTTACTCAAAGGAGATGCCACGAGGACTGACTGGGCAGTCCTGTGGTTTGCAACGTGATGTCATTGCGTTTGCCCGCATTTTCCCATGCTCTTAAAGGGGCCACGCCCCGTACATGCAAACTCTATGTACAAAACACAGTCGCATTGAGTTTAAGCAGAGTTTGGTAAGTGGCAGAAAAAGTCTTTTAAGTGCATTTACTGAATTTTAGTGAGTAAAAAAGTTAATTATTTGAAGTAAGTTTAATTTTTTAGAGTAAATTAAGCTGTTGGGGAGTTTAAACCAGAAGTAGAATCCGGGTATAAAAAGGGGCGGGCTTAGTGCGGTAGGCTGAGTGCAAGTCGCATTGAGTTTAAGCAGAGTTTGGTAAGTGGGAGTTCGGGCAAGTGGGAGGTGAGGGGGTGCTTTTTGCTCTGTTTTGCTTCCCATTCTCAGGCTAATCCAACACTGCAGAAGCGGAGCAGCGAGACAATTCAACCAGACAGCATTCACGAGGGAGGTTGGTGATCAGATGGTGGGTAGGTCCTCTTCCTTCTCTTCTATACCTTTAAGTTGGTAAGTCCTATTAAATAGTGGTGTAATATTATCATCTATATCAGGGCAGAGGGTCTTCATAACTAATAAGAAATTTAATTAATTACATAGATATGGGTGAACAGGTGATGTTTCACTGTTACGAAATGTGGGAGCTGGTAGACCCCATTGAGGCTCATGGTGATTACATTTGTGATAAGTGTTTGCTGCTAGAGGAACTCAAGCTCCATGTTAAAGAGCTTGAGACCGAGCTTCAGACACTGTGACACATCAGGGAGGGGGAGAAGATCCTGGACACTCTGTTTCAGGAGGTGGTCACACCTATGAAATTAATTAATGCAGATGTAGTCCGTGGTCAGGGACAGGACGGTGTGACTACAAGTGAGGCACGTACAGGGATCCAGGAGGTAGTGTTGAAGGAGCCGCAGCCCTTGCTCTTGTCAAGCAGGATCGAGGTTCTTACTCCCTGTGAGGGCGGGAGCGGGGACTGCAGGGAGGATGAGCAACCTGGCCACAGCACCATGGTACAGGGGGCCATTCAAGTGGAGGGGGTAAAAAGAAATGTTGTAGTGGTAGGGGATAGTATCATTAGGGGGATAGATAGGGTTCTCTGCATTCAAGAGCGGGAGTCCCGAAGGCTGTGTTGCCTGCCCGGTGCCAGGGTTAAGGACATCTCTTCTGGGCTGGAAAGAAACTTGGAGTGGGAGGGGGAGGATCCAGTTGTTCTGGTCCATGTTGGTACAAACGACGTAGATAGGACAAGGAAGAAGGTTCTGTTAAAGGAGTATGAGTAGCTAGGGGTCAAATTAAAAAACAGAACCTCAAGGGTAATAATCTATGGGTTATTACCTGAGCCACAAGCGAATTTGGCTAGGATAAATAAAATTAAAGAGTTAAATGCGTGGCTCAAAGACTGGTGTGGGAGAAATTGGTTTTGCTTCTTGGGACACTGGCACCAGTACTGGGACAGGAGGGAGCTGTTCTGCTGGGACGGACTCCACTTGGCCAGTGCTGGGACTAGAGTCCTGGCGAATCATATAACTAGGGCTGTAGAGAGGGCTTTAAACTAATTAGTGGGGGGGGAGGTTTCTAGAGAGCAAATAATAGAAATGACAACGGAGAAGGTCATAGACTTAGGTAGCAGTGGGGGAATTAAAAAACAGAATGTGTCAGGAAGGGACAGAGGGTATGGAGTAAAAGGTAAAGTAGTAAAAGGGGAAAAAACAGGAACTAAGTGTCACAAAACATATTTGAAAGTTCTTTATCTGAATGCACGTAGCATTCGTAACAAAATGAATGAGTTAACGGCACAAATAACTACATATGGGTATGATCTTGTGGCCATTACAGAAACATGGCTGCAGGGTGATAATGACTGGGAATTAAACATACCAGGTTATTTAACAATCAGGAAGGACAGGCAGGAAGGAAGGGGAGGTGGGGTGGCTATGTTAATAAAGGAAGGAATCACTATAATACAGAGAAATAATATTGGGTCAAAGGAGCAGGATAGTGAAACAGTTTGGGTGGAGATAAGGAATAATAAGGGGAAAAAACACTCGTGGGCACAGTCTATAGGCCTCCAAACAGTTGCAACTCTGTTGGACGGAGTATTAATCAGGAAATAGTTGAGGCTTGTAATAAGGGAACAGCTATAATTATGGGGGATTTTAACTATCATATTAACTGGACAAATCAAATTGGGCAGAGCAGCCTTGAGGATGAGTTCATTGAGTCTATTAGGGATGGGTTTCTTGAGCAGTATGTAACTGAACCGACCAGGGGGCAAGCAACCTTAGATTTGGTCCTGTGTAATGAGACAGGATTAATTAAAAATGTCCTAGTAAAGGATCCCCTTGGAATGAGTGACCATAACATGGTTGAATTCCATATTCAATTGGAGGGTGAGAAGGTTGGATCTCAAACAAGCGTGCTGAGCTTGAATAAAGGAGACTATGAAGGTATGAGAGTGGAATTGATTAGAGTGGACTGGGAAAATAGATTAAAGGGTAAGACGGTACATGATCAGTGGTGTACATTTAAGGAGTTATTTTACAACTTCCAAAAAATATATATTCCACTGAGGAAAAAAGGGTGCAAAAGAAAGATAGCCATCCGTGGCTAAGTAAAGTAATTAAGGATAGTATCCGACTAAAAACAAGGATAATTTTCCAAAACTCCCTGGACTCGGCAAAGGTCCCGGCAGATTGGAAAACTGCTAATGTAACACCCTTATTTAAAAAGGGTAGCAGGCAGAAGGCTGGAAACTATAGACCTGTTAGCCTAACATCTGTGGTTGGTAAAATGTTAGAGTCCATTATTAAGGAGACAGTAACGGGACATTTGGCTAAACATAATTTAATCGGACAAACTCAGCATGGTTTCATGAAGGGGAAGTCATGTTTGACAAATTTGCTTGAGTTCTTTGAGGACGTAACATACAGGGTGGATAAAGGGGAACCAGTGGACGTAGTGTATTTAGAATTCCAAAAGGTATTTGACAAGGTGTCACACAAAAGATTATTGCTCAAGATAAAAAATCATGGGATTGGGGGTAATATTCTGGTGTGGGTGGAGGATTGGCTCTCTAACAGAAAGCAGTGAGTTGGGATAAATGGTTCATTCTCAGACTGGCAATCATTAACTAGTGGTGTTCCGCAGGGGTCAGTGCTGGGTCCTCAACTCTTTACAATCTATATTAACGATTTGGAGGAGGGGACCGAGTGTAACATATCAAAGTTTGCAGATGATACAAAGATGGGAGGGAAAGTATTGAGTGAGGAGGACATAAAAAATCTGCAAAGGGACATAGACAGGCTAAGTAAGTGGGCAGAAATTTGGCAGATGGAATACAATACTGGAAAGTGTGAGGTTGTGCACTTTGGCAGGAAAAATCATAGAGCAAGTTATTATCTTAATGGCAAGAAACTGGAAAGTACTATAGTACAAAGGGATCTGGGGGTCCTGGTGCACGAAACTCAAAAGGTTAGTATGCAGGTGCAGCAAGTGATTAAGAAGGCCAATGGAATGTTGGCTTTCATTGCTAGGGGGATAGAATATAAAAATAGGGAGGTATTGCTTCAGTTGTACAAGGTATTGGTGAGACCGCACCTGGAATACTGCATACAGTTTTGGTGTCCATGCTTAAGAAAAGACATACTTGCTCTCGAGTCAGTACAAAGAAGGTTCACTCGGTTAATCCCGGGGATGAGGGGGTGGACATATGAGGAGAGGTTGAGTAGATTGGGACTCTACTCATTGGAGTTCAGAAGAATGAGAGGCGATCTTATTGAAACATATAAGTTTGTGAAGGGGCTTGATCGGGTGGATGCGGTGAGGATGTTCCCAATGATGGGTGAAACTAGAACTAGGGGGCATAGTCTTAGAATAAGGGGCTGCTCTTTCAAAACTGAGATGAGGAGAAACTTCTTCACTCAGAGGGTGGTAGGTTTGTGGAATTTGCTGCCCCAGAAAGCTGTGGAAGCTACATCATTAAATAAATTTAAAACACAAATAGATAGTTTCCTAGAAGTAAAGGGAATTAAGGGTTACGGGGAGCGGGCAGGAAATTGGACATGAGTCTTGGTTCAGAATGGTCATGGCCCTGTGAGTAGTGGAGCGGGCCCAGGGGCTGTGTAGCCTGGTTCTGCTCCTACTTCTTGTGTTCTAATTCTGTGTTAGATTTCAGGAGATGGTTTTATTCCTGTTCCTGGCTGGGGTGGAGATCGCCTTTACAGAAGGTAAGTACTGTAGAAAATATAGGGACAGAGTGATCTCCTGGACGAGTTTCGATCGCCTAGTTGGGTCGGAGAGGAATTTCCCAGATTTTTTCTCCCAAATTGGCCATTTGGTTTTTTTATCTGGTTTTTCGCCTCTCCTGGGAGATCACATGGGTTCGGGTGGGATGGAGAGTGATAGAAGATTTGAGGTTAGGATCAGATCAGCCATGATATTATTGAATGGTGGAGTAGGCTCGAGGGGCCGATTGGCCTACTCCTGCTCCTATTTCTTATGTAATGCCTAACACAATGGTACAGGTTTAGGCTGGTGTTAGAACATCGTTAAAGAGAATTATATACAGTTAGCCAGAGTCATTCAGTGGTTCTGCCACACATTCAGTCATTTAGTGCCTGGTGCTGGCCTTGCCAGGGAAACCTGCTGGCGTCACAAAGGAGCAAGCCCAGAAGAGGGCTGAGAAGGTAAGTTAATTTAATTTGTTTTAAGGTTTCCTTGTGGGCCAGAAGAAGCAGGAAACCCTAGGCCTCTCCTAACCTAGGCTTCCCCACCCCACTCCCTCTGACTTGGAGTATAGCAATACACCCCAGGACTCGCATCAGTGAGTCAGGGCATGTGACACTACACCAAGTTCGCACTGACATCTCGTCCCGAGTTAAACTCCCGGCTTAAATAGTAAAAGTTTTACATAGATACATAGATACATAGAAGATAGGAGCAGGAGTAGGCCATTCGGCCCTTCGTGCCTGCTCCGCCATTTAATGAGATCATGGCTGATCCTTTAATTCAGTATCCCGTCCCCGCCTTCTCTCCGTAACCCTTAACCCCTTTTGCCCGTAGAAATATATCTAATTCCCTCTTAAATATATTTAATGAGCTGGCGTACACTGCCCTCTGTGGCAATGAGTTCCACAGGTTCACCACTCTCTGAGTGAAGAAATTCCCCCTCATCTCTGTCCTAAATGGTTTAGCCCTTATCCTTAAATTATGTCCTCTAGTTCTGTTCTCACCCGCCAAGGGAAACATTCCTTCTGCATCCAGTCTGTCTAGACCTGTCAGAATTTTATACACTTCTATGAGGTCCCCTCTCAATCTTCTAAACTCCAGTGTGTACATCCCTAAACTACATAGTCTCTCCTCATAGGTCATTCCCGCCATTCCTGGTATCAGCCTGGTGAATCGCCGCTGCACCCCCTCCATGGCAAGAACATCCTTCCTCAGATGAGGCGACCAAAACTGTACACAGTACTCGAGGTGTGGTCTCACCAGTGCCCTGTACAGCTGCAGCAAGGTATCCCTGTTCCTGTATTCTAACCCTTTTGCTATGAAGGCCAGCATACCGTTTGCCTTCTTGACCGCCTGTTGCACCTGCATGCTCGCCTTCAGTGACTGGTGTACAAGAACACCCAGGTCTCTCTGTACTTCCCCCTCTCCCAATCTATTGCCATTTAAATAATAATTTGCCCTCCCGTTCCTGCACCCAAGGTGGATAACTTCGCACTTGTCCACATTATAGTGCATCTGCCATTTATCCGCCCAATCGCCCAGTCTGTCCAAATCGCTCTGGAGCTTCCTGGTCTCTTCCTCTGAGCCCACCCCACCTCCTAGTTTAGTGTCGTCTGCAAATTTGGAAATGCTGCATCCGACTCCCTGATCCAGGTCATTAATGTAAATTGTGAACAGCTGGGGGCCCAGGACAGATCCCTGTGGTACCCCACTTGTTACTGCCTGCCATTCAGAAAATGAGCCGTTTATTCCAACTCTCTGTTTTCTATCTGACAGCCAGTTCCCTATCCACGCCAAAACTTTCCCCTTTATCCCATGAGCCTCAATTTTCCATGCTAATCTTTTATGTGGGACCTTATCGAAGGCCTTTTGGAAGTCTAAGGCTAACAATGATATTCTGCTGCTGAGGTAAATCTGTGTCCCTTTAAGGGCACAGAGTCTACAGATATCGCTGCAGGAGTTCCTCAGGGCAGTGTCCTAGGCACAACTATCTTCAGCTGCTTCATCAATGACCTTCCCTCCATCATAAGTTCAGAAGTAGGGATGTTAGCTGATGATTGCACAGTGTTCAGTTTCATTCACAGCTCCTCAGATAATGAAGCAGTCCGTGCCTGCATGCAGCAAGTCCTGGACAACATTCAGGCTTGGACTGATAAGTTGCAAGTAATATTCGCGCCACACAACTGCCAGGCAATGACCATCTCCAAAAGGAGAGAGTCTAATCACCTCCCCTTGACATTCGACGGCATTACCATTGTCGAAACCCCCACCATCAACATTCTGGGGGTCACCATTGACCAGAAACTGAACTGGACTGGCCACATAAATACTGTGGCTACAAGAGCAGGTCAGAGGCTGGGTATTCTGCAGCGAGTGACTCACCTGACTCCACAAAGTCTTTCCACCATCTACGAGGCACAAGTTAGGAGGGTGATGGAATATTCTCCACTTGCCTGGATGAGTGCACGTCCAACAACACTCAAGAAGCTCGACACGTTCAGGACTTCAGGAAGTCCAAAGGCGGAAGTCACACCCCCATCCACATCAATGGGGCGGAGGTGGAAAGGGTGGCCAGCTTTAAGTTCCTCGGAGTCCACATCACGGAAGACCTCTCC
This sequence comes from Somniosus microcephalus, assembly GCF_052327205.1. Lineage (NCBI taxonomy): Eukaryota > Metazoa > Chordata > Chondrichthyes > Squaliformes > Somniosidae > Somniosus > Somniosus microcephalus. Next base: position 82,334,351 of record NC_141001.1, on the reverse strand, counting down.
TGGTCCCTCAACACCTCCTCTCTGGTGAAGAAGGCCCAGCAGCGCCTATATTTCTTGAGGAGGCTGAAGGGATGTAATCTGTCACCCCTGATCCTCTCTAACTTCTACCGCTGCACTATAGAGAGCATCCTGACAAACTGTATCACGGTATGGTACGGCAGCTGTAGCTCCCATGACCGGAAAGCCCTGCAGCGGGTAGTCAAAACTGCCCAACGCATTACCGGCACCCGGCTACCGACCATAGAACATATATATCAGAAATGCTGCCTACGGAGGGCACGGTCCATCATCAAAGACCCTACCCACCCCAGCCACAGTCTGTTCGTCCTCCTACCATCTGGAAGACGCTACAGATGCATTTGCACCCGTACGACCAGATTTAGGAACAGCTTCTTTCCCAGGGCTGTCATCCTACTGAACTCCACAAATAAACACTAAAGCCTGCACATCTGCCGATGCACTTTATTATGGTCATATTTATGCTAATATATATGTACAAATGTATGTAGAAATGTTTAAGTGTCCCAATCCAAATTGTACACTCTCGGGAGCCGCAAGCCTACATTTCGTTGTACTGCACTTGTGCACTAACAATGACAATAAAAGTTGAGTTGATTTGACGTTCCAGGACAAAGCAGCCGAATTGATTAGCACCCCATCCACCACCTTAAGCATTCACTCCCTGCACCGTGGCTGCACTGTGTACCGTCTACAAGATGCACTGCAGCAACTCTCCAAGTCTCTTTCAAACAGCACCTCCCAAACCCGTGATCTCTACCACCGAGAAGAACAAGGGCAGCAGGCGCATGGGAACACCACCACCTCCAATTTCTATTCCAAGTCACACACCATCCTGACTTGGAAACATATCGCCATTCCATCATTGTCACTGAGTTTAAAATCCTGGAACTCCCTACCTAACACCACTATGGGAGTACCTTCACCTCACGAACTGAGGTGGTTCTAGAAGGCAGCTTACCATCACCTTCTCAAGGGCAACTAGGAATGGGCAATAAATGCTGGCCTTGCCAGCGACGCCTACATCCCATGAATGAATAGAAACATATAGAAACATAGAAGATAGGATCAGGAGTAGGCCATTCGGCCCTTCGAGCCTGCTCCGCCATTCAATGAGATCATGGCTGATCATCCAAATTCAGTACCCTGTCCCTGCCTTCTCCCCATATCCCTTGATCCCTTTAGCCTCAAGAAATATATCCAACTCTTTCTTGAATATATTTAATGAACTGGCCTCCACCGCCCTCTGTGGCAGAGAGTTCCACAGGTTCACCACTCTCTGGGTGAAGAAATTCCTCCTCATTTCAGTCCTAAATGGCTTACCCCTTATCCTTAGACTATGACCCCTGGTTCTGGACTCCCCGGCCATCAGAAACATCCTTTCTGCATCTAGTCTGTCCAGACCTGACAGAATTTTATAGGTTTCGATGTGATCCCCTCTCCATCTTCTAAAATCCAGTGAGTATAAGCCCAATTGACACAATCTCTCCTCGTACGTCATTCCTGCCATCCCAGGTATCAGCCTGGTGAATCTTCACTGCACTCCCTCCATGGCAAGAACGTCCTTCCTCAGGTAAGGTGACCAAAACTGCACACAATACTCAAGGTGCGGTCTCACCAAGGCCCTGTACAACTGCAGCAAGACATCCTTGTTCTTGTACTCGAACCCTCTTGCTACGAAGGCCAACATACCATTTGCCTTCTTAACCGCCTGCTGCACCTGCATGCTTACCTTCAGCTACTGGTGCACAAGAACACCCAGGTCTCTTTGCACTTCCCCTTCTCCCAATCTATTGCCATTCAAATAATCTGCCTTCCTGTTTTTGCCACCAAAGTGGATAACCTCACATTTATCCACATTATAGTGCATTTGCCATATTTCTGCCCAATCACCCAACCTGTCCAAATCGTACTGGAGTTTCATGACAGCCTCCTCACAGCATACCCTCCCACCCAGCTTTCTGTCATCTGCAAATTTGGAGATATTACATCCAATTCCCTCGTCCAGGTCATTACTATATATTGTGAACAGCTAGGGTCCTAGGACCGATCCTTGCGGTACCCCACTAGTCACTGCCTGCCACTCAGAAAATGACCCGATTATTCCAACTCTTTGCTTTCTGTCCGCCAACCAGTTCTCTATCCAAGTCAATACCTTGCCCCCAATCCCATGTGCCTTAATTTTGCATGCTAACCTCTTATGCGGGACCTTATCGAAAGCCTTCTGAAAGTCCAAATACACGACATCCACTGGTTCTCCCTTTTCTATTTTACCAGTTACATCCTCAAAAAATTCCAGTAGATTAGTCAAGCATGATTTACCTTTTGTAAATCCATGTTGACTTTGTCCGATCCTGTCACTGCTTTCCAAGTGCTCTGCTATTACATCTTTTATAATGGACTCTAGCATTTTCCCCACTACCGATGTCAGGCTTACCAGTCTATAATTCCCCGCTTTTTCTCTGCCACCTTTTTTGAATAGTGGGGTAACATTAGCTACCCTCCAATCCATGGGTACTGTTCCAGAGTCTATCGAGTTCTGGAAGATGACCAGCAATGCATCTACTATTTCCAGGGCCACTTCCTTAAGTACCCTAGGATGTAGATTATCAGGCCCTGGGGATTTATCGGCCTTCAGTCCCATCAATTTTCCTAACACCATTTCCCTACAAATACTGATTTCTTTCAGTTCCACCCTTTCATCAGACCCTATGTTCCGCGGTATTTCTGGGAGGTTATTTGTGTCCTCCTTTGTGAAGACAGAACCAAAATATGTATTTAGTCGGTCTGCCATTTCTTTGCTCCCCATTATAAATTCCCTCGATTCTGACTGCAAGGGACCTACGCTTGACTTCACCAATCTTTTTCTCTTTACATATCTATAAAAGCTTTTACAGTCAGTTTTTATGTTCCCTGCAAGCTTACTCTCATATTCTATTTTCCCTTTCTTAAGTAACCCCTTTGTCCTCCTTTGTTGATTCCTAAACTGCTCCCAATCCTCAGGATTATTGCTTTTTCTGGCCAATTTGTATGTGCTCTCCTTGGATGTTATGCTATCCCTAATTTCCCTTGTTAGCCACGGTTGAGTCACCTTTTTTGTTTTATTTTTATGCCAAACTGGGATGAACAAATTCTGTAGTTCATCCATTCGGTCTTTGAATGTTTGCCATTGCCTATCCACCGTCAACCCTTTGAGTGCCATTCCCCAATCAATCCTACCCAACTCGCTCCTCAGACCATCGTAGTTTCCTTTATTTAAATTGAGGACCCTAGTTTCTGAGTCAACTACTTCATACTCCATCTTAATGAAGAATTCGATCATAGTATGATCGCTCCGACCCAAGGGGCCTCATACAACAAGATTGCTAATTAATCCTTTCTCGTTTCATAATACCCAGTCTAAGATGGCCTGATCTCTGGTTGGTTCCTCGACATATTGGTCCAGGAAACCATCCCGTAAACACTCCAGGAATTCCTCCTCCACAGTATTGTTACTAATTTGGTTAGCCCAATCTATATGTAGATTAAAGTCACCCATGATGACTGCTGTGCCCTTATTGCATGCTTCTTTAATTTCCCTTTTAATGCTATCCCCAACCTCCGCCTTACTGTTTGGAGGTCTATATACCACTCCCACTAATGTTTTTTTCCCCTTAGTATTTCTCAGTTCTACCCATACAGATTCCACCTCATCAGAGCTAATATCCTTCATTACAATTGTGTTAATCCCTTCTTTAACCAGTAATGCTACCCCTCCTCCCTTTCCTTTTTGCCTATCTTTCCTGAATATTGAATACCCCTGGATGTTGAGTTCCCAGTCTTGGCCGTCCTTGAGCCACGTTTCCGTAATCCCAACCAAATCATATTCGTACCTCTATTTGTACAGCCAATTCATCCACCTTATTACAAATGCTCCTCGCATTAAGACACAAAGCCTTCAGGCTTGTTTTTTTAACACTCTTAGACCTATTAGAATTATTATTTACTGTGGCCACGTTTGATTTAAACCGTTGATTTCTCTGACTGCCACTTTTGTTTTTCTCCTTCCTATCTTTTACTTTTATCCTTGTTTCCCTTTCCTCTGTCTCCCTGCTCAGGTTCCCAACCCCCTTCCATTTTAGTTTAAACCCTCCCCCAGAGCACTAGCACACACTCCCCCTAGGACATCGGTTCCAGCCCTGCCCAGGTGCAGACCATCCGGTTTGAACTGGTCCCACCTCCCCCAGAACCGGTTCCAATGTCCCAGGAACTTGAATCCCTCCCCCTGGCACCATTCCTCTAGCCACGTATTCATCTGAAGTATCCTTCTATTTCTACTCTGACTAGCACGTGGCACTGGTAGCAATCCTGAGATTACTACCTTTGAGGTCCTGTTTTTTAATTTACCTCCTAACTCCCTATATTCTGCTTTTAGGACTTCATCCCACTTTTTACCTATATCGTTGGTGCCTATATACACCACGACAACTGGCTGTTCACCCTCCCCTTCCAAGATGTTCTGTAGCCGCTCAGAGACATCCTTGACCCTTGCACCAGGGAGGCAACACACCATCCTGGAGTCTTGTTTGCGGCCGCAGAAATGCCTATCTATTCCCCTTACAATTGAATCCCCTATTACTATAGCTCTACCACTCTTTTTCCTCCCATTCTGTGCAGCAGAGCCACCCCTGGTGCCTGGAAGTTGGCTGCTGCTGCCTTCCTCTGATAAGCCACCCCCCCCAACAGTACTCAAAGTGGTATATCTGTTGGAGAGGGGGATGGCCACAGGGGACCCCTGCACTACCTGCCTGCGCCTAGTACTCTGCCTGTTGGTCACCCGTTCCCTTTCTTCCTGTCCAACCTCTACCTGCGGTGTGTCCAACTCCGTATACGTGCTATTCACGATGTCCCGAGCATCGTGAGCGCTCCAGTATGCATCCAATCGCAGCTTCAGTGCTGCAATGCGGTCTGTCAGTAGCTGCAGCTGGGTGCACTTCCTGCACATGTAGTTGTCAGGGACACAGGAAGTGTCCCTGAGTTCCCACATCTCGCAGGAGGAGCAGATCACGGGGCCGGGCTGTCCTGCCCTTTAATTAATTGAGTTTAAATTAAATCAATCAATCCCACTAATTACACTACAGTTAAATAGTTTACCAACAGTCCCCGCTACACCAGAGAGACCTTAGAAACTATAAAACAGAGTTAAAGTTTAAAAAAGAGAGAAATACTCACCAACCAATCACTTACCTGCTTCCTGCTGACGTCACACTTGGATTACTTTTTATCTCTCTCCCGGAACCTGGATTGGTATGCCTCTGGTGATCCCTCGCAGGTCCGCTGCCTCTCCGGTCTCGGGGCTCTGGGCCTCGCTGCCTCGGGCTGCTGTTTAAGTACCTCTGCCGCCTCTGGTGATCCCTCGCAGGTCTGCTGCCTCTCCGGTCTCGGGGCTCTGGGCCTCGCTGCCTCGGGCTGCTGTTTAAGTACTTCTGCCGCCTCTGGTGATCCCTCGCAGGTCCGCTGCCTCTCCGGTCTCGGGGCTCAGACACAGGTTGTTGATGGCATTTGTACCAGTCCACAGCATATTACCCATTGTACATTGTGCCCAAGAGCCATACAGTACGTACATTTTAAATTAAAACTTTTTAATGACTGGTAGGATTTTCTGTATCTTTATTTTTCTCAGAATAATCAGATCATAAATCACAATCCAAATTCTGCTCACTCAAGTGATCCTTCAGATCAATTTGGAATAATTTAAAAAATGCTGTAAATACTAGCTGAGGTCAGAGTTTAATTGATCTTCAGCCTGCAGATGAGAACCTTGGCTTTCTTCGATGGATAGAGATAGTCTCATCCCTTTTATCAATTAAGATGTTTTTGGTAGTTTGGGAGGCTTCCTGTACATTCCAGATAACTGCCTTTGCTCATTTTATACTTTTTTTTTACAAAATGACAACTATAAAAAAATTATTGATCTGAAGGATCACTTGAGTGAGCAGAATTTGGATTGTGATTTATGATCTGATTATTCTGAGAAAAATAAAGATACAGAAAATCCTACCAGTCATTAAAAAGTTTTAATTTAAAATGTACGTATTGTATGGCTCTTGGGCACAATGTACAATGGGTAATATGCTGTGGACTGGTACAAATGCCATCAACAACCTGTGTCTTTAATCTTCCAGCAGGACTGCTCGAATTGTTTAAATTAAAAGGTCAATATCTTTTGCACAACAAATAGTTCTATTAAATACATTTTTTAATCAAACAGGATAACGTTCCTATTTTGAAAATACAATTTTTAAGAATTAATGCAGAAATTAAATTCTCTGCCAAGTGGTGCTGTGGTGTACATATATTGCTCTTGTACACTGAACATTTCCTTTGCATGAGTGATATTTTGCATTCTTCCAGCTGTTTAGTTCACTGTAGCCTACTTTCACAGTAAAATTAATCCCATTTGGGATGTCTTAAATGCCACCTTCTTCATCACACTTTACCTGAGGAACCTTTTATTGTTTGGAAATACAGCTGTATACTAATTTCAACACTGTCATATTCAAGTGACAATAATGTGCTTTAACATGACTTGTATAATTGCATTGTGTATTTATAATGGAAAAGCACTTTATTATATTAAAAAATCCATTATGTAAACTAATTGCAAAGCAGTATCCAAAAATACAGTATCTAGAATGCATTGCCTGAATGGGTGGTTGTATTGCAGCACATTATTCTGGATATGATATCACGTGGGATAATTTTTGTTAGGATTCCTGTGCACAATGAAGTAATGACAAAAACTGAGAAGGCAAAATGTTGAAGTCCATGTGGAGAAAGATTACACTGTCACGCAACGATTTGTTTTAAACAAAATCGTAGACTTGGAATACATCTTGTACAGAGGATGTGATAAAGCACTATATAAATGCAAGTTCTTTTATTCCTTTTTTAGTACTTTTGTAGCTCAGTAAAGACAGAAAACCTGTTGGAGCCAATCTTTTTAGTCAATACAGATAGTTCCATGGCTGGCTGCTTCTTCTCAGGATCCAGAAACAAAGAAGGATGCAGGGTGATGGTATCTGCAGGTCCTGTGGATTAAGTGTATTCGATGGGTTCCAACTGCTTGAATATTGGGCTCCTATCATTTTGTAACAAAGACCCAAGAAATAAGATTTCTCCTCGGATGTAGAATATTCCTCATTCAACTTTACAACTGGTAATACTTTGCATTCTAAGTTGTCCCCCTTTTTAGATTTAGATTCAGCTCGACATTTGAATTTGACACTGTTACAATTAAAAAGAACATAACCTCCCTAGACCAGTAAGACATTTTATTTTATCATTTGTGTTTTTATTATTTAGTTGTTCTGAGATAAATCTCTAATTAAAAATACAATTGTATAACTTTAGCACTAATGACCGGTTCATCTCTTCGAATACATTACTATTTTTAGACCCGTTGATGTAGTCTAAAAGTGTGAATGCTTTGCATCAGCATACTGTAGTTACTTTGCGCACGGCCAATAATGGTGCCCCAAACGGGGCGATACTGAATTTTTCCCCCAGTGTCTCTTTGCCAATTATATGGAATAACGAATGGTACAGTGCTAAGGAATGGTAATAAGGGACACTATGAAGAATGGTAAATAACCAATGGGATCTAAAAGAGGGGGAAAAAGAAATCTCAACCTAAGGGGAACGGAAATGTATATTAAATTGTTCTCGTGCTAAAGTGAGGCCAAACTTTGGAAATTATTTTTCCTGCATGGGATATAATACAAGTGCTGAATTCACGCTCCATGGGGGTGAAATTGGCCTATGCCAGTCATACGAAAATGGCTCCTAGTGAATCGGCAGCCCATTTTACACCGCACCCAATTTCCTCTTCCACTGAAGTCAGTAGTAAAGAAAATTGGCTACTGATTCACTGGGAATCCTTTTCATGCTACTGGCGTTGGCCAATTTCACCCCCACAAATTTAGCATTGGTGCAGTTGGAACAGCTTTGCACCAATACTAAAATTAATCAGCTGTGAAAGCCTGAGCTTGCTCTGCTATGCTCCAGTGTCACATCAGATTCCGACTTCTGAATTCACTGTAACTGCAGTGTCGGCACAAAGTGTTCGCGCCACCATCACAGTGCAGTGTAAATGCACCTTCAGCTTACATGGCAGGGTTTTGTTGGAATGCAAGTACAACCAAACTCTTACCTATGTTGATGTTTGACCTCATCGTGGCTCCTGCAATTAAATAGCCTGTCACATCTGAGGTATCCATGGAACTGCTTCCCAGCATGGAACCAATGGCTCAGGGAGGTGAAAAGAGTGGAAAATATACTGAACTAGCATAAAACTATACTGCTCAGTCAGTCTTGAAACAGCTTCATGTCTCACTGAAGATGCTGATTGCTATAGAATCGCAACTCCGTAATTCAATCTTCTGTGTATGAATTTGTTAGCAGTGTGCATTTCCAATCATAGAATGAAGCTTGGAAATCTGTAATGGACACTGCAGCAGAATAAAGTTAACAAAAATGTAAAGTGGTACATGAAATCCAAAATAAAAACATTTCTATTTAATCAAGTTATAGATTTTATACACTTGGAATTAATTTAACAGAAATTGCTGAGCTAACAGATAAACAATGCTAAATATACAAGGTCACAGCTGGAGGGATGCAAATTACGATGGCACCCGGATACACAATATCCAGAATATCCATCGGAGTTTCCTCTAGCTCTTGTTGGGTGGCATAAGAAATAGGAGCAGGAGTAGGTCATTTGGCCCCTCGAGCCTGCTCCGCCATTCAATAAGATCATGGTTGATCTGATCTTAGCCTCAACTCCACTTCCCTGCCCGCTCCCCATAACCCTCGACTCCCTTACCATTCAAAAATCTGTCTATCTCCACCTTAAATATATTCAATGACCCAGCCTCCACAGCTCTCTGGGGAAGAGAACTGCAAAGATTCACCACCCTCTGAGAGAAGAAATTCCTCCTCATTTCTGATTTAAATGGGTGCCCCCTTATTCTGAAATTATGCCCCCTAGTTCTAGATTCCCCCACGAGGGGAAACGTCCTCTCTGCAGCTAACCTGTCAAGCCCCTTCAGAATCTTATATGTTTCAATAAGATCCCCTCTCATTCTTCTAAACTCCAATGAGTAAAGGTTCAACCTTTCTTCATAAGATAACCCCTTCATCTCCGGAAACAACCTCGAGAACCTTCTCTGAACTGCCTCCAATGCAAGTATAACCTTCCTTAAATAAGGAGACCAAAACTGTACGCAGTACTCCAGGTGTGGTCTCACCAATGCCCTGTACAGTTGTAACAGGACTTCCCTACTTTTATACTCCATTCCCTTTGCAATAAAAGCCAACACTCCATTTGCCTTCCTAATTATTGCTGTACCTGCATGCTAATTTTCTGTGATTCATGTACAAGGACCCCCAGATCCCTCTGTACCTCTGCAATTTGTAATCTCTCCCCATTTAAATAATAATTTGCTTTTTTATTTTTATACCAAAGTAGATAACCTTACATTTGCCCCACATTATACTCCATCTGCCAGATTTTTGCCCACTCACTTAGCCTATCTATATCCCTTTGGAGATTCTTTGCGTCCTCCATGCAATTTGCTTTCCCACCTATCTTTGTATCATCAGCAAATTGGTCTACATTACACTCGGTCCCTTCATTCAAGTCATTAATATAGATTGTAAATAGTTGAGGCCCCAGCACCGATCCCTGCGGCACCCCACTAGTTACAGTTTGCCAACATGAAAATGACCAATTTCTCCCGACTCTCTGTTACCTGTTCGTTGGCCAATCCTCTATCCATGCTTATATTACCCCCAACCCCGTGAGCTCTTATCTTGTGCAGTAACCTTTTATGTGGCACCTTATCGAATGCTTTCTGAAAATCCAAATACACGACATCTACTGGTTCCCCTTTATCCACCCTGCTCGTTACATCCTCAAAGAGCTCCAGCAAATTTGTCAAACATGATTTCCCTTTAATAAAACCATGCTGACTGTGCTTGACTATATTATGATTTTCTAAAGGTTCTGCTACCACTTCCTTAATGATGGACTCCAGCATTTTCCCAATGACAGATGTTAGGCTAACTGGTCAATAGTTGCCTGCATTCTGTCTCCCTCCTTTCTTAAATAGTGGCGTTACATTTGCGGTTTTCCAGTCCACTGGGACCTCCAGAATCCAGGGAATTTTGGTAGATTACAACCAATGCATCCACTATCTCTGCAGCCACCTCTTTTAAAACTCAAGGATGCAGGCCATTGGGTCCAGGGGACTGGTCCACCTTTAGTCCCATTAGGTTGCCGAGTACTTTCTAGTGATAGTGATTAATTTAAGTTCCCCCCCCACCCCAATAGCCCCTTGATTATCCATTATTGGGATGCTTTTAGTGTCTTCTACCGTGAAGACCGATACAAAATATTTGTTCAAAGTCTCCACCATTTCCCTGTTTCCCATTATTAATTCCCCAGTCTCATCCTCTAAGGGACCAACATTTACTTTAGCTACTCTCTTCCTTTTTATATACCTGTAGACGCACTTATTCTCTTTTTATATTTCTTGCTAGCTTACTCTCATAAGCTATCTTTTCTCTATCATTTTTTTTAGTTGTCCTTTGCTGGTTTTTAAAAATGTTCCAATCCTCTGGCCTTCCACTATTCTTCGCAACATTGTATGCCATCCGTTACTTCAATTTGATACCATAATTTACTTCCTTAGTTAGCCACGGATGCTTCATCCTTCTCTTAGAATCTTTCTTTCTCACTGGAATATATCTTTGTTGAGAGTTATGAAATATCTCCTTAACTGTTTGCCACTGCTTTTCTACAGTCTTACCCTGTAATATATTTTCCCAGTCCACCAAATCTGCCTTCATACCTTTGTAATTACCTTTATTTAACTTCAGGACATTAGTTTGAGACCTAGCTTTCTCACCCTCAAACTGAATTTGAAATTCTACCATGCTATGATCACTCTTCCCAAGATGATCCTTCACTTCGAGATCATTAATTAATCCAGCCTCGTTACACATTACCAGATCTAAAATAGTATTCTCCCTGGTTGGTTCCACACGTATTGTTCCAAGAAACCATCCTGTATACACTCTAAGAACAGTTCCTCAAGTCTACCTTTGCCAATTTGCTTTCTCCAATCAATGTGAAGATTAAAATCTCCCATGATTATAGTCGTACCTTTCTTACAAGCCTCTATTATTTCTTGATTTATACTCTGTCCTACAGTGTGGCTATTGTTTGGGGGCCTGTAGCCCACTCCCACCAGTGACTTCTTACTTTTAATTCTATAGATTCTGGAACGGTTCCTGCAGATTGGAGGATAGCAAATGTAACCCTTCTATTTAAGAAAGGAGGGAGAGAGAAAACGGGGAACTACAAACCTGTTAGCCTCACGTCAGTAGTTGGGGAAATGCTGGAATCTATTATAAAGGATGCAGTAACAGGGCACTTAGAAACTGTTAGTAAGATTGGGCAGAGTCAACATGGATTTATGAAAGGGAAATCCTGTTTAACAAACCTATTGGAGTTCTTTGAGGATGTAACTAGTGGAGTAGATGAAGGGGAACTGGTAGATGTGGTGTATTTGGGTTTTCAGAAGGCCTTCAATAAGGTCCCACACAAGAGGTTGGTGAACAAAATGAGGGCACACGGAATTAGGGGTAATATACTAGCATGGATTGAGAATTGGTTAACAGACAGAAAACAAAGAGTAGGAGTAAACGGGTCTTTTTCAGGATGGCAGGCTGTGATTAGTGGGATACCACAAGGACCGGTGCTTGGGCCCCAGCTATTCACAATCTGTATCAATGATTTGGATGAGGGGACTAAATGTAACATTTCCAAATTTGCTGATGATACAAAGCCAGGTGGCAGTGTCAGTTGCGAAGAGGATGTGAAGAGGCTTCAAGGGGATCTCGACAGGCTCAGTGAGTGGGCGAGAATATGGCAGATAGAATATAATGTGGATAAATGTGAAGTTATCCACTTTAGTAGAAAAAACAGAAAGGCAGAGTATTTCCTAAATGGTTAAAGATTGGGGAATGCAGATGCTCAAAGGGACCTGGGTGTCCTTGTACATGAGTCACTGAAAGTGAATGTGCAGGTGCAGCAAGCCATTAGGAAGGCAAATGATATGCTGGCCTTCATTACGAGAGGATTTGAGTGCAGGAGTAAAGAAGTCTTACTCCAATTATATAGGGCCTTGGTGGGACCACACCTGGAGTACTGTGTACAATTTTGGTCTCCTTACCTAAGGAAGGATATACTTGTCATAGAGGGAGTGCAGCAAAGGTTCACGAGATTGATTCCTGGGATGGCGGGACTGTCATATGAGAAGTGATTGAGTAAACTAGGCCTGTATTCTCTTGAATTCAGAAGAATGAGAGGGGATCTCATTGAAGCATACAGAATTATTACAGGGTTTTATAGTGTGGACACTGAGAGAATGTTTCCCTTAGCTGGGGAGTCCAGAACCAGGGGCCACAGCCTCAGGATAAAGGGTAGGCCATTCAGGACTGAGATGAGAAGAAATTTCTTTACACAGAGAGTGGTGAATCTTTGGAATTCTCTACCCCAGAGCACTGTGGAGGCTCTGTCATTAGGTATATTCAAAACAGAAGTCAATAGATTTCTGACTAGTAAGGTGATAGGGCCGGTGAATGGAGTTGAGGCAGAAGATCAGCCATGATCTCATTGAATGGTGGAGCAGGCTCGAAGGGCCGAATGACCTACTCCTGCTCCTATTTCTTATGTTCTTATTTTATGTTCTTTATTATTTCTTATCTTCACCCAAACTGATTCTACGGGGGCGATTCTCTGAGGCTCGAGCAGGAGGGTTTGGAGGCGGGAAAGGCGGGAAAATCGGAAAAAATTAGTGCTGGTTCGGAACCCACCTCCGCGGGATTTCGCTGGTGCCGGTTTTACATAGAAACATAGAAGATAGGAGCAGGAGTAGGCCATTCGGCCCCTCGAGGCTGCTCCGCCATTCAATGCGATCATGGCTGATCATCCAATTTCAGTACCCGGTCCCTGCTTTCTCCCCATACCCCTTGATCCCTTTAGCCTTAAGAAATATATCCAACTCCTTCTTGAATATATTTAATGAATTGGCCTCGACTGCCTTCCGTGGTAGAGAATTCCACAGGTTCACCACTCTCTGGGTGAAGAAATTCCTCCTCATTTCTGTCCTAAATGGCCTACCCCTTATCCTTAGACTGTGACCCCTGGTTCTGGACTCGCCGACCATCGGAAACATCCTTCCTGCATCTAGTCTGTCCAGTCCTGTCACAATTTTATAAGTTTCAATAAGATCCCCTCTCATTCTTCTAAACTCCAGCGAGTACAAGCTCAATCGTCCCAATCTCTCCTCATACGTCATTCCTGCCATCCCAGGTATCAGCATGGTGAATCTTCGCTGAACTCCTTGCATGGCAAGAACATCCTTCCTCAGATAAGGCGACCAAAACTGCACACAATACTCAAGATGTGGTCTCACCAAGGCCCTGTACAACTGCAGCAAGACATCCTTGTTCCTGTACTCAAACCCTCTCGCTACGAAGGCCAACATACCATTTGCCTTCCTAACCGCCTGCTGCACCTGCATGCTTACCTTCAGCGACTGGTGCACAAGGACACCCAGATCTTGTTGCACTTCCCCTTCTCCCAATCTATTGCCATTCAGATAATAATCTGCCTTCCTGTTTTTGCCACCAAAGTGGATAAGCTCACATTTATCCACGTTATATTGCATCTGCCATGTTTTTGCCCAATCACCCAACCTATCCAAATCATCCTGGAGTTTCTCGGCATCCTCCTCACAGTACACACTCCCACCCAGCTTTGTGTCGTCTGCAACTTTGGAGATATTACATCTAGTTCCCTTGTCCAGATCATTAATATATATTGTGAATAGCTGGGGTCCAAGGACCGATCCCTGGGGTACCCCACTAGTCAATTCAATTCAATTTCAATTCAAATCGCTTTATTGGCATGATAAGGTACATCTTATGTTGCCAAAGCATCGCTAGTCACTGCCTGCCACTCGGAAAAAGACCCGTTTATTCCAACTCTTTGCTTTCTGTCTGCCAACCAGTTCTCTATCCAAGTCAATACCTTGCCCCCAACCCCATGTGCCTTAACTTTACACGCTAATCTCTTATGCAGGACCTTATCAAAAGCCTTCTGAAAGTCCAAATACACCACATCCACTGGTTTCCCCTTATCTATTTTACCAGTTACATCCTCAAAAAATTCCAGTAGATTAGTCAAGCACGATTTACCTTTTGTAAATCCATGTTGACTTTGTCCGATCCTGTCACTGTTTTCCAAGTGCTCTGCTATTACATCTTTTATAATGGACTCTAGCATTTTCCGCACCATCGATGTCAGGCTTACCGGTCTGTAATTCCCTGTTTTCTCTCTACCAACTTTTTTAAATAGTGGCTAACATTAGTTACCCTCCAATCCATGGGTACTGTTCCAGATTCCATCGAATGTTGGAAGATGATCAGCAATGCATATACTATTTCTAGGGCCACTTCCTTAAGTACCCTAGGATGTAGATTATCAGGCCCTGGGGATTTATCGGCCTTCAATCCCATCAATTTCCCTAACACCATTTCCCTACAAATACTGATTTCTTTCAGTTCCTCCCTTTCATCAGACCCTATGTTCCCCGACATCTCTGGGAGGTTATTTGTGTCCTCCTTTGTGAAGACAGAACCAAAATATGTATTTAATTGGTCTGCCATTTCTTTGTTACCCACTATAAATTCCCCTGATTCTGACTGCAAGGGACCTATGCTTGACTTCACCAATTTTTTCTCTTCACATATCTATAAAAGCTTTTATAGTCAGTTTTTATGTTCCTTGCAAGCTTACTCTCATATTCTATTTTCCCCTTCTTAATTAATCCCTTTGTCCTCCTTTGTTGAATCCTAAACTGCTCCCAATCCTCAGGTTTACTGCTTTTTCTGGCCAATTTATATGTCCTCTCCTTGGATCTTATGCTATCCCTAATTTCTCTTGTTAGCCACGGTTGAGACACCTTTTTTGTTTTATTTTTACACCAAACTGGGATGAACAAATTCTGTAGTTCATCCATTCGGTCTTTGAATGTTTGCCACTGCCTATCCACCGTCAACCCTTTGAGTGACATTCCCCAGTCAATTCTACCCAACTTGCGCCTCAGACCATCGTGATTTCCTTTATTTAAATTCAGGACCCTAGTCTCTGAGTCACCAACTTAATTCTCTATCTTAATGAAGAATTCGATCATATTATGATCGCTCTGACCCAAGGGGCCTCGTACAACAAGATTGCTAATTAATCCTTTCTCGTTACATAATACCTAGCCTAAGATGGCCTGGGTGGGAAACAGTCCCACCTCCAGCTGACCAGAGAGCTTGTTAAGCGGCTTAAATGCTCGTTAAGGGCCTCGCTAAGCCTATTTTGAAAGGCCCTCGTTATTTTTTGACCATTTTGGCGTGTTCCACGAACCTCCTAAACCATGGCAGCTAAACCTGGCGGGTTGACAATTGGGTGGTCTCCTCACAGCTGCAGGTCCAACATTAAATCAGAGATTTCATCAGGGATTAGTTGCAGGTGGCAGAACTTTGCTTTAAAAGGTCTTTGAGCACTTTTAGCAGGCTTTCCGAAGTCGGAGGTGCTGCAGCTTGAATCTATCAACTGTGGGACCTCCTTGGAAGGCCCTCTCCCCGCTTGCAATGAGCACTTCCCCAATGGAGGCATCTGCAAGCAGCATGGGAACCATTCATTTTCTTTCACCATGGACCTCAGATTCGGATGAGGAGCATCCATGACAGCAGCAGAACCAGGCAGCTCAGCAGCAACAGCAGCAGGATCCCCAACCTCCTGCTCAGCCACCTGATGCTGCACAGGGCAGAAGACGCCAGTGCATCGAGGCACCTCGTCACAGGAGATACCCCCAACAAATGGTTTACAGACAGAGGATGAGCTACCTCAACATGAGTTAGCAGCTGTGCCAAAGGAGGCTGAGACTTTCGCGAGAGGTTGTCCGAGAGATCTGTGGACTGCTGCAGCAAGACTTGGTGGCCAGAGGAACGGGTGGACACCCCTTACCAGTGGCTGTCAAAGTCACCATCGCGCTCAACTTCTTTGCCTCAGGCTCCTTCCAGGGATCATCAGCAGACATCAGAGGCATCTCCCAGTCGGCCGCCCACAGTTGCATCATGCAGGTTACCAATGCCCTTTTCGCTAAGGCCCACAATTACATCCAGTTCTCAAGGGATCAAGCAAATATAACCACGCGTTCGGTTGGTTTTGCAAATATGGCAGGCATGCCAATGGTGCAGGATATCATAGAGTGCACACATCTGGCCCTTAGGGCACCCCATCACAGCCCAGCTATCTTTGTCAACCGAAAGGGCTTCCACTCCCTCAACGTACAGCTGGTGTGTAATCACAAGAAGGTGTTTTTGCATGTTTGCGCCAAGTTCTGTGGTAGTTGCCATGACTCTTTCATCCTGTGGCACTCTAGTGTTCCTCCACTTTTCAATCCGCCAAACCAACTTAACGGATTAGCGTGTAAAGTTAAAGCACATGGGATTGGGGGCAAGGTACTGACTTGGATAGAGAACTGACTGGCAGACAGGAAGCAAAGAGTTGGAATAAATGGCTCTTTTTCCGAGTGACAGGCAGTGACTAGTGGGGTACTGCAGGGATCGGTGCTAGGACCCCAGCTATTCACAATATATATTAATGATCTAGACGAGGGAACTAGATGTAATATCTCCAAGTTTGCAGACGACACAAAGCTGGGTGGGCGTGTGTGCTGTGAGGAGGATGCCGAAAAACTCCAGTATGATTTGGACAGGTTGGGTGATTGGGCAGATGTATGGCAGATGCAGTATAATGTGGAAAAATGCAAGGTTATCTACTTTGGTGCCAAAAACAGGAAGGCAGATTATTATCTGAACGGCAATAGATTGGGAGAAGGGGAAGTGCAACGAGAACTGGGTGTCCTTGTGCACCAGTCGCTGAAGGTAAGCATGCAGGTGCAGCAGGCGGTTAAGAAAGCAAATGGTATGTTGGCCTTCGTAGCAAGAGGATTTGAGTACAGGAACAAGGATGTCTTGCTGCAGTTGTACAGGGCCTTGGTGAGACCACACCTTGAGTATTGTGTGCAGTTTTGGTCGCCTTATCTGAGGAAGAATGTTCTTACCATGGAGGGAGTGCAGCGAAGATTCACCAGACTGATACCTGGGATGGCAGGAATGACGTATGAGGAGAGATTGGGTCGATTGGGCTTATACTCACTGGAGTTTAGAAGAATGAGAGGGGATCTCATTGAAACTTATAAAATTCTAACAGGTCTAGACAGACTAGATGCAGGAATGATGGTCCCGATGGCGGGGGAGGCCAGAACCAGGGGTCACAGTCTAAAGATAAGGGGTAAGCCATTTAGGACTGAGATGAGGAGGAACTTCTTCACCCAGAGAGTGGTGAACCTGTGGAATTCGCTACCACAGAAGGCAGTTGAGGCCGATTCATTAAATATTTTCAAGAAGGAGTTAGGTATATTTCTTAAGGCTGAAGAGATCAAGGGATATGGGGAGAAGGCAGGGACAGGGTACTGAGTTTGGATGATCAGCCATGATCTCATTGAATGGCGGAGCAGGCTCGAGGGGCCAAATGGCCTACTCCTGCTCCTATCTTCTATGTTTCTATGATGGCTCCTTGGTGACAAAGGCTACCTCCTGAAGAAGTGGCTAATGACGCCGATCAGGAGGCCAGCTAATGAGGCTGAAGGGCGCTACAACGCCAGCCACACTTCGACCAGGTCGATCATCGAGCAAACCATTGGGTTGTTGAAGATGCATTTCCAATGCCTTGACCGATCAGGTGTGTTAGATCCGTGTGTTAATGGAGACACGGAATGCAGGAGTTGATTTAACAAGTGTTTACTGAACAAAGTCTGGAGGTGAACTAACTACACAAGACGCTATACAGGCTTATATACCCGAGTGGTCACTACTGGTACTACAGTATACAGGGGCTTCAAAAACATAGTTCCTCTTAAAGGTACATACACTACAAGGTGGAGCTCTGCAGTATACACCATATACAGGGTCTCCAGAATGGTCGTGGTCTGCTGTGCACTGCACAACATCGAACAGCGTTGTGGCTTGCAGCTTCCTGATGAACAAGTGGCTCAGTTCCAGCCCTCCTGAGGATGAGGAGGATGAGGATGCTGAGGAGGAGGAGTAGGATCTATAGGAGGAGGAGGAGCAGGACGAGGTCAGAGCACCGGTCTATCGACCAGCAGCAGCGGCAGCACGCGAGCACATGGCTGCCCGTGATGCAAGGGATGAGCTTAACCTGGCCAGATTTGCATAGGTTGCCCAAGTTGCCACATGTCCTTGGCTCCATCCTAAGACATCATTGACAATGGACATGACTCTCTGGCCTCTTTTCACTCTGGTCATCAACCTGACCACTCAAGTGTCATGGAGCCTGCAATGTGGAGCTGCCTAAGGCGAAAGAACAGATGCCATAACGCCAACATTTTGGCATCATATAATTTTAATGCTTTCCAACAGGGATGGCATTTCATCAATACACAGAAACATTCACTCAATCTGCAAACAGGTCTAGAGGTTATGGCCTAGAAATTCCGTGGGCTGCGCCACCAGTTAGCGCCCAAAGAGGGCACTCAGTGGCTTTAGCGCCACTGGCCACACCTCCCGCGATATTTAGCGGGGCGCTAATGGCGGCGTTAGCCTGTAGCGCTGCGCCACCACCGATGACATCATTGGTAGGCGCAGCGCCCCGCTCCCGCCCCGATCACCATATTTGGTCGCGCCCGCCTCTTTACCGCCGGTTGCAAATCGTGACCGGTTCACAGGGCTTATCTGTGGCGGTAGTGGTGCAAGTTAAGGTGGAGGTGCGGGGCGGCCGCTTTTTCGGCAGCCGCCTGCCAGCACCTCCATCCCTGGCCTCCTAAACCCCCCCCGCGCAGCATTGCCAGCTGTTTCCCGAGAGCCCGGCACTTCTCCTTGGTGCCGGGCTCATTTGCCGGCACTCGCGAGCGGGGATCGCGCTGTTGCAGGCACCTCCCCCTTAACAGTGGGAGGAAGGCCTGCAGTACCGCAGCGTGCCGTGCCGCAGCATGTGGTGCTGTGGCCCTTAGCGCGGTGATATTCAGGGTGAGCGCCCCAAGCGGGGCGCGGGGAGCCTCGAGTAGCGGCCCGCTTCAGTTTGGGGCGCAGAAATTGAATATTGGGATGGCGCAAGTGGCTCCGCTCTCAGCGGTAATTCCGGCGCCCAGGCGAGCTTGGCGCCCCAAACGGCGCCCAACTGAATTTCTAGGCCAATATCCCTTGCCAGCTGGACCCACACAGCCTTGGTTCCTTTGGGAGGCCTCTTCCTCCCAGATGAGTGGAAGAGCACCTCCATGCTGGCTGTCGCCCCCTCAAACAAGATTTGCAGCACCTCATCCGAGAGCTTCGGGGAGGCCCTTGCCTTGGAATTGGACATAGTGGTTTCTCAGAATATGTTGCAGGTGGTGCAGCATCGGCAGAAATCCAATGGAATGATCCAAGGCAGCAAGCAGCCCTAAAATCAGGCTGGAAAAGTGACGTCAGCAGAGGCGAGTTTCAGTCCCAAAACACTAATTGACCAAGGGCAACCCACACCTCTGAAATCAACTGGCCAATCAGGAAAATCGTAATTTTTTGAAAACTATTGGTGGAGGCGGGTTTCAAACCCACCCAAACCGAAACCCATCTCCAATCCGCCTCCAGTGGGAAAATCGCCCCCTACATCTTGATCTCCTGAGCCAATATAATTTCTCATTACTGCACTGATCTCATCCCTTATTAACAGAGTCATACCACCTCCTGAGGCAGAATCTCTACCCACTCCAAACCAGGCCATTGGCCCAAGCCTGGGATATGTCAGATGAATAATTGGCAGCCTGTGCACCATGAGACCAGGCGACCTGGACCACTGAAGATTTGGGTAAAATATGAAGAACTTTCAGTTCCCTTTACAAAGGAGAGGAGGGGGTGCAATAATAAATAGTTTGTGAAGTAGTTATTACTCTTGTGGTGGCATTTATTGCTATTATTTGGCAATATTCCACAGTGTATTTTTTTTATAATTGTAAATGCATTGACTGCCTAATTGGGCAGTAGATAGAACATCATACTCTTCTCCCCTTCCCATTTACTCGGGTCTCTGATGTTTCCCTTCCTCCTTTTCCATGAGAAAGCAGCATACAGAAAATACAGATAATTTGACATATGTGTCTAAGTTTCACTGCAAAGTTTTGTCTAATCTTTTATGTATAATTTTTCAGTCCCTCTCGGGTCGTGAGGGCACTATTTGAACTCTTGCAAACCATGTCTCCAGCAGCAGTTAGCAGACATTGCATCTGTGCCATAATAGGCCACCATTACTATCTCTAAATTAATTAGGAGTTTTGCTATAATGATCAAGTAATGGTAAAAACCTGATTTTTCACACTTTAGTTGGCTCTTCTCAGTCAATTTTATCATGTTTGAAAAGTTCAGGAGGAGCATATCTTGTTAACGTTATGCTTGACATTTGTCTTTATGACTTTAATGCAACTCCAGGCAAAGAGCAATAGACCTGGGCCAAATAGCTTTGTCAGCCTGTTTCTCAAATGTTAATCTTCATATTGTCTGTGTCACCTCATACTATACTTACCCTGAATGGCAAAAATGTTGTGTCAGAGATTAGTGCTTACCACAGCATTTTCTTGCTGCAAGGCCTTTCTTTGACTGTTCCTTTTCAAAAATCTTTCTGCTCTCATGGCGACAAGGCCACAGTAAGAAATGTGTTTCATGCCTTTACTTGACACCCTGATTGATGATGTAATCTGTGAAATTGTTGCAGTGTCATGCCAGGTATGATATATTTGGATGTAACCACACAGGCAACGAGGTTATATCTTAATTGTTATAGAGCATGGAGTTCAGATTTATTGTCATGCAAGAAATTTGTTTGCCAGCTTGCTGATGTTTTGTTAACCCTCTGCTCCCTAGAGGGGGATAAAAGGCCAGCTGAATAATCAGTGAAATCGGCCTAACTGCAAGAGTTTAATTTTTTATAATTATGGTGCCAATGTTATCTTTCATGATGCTATGACTAAAAGGCATCTCGAACGATGGAATTATTTTTAAACGCTTTTGTGATTATGGATTTTACACGATTGCAGAAAATGGTTGAAGATAATCCGTGTCGTGTCCTTACTGGTTTATTCCAGTGAGCTGTCTCCTTGCATATGTCCTGTCCTCAAATTGGGAAGGCGGTGGATGGTCCAGCATGTGGATGTGCATTGTAATTCTCCTGCTGACATACCAGAACGCAAACTTTCCATTCCTGAGCAGAGCGGGAGAAGACCTCCTTTTAGGGCTGTTTTTTTTCTGCCTTACTTGACCTGATTTAAGATTAACAAAGTGACATTTTAGAGAAAGCCAGAGCACCTGCGTCCGTCAAGGTGAGAACTAAACCACAGGTTCCAGTGGCAGGAGTCCAATAAATTAATGTAACTGACAATAACACTGGGATTTATACTTGGGTACAATAAAAAAATTTATTTCTATGAAGTGGCTAAATGGCATTCATGATATTTTACAATGCTTTCATTATAAATATATTTTTAATACGATTCTCTTTACTATATTCATGATTTTTACAACTATAATACTTTTGATCAGACCCCAACTGCAGGCGCACTTATCTATTATCTGTGGGGGGCAGTTTGTGAGGGGAATATCTTGTATTAATGAGTGTAATTTTATTGGTGCTTTCTGTGGAAATAGATTTTTAATCAGATATGGAAAATGAATTGGTGGAAAACCAAATTGTTGAGCGGTATTTCCCTAAATATGATAAATGAACCAATTTTGTTTTTTATTCAGCTAAATATGATTCAGCTACTTGGTGGGTTTTCCACCTGTATGGAGATAGTCAGTAATATATTGGCAAGTAAATGTGGGAGCTGATTAGCCATTAAAAGTACTTTTAGATTTGGTGCTTGTTTAATAAAGAGCGTAGAAGAGTGACTGTCATGAATCTTGTCATTCATGAAGAACTGACTCATGAAATAACACTGGGCGGCCAGCTGGTGGCGCTGTCCAAGGAGTATAAATACTCGGGCGTGGGCCCAGCTTGCCCAGGACGTTTTTGTAACCAGAAATTAGAGATGTAACTAGAATCCCATGGTTATGAAACAGTTGATTAAAGCTTTGTTTTATACTCAACCAAGTGCTTAGTGAGTTTTCTTACGTCAGTGACGTTCATGCAACAGCTTATCGTTTTTACACTGTTAAAGCTGGCTTTCTTATTGAGACAGTAGAATCATACACCCACATTATTTTAGAAATATACACGCACAGAGCCAGCGTAAGGACATCACTGTCCTGTGACCCAAATTAAACAAGTAAATGTGTCAATAGCCACTCGTCCTACAGGTATTTTTTCCCCCAGCTAGTGGTCTTTACAGAGTAATTTAATAGATTTAATTTTTCTTGTTGGGATTGACAGAAAGCGATTTATAACACTGGTAATATGTGCACAGCAGATGCTAATTCTAACTGGAAAAAGAAATTGATGCATTTTTTAAAAACTCTGTTTTCAGCTTGTTTTGCTTCGTGAAGACTTTTGGATAGCCCAGCTTTAAGCAAAAATTCCTCATCTGTTCACAGTAATACAATAAATACAGTTGATGGAGCAATACAGTTGGGGGAATCCTTAATTCAATGTCAGTAAATTATTGCAGAATATTTAATTCTGCTAAGTAATTCAACACTTCAAGTATTTTTTACATGCTTGATGAAATATGAATTGGTAGAATGACAAATTTTTCAATATGGTGGGGGGGGAATTTTTCGGGGGTCAGCAGGCGCGATCGGTGGCGGGTCGGGTGGGTAAGTGTTTTTTTTGAGAGCGGGTCATGACCCTGCTATCAACCCACCACCATGCACCTTTCCTAAATGTCGGGTCTGTCAATGTTGAGCTGACCCGACACGCAGCAGCGGGGAAGTCAATTCAAGTCATTATGACCTCGTGAACAGACCATTAAGAACTATTTTGTGCTCACCTTCAGAGTTCACCAGGTCACCCATGGGGTCTACGCTGCTCGGGGATCATGTCAGGTAAGCAGGTCAGGAGTTGAATGGCCATGGAATCATCTCATTACTTGACAGCTGCAAATGTGCTATAAAAGTTCCCATCTCACAGCTGTTCACTTACCAAGCTCAGAAGCTGTTGCTTACTGCATTTGGAAGACAGGTTGAGCTTTATGCAGGTTGCAAGTGTTTGGAGTAAACTCTCTATCCTGTATCACCTCATTGGAACAAGCTCTCTCACCAATGCCAGATCGTTTCTGTCACCTCTACTTCACCTGCCATCTATTCCATCAGCATCAGTGCCCTTGAAATTATCTCACCTTGGTCCTCAGAATCCCAGCACAATCAGCCCGAACACCAGCAGCACCAGGCTCACCAGCAGCACCAACACCAATACCAACCTTCTCCGCAATCATCTGATACGACACAGGCCATCAGCACCTGACCACATTGCTGCCTGGGACACCAGGGATGGCCTCACCATGGCCATATTTACTTTACTTGATGCTGTACACCCTGGCTGCCACATGATGTGCCAGGTTGGCACCACCCCACACCAACACCATAAAGCATCCCTACAATGCCCAAGCCATTCCTTTCACACTGATCATTGTTGTGGGGGTACCGTTATGTCTCACCATTCACTGCAACTCACGAAGCCACTTCCAAAAGTGCACATAGATCTGTCCAAGAATGCAATGTGTTCAAAATAAAGGTTTCAATGTTTGACAGCGCATTAACAGAAACTTCACATAAACATTGGCTAAAACACACAAGTGCCTACCCTTGTGTGTTGTTAGTTGGTATGATTGGGCTAGGATGAGGGTGAGTGTGAGGGGTGGCTAGTGAGATGGGGAAGTTATAATGTAGATAGAGAGGGATGGGTGGAGGTGCAAGGTAAGTTGGTGTGAGTAAGGATGTGCAGGAGTAGGGTAGGGAAGGCAGAGTAATGGAGATGTGATGAGAGGCACAGCCGGATGAGGTTGAGTGTGGCTTTGCAGTAACATTTCATGATCTACTGAGATAATTGAAAGGTTTGCACCACTGCAGCCTGGTCCTCCTGATGACATCCCTGCTTGTGTCCTCCTCTGCAATGTGCAATCAGGATGTGTTGATCTCCTGGGGAGGTCTCTTTCACCCATGTGAAGGGAAGAGAACCTCCCTGCATGCTGTGGCTCCCTCCATAAGCATATGGATAGAATCATGGGAGAGCCTGGGTGCAGCCATGCACCTTTGTGCCGTGCTTGTCAGTGTTTGCAGCACCTCAATGCTGCAGGACACTGACAGAACAACTGTCAAACTAAATTTGCGCATGGCCCCTTTAAGGAAACTGGCTGATGACGCATCATCAAATGACGTCATCAGACTCGCTTCCTTCAAACACGCTGGGTGGGCTTAGCCCAATCAGGGGAATATCATTTTTGACAATGGGCTGGAGCTGGCAGTGAGGCCTGGACCCACCACCGACGTTGCCCGCCACGGACCCGCCGAGGTAGGTAAAATCCAGCCACTGGTGTTGGTAGCAGTGGTAATTTCATTTTGGACTTTGTTCAATAGGATGCCATATCTCAGAGATCCAAACATTGTTTGCTATAATTTACACCAAACTACACTATCATGGCATCTTGTGGAAAGTGAGTCCTTACACTTGACTTCACTTCCTAAAATGTGCCCATGCAAGTGAGAACTGGCTGTATTGGGAAAAGGAACATTTCTCCATTTAATCTACCTAATGTCAGTCTTGGCACACCCAGGTGCAATATATTACCATTCAAAGCAGAATTATCTCTTCACTGCAAAGGTGCCCAAATGTGTTTTTCTGTGTGGATCCCAGTGGAGCCTTGGGCCACATGTTAAGTTTACATCAGTAGTTCCATTAATGTTATATTAAAAATGCTGACTGTTCACAGGATTCTAACAATGCTGCATGAGAAGGTGGTGCTGGCAATGTAATGTTATTTGACAAATTGAAAAGTGGTACCACCTAATGTACCAAATATATTGGTGACTATGGCCTCAAAGGAACGATCAAATGAAGCAGGTAGTACTGTTAATCCACATGATCAATTGCAATGCATTTGTCATTTAAATTGAAATCGCAACTAAAAATGTTTTTGTAAAAAAACGCATTTGTGAATGACTGAAGAATGTGGTCCATGGGAAGAAAATTAGGTGAAGTGGTAGAAGCAAGTGGGATACTAAGTTAATCAGAGAAAGAAGCAAAACAACAAAAAGCGGAAAGTAATGGTTTTTCCAATCAGGGAAGAAGCCAATTGTCAGAAATTTGGCAGCGGTAGACAGTGCTTCGACAAATGGGAGTGCCGTGGTCACGAAAACAACTGAACATTTGTTGAGTGGTCGAGCTACTTTCCCAGGTAGCAGGCGAGTATGAAGAATCCCTGTAGCACCAATGAAAATCTCATCCTCCTGAGCATGATTGTCAAAGTAAGATGGGAAACAACATGAAAAGCTTCCAATCGCCATCCAGTACACTCCACATCTCCCTCAGATGTGCAGGAATCATGGCTACCCCCTACTAAACAGTGAATCATGGATTGCGTTCATTTTAAGATTACAAAAGCTCATTTCACATAAACCCTTTCAACCCTTGAGAGAGTACCCATCAGTTTCGACTGGGTTTGGTTTTATTCACTGGTCCCTAGTAGTTCTTTGCACTTTCTTTAGGCTCTTTATATGAAGTTACATCGAGTCTACAGCACAGAAACAGGCCATTTGGCCCAAGTGGTCTATGCCAGAGTTTATGTTCCACATGAGCCTCCTCCCACCCTACTTCATCTAACCCTATCAGCATATCCTTCTATGCCTTTGTCCTTCATGTGCTTATCTAGCTTACCCTTAAATGCATCTATGCTATTCATCTCAACTACTCCTTGTTCCACATTCTTACCATTCTTTGAGTAAAGAAGTTTCTCCAGAATTCCCTATTGGATTTATTAGTGACTATCTTATAGTTTTGGTCTCCCCCACAAGTGGAAAAATTCCGTCCACTTCTACCTATCAAGCCCTTTTCCTTATCTTAAAGACCGCTATTAGGTCACTCCTCGGCCTTCTCTTTTCTAAAGAGCCCCAGCCTATTCAGTCTTTTGTGATAGCTATATCCTCTCTGTTCTGGTATCATCCTTGTGAGTCTTTTTCCACCTTCTCCAGTGCCTCGATATCCTTTTTATAATACGGAGACCAAAACTGTGCACAGTACTCGAAGTGCAGTCTAACCAAGGTTCTATACAAGTTTAACATAACTTCTCTACTTTTCAATTCTATCCCTCTAGAAATGAACCCCAGTGTTTGGTTTGCTTTTTTATGGCCTTATTAACCTGCATCGCTATTTTTAATGATTTGTGTATCTGCACCCCTAGAACCCGTTGCTCCTCTACCCCATTTAGACATATTATCCAAACCATATATGGCCTCCTTTTATTCTTCCTACCAAAAATGCACCACCTTAAATTGCTGGTTATTGATTGAGAGTTGAATTTACATTGCCATTAAAGCAGAGCTCTTTTTCCATTGCTTGGCTCCCATCTGGCTGGAAGTTTAGCTGTCCTGTTTAGATAAGATTTCTGCGCTTGCTTGGATATAGTTGCTTTTCGATGGTTAAAGTTTAAGCGTTTAGTGAGCAGGAAGGGGAGAATCTCTGCTCTCTAAACCTTTCAGTAGTGGTCAGAATGCCAAAGCGCTTTGCGAACCGGATTTGACAACGCACTGGATTTTCACGTGGCATCAAACTGAAGCAGCGTCAGAATACCCGCCCCCCACAGGAAGTCTCACTCCACATCCCTCTCGAATCAGGTTGGGCCGTGTCTGCAGTTTGGCATTGGTGTGAAATGCAAACACTCCCTTAAATTATGTGCATTTGAATTAGAGAATGCAATAAATTTTAAAGCTAGTATATACTTCCCACATTCTGAATTTACTTCAGGGATGGTCTGCATGACTTATTTTTCCTCCTTTGTACTGCGTTAGTTGTGAAGTCTGTCAAAATATCGTAAACTTGTATTCACTGCCTCTCCAAAATAAATGCAATGTTTGGACAGATGAATGACTGGGGTACAATGTACAGATGCATTGCAATAATTCCACAGTCATTTTTCTGATTCAGCCTTTTAATTTTTTTGTGTGTAAAGTTGAGTAAGAAATAGACATTGCTTATTTTTAATTGAACTTGACCTTGTCTTCTTTGGATTCAAAATTAAAATGATGGGAAAATAATTGTAAAAATCAGTATATTAATCTCCAGGCATATTATTTGTCCAATTTTGTCATGTTTTACAGAAGCACTTTTCTAAAATTTAGTAATAAAATGGGAATAAGCACATCACCTATTGCTCCACTTCAATTTTCATCCCGTACCCCACTTTTCCCAAAGATGGCAACTTGATCTGCAGTATAATTTCACAGGAAGGTGGTGGCTCTTCAATAGTTCAGAAATTATTTTTCATGTATGGGCCTAAAAACTATGGTGACAGTCGCACTTCTGGTGGGGAGCTTCTGAAATTCAGACATGCCTACCAGTCGTCAATTGACGAGGGATACGTACCTTCCCAATGAAGAGAGGTCAACATCTGCCCAATCTTCAAGAAGGGAGAGCAGGCTGACCCGGGTAATTACAGAGGAGTCTCACTAACCAGGGTACCTGACAAGATTCCTGAGCACATTGTCCATTCACACATCATGACCCATCTGGAGGAGCATGAGGAACTTATAGACAACCAACATGGCTTTCGGGCCAAACGCTCCACTACAACTCAACTGGTATTGACGATAAACAACATCACTGGTTGCATTGAGAAAGGGGAAACAGTCCACATAGCCTTCCCCGACTTTACAAAAGCCTTTAACAGGGTGTCGCATGAGGGACTTCTCACCAAACTGCAAGCATACGGCATTCGAGGGTCTATTCTTGCATAGATAAGAAACTTCCTTACATCAAGAACTCTCAGTCCTGTGTAACGGCTCCCACTCAGAGGCAACACCAGTCTGCACAGAAGTTCCCCACTGGACTTCTTTGTTTACACCAATGATCTGCCAGACTACGCAGCACAGTTAGGCTTTTTGCTGATCTACACCTCAGGAGCATCAAAGAAAGACTCCAAGAAGACCTGAGAAGGCTCGAGGAGTGGCAAGACAGATGGTCAATGCCCTTTAATTCAACCAAATATGTAGCCATGAAGACCTCCAAGAAGACACAACCATCTTTTGTGGCCATCTCCTGCAGGAAGTATCCTCATATCTATACCTGGCGGTGGAAACAGACAACAAACTAAGATGGGATGCACAACTCACAAGAGTAGCATTCAAAGCCAGTCAGGTACTGGGCTTCCTGAAATGGAACCTCTGGTCAACCCCAAGGAAAATGAAAGAGCAAGCCTATACAACACTAGTTAGACCAATTCTGGAGTAGACTAGCCCTGCATGGGAACCGCACCAAAAGAGAGACATCCAGAAGCTTGAGGCTATCCAGAGGAAAGCTGCTCGATTCTGTATGAACGACTACAAACAGACCAGTAGCGTTACTGCAATGCTGAAAGCCCTAGAGTGGGAAACGCTTGAGGAGGAGGGGGTTTCTAGGCTCCACTTGATGTATCAAATTATCAGTGGACAAACTGGAATCAGAATGGAGAGTGTTCTACAACCTGCACACAACAGCAGATCAACAAGAGGGAATAGCCAGAAACTAACGCGACGACTGGTCAAGAAAGATGTACACAGGTTCAGCATTCTCCCACTAACAACTGTCTACTGGAACCAGTTAGGTAACGAAATAGTAACTGCAAGCTCACTAGACACATTTAAACATAAACTGAAGAATTTGAGTTAGTAATTTCACTGTTGCACTCGCCCAGTGACCTCACCCCTTACAAAGTTGGCGGAGTACAGCTAGACTGCATCTGCCAACTTAACTGAGAAGAGACAAGATGTGCTGCTCATGATTTTCTGACCATTAAAATATCTACTACGTGCTCCTGCCAGGCAAGTGCTCCCTGCCAGATGCAGAGTGTCGAGAGTGGGAATCTGGCATAATTAAGCCTAACCATGTCCTTACTTAGTGTTTACATGTGCATTTTCAGCAAGTATTTCCAGATAGCCAGAACCCCAATGAAGGGACACTGAGGCCGGTGTCAGTGCCTTGGCTTATGCTTTGGCTGAGCTAAAGAACTTGCACTTATATAACGCCTTTCATGACCTCAGGACATTCCGAAGCACTTTACAGTCAATGAAGTCCTTTTGAGGTGCAGTCTCTGTTTCAAAGTCGGGAAATGTGGCAGCCAATTTGCACACAGCAAGATTCTCACAAACAGCAATGAGATAAATGACCAGATAATCTGTTTCAGTGATGTTGGTTGAGGGATAAATGTTGGCCAGAACACTGAGAGAACCTTCCCTGTCCTCCTTTGAAATAGCGCCTGAGGGCAGTTGGGGTCTCGGTTAAATGTCCAATCCGAAAGACGATATCTTAGACAGTACAATACTACCTCAGTACTGCACTGAAGTGTCAGCCTGGATTATGTGCTCAAGTGTCTGGAGTGGTGAGATGATCCAGTACAGACTGAGAATTAAACCCACATTTCCCTAGTCTGTGGGTTCAGTGGATGACTTGTAGTAATTAGAAAAATTTGTTAATTTGCTTACTTTTTTAATAAGTAATACATTTAGGTTCACTGGACTTCATAAAACCTCATGCAAACTTCATCTCCTGTCAATGTATGTATTGCGGAAACATTACTGTATCAGAAAATTATCCAATCCAGCCTTGGGATTTAATACACTTTTCTAATATTAATAAATATGCTTCAATTATTCGAGTATTAACTCTACTGAGGATCAGGGACCTGTGAAGAGGGCAAGCAAATGTGTATCTCCTTAACCAATGAGATTGAAGAATTGTTAATGAGCAGCACAGAGCCGATACCAGGATGTCAAATTAAGTACAGAAAGCAAAATAGAGAGGGAAAGAAAAATAAAATTGAGATAAGAGACGAAAAGAAAAAGTTTTTTTTTTATTACGTTTTTTTAAATCTCCAACAATAATTAAAATCTGAAGGAATGAAACTTTACATTTAAAAGTTAATTTTGAGTGCCAGAGGTGTAATTTGGCAGTAATTAAGACTTATCATGCTGCTGAAACTTTGCTTGCACTGGAATGGATAAGCCCTAACTTTTTAGAATAGAATCATAGAATAGTACAGCGCAGGAGGAGGCCATTCGGCCCATCGAGTCTGTGCTGGCTCTTTCAAAGAGCAATCCCGTTAGTCCCACTCTCCCGCTCTTTCCCCATATTCCTGCAATTTTTTTCTCCTTCAAATATTTATCTAATTCTCTTTTGAAGGCTACTATTGAATCTGCATCCACCACCCTATCAGGCAGTGCATTCTAAATCCTAACCACTTGCTGCGTAAAAAAGTTTTTCCTCATGTAGCCTCTGGTTCTTTTGCCAATCACCTTAAATCTGTGCCCTCTGGTTATCGACCCTTCAGCCATTGGAAATAGTTTTTTACTTTTCTGGCGAGTAGCGCAACTTCATGCCGTTGCATGTATTTCAATGCAGAGTCTCTTGGTAAGATATCGGTATAGCACAGCTTCTGGAGGAGCAGTGCATTTCGGCCAACAACTTCCGGTTTTCCGTGTTTAACTGCGCATGTGCGGTCACCGGAAGTTCCTGATCGAGTTACACTTTAATAACGTTCAACGCTGTCAGCCTCACTATTATTTCTACTGCAAAATCCGGCCCACTGTGATTAACATTTGAATTAACATTAACTATATTGCTCCCCCATTCACCAAAAACAAGGTCTCTTGTGCAAGTTGTTCAAAAGGCTGTGAAAGAGGGGAAAAAAACAGCAGCTGGCCTCTGTACAACCTAGTCACTCTCCTAGCCAAGTACAACACTTGACATTGATGATGATGTGAGGAGGGGAAGAGGAGCAAAAAGCAGGACTACCAGATTATCCTGGTCAACCTCAGAATTCTTTTTAGCTGGCTTGTTGGTAATTCTAGAGTAATGGTCTGCCCTTTCTAATGACCTTTTTTCTCCATACATGAGACTCACTCTGATTCATGCAGTTTGCTCAGTTCTCTTTCAATAAAGCAATGTTTGTAAACTCACATGTTTCATTACATTTTCTTCTTCTCCTGCCCAGTCACAGAAACTGTGAAAAGCTCTTGCTGCAAATGCCAATTTAATGACTCAGTCCTTTGATTGTAAAGACAATGATATTCTGAATCTATAATCCCAAAAAGAGGACCAAGGACAGAGACATTTTCATAAAAACATTGGCATGTGTGGTTTATTGATCAAGAATGAAAAGGCGGGGGGTGGGGGTGGGGGGAATGTTAAAATGCTAAAACACAGTAAATTGTGGTCTTGTGGCTGTCCATAGAGAATTAAAGGTGAGGCAAGCAAATAGATGATGAAAGTAATTTAAATGGAGAAGGACGAGGCATGAATGACAACCTGCATTGTACAGATATTTCCTTTGGGCAACTACTTAATTAGGACAGAAAGGCTACCAATCAGCAGAGAAGAATAGGCAAATCAGTCACAGCCTTAATATTCTACCAGACAACACTCTATTGTCCCATTGCATTGGGAGCAAGTTATCATCTTTTGAGAAGCTGTCGGGGTATTGAAAGGAAGACATTTTTTTTAAAGAGATGTAAAAAAAAAGTAAGTACTTTGGGCTAAAAATTGAGTAGTGCCCCAATTGAGGCGCTAACTTAGCGCCCCGGAAAGATTAGCGCCCCAGCGCCGGAAATTGAGTGGTTGCGCCCCAAGAGGGAAGCGGGGCGCTTCCAGTAGCGCCCCGCTTCCCTCTTGGGGTGCTGCGAGTGAATATCGTGGTGCTACGTGCCGCAGCACCACACGCTGCGGCATGTCGCGCTGCGGTATTACAGGCCTTCCTCCCCTTCTTAAAGAGGAGGGGCCTTGTGCAGCGCGACCTTGAGCCCCCGGGGATCGGGAGTACAGGCAAAAGAGCCCGGCACCCAAGAGAAGTGCCGGGCTCTTGGAGCGCAGCCGGCACTCCGCGGGGGGGTGGGGGGGTACAGGAGGCCAGGGACGGGAGCGCAGGCAGGTGCTGGCAGGCGGCCAGCAACAAAAATGGTCGCCCCGCAACTCGCCATTAAATTGCGCCTCCCTGGCCGCAGGTACGCCACCCTGACCCTGTTGGACACAGCGTCCGGCGGTAAATCGGGGCGCTTCCGAAGATCGCGGCCGGGGCATGAGCGGGGCACTGCGCACACCAATGACATCATCGCCAGCGGCGCAGCGCTACCGGTTAACGCCACCACTAACCTCCCGCTGAATTTGGCGGGTGGCGTGGGCAGTGCCGCGCCCGGGCGCTAGTTGGTTTGCGCCCCACTTAGCGCCCTCTTAAGGCGCTAACGGGTGGTGCAACCAACTGAATTTTTTCCCCTTTGTTTCTGTAGACTAGGAAGACAGAGGCCTAGAAATTCAGTTGGTTGCGCCAGCCGGTAGCGCCTTAGGAGGAGTAGATGTCGGGCGCTAGGCGGCTAGCGGCCGGGCGCAGCGCGAACTGCGCCTCTCCCCAACTTCACTAGAGATTTAGCGGCGGCGCAAAGTCTTTGCGCACGCTCAGCTGCGCGCGCAGATCATGACGTCATTTCCTCGTGCAATGCCCTTTGTGCGCCCCCCAACCGGAAATTCAGTCGCGACGCCCCTTTGTGCGCCTGGCGCCCCTAGCGACTGGTAGAGTGGAATGGTGCTCAGTCGATGCGGGGCGCGGGGGGCGCAAATTAAAGGGCCCTCCTCCTGCACTAGAAAAGGCTGCCATTTTGCAGCACTCCTTCTTGAGAGACGGATCGTTGCAGAGAGACCAAGGTAGAGAGCTTTCTGCTTTGGCTCAACACTCGAACAGGTACTTGTGGCTTCAGGCCACAGCTTTCCACTTGTCTTGGCCTCATTGACATATCATTCTTTGCTAACATATTATGGGGGCTGCAATGGGTGCAAATGCTGGCTTTCTCCATTGCATCCAAAGGGCTCACAGACGCCGTGAGAGAGTGGCAGCCCTGGCTAGACGGAGAGGGGGCAACAGGCGTCGGGAAAGGAGGCCTTACCCACCAAGGGTATACCGCCAGCATTTCTCCTATCTCAACATGTCTGACGAGCAGTGTGTTCGGAGGCTGCGATTCCGAAGGGAGGTGGTCACAGAGATCTGCCACCTGCTTGGCGGTGATCTGCAGCCACAGCTGAGGAGCAGGACGTCTCTGTCGGTGGCAGTGAAGGTGACGGTGGCTCTCAACTTCTATGCCACCGGCTCCTTCCAATCCGCGACTGGGGACATTTCCAACATCTCCCAGTTCGCCGTGCATTGCTGCATCCGCCAGGTAACCAATGCCCTTTTCAAAAGGCGACGTCAGTTCATCTCCTTCTCCATGGCCCTTGCCAAGCAGCAACAGCGTGCAATGGGCTTTGCAGCATTCGCGGGCTTCCCCATGGTGCAGGGCGCCATTGACTGCACGTATGTGGCTTTGCGGGCACCTCTGGAGAATGCCGAGGATTAACGCAACCGGAAGGGCTACCATTCGCTCAACGTTCAGCTGGTGTGTGACCACAGGCAGCTCATCCTAGCTGTCAATGCCCGCTTTCCAGGCAGCAGCCACGATGCCTTCATCCTGCGACAGACTTCTGTGGCAGACATGTTCCAGGCCCAGCCTCACCCACGAGGATGGCTTATCGGGGACAAAGGCTATCCTTTGTGTACCTGGCTGATGACCCTGCTCCGTGCGCCCAGCACCCCTGCTGAAGAGGGATACAACGAAAGCCATCAAGCGACCAGGAACATCATCGAACAAACAATCGGCGTCCTGAAGCAACGGTTCCGCTGTCTGGATCGTTCCAGTGGAGCCCTACAATATTCGCCGGAGCGAGTCTCCCATTTCGTGGTCGTTTGCTGCATGCTGCACAACCTGGCTATCCGCAGGACTCAGCCACTGCCACCAGAGATTGGAGGACCACCTGAGGAGGAGGAGGAGGAGGACCAGCACAGGAGGGAGGCAGAAAGTGCAAGGGCCGCCCGTCGCCGGCTTATTGAACGTCGCTTCTAGGCCCCCTCTCAGGGAATGGCTTGTGCCAATGTCAGCAGATGAATGTAGCCGCTCCACAAGCCCTCAGCCGAGCAGGGCAACCAGGACTTGACAAAAAAACCATGCACAGTGCAATTTAAGAACAATAATTTATTGCAAACCTCTGCCCTTCCCACATTACAACCTCATGTGGAGAAGCCCCCGCAAAAACACAAAACTACCAGTCTCGGCCTTAAAAAAAGAAAGAAAGACACCAGTCTCGGCCTTACAAAAACACAACTACACCAGTCTCGGCCTTACAAAAAGCACCAGGCATTTGTGCAGAGCTTCTACTTTTTGCCCTGCGAGGGCGATGCCTTTCGCATCCTTGCCTGGCCCCTGCCCACCCTGCAGCTCCTCCTCAATGGGAGCCCAGTGGCTGCAGCAAGGCTGGGGGAAGGCTGCTGAGGGTCAGATGGCGAGATGGCAGATGCCCTTGGGGGTCGGCCTGCACCAGCTCTGGCCTTGGAGGGGCCGGCTGCTGACTGCTCCAACTCTGCCTGGGCGGCAGCAGTCTGTCCAGCGGCTCGTGGCAGCTGCAATGGCGGAGTGGCAGTGTCGGCTGCAGGAATGGTGCCAACCTGGCAGATCGCAGGTGCTCGTTGGTCGCCTGAGACATTGGCACTCGCACGGGCCAGCACTGCAGCATGCGCAGCAAACAGCTGAAGAACAGACCGCTGGGCTGCTGCTGCGCGGCGGGTGCCCTGGCGATGCCTGGCTGATCCAGCGAGGGTGGCAGCAGTTAGTGCCCGTGTGGCCCTGGTCTGTGTCCGCATGACAACAGCCAGTGAATGGACGGCATGACTGAGCACTTGGCTCGAAGCCGCCTGTGCTGCCGCGAAGTCCTGTAGACTCCTGGCCTGTGCTGCTCCAAATTGCTGCACACTCCTTGACAAAGACTCAATGGAGTCAGGCATCCTTGCCACTGCAGCCATGAGCTCATTGTGCCTGCGCTCAGCCTGGACGGCCATTTCCTCCAGGAGCCGCACCTCCTCTGCGCTCACCGTCGCAGGACTGGAGGCCGCACTCACCCTCTGGGGAGAAGTCCGCCGAGCTTCCCCACCCCTCCCGCGTTGCTGCAGCCCACTGGGCCCCGGAGCTTCACTCTCCTCCGACCCTTCCCCCCGGCTCCCCTCCAGGGAAGACGTGTCCCCTTCCTCGCCATGGGCTGGCGTGGCTGAGGGTGGCACTGATGGGCCGGCTTCCTCTTCCTCCTCCTCGGAATCGGAAGCGCTGACAGTGGCAGCTTGAGGGCCCGCCTCCTCACCTGGCGATTCACCATCTGAAAGCAGGAAGGCACAAGAGTAGCTTTAGAGTGAGGACAGGGCAGCAGCGAGGGAGGCATGAGTGCTGCCATGCACTGCATTGGTCGGACAGTGGCAAAGGATGCTGATCTGAGGCGCAAGTGTAACGAGAGAGGTCAAAAAAGGTGATGCCCTTACCATTGGTGCCCAGAACAGGGTCGGCATCTCCAGTGGCAACGGGGCCAATCTGCCGGCCTGCCATAATGCACTCCACACGCTGGTCAAGGTCGGAGAGCTCTTTGACGTCAGGACGGCCTCCCCCGGTGTCAGTTCGTTTCCGCCGGTTGTGCGCCACCTTGGCCTGCAAGAGAAAGGACGGCCTCTAAGTACAGTGTGAAGCCCTGATCTTGTCTGCACTGCCTCCCATGGTCAAATAGCTTGTACAGTGTGTAGCCCTGATCTTGTCTGCACTGCCTCCCATGGTCGAATAGCTTGTACAGTGTGTAGCCCTGATCTTTTCTGCACTGCCTCCCATGGTTGAATAGCTTGTACAGTGTGTAGCCCTGATCTTGTCTGCAATGCCTCCCATGGTGGAATAGCTTGTACAGTGTGTAAAGTGCTGAATGTGCAAGTGATTTTCATGCCAGTCCCATAGCTGCTGGATGAGGGCTGGCCATTAGGGCTTTCAGGTCCCTTTGCCCATAAAGTGAGGTGCACATGCAGGGATGAGGAGGACACTGGAAAGGGTACTCACCCTGACAACCCGAGTGAGGTCGTTGAACTTCTTCCGGCATTGCACAGGAGTCCTGGCAACCACGCTGTTGGAAGACACCCTGTTTGAGACCTCCCTCCAGGCTTTCCGGTAGGCGCTGGGCAGCGGCCTCTTGCCACCTTCTGGGAACAGAACATGGCGCCTGCGCTCCACTCCGCCAACCAGCAGCCTCAGGTCACCGTCGCTGAAGCGCTGCGCTCTCTCCCTGGCCTTCTCCATAGCCCTGGGCATTGTGCAGGTGAAGCTGAAGTGGTCAGGCCTAGGTTGAGGGCTGCAGTGTGCAGGGCGTGGCAGGCAAACAAATCCACCCTCCCCTTTTAAGAGCTGACCGGCGCCAGAGTGTCTGCCGTCAATCAACAACTCGCCGCACCGGTGCTGCGCCCGGCCTCGGGGCTATCGCTCAGCACCGCCGGCTTAGTGCCTAAAGATAGTCGTGCATCGCCTGTTTTAGCACAGCAGCAACCTCTTGGGGCGATGCGACTGAATATCGGCGAAGGTGGCGCAAACTTTAGCGTCCGCCCGACTTTACCGCCCCAAAAGTGGCTATACTGAATTTCTAGGCCAGAATGTTCAAGGAGCAGAAAAGCAGATTAGTACAATTCAGTGAAAAGATTTATTTATTAAGCAGTGCCTTGCTTTGGTTCTGCAAGTCTTTGAACCAAGACAGAGGATTAAATGTTAACCTTTTGAAAGGGGAATTATTGTCCTGGTAAAGAAACTTGCATGACAGTTTACTGGGTGAAAATGTCACATTTTCTGAATTTGATAAAGTGCACTGACACAAAATAAATAAATAAAACAATATCACTGACCTTTGTCCCAGATCCAATATGGTGGTTTTGAAGAGAAGTTTTCGGAATGGCCTGTTCCAAAAATCACGAGCCAGCCCAAAATGCTCTCAAAAATGTCTTAAGTTAAATCATTGATTATGTACTGTAGGGCTGAGTTTCTATATTGCTCCATGTACAGTAGTTTCCCTATAAATAAGAAGCCAGGAATTGTGAAATCTGAGAATACAATTTCAAAATGCATTTGTTGTTCATAAAGGAACAATAAGAATATTTTCAGTATTTACTGAAGGTGGACTGTGGGGAAAGTGAGAGCACAATTTCTCCACAAATTGGTTGGCTGTAGCACCCTATCCTTGCCTGATGAAAGACTACTTGGAATCAGTTTTTCATGCTCGCTGAAAGCTAAATATTGTGGTATTTTTTGACACTGCAGTGATGTGACAAATCTCATCACCAAAGCTGTTGATAGTATCAAGCGTAAGGCAGGATTGGGAGTGGAGCTATGACCAAGGTTGTATTGACACTGGGGTTTAGCTTTAAGCACGGCAGATTAGCTTTAATTGGTTACAACATCCCACTTATTATAATCTTGCTGGGAGGAGGGGTGCTCCCAATCCTTTTGTTTAAAACAAGGGTCACAGTATAACTGATAGAAAATGGACTAAATAATTTCGTGATCAACTCAATTAGTACATGGCACAGTACAGTACACACATTTCACCAGTCATTTGGATGCTTTTCTATAGCTGACTGCTGATATTGTTTTCATGACAAAGCAAACACTGAAACAGAATTTCTGTGTTTAGTTTGTTAGTTGGGCAATTTGGATTCCTACCAACTGAAAAATTGATTCTGTCGTTCAGTAAGGCATCAACATGTCATTGTGCAGCCAGGAAGTGGTATCTTTCACAGGTGGCTGTGTGCATTCAAATCCTCAATAATTGATAGAAAAAAATAATTCTTTGTCATAGCCCTGCTATCATTTGAGAATGTTTATTTTCTGTCCAGCTCTTGTATTGCTGAGAAGCAACAGGATTTCCCCCAACATTTACACTTCCTGTTATGTGCTGTTGTATTTCTTAACAAGTAAACAAGAATTGCAAAAAAAACTTACAAATGGTTCTGTTTAGAATATGTTAATACTGCTAATAGCCTGAGGTGTCAAGAGTCCCTTACAGGAAGGGGTGGTTAATTTGCAGTGTAATTGTTCATGACATTTTCTGAAGGTTTGCTTGATGTGTGGGTGGTTTGAGGGAGGTGGGGGTTTGGGGGGGGGGGGGGGGAGATGGGGACACAAAACTGCAGTTCTGAAATCCAACTATCTTTTTCATTCTACAAAATTTAAAATAAATCAAACTGGCATTTTCTGATGGGCTTGCTGAAAACCAGCCAGCTCCTGAGGGACCGATTGCTTGTTGGCCAAGGATTTGTAGAATTAATAACCAGTTTTAATAGTCCGTAACTTTAAATCATAAGCTTACAAGGATTTGCAACACGTTCCTTCACTAGGAGTGCTGACATTTCTTTAGAGCTACAGTGAAACGGTTATTTTGCAATGGCCCCAAAATTGCGGTCGGCGGCGTAGCTATGGAGTATGCCGCCAACCCATGGAAAGAATTCGCACTTACCTTGTGTGTGGCCCCACACGTAGGCTTGCTGTTCGGCACTGCAGAGTTGTGTGTTGCGTATTACGGGGGAGAAATTCGGTTGATAGCGCCACTGATTAACACCTAAAGAGGCTGAGAAGTGGGGCGCTAGCCAATTTCCGGGTGGGCGCAAGGTGCCTAGCGCCTCGCCCCATATTGAGCATGCATTTAGCGCCGGCGCTAAATCTTAGCGCCCGCTCATGGGCACAGGCTGATTATGACGTCATTTGAGTGTGTAACGCATTTTGGGTGCCCCGGACCGGAAATTCAGTGGCGCCCCCCTCCGTAATGCCTGGCGCTAATAGCGACAGCTTACCTGGGCCTTGCCAAGTCGCTCTCGGGCTGGAGGAGCGTTATTTAAAGGGGACTGGTGTGGTTTAAAAGCGGCAGCCATTTTTGGATCACAACTTCCTCGAGAGCTACAAAGAGTTGCTGAGCTGCACACTGAGAGCCATTTGACCACTGAGCCAGCGCAGGCAGATGATCTTCAGCCTTCTGACCATCACCTTGCTGT
This sequence comes from Somniosus microcephalus, assembly GCF_052327205.1. NCBI lineage: Eukaryota > Metazoa > Chordata > Chondrichthyes > Squaliformes > Somniosidae > Somniosus > Somniosus microcephalus. The sequence continues at coordinate 82,295,091 of NC_141001.1, read as the reverse complement.
TGGTGAGCCTTGACAACGGGGAACCTTCCTGTGGGCACTTATTATGGGGGCTGCATTGGAGGGGAACGTCCTGTTGCTGAATCATCTGGAAAGGGCACTGAGATGCAGGGAGAGGGGGGCGGGCATGGCCAGACGGAGGAGGGCCAACAGACGTCGCCACAGCAGACCTTATGCTGGCAGGGTTATCCGACAGCAGTTTTCCTACATGAACATGCCGGAGGAGCAGTGTGTCAGAAGGCTGCGATTTAGAAAGGAGGTGGTTACTGAGCTGTGCCAGCTGCTTCAGCCAGATCTGCAGCCTCAGATAAGGTGCAGGACATCTCTGTTGGTGGCTGAGAAGATGGCTGCTGGCCTGAACTTCTACGTGAGCGGCTCTTCTCAGGTTGCACATCAGAGGCTGATCAGAAGTAGCTTCTAGGCCCCTCTCACAGAATGCTTGCTGCCATTCCAAGAACAGGAATGGAACCGGTCTGATACCCCCAAGCCTGTGAAGGGCAAGATGCATGCAAATAGTAGGCATAGCCATTGTAAATGAAGAAAGTGTTTCATTATACAAAATGTGGTTCCTTCAAACATGAGAAAGCTATGGCAACAGAAAGCAAAACTAATACACTGACACATAACTGCCTCTCACACCTGCGATATGGTCCAAAACATAAATCACATTCCGACCATCTTCCTTGGCCTTGATTCCACTGCGCCAATCAAAGCATCCAATGCCCCATCAGTGAGGCATTCCGCCCTCTGCCTCACCCTTTCCATGTCTTGCTAGGCTGGTGCGCCACAGGTAGGCTCCCACCGCTTTGAAGGCCTACAAGGCAGTGAGTGTGTCTGGTGATGTCAATTGACCTGCCCCTTTAAGAGCTGACCGGCGCCACTGTGTCTCAGGGAAAGTGATTTTTGACAGCACCCTCGCTGCGCCCCGCCACCGCGAAATTGGGTTGCACCGCCGGGTTAGCGCCTTAAGAGTAATGTGCAGTGCCTGATTTAGCGCCGCCATCACCTTTAGGGGCGCAACAGCCCAATATCGCGCTAGATGGTGCTAAATTGGGCCTGGCGCTAAACTTTGCGCATCGCCAGGACTAGCGCCCCAAACGCGGCTATACCGAATTTCTAGGCCTACATCTCTGAGCCCAGGAACGCAGCATACCGCCTATGCGTAAGAGAAGACACGCCCACAAAATCTGTCAAAACTAAGCCATGCCCACAGAAACTTCATTCAATCTGTAGCATTGAAATGACCTTTTAAAGACTTTAAATGAAACAGCAAATTGTTCCTTACTAAATTTAGATGTAAGTATTGAGAAATTTCATGTTATATATTTCATTGCGAGACAGTTACTGAATGCATTAAATGAAGATAAAGAGAGTAGAGAGAATTGTTGGCAAAATATGTAGAACTGCACGGTTACCAAAACTGGAACTTGGACTTATTTCATATATCAGCATTTTGTTAAAATTATGTAACAAAATACCAACATGTTGATGTTTTTTTTAAATGCAGTATCTGTATAGAAACCGTTTGTTCTTTATTATGTCTTATACAGTCGTGTTTCACAGATATTATCGACAGCTTTGCCTTTAAATTTTCTTTATCGACATTTCCCTGACTAAAATGTTAAAAGTTCCTATATTTTTATTTGAAATATGAATTCTCAAATTCATTGAAATGGAACATGTACGTAACTTGCACCGCTATATTTAGTGAAAACATGTGAATGCACATCGTTCATAATTTAAAATTTATCATTAGTGCAAACTTTTTCGGCAACGTTCAAAGTTCACCCACTGTCAGGAACCACGGCCGAAAATGCCTGCAGGGTCTTCCAGGTTCCTTTCTCCATGAAACAGGCTCCTGTGCTTTCACTAACCATAACATTTTTGTCCGTAATTGTTGGACAGTTGGTGAGCAATTAGCCCAACTCTGTGGCAGCAATGAGTATTTCCCCATCGGTACGGATCATCAGTCAAGGCGTACCTTAACAGATTGCAAGTTCGGGATTTAATGCAAGCGCAAACGCATGTGGAAATCCCCAACTTGTGGTCAATTTCAAAGGCGGTATGACAGCGTACTCGGAGTACGCCATCATAACCACTGCAAAATCTGCCCCATTATATCCCATCTACAGTAGATAATGAGGTTATATTCCTGGGCTGCATGTAGGTTTGCTTATATGTAGGGTGAGTGATTTAGGCACAGCATGACTAATCTTGTATTTCTGCACTTGCTGGTCTCAAAGTTCAAGTGGTAGGAAAGGGCAGAAGACGGAATGGAACAACTAGGGTTCCACCCTGTCCACAGATGCAGAACGGCCCAAATTCCAGTGGGGTGGTTTTGGGAGATGGCAAGTCTTCCACCCACTACTTTTTTCCCCCCTCCCTCCTTCACTTCAGAGGAGAGTTAGGGGAATTAATCAATAGGGACGCTATCTAGCCCTTTAATTATTTTATAGACCTCGATCAGGTCACCTCTAAGTCTACGCTGCTCTAAAGTCAATAGACTAAGGTCCTTGAGCTATCTGAGTAGCTGACATTCTTTAAGCTAGGAATCATTTTTGTGGCTCTCCTCGACCTTTACCATATGTTGCCCTTCGTAGCGAGAGGGTTTGAGTACAGGAACAAGGACGTCTTGCTGCAGTTGTACAGGGCCTTGGTGAGACCACATCTTGAGTATTGTGCGCAGTTTTGGTCGCCTTATCTGAGGAAGGATGTTCTTGTCATGGAAGGAGTTCAGCGAAGATTCACCAGGTTAATACCTGGGATGGCAGGAATGACGTATGAGGAGAGATTGGGTCGCTTGGGCTTGTACTCGCTGGAGTTTTGAAGAATGAGAGGGGATCTCATTGAAACGTATAAAATTCTGACAGGACTGGACAGACTAGATGCAGGAATGATGTTCCCGATGGTCGGGGAGTCCAGAACCAGGGGTCACAGTCTAAGGATAAGGGGTAGGCCATTTAGGACAGAAATGAGGAGGAATTTCTTCACCCAGAGAGTGGTGAACCTGTGGAATTCTCTACCACAGAAGGCAGTAGAAGCCAATTCAGTAAATATATTCAAGAAGGAGTTGGATATATTTCTTAAGGCTAAAGGGATCCAGGGGTATGGGGAGAAAACAGCGACCGGGTACTGAAATTGGATGATCAGCCATGATCGCATTGAATGGCGGAGCAGGCTCGAAGGGCTGAATGGCCTACTCCTGCTCCTATCTTCAATGTTTCTATGTTATATCACCCAGCACCGTGGGGGGAGAACCAAAAGTGGGCACAGTACTCTAGATGTGGGCACAGTACTCTAGATGTGGTCTGACCAGCAACTTGTTGGGTAACAAAATGGTGTTGTTTGATTTATACTGTGTGGTTCTATTAGTACAATCCAATGCTCTGCTGCTTTTAAAAAGACTACAGTTTCTCTAACACCAAGATCTTTTTCTCTCTCGACCTCTTTCAGAATTGTTCCTTCTAAATGATACATGTATTCTGTGTTGGCCCTACCAACATGCATGACACTACATTTATCTAGATTAAATGCCATTTGCCATTGTGTGGCCCACTCCCCTAGCACATCTAAATCTTTTTAATTTGATTGTACTCCTCAAATGTCTAAACCCTTGCACAGATTTTGGTGTCATCTGCAAACGTGCTTATCATACTCTCCACACCACTGTCTGGGTCATTAATAAAAATGGTGAATAGTAGTGGGCCCAGGACTGATTCCTGGGAGATACCACTAGTAAGAGTGTTCAGGCTGAACAATTAACTACAACTAATACAATAGCAAAATACTGCGGATGCTGGAAATCTGAAATAACAGAAAACACTGCAAAAACTCAGCAGGCCAGGCAGCATCCGTGGAGAGAGAAACAGCGCTAACGTTTCAGGTCGAAGACCTTTCGTCAGAACTGGAAAAAAGCAGGAAATAGAGTAGATTTAAAAGCAAGTTTAGGGGCTGGGAAATTGCGGGGGGGGGGGGGTAATGAAAGATCAAAAGGGAAGGTCTGTGATAGGATGGAAGGCAGGAGAAGTAAAGAGGCATTAAGAGATATTCAAGGCAAGAGGAGAGGTTAAGAAAGAAAGGATGGCTCTAGATGGAGTGTGAATTGTGCTGGCAGAATGAAAGACAGCTGCAATGTGGGAGGGAAGAAAAAAAAAGGACAAACAAAAAGTGTGGATAAAAAATATAAATATGATAGGGGCCGAGGTTATGATCTGAATTGTTGAACTCGATGTTGAGTCCAGAGGGCTGTTGTAGTGTCTGTACCTTTAAGAGAGAACTACTTTTACAGCTCCTGTATACTGTAGTACCGGCAGTGACCACACCTGTATATAAGCCTTGAGCATGCCTCTGTACCCCCAGTCTTGAGACTACCCTACTCCAGTAAACACCTGTTGATTGTTAAGTTACAGCATCCGTGTAGTTATTTGAAAACATCATACTCTCAGAATCACAGATCTAACAGCTGTAAAGTGCCTAATGGAAAGATGAGGTGCTGTTCCTCGAGCTTACGCTGAGCTTCCATGGAACAATGCAAGAGGCTGAGGACGGTGAGGTCTGAGTGGAATTGGAGCGGAGAATTAAAGTGACAGGTGACCGGAAGCTCGGGTCCCCCTTACAGACTGAACGGAGGTGTTCGCAAAGCGGTCACCCAATCTGCATTTGGTCTCCCCAATGTAGAGGAGACCACATCGTGAGCAGCGAATACAGTATACTAAATTGTAAGAAGTACAAGTAAATCGCTGTTTCACCTGGAAGGGATGTTTGGGGCCCTGGACATTGGGAAGGCGGGAGGTATGAGGGCATGTGTTGCATCTTCTGCGCTTGCACGGGAAGGTGCCGGGCGAAGGGGAAGGGGTGCTGGGGGTGATAGAGGAGTGGAATAGGGTGTCACAGAGGGAACGGTCCCTATGGAATGCTGAAAGGGGAGGTGATGTTTGGTGGGATCACGCTGGAGGTGGCGGAAATGGCGGAGGATGATCCGTTGAATGTGGAGGTTGGTGGGGTGAAAGGTGAGGATGAGGGGAACTCTATCATGGTTCTGGGAGAGAGGGGCAGGGGTGAGGGCAGAAGTGCGGGAGATAGAATGGACATGGTTAAGGGCCATGTCAACCACTGTAGAGGGGAATCCTCGGTTGAGGAAAAAGGAAGACATGTCGGAAGCACTAGTATGGAAGGTGGCATCGTCAGAGCAGATGCAGCAGAGACGGAGAAACTGGGAGAATGGAAGAGTCCTTACAGGAGACGGGGTGGGAGGAAGTATAGTCC